>NC_143530.1:4211504-4935670 GCF_031878675.1 Megascapheus bottae | reverse complement strand
ACTTCTGCCTAACTTAGTGGCTCAGTATTTCCTCTTCCACCCCCAGACCGTTGCAACGGCCCTGGGATTGACAAGGTTTACGTCTTGGCTTTCCAGGGGCTGATCACTGACTTGCAGCCACCACCAGCCTAAGAACGTAGGACCAGAAGGAATCCTAGATGGAAGGAACAATGCTCCCTCACTCTGAGCTGGCACAGCTCCTCCCTTCCCCAGGACAAGGGAGGAAAGAAGAGGATGTGGTCCAGAATCCGGACTACAAGCACATGGCCTCGTGCCCACGAAGAGCGACATAGCTGCTGAGGCTCTAACCACACACTCACCCCCAAGGCCCTGATGACTTATGCCACAGATAATAAGAATGTCTAACTGAAGAAACGGGTTCATTTTTAATGGAAGTATCGAATGGGCCTCCAGGGTTCAACCTCGTCCGTTCAGCCTGCAGCACAGGCCAGATGAACATGCGGTCGATTCTTCATGATTCAATGGCACGTGTGGAGTACATACCGCCCAAGGCTCCATCATCTCTCGTCAGACTTTTCATCCCCCCAGGCTTCATTCTAACTCACCTTTGCTTTGGAGGAGGTGGAAAGGCTTTAAGCATTTGGGTTTGGTATCTGACGAGTTTCGCTGCACAAAAGACATAGTCATCTGGATGTTAGGGACATTCTTTTGTGAGATTTCTGCATTTCCTGACTGCTGTGTGTCACTGTCTTATGTGCCACCCATCTGCCTAATTCAGTGCTTCCGGTGCCAGGGCCACCCCTGGGCTGATAGGCCGGCCTAAGCAGGGGTGAAGACGCCCAGGCTCCAAGACTCAGCCCCACCCTCAGCGGAGGATCACATAGTAGTTCAGTATAGCTAACCTGGCAAGGAGAAAGAGAATGGAATGTGTCCTGGCAGAAGCCAGTCCATGTGGAGAGGGCTCGGAGGGAAGGGCCCTGATTCCATCCCACCTGGAATCCCCACCCATCTTTCCCTGAAGTGCTGGTCTGGTCCTTTGAGCTGCTCTGCCCCCGTGTGGGTAGTTAATCTTCCCCTGACTGGCCTGCTTTCCCCCTCCAGGCACACACTTGCTTGGCTCATCAATGCATTTTTACAATGCCCTTCTTGTGATCCTGCTGCCGCACCTAAATACCCAGAGCAGTGTGGTAACTGCAGACATCACACCACAGTGTCTTTAGCTGGTGACTGAGTCTGTCTCCCTGGGACTCTTTCTACTTCCATCCTCTTCCTGCTGCTTCCTGTCTCTGCTGGCGCTTTGCTGCCAATCTGAGGACTTGCTTTCATCGGGCCCCGCCTCCCTCACTTGCTCTCCTTTCACCAGCAAATTTATGTCTTCCCTTCCTTTCTCATCATCTAGAATCTGGCTTCTCAATTTTTCACTCATATCAATTTAAAAAATATTCTAAACAATTTTCTTCTGTAACATGAGCATACATTTTTTACACTTTAGTTATTTTAAGTATCATTAATAGTTGCACAGAACTGCGATTCAGCGTGTCAGCTCATGCATACAATGTTGTAATATTTGATGTGCTTGTGTCAGAATGGGACTAAAAACACTGAGGAGCCCAGAGGAGCTGGAAGAGATGGCAGAAATGTTGGAAGGGGTTCAACATTTATGTTAAAGCAAATGAACCCTCCAACCAGATAATAAGACACTCACTTTTATCACCTGACTTGAAAATAAAACTGGATAAGTGCAGAAGATAGGAATACCCAAGGCCTACTGTGACCTTCTGGGAAGTGGGAGACAGACTGCCTGGAATTTTTGCTTTTCTTTTTATTATTTGTTTTTTTTAATTTCACATTAGGGTGGTTTTTAATGCTTTGATATTTCAAAGGAGAAAACCATGGACTTCCTGCTTTGCGGGTGGGGTGTGTCCTGTCTGTTTTATTTTTTAAAAAAAAGGCTTTACTTCCTTCCAGCTCCTTCCTTTGCTTCCGAGTGAATAATGACATTAATTTCACACTTGGCTGTTCAAAGATTCTTACTTAGTTTTTCAAGACATGAAATCAAGATCACAGGATGTGGAAAATCTCTTTGAGTCACTCATATAACACTTGCTTTTTAGAGCCGAGGAGCCCCGGAATTCCAGAGGGACAGAGGAACTTTCCTAAGATCGCACAGTCGTTTGGGTTCTAGAGAGAACAGAGCAGGCCCTCTGACTCACTGGCCAGTGCTCTCTGAAGTCCCATCCATGTTTTCTACTGGGCACACAGACCAAGGAAGCTCTCTAGATGCCAGAGAATGATTTCCTTGTTAAGTTGTGGTTCAAAGATTCCAAGCTATTCTGTGGAGGAGGAAAAAATTAACCTCCAAACATCCATGCCCATTCGGACACAAATGTCAGTTGACATTTCAGTCGACCCAGAAGTTCTTGTATTGGAAGCTCTCTGACTGCGCTGGCTCACACTTCCAAACTCCATTAATCCACTTCCCTCTTCCCTGGACCTCATCTTCCTCCACCATACAAAATGGAAGGTGGAAGACTGAGGGGATGGCGGCGTTGCTGACCAAGGTGCATTGTGCTCACAAGCTGGCATGTGGAATTGAAGCTGTTTTGTACACCCACATAAGAGTAATAATAATAATAATAAACCCTCAGTAATGGCTAATATACAGAAATCCAAATTAGCACTGAAAACAGGAAATGCACACACATGACTTTGCCACACCATTCTCACATGGATTGCACTCCTGTGGTGAAGAATAAAACAGAATTCCCATTTATATGAACTGACCTGATCCTAGAATTAAAACTGAAACTGCAAAAGACTAAAAGGAGGTGTTCGATCCTGGCCTGTACCCACAGTCGTGGGAGCCCAAGTTCCCTTCATCTGCCCATGCCTTCTCCTGTCCCTTTGTGGTCCCCTTTACTCAGTGAGCCTACCTCACCCAGTTCCGAGCACCCAGCCAGACAGTGAGACTTTGATTATGACAGAAATTCAAGGGATTTCCAGACATTAGTTTGCTGCAGGACTAACATCCCATGCTTGGAAGTAGGAAATGATTAATTACCTTTGAAGTTTTCTTCCAAGAGTTCAATGGAGACAGTTTGTTGCACAGAAGTTGTCGCAGCTGGGTAAGAGGCAGCAAAGCAATATTGGAGAGAAGCACAGGTGTTATCACAGACAAGCATAGCAAAGAACAACGCAGATTAAAATAGGTATTTGATAGTATTGTCTCAGAAGTACAGATAGACCATGAGCATCGGACTGGTTACTCTTTTTTGCCTCTTTACCATAAAACAAAACCTTGATTTACTCACAGAACAACAGCACCACGAGATTTAATAGCTCAGATCCTAGGCACTAGTCATGGTCAATAATTGCTAAATTGAAGCTGATCTGTGAAAGGAAGGATTTCTTAGTCATGAGTGGCCCAAAGCAATTACTGACCACAGTTAGAACAGAAATTTGCTTCTTCAACAAAAGCCATATAACAAATGATTGTTGTCCTTTAATGTACTACGTTGTCTCTCATCTCCTTTGCTGTCCCTTGGTTATCTCATATTGTTATAGTATCTCACTTTGTCATCTGATATATTGAATTTATTTGTATTTGGTTATTTGAAATTTGATAGGGAAGGGGGAAAACCAAGACGGGTGGGGGGTGTGGGGGGGAGGGTAATGGGTACCAAGACATGTGAAAGGGTATCAATGTATGTGAATTAATGCACCTTCTATCTGGCAAATATCATGTAACCCTTTTACTAATTACAATAAAAAAAAGAAAAAAAAAGAAATTTGCTTCTTCTTCACGAGCAGGGTTTATAATATGTAATAATGGTGCTAATACAAAATATTGCTATTTACCTATTCAAACCTATTCAAATCTATTCCCTAAACCCTTTCAATGAATTGACCATTGCTTGAGAAAGTAATGAAATGAGTTTATTACAAACGTCTTCTGTTGTCTCCTACTCCAATCCAGTCTTTCATTAGGAAAGACTTCATGTGAGACACTGACCTTTACCATGTGAAGCTCTGGAAATGTAGAAACAGGACATATACCCAGAATACACTAGTTACAACAGCCTAAAGGAATCTCACACCTTAGAAAACAAATTTTGCTTTTGAATCATTGCCAAAGGAATTTAAAAGTTAATACTTTTAAGGCTAAAAAAAGAATTTGCTGTTACTTTAAATTAGTGGTACTGGGTTTGATCTCAGGTTTCTCCTCTTAGCCAAGCAGGTGCTCTATTGCTGAAACTCAAGTCCTTTCTGCTCTGGTTACTCTTGAGATGGGGTCTCACTGTTTAGTCTGGCCAGCCTGGCCTGTAATTCTCCTATTTACAATTCCCACAATATCTGAGATGACAGGCCTGCACCACGATGCTGCTCCTCTCTTTTGCTTAAGGTGAGGATCTGGTAGACAGGATTGTCCATGATGTTCTGATACCACAGCCTTCCAGTCTTAGCCTCTGTGTCGCCAGGGTTACCGGTGTGAGCTGCCATAAGCAGGTAGCTTGTTTATTATTATTTTCTCTAATGGTCACATTGCAAGGGGTGATTGATTTTACATGGCTTTTAGACAAAGGGAACATTTAGCACCTATCTCTTGAGGCTGAGGCTGACCTTTGTGAAATGAGAGCATTTTACTATGAAAGTACTTGTCACTCAGCTTCTTATACTATGAAGAAGACTGCAGAATAGAATATAAGAGCTTGAAGACAGCTATAATGGCAAACAGAGAGAGAAATTCATGAACGCTTACCTTGCTGTCTGAGAGAATTCCAAAACAAAGGATGAAAAAGCCCTTTAACCAAACACAAACAAAAAACGTATTTTCATTTTCCAGAAAAGAAAGCATCCTCACATAGTATTATTTCAGTTTGTCATATAACATTGAACTTGATTTTTTTTTGTCTGTCTTTCTACCTGAACACAAATTCCTTGGAAAGTCTTCAAGGGTTTTGCCATGAACATGTAATAAACAAATGATTAGATGAAAATGTACCCAAAGCTTTGTTTCATTCCAGGCCCCAGACAAATAGCTTCTGTTGGCTTCTGAACTTCAATGTATTTTTGAATCAGATCCTTAACGAACATGCACTATGCCACGGGTACTAAATTCTAGTACTATGGCCCTCCACCCAGGCAGAGAGAGATGGTCTCTATTAGCGCCTTCCTTTCCAGTCACACTCTTGGAAAGACCTTGTCCAGGGATTCCTTTAACCTTGAACTCCTCTCAGTAAGAGAATGTCAAGTTTTTGCCTGCCAGGCAGGAACATGCCAAGCTAGATTCTTCCTGTCCACGTTTTTCCCACACCCTCGACCCTACCCCAACAGGGGTTCCGTAACCTTGTCATCTTGGGTTCAAGGTCCTTGTGCATGTCTATCCTAGCACCTGCAAATCCACTGCTCTGTTAAACAACAACAACAACAAAAAAAAAAACCTGCTGCTGCTTTCAAAAGACACAGTGGGCATTAACTACGTGCCCGCTTTGTATAAATACTACTATGTCTCATTTAGAGGAGAGACTTGGGGGACAGGGAGGTTCAGTCATTTGTTACAGGCCATGCTTGTTTGTAAGGTTTTAGGCAGAGACATATCTAACCCCAGAGCTCAAACATTTGACTACGTCCCTCAGACATTCTGCAGGAATCTGTCACCACCTGCACAACCAGGATGGAAGCTTTCTTCCACACACGTGACAACCTAATAGCCACATTGCTATAGACATAGAACACTGTCTATATAAAAGGTAAAAAGGCATCATTGGTGGCAGGAATCCACAACCATGTTTCTGTAATGGCAAGACAGGAAGTGTTTTAGGCCAGACAATCTCTGTGGCATCTGTTCGGTCACAACAAAGTAAAGCCATAGGCTGTAAAGAAATGAATGGCCATGCTGTATCTCAATAAAATGTCATTTACAAACACTGGCTAGTTTTTGGCTTATTGCATTCTAGGTGTCCCTCTTTCTCCATTTGGAATCAGCATGTCACCTTGGTTTAGTTTTGCTTTCCTGTGCTTTGTCAGAGGTCTGCACAAGAGAAAGAAGAGTGAGTGGATGGCAAGAAGGATTCATGTTGCATGTACTTTACAACGATATAAAACCCTGCAATAAATTACTGGAGAAGTTGGACATTTTGCTTCCACATAACATGAACTATTGGGGGCGGGGTGGGGGGTGAGGCGTGGATTATGTTTTACTCCATTTCCATGCACTTTTCATTATAGCCTTAACTGGAGCCAGACTGAGGACATGATTTCCACTTCGCCATGGGAATTCTCTACGCATATTCGAGTGACATGAGGGAGTCACAGCTCATTCTGGTCGTTCCTACCTGGAAAGCATTCAACAGAGCAAACAGCACGTGCCACGCCTCATTGTGGCTGTCCAGCATGGTCCCGACCCCGAAGCCCCAGGTGAACCCCAGCAGCGGGCCCAGCACAAGGAGGCTCTTCCCTAGCCGGATGGCCGTGGCCTTGTCGTCCCGAGTCAGTCTCTCCCCCACCGCCGGCCTCCAGAGCTTCCTGAGCACCAGCAGCAGCACCCCCGAGTTCAGAGCCACCACGGTGAGCGCGGGGACAACGAAAGCCAGGAGAGGCTTGCTGCCCGGGGCCCAGTTGAGCCAGCACACGTCTCTCCTGGTGTAGCCGTGGCGGGGCAGCGTGACGGCTACGGTGACCACAGCTATGAGGAGAGGGCACCCGTAGCCCAGGCCGAATCCAGTGGCCATCAGCCGTGGCGTGGCCACGTGGTGGAAGACGAGGACCACGCGGTGAGCCAGCAGGAGGCCCAGGGCGAGCATCCAGAAGAACAGAGCCAGGTAGGCCAGGTGTGTGAAGAAGACGGCCACGCTGCAGACTGCAGACAAGGCCAGCGAGGTGTCCAGCGTGGCGGCCACTAGAAACCAAAGGTCGGCCACCAAGAGGGACAGGGCGATGTTCACCAGGCACACGTGTCTGGAGAAGGACGTCGGGGTCTTCCTCGTCTGCTTCCAGCACAGAGCCTCGATGATGAGACACAGGACGAGGCTGGCCGTGGAGACGCCCAACCCCACATACGTGATCCAAGTGACCGCGGGGACAATCCCGGGGGGCACAAAGGGCGACATCAACATGGAGAAGGAGGTCAGGTGGCTGCAGCGACACAGCACGGCGTCCGGAGTCTCATTCAGCAGGTGACAGCCGGCCTGGTTCCACTGCAAGTGGCTGAAATCCCAAAACACGCAGCGAGGCTGGCTCAGGTGGGGCTGGGTCTTGGAGAAGCGCAGGAAGACCTCGCTGATGGAGTAGTTGGGGATCAGCGTGGACATCACAGGCCCGTTGACGCGAGCCATGTCATCTGGGGTGATGGGGAGAATGTTCCCAAAGGTCAACGAGGCCATGCTGATGATGGCTTCTGGAAGGGACATGTGGAACTGGTCCTCCTTAATGAACACGTGGCCCGTGATGGGGGTGGAGGAGTCCTGCTGGCACAGCTGCACCTGGTAGCTATAACCACCGCGGTCTTGGCTCTGGGTCATGGAAATCCCTTTCCAGTCAATGAATTCCCCAGAAAAACTCAGAGGCAGAGCGGAGGAAGGAACCAGCACGCTGATGTTTTCCAGGGTCTCCAGTAACTGGGAGCTGGCACGCTTGTCTTCTCGCAACAACATGGTCCAATTGGTCATGGATGCTGAATTAAGAATGTGGTCGGCTATGTCGATGACATTCTGAAACCCAAGAATGGAGGTCAGTCCTGTGTTACGGAGTGAGAGAGGAAGCCGAGAACCACCGTAAAATTCCTCAACCGAATTCAGCTCTGACACTGTACATGAGAAGCTTTGGGGTAAATAAGTGTGAATCCAGAGTGGTCACCCCCAAAAACTTACTCATCAGCACACAGGGCTTTAGTGCGATCAAACAGGGACACTGCAGGGCACAAATGAGCATTTCTTTCTCCCTAAGATGCCAACACTGACTGATTATACGACTGCTCACACCAAGGTGTGAGGACACCAGTCTCGGTTTGAACAGATTTCCTCTAGCAACATCAGAAGTTAGGAATGCATGCCATGCATGCTCAAAATTTAATTTACATTTCCTTGTTCATTCCAGAAGAATTACTAACACTGTTTTTAAAAGCTAGATCCAGATAACAAAGCAACATTGAATTGAGATGGTTTTCTTTTTCATGTTTTGTCTTTGATTTCATTCCATTTTATTTATTTTTTAGTATGATCTTTTTTATTCCTTGCCATAGGGGGAGGGAGGAGGGAAATGGGGACAAAATCACGAGAAGGAGTATCAATGTGTGAGAAGTAAGGCACTTACTATCTGGCCAATGTAACTGTAACCCTTCTATACATTATCCCAACAATTTAAAAATACTCCCAAAAAGAGCTGCCATTTGGCAATTGCAGATTATGAATACAATGTGTCTTGATTCATGTCACCCTGTTTGGATCACACTTCCACTGACAGATTCCTTATCCAAGCAGCTCTGTGAATGTTGCCATTTTATCTCACAAATTATGCCACACTGCAGCCTCCTCTGGTGTTTTCCTTTCATCTTACCTTCTGCGTCTTCCACTCTTTGAGCCAGTGTCTCTTTCGTACTATCCTCCACCCCAAGACCCCTCTCTCTTTTTTTTTTTACTTGCTCTGTTTTCATTCTTCCTTTTTATATGTATGCTGTTCGGGTCATTTTACGTTTGTTGGTCTTTTGTAACCAAATAAAAACAAAATCTGAGCATCTTTGCTTTAACTTGAGGTGTTTAACTTATTTCTATTTAATACAATAGTTGCCGTAATGCCATAGTTTTTACCATATATAGTTATAATTGTGTGACTAGGTAATATATATATATATATATAATGTAGCCCAATTGTATAAGCTATTATACACACTAGGATAAATGCATGTATCCCACATGTTTGCAAGGAAACTTAATGAAGAGCTGTTGTGTCTCTTGCTAGTCTTGCAGGCACTGAGGTCATACCTTGCAGTGACTATTCTAGAATGATGAGGCTATAATCATTTATACTCTTCTTTGGTTGTTTGTCATCGTGACCAAATATCCCTAGTTTTCAAATTATTACTAAATATCTGTACACTAAATCCTGAATTCTCCAGTCAGAAGAAAGGAGTTCTTAAAATATGCCTTGCTAAAAATCATAGTTTGGGCCACATAATGCCAAGGTCAATCCCTCCTATTCACCCCAGGTGGCCCAGACAGGCTGCCTCTAGATAGCTCTGGCTTCCTTTGAATTCACATTGCCTATTGGGCGAGCTCCATGTGTACTGCAGAGCAGTCTGTACTATGTGCCATCTTCTTCAAGAGTCCCTCTGTCACATGGGCTTCCATCTTTCCTCCCAGGAGATGATATCAGAACTCTATCATTGTCAGTCCTGAAAGCCCAGGGAAGACCATACCTTCAGTGTCACGTTAGACACCTTGAGATGGTTTACCAAGGATAGCGATGAAACATTGCCCAGAATTGACACCACTGAAGCCAGGTTCCCCACTGTCATTGAGGGGCTTTTCTGAATGATGGCTGAAAGATTTTGCACCAAAGATGACACATCTTCCTCCGTGGCATTGCCTGCAATCACACTGAAATTCTAGACATAAAGGGGGTTACATTCTAGAAAATCAGAAATGTTGTCTGTCATTGAATTTAAACAGAAAGTCACAGGCCACACAGAACTAACAATTGCACAGGGGAATCTATATAGCCGTGCTCACAATAATAGAATAAGAATTATTAAAAGCACTTGTATATAATAATTATTTTCATTCATCCATTCATGTCTGTAATCCTAGCTACTCATGAGGCTGAGATCTGAGGGTCATGGTTCAAAGCCAGCCTGAGCACTAAAATCTGTGAGACAATTAATCACCAGAAAACTGGAAGTGGCTCTGTGGCTCAAGGGATAGATCGGTAGCCTTAAACTAAAGAGCTCAGGGACAACACCCAGGCCCAGAATTCAAGCTCCACGACAACAACAACAAAAATAATAATAAATAAACTGGGGTTCAGTGAGGGTTGGCAACCTGCTAAAGAATACTCAGCTGGGTACTAGCACCAAACCTATATTATACTACATCTGCACAGGACAGAGATACGCAGCAAGGGATGTATGCAGGGACGGTATTACTGGTCCCGTGTTAGTTCCCAGTGAACCACTAACTTGGAGTTCCAGTTCTGTTTTCAGGCCTCCTTCTGCTTCCACTCTTCAGGATTGATGACCCAGGATCACAGATTATGCCTGCTAACTGCTACTCTGCCCAACGCATCTGAGATATGACTCCCCTCACATTCGGGGTCCAGTGGATTCCAACTACTTTTTGTGGTCAGAAGCAGTAGTTTACAGATGAGGAAACTGAGGTCCAGGAAGAGAGCAGTAAATGCCCTCGCCTCCGTCCTTTGGTAACCATCATTCTGGGGTTCTCTTCTGTATGAGCCAGGTCCCTAGCTGGGACAGAAGTTGTGCTCAGTATGGGAAGCTTCTGGAAGGGGGATGTCTATAAACTTGTCCAAACACATGACCCTTTGTAACAGAGCAGGAAGAGAGGTCATGGCACTACAGTAGAAATCAAACAACTTTGTTTCTAGACAAACACTGTTGCTACCAGAGGGACGCCCGGCTCCTTGGTCTTTTGTTTCCTGATTTACAGAAGGAAGTTGGCAATCCATGTGACTACAGACCTATGCCTCTATGTAGATCTTTCACCCTATACCCCGCCCCCTTGTGACTCCCAGGCGTTCTTGCATACATCTTTAACTCTCCACTCCCAGGCCTTGTCAACCTCTAAACCAGCTCATTGTCCCAGACCCCAGTACTAACACATTCCAGAACAGACCCATCAACTCTGGCATTTTCTGACCTTTTCAGCTGTCACTCCTGTCTACACCCTTGCTTTCTGCACCCTATCTGATGGTACAAACAGGTTTTACCCTCCACCTGGCCATGTTTACTGGGAGGTAGATGTCCATGGTAGAGCTCAAAATCACACCAGTTCACAAAGTAAAAAGATCCTTCACCTTCTGCAATTCCTCCAGCTGTGAGAGGACACAGGACTCCCTGATGACCTGCCACCCTGCCGTCAGGCACCTGGCTGTGAGAGTGCCCATGTAGCCACTGGTGCAAGGGAGGATATACTGATCACCCTCAGACCCAAAGCCGAAGAAAACACTGTTGCAGTGGGCTGGAAAAGAAGGGAAACCGGAAAAGTGATTCTAGAATATTCCAATGTTATGTCCAAAACATGAAGTCATATTTAAAGATTTTTAATCCAGACCTGTTGAAAACCAACATAAGCCCCTACTGGAAAATTTTAAAAAAAGCAAATTGATCAGGGACCTGGCTCAAATGGTAGAGCACTCGCTTACTAAACACTCAGTGCCCAGAGTTTAAACTCTATTTTTTTCTTTTTTTGATCAGTCCTGGGGCTTGAACTCTGGGCCTGGGAGTTGTCCCTGAGCTCTTTAGCTCTAGGTGACTGTCCTTCCACTTTGAACCACAGCATTGTTTCTGGTTTTCTGGTGATTAATTGGAAATAAAAGTCTCACTGACTTTCATGCCCGGGCTGGCTTTGAATCATGATCTTCAGATCTCAGCTTCCTAAGAAGTTAGGGTTACAGATGTGAGCCACTGGCACCTGGCATACACCTTATTTTTATAAAAATAAACCCAACAGACAAAAACCCCACAACTACAGCAGAGTCTCCTTTTACCCTGTGTGTATGTGTGCAATTATTACATGTCAACAGGAAACAGATCTTTTAAATAAGTAACGGAAAAGAAACATACAACGTCTGGGTGTGCATTTGCATGTATATCTAGACAGGTGCACGTGTGTGTGTGCGTGTGTGAAGGATGTGTGCCTCTTGCCTTGGGTCTCTGAAGTGTCAACCCCAGGCTCCTCTGACGCACATACCAGTAAACCACTGCTGAGTCACTTCCTCCTCAGCCTGTGGCAAGATCATTCTTCCATAACGTTAACTCCGGAGATGGAGATCAATTCGGACTTGTAAAATGTACGAGAGTCAGATGAAGCCGTGTTTTATGGGACAGAGCTGCCTCTTTCTTCTGAAAGCTAGATTTATAGTACTTCTCTCCCAGAAAAAAGAAAAAACCAAACCCTCCTATCCCCTTCCTGAGGATACGCGTGAGCTTCTGTGAAGAAGAGGATGAGAACCGAAGGTTACCTTCCCTGAACACTCGGAAAGAGCCATCCTCAAGAGGAAACAGCTCGGCCACGGCCGCCTTTGCCTTTTCAGCCATCTGTGCCATTCTGGAGAGCAGCTCGGAGGTGCTGCTGGAGCCAGTGACCTCAAACCCCACCAGGACGCTGCCTTCTCTGCAAGGAGCAGCAGAAAGGAACGTTCACTGTTCACCTGCAATCCCTCCAGCCCTACTGTGTGCACGTGGCGTGCAGGCCCTCGGAATTCACCAAGTACAGTTGACTCCTGCTTTCACAGAGATGAGCTTCTAGTGGAGAAGGCAAAGTAAATAAGTAACTGCCAAGCACACACACACACACACACACACACACACACCAATGATGAGTGTAAAGTATCATGAGAGGAAGGAGCAGTGTTACAAATGACAGATGGAGATGAGATCCTGTATCAAATAAGGCTGGTAAGGAAAGGCTACTTTGTGCAGAAGGTCTTTGAAGGTGAGGCAAATAAGATGAGAAGGAAAGATCCCGGGATATAAACAGTACTGGTACAGTAGGCCCATGTATGTAAAGGCCCTAGGGCAGGAAAAAAATAGCTCTGAGCTTGATAAACTCAAAAATTGACACAACTAAAAGTCAATGAGCAAGGGAGAAAGGTAAGATTGGAGAAATAAACACATAGCACTTTGATGTTTGAATGTTAACTTTTCATTTCAAAGTTTTACTCTACATCAAAAGGCAAGAGGGTGATCATATTTGTTTTTTGTATTTTTTATGATCATCATTTGCGTTGTTGTAGGAAGAAAGCTGAAATGGGCTGAGCTAAGAAGCAGGAAGTTTAGTCACAAAAAAAGTAGTGTGGTTTACAGTAGTTCAGCTGCAGGGTGTGTGAGGAATAATGGTGAGATTCTGGCTGTATTTGAACACAGAGCCACAGGACTTGCTAAAGAAGAAAGCTTGGGTGTGAGGGAAAGAAACCAATCAAGAATGACTTCATGGAATGGAAAACATGCAATGGAATACTACTGAGCAACAATAATGAATGAACTGAAGGTAGGGGGGTACACGGTTGGGAGAAGATGAGATGAATCTTAAAGATATCACGCTGAGTGAAAGAAGCCAGGCCTATTAAAATTCACTGATATGGAGATCTGGAGTAGCTACAATAAACTATGGGGGCCGAAATCTTGTGGTGGAAAGGCTCGGGACTGGATATGGAGATTCATTAGAAGGAAGGAATGTGAGTAGAACTGTAAATGCTGTGTCTTGATAGGGAGGGTTTAGACAGGCATTTTTCAAAACCAGGGTGAGCATATCCCCGTATGCAAATGCTACATCACAAAATAACCCCGAAGATGTGAGTTAGGAAGGGGCAAAAAAGGAAGCAATCTGCCCAGAGGGGACAGTGAGAGGATGGGAGGGGGAAGCCCTGTGTTTGACATGCTCACTGCCAACACACGTGGAAACGTCAAGTGGACAGCCGGGTACTTAGGTCCATAGTTCAGGGGCATAGCCAATTTCAAGGGACAGTGTTGGAAAGCATTCGTACAGAGATTTGGTTCAAGTCATCAAAAGCTGTGAAAGGGAGGATAGCAGTGTTGAACTCACCCTGAGCAGAAAAAAAATGCACCTAGCTATTGAACACAGCATACAAGAGACGTGAGATGGAAGTTACACATACCAGGACCAAAAAAGAAAAAATAGGAAACCTGAATTCTGTTCTTCAACCCACAGAACCCTAAACTCATCAGAAGGAGCTCCTCGCCTCTTCAGACATTCAGAAGCATTTCTGACTCTTGCCTGGTTGGTGGGCAGTCTACCAGAATGCCTAGCCGGGCACTGCCGGCAGCCAGGGTGGCCTGAAAACCACACAGCCTCATCAGGAGTGACCCACAGGCCCAGAGATGCATCACTTACCGAAACTGGGTGACCTGAACCACATCGAAACCAGGAATTCCTGTGTAGACTTCCCTAAGCTTGGAAAGGAAACAGAGAAATACGCTCATCTGTGTCCCTGTGCTTTGTACAGACACACAAACAAAAAAACGCATCAGACAGTAAATTCACCAATGACAGCAAAAGAAGAAAGGAATGAGGTACCACAGGAAGAAGTCCCATGTCCTAACAAATACAGTTAAACTAGCCACTGGGAGTCATTGCACACACACATACACAGGGGAAAATGTGTGTATGTGTGTGTGTGTGTGTGTGTGTGTGTGTGTGTGTGTGTGTGTGTGTGTAGTTTATAGATGATGTTGCTAATAAAATGGGATAGTCAAGGCTGAGGGTGTGTCTCTGTCCTGAAGAAAAAGCAAATAACTGCTTAGGGCAGACATACATTTCATAAATTAACCCCAAGACTATAGTTTTTCCTCATCAAAAATACCAAGTGTTTATTTTCCCAGGTACTTAAGGTGAGTCCATCAGCTCTCGCTTCGGTTAGAGCCACGTCTGAGCCATCATCCCAGGAATAAGTCTATAGTTTTTAGGACTCCTAGAGTTTTGCTTGATAATTCTTTCAGCCTCTAACAACAAAAATTTCATAGGCTAGGGGTATTACTCCAGTGGTAAAGTATCTATCTTGCAAGCTCAAAGCCCTGAGTTCAAATCCAGTACCACTAAAGAAAAGAAATTTTCTATATGGAACAAATTCAAAGCACTGATGACTGACCTTCAGTTATAAAATTTTTAGAAATAAAAATTGGAAAGCTATCCACAGGCCTTCATGTAATAGTCAAACTAAATGAGCAATACTGAACAAAAGCAAGCTAGAAAATCAACAGATAACACTTCCTTAGATAGAAAAGTGCCTAATAAATGTCAATTGTAGTTATAGAAAATAACTTCCCTGTAAAAGAAAAATTCAGAAGATGTATTAATGATATATGCTGAATGGAAAACTTCTGGGCTTGAGTTTTAACAAATCATTTCTCATGTTGTAAGCAGAAAGTACATACCTGACTTTCAATTCTGTTTTTATAGTTGAAGTATACAAGAGAAGATGAATTCCAAAGGTCTTTTGTAAATCTTTCATTGATTTTGAAAGTACCCCAGATCTCTATGAGAAATAGAGGGGAAAAAACAACAACATGGTTTTAGACACAATGCATTTCTAACTTGATTTTCTTAGCAGCACACAATCACAGACATGTAATTCAGTCTGTCTATTCAAAGTGGAATTCTTCCATGCAGGGGATCAAACCCAAGCCTTGCATGTGGCAAGGCAGGCACTTTGCTTCTCTCGCCCTCTTTTGACAAGAAACTTTCACCTGAAGAAGCACGGGAAACACAGGAAAACAGAGTTCAGCTGTGGCTTTGCCATGAACGCAGTTGCAAGGGGAAGACAGCCTTTCTAGTAGATGGACATGGGCACAGGACCTCGAGGAAGGGTCACCCCTGCGTACTGACATGGATGCCATCTGGGCATTGAGCTTCATGCTATCCTGATTAAGAAAACCAAGAGCCACACTTGCTAATTCCTGCGCGTCGTCCTGCTAGCTTGGCTTTTTCTGTGCTTCTCTGTGAATCCTACTTCGCCTTCATCTAGGACCTAACCAGATCCCACAGCTTCTCTAGGCCCTTCCCCAGTGCCCAGGGGACATCTGAGTTCCTACAGCACTTCACCCAGCATTCCCACACAGCCTCTCCTTATTAGTTTTGGCAGGACTGGGGTTTGAGCCCCAAGGCCTTGCAAGGCTCCCCCTGTTTCCAGTTGAAGTAGGAGAGGCTCAGCCCAGTGGCGGAAGCTCAGAATCTTCTGCTTACTTGCTCTCTCGCAGAAGTTGACGCTGTGGGAAAGGTTGCTGTGGCGACACTGGCAGCTTGGGGGGGTCCCGGCTGTGTGGAGACGGCAGTGCTGGGGGTCAAGACAGGAGGGAGGAAACCAGGAGGAGCTGTCCTCACAGAGACACCGGAGGACGTGGTCCCACCTGCTGCAGTCTGAACAGAAAGCAAGGTGAAGGCCCACGGAATCAGTTCTACCCCCTGACCTCTGGTTACTGGTACCCTGCTGGATTCTGACTTGGTTCTACACATCTCATCAAACGTGGAAAGGGTGAGGATAATGTGTGAAGAAGGGAGAGCTTCTGAGGATGGTATGGAAACCTGGCAAACACTCAACCCAGCTCAGGAAAGGACAAATCCCAGTTACTACACAGCCAATCGGAGTGAAAGGTGTTCTCAATGGGGGCGGGGGCAGAAAAAAGAAGAATGGATGGCTAATACATAGAGAAACGTCCAACATCCTCTCTGGTAGCAATCAAAATGACACTAAAATTTCATCTCACTGCAGCCCAAATGGCCCTCAGGAAAGAACAGTGAATGTGGGGAGGGCGTAGCATGAAGGCGGGAAGCACACACACCGCTGAGGCCCTGGGAAGAAGGGCAGAGGCTGTGGGATTCCATCCAGAGACAGAGCTCACACGGGTCCTGCCCCACCCCTTCGGGGCATTCATCCCAGGAGTACAAATCCACATACAAGAGAGAGGGATATCTGCACCCCCTCCTGCTCAGTCTGCAACGAGTCCACGAACATGCACGCTGCTCCTGTCGTCCTCCCACACCAAGGAGCCACTGACCTCCTCTAGACTCGCCTCCACCTATCTGATAATGAATGCTGTTTACCAGGTAGGTGCTGCCATCTTTTAGACCTTTGCAGGGAAGCCTATCCTGGCACCATGCCATCAGATAGGGACATGGACCAAGTTCTGGCCAATCTGTTCACATCACTTCTGAACCAAAGGATGCAGTTGCCTTCGTGACACATTCCAGCATCCTCTTTCCTTTGGGCTCAGAGCTTGTACATTTGCAAAAGGGTCTGATTCATCCAAGGCCTTTTCTGACAGCCTGTGATGATGTGTCTCATAGAAAAGAAACCAAGTCTGTGACATCGTTCCCCCACCTGCCTCATTTCCACCCCCTGTCCCCACAGGGCCGGCTTACACGTGGAGGCTTTCACCCTGATCATCTTCATTGGCTCATGCAGGCACAACGATGGAGACTTCAAGAGTTTCAGGAAACTCTCCAAGTCTCTCTTCTCCTTGGAATCTCTGTAGGTCATTTGCAGCAGCAGTTCGTATTCCCGGCCTGGGTCTACATAGATACAGCGAGAGATGGTCAGAAGCCTTATCTACGCCTGGCGGGGGAGGTGACAGAGGAAGTGGATGGGAGGCAGTGCTTAGACCCGGCTTAGTGGCCATGGACTGAACCATGTTGCTTGTTACCTGCTCTCAGGCATCTGCACTGAGTCAAACATGAACATCCAGAGAAAACATCAGCGCAGAGTTCCCATGAGCGTGTGACATTTGCACTCCCATCTCTGCTATCTTTATTCTCACTCAGGCCATCCACATCTCTTTACGGGCTGGAGCCTCTACCTTAGGAGTCCGCCCAAAGGGTGAGTAATGGGGTCACCCTGGTCATACCATCAGGGGATAATGGAGCCAGACTGACAAGCTTTGAATCCTGGCCCTCAGCTCTGTGCCTTCGTTTCACTATCTGTCAGATGACACATGGCTAGTACACCTAACTCAGGCTAGAGCCAGCATGGGGGTTGGATCCACGTCCTTTTAATATAACCATGACACGATAAATACCAGCTGGGTTTTAACTGTCATTTGCACTCCACAGGGAAAAGTCCATTCACGGCATTCCAAATGGGAATTTCTATTTTATTTTATGACGGTAGCATTTTCATAGTTCTGTGCACTACCATTCCTACCACAATGCAGATTCATTGCACGATTGAAAGGCTTCTGTAGACTGACCCAATAACCTACTAACCTCTTTGGGAGTCACTGTTTCTACCGGGAAATACATTCAGCATTGGAAACCTCAGACCTGAACATTAGCAGTGGAAATAGAACTCATTGCTAGACCCAGGCTGAGGCCGCTGACTTCACTGTGAAGATGGACAGCAGTCGCCGGCCTGCGTGGAGCAGACCCTGTGTCCTTGCTATGTCTTCCAAATGCCTGCGCTCAGGGATCACTATCATTCCAATCCCTCCCTCCCCCCCACTATGGGGCTTGAACTCTGGGCCTAGGCGCTGTCCCTGAGCTCTTCAGGTCTTGAGCCATAGCATCACTTCTGGTTTCCTGGTGGTTCATTGGAGGTAAGAATCTCATGAACTTTTGTGCCCGGGTTGGCTTTGAACTGTGGTCCTCAGATCTCAGCCTCCTGAGTAGTTAGGATTACAGGTGTGAGCCACCTGCGCCTGGCTTATCATTCCACTTTTACAGATGTGGACTGTTTCACAGCGTGCTGAAGAGGACAGAAGCAGCCGGAGGAACTGCTGAAGGCCCAACCCGGTTCTGCCGGCACCCACATCTCCTGTGCCAGGCTGTCTAAGAAAGGCTCACCTGCAGTTTCCTTCATATCCACGCTGTGTGCTCTTCTGCTCTTCATGCCATTGTTCCTCTGTTAGAAAAGAAGGGGAGTTGTGGTGAAGCTTTGGAGGGCTGCAAAAATGTAAGCCAAAGATGGGGTCGAGGCAGCTGGAAAGGCTTCCCGGGTGAGGCTTTTGAGAGAAGACCTGGAGAAGATCAAGGAAGAACAACAAAAGCAGAAGAGGACAACTCAGTCTGGCAGGAGAAAGCAGTTAGGGCATCAGGCTGCTGAGAGGGGAGCTCAGAGGGAGAGAAGAAGTGGCGTCACAGGGAAGGAAATGATGCCAGTGTCCAGGGAAGGAGGCAGATCATGTAGATCATTATGGGCTATCAAAAGGAATTCAGTTTTTACTCCACCGAAGAGTTTTCAACAGAGCAGACACATGCTCTCATTTACTTTACCCCACCATGAAACCATATGGAGAATCAAGAAGCACAGAAACAAGGAGAGATTCAGGCTTATTGAAATAAACTCATTCATGGATAAGAAACAAATGCGTGACAAGGCAACACCCATGGAAGCGATGAGAAATATGCAAGCTGTGAGAAATTCTGACGTTTTGTTAATGCTTAAAGCAAAGCCAAAAGAGCAGGCACATGGTTTAGATAGATAACATATGAAAAGTCAGCACAAAACCTGTGTTAGCCCAGCTCTGTGGCTCATGCCTGTAATCCTAGCTACTCTGGAGGCTGAGATCCGAGGATCGTGGTTCAAAGCCAGCCCAGGTACTAAAGTCCGGGAGATTCTTATCTCGAGTTAACCACCAGAAAACCAGAAGTGGCACTGTGACTCAAGGGTAGGGCAGTAACCTTGGGCTGAAGAGCTCAGGGACAGCACCCAGGCCCAGAGTTCAAGCCCCATGACCCAGGGTGGGGGACAGGATGGTGGAACCAATGTTTGCTATTGTTGTTTGAGGATTTGAGGATCCTCTGCTGAAGATTACAAGCTGGAGGGGAACATGTGGACAAGAAATCTTGAGGAGACACCTGAGATGGAAACCACCCTTAAGAGCCATCCATGTGGAGATAGCACTGAAACCAGTATCCCAGAGAAAAGCATTGAGAAATGAGTAACGATCAGGAGGAGGTGGTATTACTGGGCTTGCTAATGCTGGCCTGTACGCTCTTCCTGTGTCTCAAAGTTCACAGCAGAGGTGTCACTGAGGTAGACAGAGTCTCCGTCTCCTCACCGTGACGTTCACTCATCTACACTCCAAAGGTGGAATGATAAAGCCAAGACTGCTATGGGCGTTGGTGATGTTGAGTCAAGAACTCAGCACGAGGGTCCTCGGCGAGGGCTAGGGCTCCCGGCAGAGCACATGGGCCTGGGTTCAAGTGCCGGCATCCCTCACACACAACAAATATAATTGTAGCTACCCGAAGAGCCAGAGATGTCAGCATGACAGAGGGAAAGATGACACAGAAGGTGGAATAGGAAAATGGGACATTGACCAACTCACCTCTAGGAAGCTGCCCTGGGCACCCACCAGAGTGAAGAAAGAAACAAGCCACAGCACCCCAGCTCTCATGGTCAGCAGCCTCTTTCTCCACCCTGCAGGGAACATGGACAGCCAAGGGCGGAATCTGTGACTGGAGGGGCCGAGGACTGTGTGGCCCCAGGCTGGAAGGAGCTCTGCAAGTGGGAAAGAAGCAAGGCCCATCGTGTGAGGGGGTGGCCTGAACGGCTCAGCATCCACTAACCGTGGGCATTTCATTCTCTCCCACCCCTTGAGCCTGTGGAGCCAGTAATCCTGCTCCTATCTCGAATTAGGTTTCTGCCCTGACAAACCCTGGAGGAAACTCCTCTAGCATCTCTTCCAGGTTATGAAGCTTGACGCAACACAGACTGTTTCAGAATCATGACTTGCCTCCCGTGGTAGTTAAGGCACATTGAACATTAGCCTGTTATCCCAGGAAACACAAACTTTCAAACAATCAAGGATTCTAAGAAACCTAAATATCAGGATGCATTTTGAGTATTTAAACATAAAAAGAACAATGAACCAACCCAGCCAAGTTTCCTTCTTTAGGGATGATGTAATTCACAATGAATTGTTCTCAGCTCTCTACTGATGGCAAATAATGTGGACAAGACTTGGCCCATAGCCTTGGTCACAACCACCATTTAGGATAAGGTTACTTGGTGTCCAACAAAAATCGTGCTCATTAGAACTGGTCTGTCCAAGGTAGCAGCCATTAGCCACAGGTAGCTGAGTGTCTGTTGTAATTAAATGGATATAATTAGTCACCCTTGCCACATCCTGAATGTTCGCTAACCACACATGGATGATATTGGCATCACAGGACATTTGCTTCACTGCTAAAAGTTTTATTAGGCAACATTGATAGGACTTGAATGAATCGGTCTGGTGGCTTTCCACAGGAGAAGTTTTGGGGTTTTTTTTTCCTTTTAGCAACACTTGGGATTTGAACTTAGGACTTGCTAAGAAGGTACTTTACCATTTGAGCCATGTCCCTGGTCACATTTGCTATTGAGTCAGCCTGGACTCCCTGTTGACATTTCCCATGCAGCAAGGACGGCCAACTCAAGCCACCACACTCAGCTATTGGTGGAGATGGGGTCTCATGAACTTCTTGTCTGGCTGGCTTCAAACCACAATCCTTCCCATCTCCACCTTCTAGTAGCTAAAATTACAGTTACAATCCACTGCACCCAGGAAGATATTTAAAATATGATTTACAAGCACAATCCTCTATCATGGGAATAAGTGCCCTCGTGTGGCAGTATGAGGAGGAACTGAGCTGTCCCTGCCATCCTTACCTTGCTTTCTGGGTGAACTTTAAAACTCATATAAAGTTTGTCCTCTGGGCCATCTGCCTGCACTCTGCTCTCTGATCTAAGAGGGACAGATTATAGACTATTTCCTAGCAGACACCTGGCTCAGGGCACTCTAAGGAAGCATGAAAGGAACAGACAGTGTGTGGCACACACAACTTTGCATTTGTTTCCAGGCCAGAGGTCCCTGCTGTTCCATCTTCCTATTTTCCAAACTCTCCTTCTTAATGTGTTGCTTCCAGCATCCTGAGATGGAGGCCTGGGTTTCAGCCCATTCTTTTATGCCTTTCTTCCTAAAGCTTATCTGCTATTCAAGACTATGGTTTCTGGCTGGGGACTTTGGCTTTAAAAACATGATGATTTGTCCCTAGAGAAAGGATTTTTTCCCCAACTTTGTTGAAGGGTCTCATAGAAAGAAATACATGGACTACCATGTGGACTTCATGAGGAGATCCAAAAACAATAAAAAAGGAACATACATACTCCTCTCTCTCCTCTCTCTCTCTCTCTCTCTCTCTCTCTCTCTCTCTCTCTCTCTCTCTCTCTCTCTCTCTCACACACACACACACACACACACACACACACACACACACACACACCTCCTTCTGTATATATGCAGGAAAGTGATCTCAAAATCCCTAAGGATACCAAAATCTACAGGTGCTCAAATCCCTTCTGTAAGGTGGAATAGGATTTGCCTGTAACCACTAACTATCTTTCTGAGTGCAGCAAATCATGTCTAGTGAGCTGTCAGACCCATACAATGCAAGCGCCACACAGACAGCTGTTGCACCCCTTGTCTTTTGGACAAGGAAGCAAAGCCATGCATTTCCAGTACAGCCTGGAGGAATTTTTGATGTAGAATCCCTGTACACAGGGAGTCCACGTTTTACTGCACGCGGGCATTTAAGTGTGAATGGATGCACACAAATGCATGAATTGAACTCCTCCCTCAGATGTGCCTTGGGCATTTTCCATTGGCTTTTATTTAATTTCTATTAATCAATGGTCAAGCCTGAAAAATTGATGTCACAGTGCCATGAGAAGTGCACCCACATGGTGGAGAGTGGCTGGAAGTTCCCAGCCCATTTTGTTTTTTAATTTTTATTTCTTCTTCATCCCTTGGGATAATGTTTTTTTACATTTGAATTCCCAGGTACAGTTTAGGCCATGGTTTGTGGCACTGGAGCTGTTAAATAGACTAAAGGTCTTGATGCATTTGAGTGTTTTCTTCTCCTTCTTCTTCTTCTTCCTCTCTCTCTCTCTCTCTCTCTCTCTCTCTCTCTCTCTCTCTCTCTCTCTCTCTCTTTCTCTCTCTCTCTCTCTTCCTCCCTTTCTCTCCTCCCCCCCCCACTCACTGATTTGGGAGTATCTTTCTCCCACATCTATTCTTCCTGATGTCATAAATAGAGCTCAAGACAGCTTGGTGACAGCTCTGGGCATTATGGGGAAGGCTTCTCAAGGACTTTTAGTCCCTTAGATCTTCCTCTTCCTCCCACACTGTAGGTATGCTCTATATCTCTTTGCACTTGCTAGAGGAAAGCTCTGGCTTACAGACAAGGTTTAGACTGCTCTACAGACAAGTAATAAATACATGGATTAAATAAAGAAGAAAGGGAGAGGAAAAGGAGAAAATGAAGGAGGAAGAGGATCGGGGAATGGGAGGAAAAAGGAGGAGGAGGAGGAGGAAGGGAGGAGAAAATAAATTATTAAGAAGCTGATTAGAAAATGTAGGTGCTTCTATTGCATCCTAAATCTCCTCAGTCTTGGATATTAAAGTTATATACATAACACTCATGCCCAGGTAGGTGTAAGAACTGTTATCCTTGTTTGTATCTAGGATAGGAGAAAAGATTTACAGAATTTAACTTAATTCTGTGAAAGTTCTCATCTGAGGTTGAAAATCGGAACTTTCCTTTGTTTCTTTAGTACATATAATTCTCTTTGGGGTGGGGTAGAAGAATGAGCAAATAAAAGTGCTAAACAGCTAGATAAATTTGAATTTCAAGTAAATAATGAGTATATTTTAGTCTAGGTACAATGTATTTGGGGTATTGTTAGAAGTCAAAACTTCTTTGTCATTTCTCTGAAATCAAAGTTCACCAAGGGGCCTGCACTTGACAATGACACACACCAAGGCAGGAGGCAGGGTCTGCTTCTCAGCAGGTCAGCTGGGTTTACATTTCCTTTTCAGTGCAGTCATGTGCACTGTCCAACTTTGACCATCACCAGCTGGATCTCCAGCTTACACGCCTCTATCCGAGGGAGGAAACAGCATCAAATGCACAGTCGTTCTCGGTTATCGCAGGTCAGGTTCTCGGGTACACTGAGCAGGGTCTAAGCGGAAACTATGGTGACCCAGGGAGGGAAGAATGTCCATTCACATTCCGGTGGTCGCCATTTCCCACTGGCGTTTAGTTCTTGTTGGATTGTGCTCGAATCTCACTGCTGAACCAAACTGTTTTACAGTGCTTCTGGTTGAATGGCCGGCACTGTGAGACAGAGGGCCTCCAGTTCTTAGTATAAAAGTACACTTTTACAGGAATCGAGTGATCTAAAGGGAGGCCCTCAAAAAGATCAGAAGATCAGGAACACTATCTACATACGTGCGTGCGTGCGTGTGTGTGTGTGTGTGTGTGTGTGTGTGTGTGTACAATGACCATTAAACCCATTTAACAGCTGTACATTTCATTTTTACCACTTCCTCTCCAAGCCTGAAGGGTCCTGATCCCAAGCCATTTTCAAGATCCTATCCTTCCAGACAGGAAGTCGTCCTGGTCATGTGATGTGACCTTTCTCCATCACACCTTGCTCTGAAGCATCAGGAAGCCGGTGATAGCTGACATTCAGAGATTCTGACGCCGACCTCCATGGGAAGACTTGGTTGTGGTCAGACCCCTTTCACTTCCGTGAATTCACTTAAGTGAATTCACTTCTGATAATCCCTGTCCTTCAGTTTACAAGGAACAATCATTCAAATTTGCTATTTGTCTCTGGAGTCAGCCAGCCATTGTCTCCCTGGCTGTGGGTTTCTTCCTTTTTTTATTTTTTTCAGTTGGGTATTTATGGACTCCCAATATCATTTATTTGCGTCAACAGCTGTCTCCTATCCACAGCAGTGCTGGCTTACACCTACCCCTCCAGCATTTTTTAGCAACAATCTAATCTTAGGCACATTTGAACTCTGGGCTGCTGCTTTCCTAGTGTCAGTATTTATGGAATTATGGGGAAGGTTGCCTCTATAAATAGCACAGAGTTCCCAGTAGAATTGTCTCCTTCCTGTCTGCCTTGGAATCACAGGAGCACACGTACGCATGCACACACGGCCCATTCACACATCATCCACGTGTCTACACGCATAAAGAGCAGGCCTCCGCATAGGATCCCCCCTCAAAAAAAAGAGGGGGAGCGCTTCAAAGAGAATTAGGCAGAATAGGCAGAGAATCTGTAAAACTATTCCATTGGGATCTTTCAAGCGGCCATTTTCTTAGGCCACTTGCCTCTGAGACCAGTTTCCTTGTGTGTGTGTGTGTGTGTGTGTGTGTGTATGTGTGTGTGTGTGTGTGTGTGTGTGTGTTTAGGTAAGCAGGTGTGATGTAATATTGTTGAGAAAAATAGGTGGGAAACAAGGAAAGTCCTATAAACTCTTGTGTCTTAAACAAACAAGCAAAAACATGTTGGAGGACTGGTGGCTTATGGATAGCTACTCAGGAGACTGAGATCTGAGAATTCAAAGCTCCAAGCCAGTCCAGGCAGAAAAGTCTGTGAGATTCCAGTCAAAAAAACAGAACAAAATTGTAATGAGAATATGTGGACCTGAGTTCAAGCTCTGCACACAAAAAATTTTGGTAAATTAGGAGTTAGATAAATAATGATAATAATTTGAAGTTATTTAAATTTTGATGGATGGCTATAAATTCACATGCCCTGTGCTCAGAGAAAATTTTTCATGTGGTTCATATTTCATGTTTGTATGTATAGCACTTTGAGAAAAGACCATAGTGAATAAAATCCTAACCCGAACATTTGTCCCTTATCTGAAAAGACTTACAAAACTCGACACCAAGCTCAGGGCTGTCAGTTTTCTCTTATAAATAAAAGGTAAGAAAAAAAATGAGTTGAGCCTTTTCTATTCAGATTCTTTTTTTATATGCCCACTTCCTACTTTCAGTCTATAGCTGGTGTTTGACAGCCATCTAATCTAAGCCTGAAAAGACTAAAAATTTTTAGCAGTCTTTGCTCGTATTTTCTTTCCAAACTGATTATAAAATTCTTAAATGCCTTTTGAGAACCTACTAAGAATTTAACTGCCTGGGTTGAATGTAGAGGTATAATGTAAGAATTTTAAGTCTGAAAGGGAGGACACGAGGACTTAACTAGTTATATCTTTCTCGTGGAAAGTTTATAAATCTGCTAAACCTCCATTTGTTCAACCCCTGTTTACTCAGAACCTCCAATTTCCCAGACATTGTGCCCAAATCACTGGCAAGTAAAAATACAAATCAGGCAGGTTATCAAGAATTATGACATCAAGAAAAACTCTGAAGCTGGGTGCAGTAGATCACGCCTCTAATCCTAGCTACTCAGGAAGTTGAGATCTGAGGACTGTACTTGGAAGGCCAACCTAGGCAGAAAAAGTCCGTGAGACTCTTATCTCTAATTAATCACATAAAAAGCCGGAAATGGGGCTGGGAATTTGGCCTAGTGGTAAGAGCACTTGCCTAGCGTGCACAAAGACCAGGGTTTGATTCCTTGGTACCACATACATAGAAAAAGCCTGAAATAGGGCTGTAGCTCAAATGGTAGAGCACTAGCTTTGAGGAAAGCCCAAGGACAGTGCTTAAGCCCTGAACTCAAGACCCAGGACTGGCAAAAAAAAAAAAAAAAAAAGATAAGGGGTAGAGTGCTATCCTTGAGCAAATAGGAGCTCAGGGGCAGCATTTTAAAAAAGCCACGTGGTGGCTCACACCTGTAATCCTAGTTACTCAGGAGGCTGAGATCTGAGGATCATGCTTCAAAGCCAGCCTGGGCACTAAAAATTCATGAGACTCTTATTTCTAATTAATCACCAGAAAACCGGAAGTCATGCTATGATTCAAGGGGTAAGGCGGTAACCTTGAGCTGACGAGCTCAGAGACAATGCCCAGGCTCAGAGTTGAAGTCCTACAAACAACAAACAAGGAAAACAAAAAGGCAAGGAAAAAGAAAAACTCTAAAAGCCATGATTCAGACCTACATTTATGCATAAGTGGGTCAGCTGGAGCTTTTCCTGTGTCTCATTGAGAGGTATTCCTGCCAGGCCCATAGTTGTTTTGTTTTTTTTTTCCTTTGCCAGTCCTAGGGCTTGGGCTTTCTCAAGGCTAGAGCTCTACCACTTGAGCCTCAGCACCACTTCTGGCTTTTCCTGTGTATGTGGTACGGAGGAATTAAACCTGGTCTTCATGCATGCTGGGCCACTGGGCCAAACTCCTGGCCCCAGGACTATAATTTTAGTCTTCCTGTTAGACTAAGTTTTTTTGATCCCATATCTGAGACACACTTTGGTTTAGGTTCATTTTGTGTTTAACCAGTTTGTGTGTCTTTTGCTGTGCATTAGAGGTTTTGAATCACCAGCGTTTTTCAGGGCCCCCTTGCTTCCAGCCCAGCGCAGCCAATGCTTGGTCCTGATGAGGATTGTGTTTTCCATGCTTTGCTACCTACAGGAGCAGCCAGGACGGTTTGTGGTGGAGAGCTGTGGACCAGTCTGGTTCACTCCCCACAGAACAACAATCCACTGCATCCTGTTGTGAATGGTCTAGCCCCACACCAGCCCCTCCCACTGAAGCTCTTCTCAGGCCACTCATGATTGGTAGAGCAGTAGCTCACCCACCCCCACCAGCCTTTCTGGATGATTAATGGCTTCCTAGAGACCACCAGGCCAAGTTCTCCCTTCTAACCAAGCCTCAGCATAACAATGGGGACCCCACCTGCCTGAAATCATGCCTCTTAACTGTTTAGAGTCAGAAAAACTCAGAGGATCCGCACTTTCTCTTGAATTGCTTGCTGCAAACTAAAGAAAGGACCTGGGATTGGGTGTGGTGGTCCATGCTTGACCTTCTAGCTAATTTGGGAGGCAGAGATGGGAGGATCCCTGTTGGAGTTCAGTCCAGGAAAAATGGCAGCCAGTGACACTAAGGTCAATCCCCAATACTGCCAGAAAATAATAATAATAATAATGATGATGATGAAGAAGAAGAGCAGGAGGAGGAGGAGCAGGAGGAGGAGAAGGAGGGGAGGAGGAGGAGGAGGAGGAGGAGGAGGAGGAGGAGGAGGAGGAGGAGGAGGAGGAGGAGAAGGAGGAAGTTGATTCTGCAAGGTTAAGCCTGGAGAGGAGGCTGTACAAAATATATGTGAAAGGCTTTCATGGGAAATATAATCCACTCAATACAAACTCACTTTATCCAAAACCTTGCAGGTGTGATTTGCTTCTACCCCCAACAAGCTGCTCTAGTGTTCCCGATTTATAATAAACATCAACTTGCTTCTAAGCATCAAAAGAAACTCCCATGCTCAGCTTCCATTTTTGTATTTTATTTTATGAAGAAGCAGCAAAGGAAAAAGAAGTTTCCTTAGACCCTAAAGTCTTTATTCCTTAACACTTATTGAAAGCAAAACAAAAGGAATTAATAAATACCTTGAGTTTGTAAGGTCCCTCGGCCTCTGAGGATAAAGAGCAAACACTGCTGTGAGACACCTAGATCAGGTAAGCTTTCATCAGTGTATTCGGTGGTGATAAGATCACATTCCTATCCCATTATCTTCCCATTCACCCCCTTTCATTCCATTTTCTTAATCAAGGGAACTATACCTGAGAGGAGTAATGCACCTGCGCGTTTATGAAATGCCAGGCTGCTTTCTATGTCTGTTACCATGTCCTTAGATTTCCGTCCTCAGCGTGCCAGAGTCTAGGATCCCATCAGCCACTGAACAGAACCCTCTGTGACCATCTCTGTGGGTCTCCAACTCCAGACTTTGTGTGAAAATAAACTTTACCCTCTCAAGCATCATTTTAAGATATTGTTAGCCTATTTTAGATTAGCAATAGCCATGAAATTGGTGTTTTTATTTATTTATTTTTTTTTTGTTGTTGTTGTAATTAATAGAAGGGTTAGATTATATTCACCAGATAGAAGGTGCATTACTTCAAAAACATTGATACCCCTTCTCATGCTTTTGTCCCCACTTCCCTCCCTCCACCCCCTCCCCTCATCTTTTTTTCCTCCCTTCCCTATCCTATTTTAAATAAACAAATAAACATATATACAATATGCCAGATAACATGGTAAGATACTGTGACAATATGATAATAACCAAGGGACAGCCAAAGAGATGAGAAATAACATAGTACATTAAGAACAACAGTCACACATTATATGGTTCTTGTTTCCATAGCCTGGATGATTTTTTTGGCCAGTCCTGGAGCTTGAACTCAGGGCCTGGGCACTGTTCCTGGGTTTTCTTTGCTCAAGGCTGGCACTCTACCACTTGAGCTACCACAACTCCACTTCTGGCCTTTTTTTGTCTGTTCTAATGTATTGGAGATAAAAGTCTCATGGGTATTCCTTCCCAAGCTGGATTTGAACTGTGATCCTCAGCTATCAGCCTTCTGAGTAGCTAGGATTACAGGTATAAGCCACCACTCCCCAGCTTCCACTGGTTTTCTGATGGGGCCAGCTCAGTGGGGCCCCTAGGCAGACGAGGAAAGCCACAGGCCTGTGCTGTTCTGGAGAGAACCGTCTGCTCTCTGCCCCATGTGTGGAGCTGGAGACCTAGAAAACCCATCTCTAGTTACACAGTCCTGAAGTGACAGAACTCCTGTCCTCTCAGCTCATTGCTTTTCAGTTCTCTTTCTTTAGTCAACCTTTCTTCAGGAAATGAGATCTTGAAGTCAGGATTTTCCCCCAGGGGAAGAAGCAAACAAAGAAACTTAGGGTTCAGAGCAGTACTGCTAGTCTCCCCCACTGGACGGAACCAGACCTCAGCTCAGGCTTACCTGGGGCTCTTCTCCCAGTGCAGCCCAGGAGCCCTCGTCCTGAATGCCCGTGGTTCACTTGCCTCTTGGCAGGGCACACTGTGGACGCTGATGGGCTCCACCCACTGCGGGCACCTTAATCAGGTGCCCTGATTCCTCCACAGCTCCAACCATGGGTTATTCCCTCCCTGGGCACTGGTGCCAGGACACACCCACTGTGAGAAGGAAAAGAGAAATGCTTTTCTGCTACCTCTCCCTCCCTCTCCGAATCAGTGTCAGGACTGGTAAGAGGAGGTTACTCGGAGATTCTGACATGTGAGCTTGCAGCGAGACTTAGGAACATCTCCAGCTTCAGGGGAGAGGTAGGCAAGAAAAATGCCCAGGAGACACTGAACCCCACTGCCCTTCTTCAGTTCTCTATGAACTATCTCTGTCTGGGGCATTCCCCTGTCCTTCTTGGACACCTGGGCCACATCCAAAAAGCAGAAGGAATGCAGCTCTTTCTGAGTAATGTTATAATACCAGTGAGGGGAGTGGGTGCATTCTGGGGAAGGGTGACAAGGTTTCCCTCTAACTTTCCCAGCCAAGTCAGCTGAATCACCTAATTCCTTTCCCAGATAAGTACCAGATAAGGGGCGGGGGGACCCTGGAATAAATGCTGGCTAGAAACAGCAGGGCATTTGTGCTAAAGATGAATGTCTTTGTGATGTTTATGTCTTTAGGAAGCTTGACACTATAGTACATTAAGCTCCTTAATAATGCTTGATTTCTTGGCTAAAGAATCATCTAATCTGAGAACTAGCCAAGGCTACGCTCAATTCTGCATTGGCTCATCTATTCATTTTGGTCAGTGTAGCTGCAGATGCCAGCAATGAGTTTTAAACCAGCTGGATAACATCTGTACAGGATAAGACAGACAAAATCATGTGATGAAAACACCCATGGAAAAAAAGGAAAGATACCTCTGAACTCAATTAGCTTATCAATTTTATTTTGCCCTTTTGAAGCATTCCATATTTTGCAGGTGCCTTGAGGTGGCCTATAAAAGCACACAACCACAGGTTGATGGCTGGAAATTGTACAAACGTCAGCTGGCACCTCCTGGGAAGGTGTTTATAGAACAGGGCTCCTAATCTATTCATTCTTTGGACTGGAATGTGGTCCTGATACTAAAGTAGGCTAAGACAAGAAGCAAGGAAATTAACCAAAGCAAAGACAGGGAGCTGAGATAGGATGAAGGCTGAGGTCAGGTAGAAGCTCTGTGAGTGGCCACCTCTTCCTTGTGCTATTGAAGCCCATGGACTCCCTGTGGCACAGAGGCATGGCAGTTAGAGCTAACAGGAACCACACAGCTGCTTGTTAGTCCAAAAACCTCTTAGAAGGTACTAGAACATGAGACCTGCTGTAGACATGGATGACCCAGTAGATGCTCTGGCTTATAGAGTACTGTGACTATATATCAATAAATATACTTCAGCATTGGTAAACACCAGAACTTCATATAAGGAGGCCACAGTATGTCAGAGCCATGACTCACCCATAAGCCACTTGCCTGCTGCATTTTCTTCCTAAGAATTGTTAACATATGCAGTGTTGAATCTCTCAGTGCTTCCTGGTTTATGTATACTATAGGTATCATTAAGGACCAAGCCAGAGAAGAAACAAACAACAACAACCCAAAGGCAGCATCTGAGGGGGGCTGAACACTGTGGAAGCACTGCATACGTCATTATGTCACAAACCTAATATGGAAAGGCACAGCCAAGAGAAACTTTGTTCCTCTCATTTATTTGCCATATTCCATCTGCTCTCAAACATCACACTCTAACCTGCAAAGCAGGAACAAAATGTTATCCAAACACACCAAGTCAGCTGACTCACTATGCTGTTATCCATCTGGTCTACCTCACATTTTTTTCTCTGGTGATCTCAATCAGAGAGAATGCAGCATTCCACCAAGACAAAGGGAGAGGGGGAGGAAAGGCCTCGATCCTGCTAACTGCGGGCATCGGTCATCAAGCAAATGACTTAACTGTCCAGCAACAGAGAGGGTCACAGGAACATACAAGGACAGATCAAAGCCCTGTGGTTTCCCTGAGGGGATGACATACAGAATCGCGTGATCAGAAGCCGCCTGACAATCAGAAGCTGTCTGACAACAAAATGAGCCTGGTTCCAGCCCTTTCTTTGCTACAGTGTCTGTTCAGACAAAGGTCTGAAGTTGCTACTGGACATGAAGACATTCTTTCTACTGAAGTAGTGTTTCCTTTTGAGGGACCTCCTGTGGACCTCGGGACAGGAGAAGGTCTTTTAAGAGAAGGGAGACACCTAGTGGACAAAAGTACACCCTCTGTATAATACCACTTCTGCAGCATCAATCCTAAAATGTGTAAACACTATTTCCAAGGAGCTCAGAGTTACGTGAAGAAACCAGGACAACAAGCGAGAGCGAAGATACATTGTGATGGGGTGGACAGGCTGTGCTGGTGGAAGCTGTAGCTCCAGCACTGCAACAAATCTCTGCAGGGAAGAGGAAGGGTCGTCTGAACCACAGGTCCCACGCTGGCACCTGCAGGCCCTAGCTGGCCTGCACGTGGGTTTTGCTCCAGCTGTGCCGTGTTTTTGACAACTGATTTGGTTGCCAACATGGAAACACCAGCAGAGTTCATGTGAAAAATCCAGATCTTCTTTATAGATCTTCTTTTCCAGTCTAGCCTACTCGGTCAAGGCAGTCTAGTCTGAGCTGTGATTTTTTTTTTTGAGTAAGTTAAGAGTGTTCAGTGCACTTTGAACTTATCATATTCTCAGTTTCATCTGAGCTTAGTCAGATATAATCCCATTGTATGCTGAGGACTACCCATGTGTATGGAGATATGTAATAAATGCTTGATTATGTGGGCATACTATTCTGCTTTTACAGCTCAGAACTTCTAAATGGAAAGCATAAATCATCATCAATGACACTCATAACATGGCTGGTAGAGATGTGAAATCGCACAACTATGCTAGAAAACAATTTGGCCATTCCTTAGAAAATTAAATAGATACAACCATGAGAACCCAGCATACTAATTGTGAGTATTTAATCAAGAGAAAAGAAAAGGAAAGATCTGTATGCAATTTCGATGCCTTTCTTGGTGACAGACAAAATCTTGAGATAAGGAAAATGTCCCTCAAGAGGTGAAGAGATAAATAAATGTGAGGGGGCTGGAGATGTGGCTCCGTTGGTAAAGTGCTAGCCAATGAGCAGTCTTGGACATAAAAAATAAACATAAAATTTTTTAAATGGAGAGATTGCCATAGAAGGGGCCAGCTACTCCCTAGAAAACACACAACACTTTTAGCAATAGATGTGACCCTGAAAAAGATAACAAAGGCTTTGTGCTGTATGGGAAAACAATGCTGGATGAAGTCTAGGTATTGCATTTTTATGAATTTTAATTTGTAATCTGATGATAGCATTCCAATACTCAGCACTGCTTCGGATTATACATACAGACAAATGCCAATGAATGCTCACAGTGCCTCAACTTTATTCAGTTGCACACCCTGAGTCCAAAATAGTGGCTAAGTGCCTTCAGAGGTTCCTTAAGAAGTATGTCAAGTTCCAGACTATAACAAGCTGATACAATTTGCACACTAAACACAGCAGTGATGCATAAAAACAATATGAGAAATATTCCCTATGGCAGTTTCCTGTTTACATTCAATAAAAGCAATGAAGAAAAAAATAACTATTACAACTTAATTAAAACCTGATGAGATGCCACATTTTCTCATCCTCTCTTGCTCACATAATTGTTCTGCAAGGGCATGTGACAAGTCCGCCAACTTGTCCTGGGATGTCACTTCCAGACCCTGGGATTCTGCTTTTTATTTTCTTTCTTCCCTTAGATAAACCTCATGGCTCGATCATAAGTTAAAAGATTTTACCTTTGCCTAAATTCATCTTTGACTTCAATTGATAGTCGCATCTCATGAAAGTTATTCCAACTTCCCTTAACCTACTTATTTCCTTTCATTTGATTTAACCTTCATATTTTGACCTCATAAGCCAACTTGTGTCCATCTTTCATGTATTCTACAATCCCTTTCTCATAAAGTTCAATCAAGTAGATCTTCGTACTTGAATTTTGTAGCCTGGCCATTTGACTTGAAATGCTCCCTGTACAAGGATTTTTAACAAAAGCTTTTTAAAATTTCCACACCCGGGGCCGGAAGTTTGGCCTAGTGGTAGAGTGCTTGCCTAGCATGCACGAGGACCCAGGTTCGATTCCTCCGTACCACATACTTAGAAAAAGCCAGAAGTGGTGCTAAGGCTCAAATGGTAGAGCTCTAGCCTTGAGAAAAATCCAAGGACAGTGCTCAGGCCCTGAGCTTAAGCCCAGGACTGGCAAAAAAAAAATTTCCACACCCATTTAGAGGGTGAACTCATATTCTATACATTGGTAAGTCTATATGTCTGTTCAGTTAGGCAGCAAGCTAGGATAGGAATACAGACACTGAAATGTGAGAAAGGGAACATTTGTGGCTCATCAAAAGCTTTAAACATGCCGAGATAGCCCAACAAAAGCATGCTTAATTTACCAGAGTTTTTTCAGAAAAAGAGAATCAATATGAGAGAGACACACAGAGAGATACAGTGTGATTTATGATAGAGAATCAGCTCGTGTGGTTAGGGAGGTTAAGAAACCCCATGTCTGAAATAGCATCTTGTTTCAGAGTCTCCAGAGAGATTATCTGTAGTTTTTATCCCAGTCTGAAGGCCTGGTTACTCGAAACTCCTTAAGAGGACAAAAAAAAAAAGTTCAAAGGTAGAAAATGATAGAACATACTTAGTCCTCTTTGACTCATAGATTAGGTTTCTAGACTAAGAAACATGAAGAAATGGCCTTCAGGAAATGTGGAGATCCACCATTTTTCTGGAGAAGGGGCAATTTCCTTGAGGTATAAGTAGTGCTTGCTTAAGTTTCCCACTTACTCATGGGATCTGCTGAGCAGCTTTCACACGTCATTGTCCCAGGACAGACAACACATGATTTCCTCTACACAACCCCTTTTGCCATTCAACCCTGCCAGGGGCCTTTGGATGTGAATAACTTTGGATGCAATAAACAAATATCTCTCAGAAGGACAATTTATTTCACCTCCAATCTTCTCAGCTGTGCGCTGTTCACTAGTGCCAGGAACTTGGCATGCATAATCTTAATTAAATTTCACCAAAGCCACCTGTGGTGGCTGCCACTGATGATAAATGACTCAAGATTTGAAAGGCCAACTGGTTCACTCAAGGTCACGCAATATGTGGAAGAGCAGATTGGGGAAATCAAGTGGGAAATCTGTCCCTCTTTTTTGTTGTTGCTTGTAAATCAACATTTAAGAACATGTGCGCCTCTGTTTGAAATGTAGAAATTCAAAAGCCTAGATCGTATGACTTAAAGCAAACCTTACAATAAGTCTCAGGTATTTCAAAAGATAAAAAGATTTCCCCACATGTGTAGTGCTATTAAAATATTGTGTCTGAAACTCTCTGAATATTGTGTCTCTGAATATGAATTTAAATGATTGTTGTAGTTTCCTAAAAAGAATTCAGCCATTTGAGAAGAAAAAAAAACAATAATAAAGGTCTTGAGTCTATCTTCTTTGTAATTCTATTCAAAGCCATGAAGGGGAATAAATTTGATTTAATTAAATCAATTTTAAAGCCAGTGGAGAGGATGATGAAATTGGAGAGGATTCATCACAACTGAGCTCACCAAAAGCAGTCCCTGTCGCCAGAATGCATACAGATTAATAAAAGACACAGACAAGCAAACAATAACTGCAAACCCATCTCTCTCATTGTAACAGAAAAATCTGTCTTTCATAGAACCCATCCAGGTCTCACTTCTAACCTACCACCAAACTGACCCAACACCCTAGGACACTAGTAGTGTCCTATTCGCATCGATAGAACCAGGCCTTCTGCGACATGAATATTATGGGTAGGTGTCAGATTAAACAGATGTTCAATCAAACATCGAACACCTAAGCCATATCTCACCATAAGAGATTTCTGTACAGGACACCCACTGGCAATCCCATACCACTTTCTCTTCTGTTCTGCTACAAAAAGCAATCTAGTACAGGGACAGCCACTGAGTATGAACCCAGTCCCAGCTAATCAGCTCGTGGTGCTGAACAAAGCACTTGACCTCTCATAAAGTGGGAACGAGGAACGCACATGAGATGGCTGCTGTAAAGATGAGAGAAGATAATAATACATAGAGAAAATGCTTTGCCTCATGACTAGCATATAATACATGCTTTAAAAAATGAAGTCGTGGGCCGGGAGTTTGGCCTAGTGGTTAAAGTGCTTGCCTAGCATGCACGAAGACCTGGGTTCAATTCCTCGGTACCACATACATAGAAAAAAGCCAGAAGTGGTTCTAAGGTTCAAGTGGTAGAGCTCTAGCCTTGAGAAAGTCCAAGGACAGTGCTCAGGCCCTGAGCTCAAGCCCAGGACTGGCAAAAAAAAAAAAAAATGAAGTCATGTCATGGTCATTCTGATGTGCTCTTGTCGGTTTCTTCAGATCCTGCGATGTTTCTAAGGAAGTAAGTATTCAGGATACCTGTGGCTGGCCACGTTGACAGAAAATCACCATGAGGGATCCAGAGGCTTTGTTTCCATATGGCTTTCTCTCATCTCTATTCCTTAATCTTTAGCTACAGAGCTGAAAGTGAGGCCATGTCCTTGGTTGTTTTCTCGGCGGGAGGAGCAGGTCCCATTTCGTCCTCGCAGAATCAGGAAGGTGGAGCAGGAGCTGATGGAAGACCTCTTCTTGCTCAGAAAGGACTTGGAATCCTGCAGGGCCTGTGGTGCTGGGTGGCTGGGCCTCGCCCTGAGGCCAAGTGACCTACACCTGACTACAGTAGAGGCCCCATGCCCTCTGAGTGAATACAACACGTTGTTCTTGTGTCTCTCGTGCCTTCCAAAACCTGGAATCTCTCCCCAGTCAGGCCACCTGCCAAAGTCTACTTCCAGCAGGACTGCCAGAAGGGCAGTACCCAGCACTCGGTTATAAACACTGATGGAGAAGGGTTGAAGTTTGGTTCTCTGTCTCTGTCTGTCTCTGTCTCTGTCTCTGTCTCTCTCTGTCTCTCTGTCTCTCTGTCTCTCTCTCTCTCTCTCTCTCTCTCTCTCTCTCTCTCTCTCTCTCTCTCTCTCTCTCTCTCTCTCTCTCTCTGTGCTCTCTTCAGCTAAAGTCCTGGAGGATTTCCTCCGCTGGGCCAAGGGCATTCAACATTATTCCCCCATCCTGTGTGCACTCCCTCCCCTCCTTCTAGCCACCACCAGCCCCCAGGGGATAGCAGGTAAAGACTGGACAGCCCTGCCACAGACACTTCTTTTTTTTTTTTGCCAGTCCTGGGCTTGAGCTCAGGACTTGAGCACTGTCCTTGGACTTTCCTCAAAGCTAGAACTCTACCACTTGAGCCTCAGCACCACTTCTGGCACTTTTTCTATGTATGTGGTACTGAGGAATCGAACCCGGGTCTTCATGCATGCTAGGCAAGCACTTTAACCACTAGGCCAAACTCCTGGCCCCCCACAGACACTTCTTGTAAAGAAGAAAACATGGAGAGGGGAAGCTAGAGCCTATTCATCCTTGACACTGCCCAGTAAATAACATCAAGGAAGACAGACAGACAGACAGACAGACAGACAGACAGACAGACAGAAGAGGGAATTGGAGACATCTTTGGGCTACGGAAGATGAGATTTCTGGTCAAGAGACTAAATAGGATGGTTTTGAAACCAGACAAAGCCTGTCTGCCACCAGGTTCTCTCCTGGATATGGTGGAGAAAGGGCCCTGGAGGGAGAGAGTGAGACACAGAGCAGGGCCAAGTCTGAGCCAGCGTTTAGTGGAAAGGCTGCCAGACCACTTCCCATGGTGTCCTTGTGAGGACGAGCTACACAGCTTGTTGTGCCTGACTGAAACCCAGCCTGGCCTTCACTTCCCAAACCAGGTATTGCATTTTCCCCAGAGTTACCCTTCCTGATTTCTTTTTTTTCACAAATGTGGACACAAAGTAAATAGAACACATCCAAGAAAGCCAGGCAGGAGGGGAACAACTTAACGTCACTTTAAAAGTCACACAATGAAAAATCCTGTACATTACTTGTATAACAAATGGGGAAAGACTCTGAAAGGAGGAGAGAAGAGAACAGAACCACCAGAGGTCCTGTCACCCAAAGAATGCCGCGCTGTGAGTTTCTGTGTTTTCTTCTTACTGTATATATTCCAGTCAGGGAGCTGGAGAAGCTGGGAATGCAGGAATGCTACCATGGTCACACATGTGCAAGGAAAGCCTGCCTCCTCTAGCCAAAAGACCCTGAAAAGGCAAAGGGAAAGGAAATTAATTTTTTAGATAATAATTATTCCATTGCAGGCAAATATCACAGAAGAAATAAAAATGTGGCTGTAACACAAGCAGATGCCAGTGAAGCCTGAATGAAGTCTTGAGTTCCAGACTTGCCCCTTAGTGAGGAATCGGATCTGAATATTAACAGATCAAAGAGAGAAAAGTATACACTCAGGACAATTGATACAGAAAAGGCAGTTAACAAGATTCAATGGCTAGTCATCATTTTTTTAACTCTCTCAGAAAACCAGGAATAAAGGACTTCTCAATTTAAAAAAAAATCAACTAGAAAATATGTGCAAAATAAAAACCTTCTGTAAGGCAGAAAGCTTGCCTGCTAAGATCAGAAACAAAGTAAAGATGGCTACTCTTTCCTCTTATTCAACAAGAGGCTGAAACTCTGAGCCAACATAAAATGACAAGAAAGGAAAAAAAAAGTTTATGTATCAGAAATGGCGAAATAAACACACTCTCTGTTTGCAGGTAGCATTAATGTTGATATAAAAAAAAATCCTAAGAAGTCTACCAAAAGAAAACCAGACAATAAAACATTGCTTCACTATGAGTTGAACACATTGGCAAATTTGCAGCTTCAACTTAACAAAATCAGTTAAATCAGTTGTTAGTGCTATATCTCAGCAATTGCATTCCTGGGCATTGGTGCAAACTTCTGCTTGCATAAAAGAGCCAGGCATGAATATTTATAACAGCTTTATTTGTAATAGTCAAGTCCTGGCAGTAACTCAGTTGACCTTCAACGGATGAATGGACACCCATACCAGCAGACATTTCCTGCCATGGAAAGAAGACAAGCAATCACCTTTAAATGAATCACAAGAATGATGCTGAATTGAAAACAGACGTTATATGTGCTGTGTTACTTATCTCCATGATATTCTAACATGATTAGATTATTGTTGTAGAAATGTTAAGAAGTGGTATGGAAAGGACATGAAAATGTTGCATTAAACTCTTCTATAGTATCCTTAAGTATTTATCCAAAGGGATATGATTCATGTATGCTTTGGGGAGTATGGAGGAGGGGGAAGCCAGGACTTGAACTTGCTACCATTTGAGCCACACCTCCAGCCTTAAACTCTTCTTTTGGCCAGTCCTGGGGCTTGAGCTCAGGGCCTGATCACTGTCCTGGAGCTTTCCTCAAGGCTAGCACTCTACCACTTGAGCCACAGCACCACTTCTGGCTTTTTTTTATGTATGTGGTACTGAGGAATCAAACCCTGGTCTTCGTGCATGCTAGACAAGCACTCTACCACTAGGCCACACTCCCAGCCCCCCAGCCCTAAACTCTCGACTATGTATGTGTCAGTATCCTAGTTGTGGTATTGAGCTACACATACTGAGATATTTTTTTTTGCCAGTTTTTGAAGCTATTGTCACTGGCTACAACACTGGATCTCTCTGCACTATTTCTTAACCACTGTGTGTTATCCTACATGTTTCTCAAAGAATAAAAGGCATAATTCAAACTCAAACACTTATGTCAAGCAGCAGCATAAGATGAATATGGAATCCATGAGTTTCCATTTCAAGAATCTCCAGATTCCCCTCCAGCCCCTTCTGTGTTTGCCACAAGATAGGGGCTTCATCCCCCATTCCAGGGGCAGAACCAGGCCCTGTCTACTGATTGAGGACATGGCAAAGTCATATTGCAAGTGGACAAATGGGGAGAGGTAGGGTGGAGTAGCCCCCAGACTTCATCTGACGCTGCTGGAAAATAACTGCAGGCTAGGAGTGAGGGAGGCTAGGAGAGCCTATGACAAGCAACCAACACAACCATGATCACAAGGGAAATGAACCCTCCAAATGTATAAAGAACAGCCTGTTATAAAGAGGAAAAGAAGGATTTGTTCAGGTTCAAGGCCCACCGGAGATGCTTTTACTCAGAAGGGACTTCCGTGGAATCTTTTTTCTTGTTGACTTTTTTTCCCCCACACCGTTCTATTCCTTTTTAATTAAATTAGCTGTTTTTCTTGTGAGTAACCAAGGAATGTCGTGAGATGAAGCATGTCACAGCATGCAGAACAGCTCCACCGATTTCCTCCCCCAGGGATCCTAGACTCTGCCACCCAGACCTCAGCCTCATTGTCACTCTGCCTATTAAAATGACACACCAACCATGCCTGGGATGGGGAGTTACAGAAAGTCGGCCTTGGCAGTCTCTTTGTAAAAAGGGGTGAGGTACCTGCCTTGAGAAGGGCAGGGAGGAGCAGATCTGCTCCGTGTAACAGAATATTGTAGCAGAAAAGCTTTAACAAGCCAGGGAACAATGTTCCTTTGGAGATCAGATCCTGGAGCCAAGCAAGATGCTATCTGCACTTGCCTGCTACAGAGCGAGAGGAAAAAGATGATCTTGGAACGATCTGGGCAGGCAAGAAGACAATAGCATTCTTTATTTATTGGCACAGGAATGAATGAATCCTTCTTCCAAGTGCAAAGCAAGCATGAAATCCAAGGACAATAAATGGGAGACCAGTGTTCCAGTGACAATGACGGGCTTTCTGTGGCTCATACTGAGGACAGTCCCACAGGGCTTCAAAGAGACATGTGGATTTCTTTTTCTCTTCCTAAGTAAACAAAATTAAGGAAGAACAAGCACATCCTACAAATATGAAAGCCCAGAATTTCCCCTTTGGCTATTCCAACCCTGACCCCAACCCCAGAAAGTCCTTTCTTTTTTTGGATTAAAGCAACATGGACACATAGTTGCCTTGAGGTTGAACTTGGACTTGTCCAGGCACCCTTTCCAACAACAAGCTTGGAATGTTCTCCAAAGATTACAATATATTCCAAGCCTACATACCTCACACTCTGCCTCCAGTTGTCTGAAGACATGTGCACACACACACACACACACACACACACTTGCACTCTGCTCCAGTCCTGAACATCTGAACATGCCGGTTCACAAAAATAGATACATTGCCAGGTGGAGTGGCTCATGCTTGTAATCCTAGCTACTCTGGAGGCTGAGATCTAAGGAGGGAGGTTCAAAGCCAGCCCAGGTACTAAAGTCTGTGAGACTCTTATCTCCAATTGACCACTAGAAAACTGAAAGTGGCATTGTGGCTCCAGGGGTAGGGTGGTGGCCTTGAGCTGAAGAGCTCAGGGACAGCACCCAGGCCCAGAGTTCAAGCCCCATGACTGACAAAAAAAAAAGATATATTTTTAAGATGATTTCATAGTTCCTGTTGCAAAAGTAAGTGGTCATTGATGGTTTTAAAAAATCAGCTTTAGGAAGTGGCACTGTAGTTCAAAGTGGTAGAGAGACAGCCTTGAGCTAACGAGCTCAGGGACAATGTCCAGGCCCAGAGTTCAAGCCCCAGGACCGACAAAAAAAATCAGCTTCTATATACACAAATAAATGAATTGGGTCCCCTGGGACTAAGGGACATGTCACTTTGCCTGTAGCTGGGTTTTCTGTTCCCCGTGAAGTTTCATACCAACAATTAGCATGGAAAATGTTCATGCTAGTCACAACAGGATCTAAAGTCAGCTCCTTTGCCTTCCACTTCCTGCCCGGCTGGCACTGTGCCATCCCCATAAAACGTCTTGTCTTTGGAGGAGCCGGCAAGACTCTGTGTGGAGTCACCTCTTGCCACTTCCCAGAAATCACTCTTGAGTCAGGGAATTGCAAATAGAGTTTATTCCACATCACATGATTCCCCTCCCCCTACCATCCCTCCTGGAGTCCCATGGTTTATACATTCCCACAAGGTCAAGTCAAGGACATTTGGTCACATGGCCAGTTATGGAAACAATACACACAAGGCTGGCCATGCAGAAAGCTCAGAGATTATGATTTTGATGGAAGGCTGTTCTTTTCCCAGAGTAAGACCACAATACAACCAGTGCTATAGAATAGACGATTCCATTTCAGCTCTGTGATTGCTTACTTCAGCCACAGACCTAGCATGTGCTAAACACAAGGAATAAAATCAGCTGGTGCCCTAGTAGGTCTGTGAAATCCTGAAGCTTCTGCTGATCCCCTAGCTACTGCTGTCACTGTCTCCTATATGGTAAGAGTGGAATACCTAGCTGGCTGAATGTGGTGATGCATGTCAATATTCCCAGTACACCAGATGCTTGGAGGGTCATGAACTTGAGGCCACCCTGAGCTACACAGCAAGACTCTATCAAGAAAGAAAGAAAGAAAGAAAGAAAGAAAGAAAGAAAGAAAGAAAGAAAGAAAGAAAGAAAGAAAGAAAGGAGGGAGGGAGATAGAGAAAGAAAGGGGAAAGGAAGGAAGGAAGGAAGGGAGGGAGGGAGGGAGGGAGGGAGGGAGGGAGGGAGGGAGGGAGGGAGGGAGGGAGGGAGGGAAGAAGGTAGGGCAGGAGGGAGGGAGGGACCAAGTGCACACGGTTCACATCTGTAATTGTAGCTACTTGGAAGACAGAGATCAAGAAAATTGTAGTTCAAGGTCAGCGTGAGTGAGAAGATTCCATCTCAACCTCCAGCTGGAGTCATGACATCTGGGATCCTCCGGCAGTCAAGAGGATCCTGGGTTTGGACTAGGCAGGGCAAGACTCCATCCCAACAGGAAAAGACTGGCGTGGTGATAGGTATCTGTCTGTTGTCTCAGCTATGGAAGTAATAACAAACAGGAGAATCACAATCCACACTGGCCTGAACAGAAAATAAGACCTTGCCTCAAAAGTAGCAAAAGGACAGAGGACATGGGTCACAACTTGACTGAGAGAACGCTGGTCTAGTAAATAAAAACCTCTTAAATGAAACCTGAAGACCAACAACACTGAAAGGAGAACTGGCTGTCCCATTCTGGAAGGTTAGTATCCCTTGAGGAATGGATGCCCATCTTTGGAATGATGTTGATGGGGAGGAGGAGGAGGAGAAGGAGGAGGAGGAGGAGGAGGAGGAGGAGGAGGAGGAGGAGGAGGAGGAGGAGGAGGAGGAGGAGGAAGAGGAGGAGGAGGAGGAGGAGGAGGAGGAGGAAGAGGAGAGGAGGAACTTGACCACTGGTACGTCTCTCTGTCACATGGATAAAGAGGTTGAGCCCAGCTGGCTGCCACTGGCTGCTGGCCATGTATAGATGACACTTGGTCATCTGTCAGTTGTCTGTGTTCCTTGGGGTACATGCTTCATTGTTCAAGTCCTGGCATGGTGCCTCACTCTGCTGCATAATTGTGCTGGCCACAGCAAGGCTGACTGAATCTTACTGATGCCTTCACTGCTAGTTTCATGAGCCCTACAGCCTGGAAGAGCCAGAAACAGAACCAGGACACACCCAAAACATTCATTCAAAGGCTGGAGGCTCCTCTGGTATTTTGACAAGGATATACATTCCATTGTCAAGTTTTCAACATGAAGTGTGGGCAGAGCTTTGCCAGAGCCAGAGTGGACATCAGCCCAGAGCCAATTCTCTGCTTCCCTGGTGTGCCCTGAGTAGAGACACAGGCAGAACTGGACAAGTGAGGGTCTCCACTTCATGCGCTGACATCACTAGAGCCTGTGTAAACAAGTTCCATGCACTGGCAGCTTTTGTAAACAAAAGCCTATTTCTCCCAACTCTAGAGGCTCAGAAGTGCAAGGTCAAGGCCAGTTCTGTGTCTAGGAAGGGCAGCCTCTGGGGCTCCGGAGCGTGACAGCTTCCGGCTGTGTCAGAGTGCAGAGCCCCCTTTGATGAGGGCTGGTTACCCTCAGGACAGATCCACACTGTGCCGCCCCTGCCCCAAGGCCCCCACCTTCAAGTCCCCTCACCTGGAGCGGAGGCGGAGGAGAGATTGCAGCACATGCACTTGGAAGAACCCCAAACATTCAAGCCACAGCATACCCAAGCTTAAGCAGCTCGACCACGCTTCCTCCATCTAGTGCTCTCCACTACAAGAAGGCTGAGGGTCACATCTTACTGGGGTAGAAATGAAGGTGCCGGGAGGGTCTGAGGTGGCTCTGGTGACATGGGTAGTAGGGGTCAGGAGAGGAACTCCAGCTCACTGCAGTGGTCGCAAGTCTGCACTCTAGGGGGAGGGGAGGTCTGTTACTCCAGGATCCTCCTGTCTTCTTTGATTCTCAGCCTTACCCTTGGGAGTTGGCTGAAGGCTGTTGACCCCCTCTGCAGATCAGCTCATCCAGAATCTTCCAGAGCCCTTCCACAAAGACAGCCCTGATTGTGGATGTTCTGGTTCTTCCCTGGCCTGCCACAGCCCCAGTGTCGTCTGCGACACCCATCACACAAAACCCCATGTTTGTCCAATTTGTTTGCTCACAACCTTGGTCATAACCCACACATACCTACCCAGAGGGTCTCAATGGCACAGCAACCCAAGAACCAAAGGCACAGGGCCATAAAACAGATAAGAACAGCATTATTCCTTTTTGTAAAATGTTGATAGTTCGTTCATTGTGAGGTTTTTTTTACATGAGTTTTGATTTGTCAAAATATTACCAGATCTGTTTATCTTGATTACTGAGTGTGTTTTGGCTGTGCCTTAAATTCTGTGTCTCACTTATGCCTTTTTGTCACAGGAGTCCATCCAGTCAACCAGTATTTTATCTCTGTGTCCCCCTCGAAGACTGATCATTACTACACAAGGATGTAATATGATAGAGTCAATGATGCATCTGTAATAGAGTCCACACACACACACACACACACACACACACACACACACACACTGGTTCTACATTGTTATCTTAGTATCTACTTCAGTCCTCTTCCCTAACTATGCTTGAATTAAGGAGATCTTTGTGAAATCATAATTTCTTTTGGTAAGGGCTGCCTTCTCTCTGAGTGCTGAAGAAGAACAGGGTAAGACCCACCCAGTACCTTTAGGTCTGAGTCACACACAAAGCTTCCAGGAAACTGGTCACAGGAGCTTCCAGTATACTTCTACATGGTTTCTAGTTCCTGTCTCTCTGAAGCCCTATAACCTTCTCCATCTGTGCCAATCCTTGCCTAAACAAAAATAGTGTGGCATTTGTGGCTAACGCAGAATAGACTTCCCAGACACCCTCATGCCCTCAGAGCTGTTGATTTTGAAACACCCGACTTTGACTTGGAAATTATACCCTAGGGACTAGGACCAACTGCTCAAAGCTTATGCAACTCACTCTAACCCCGACACATAGGGGCAGGTGCAAAAACACTAGGCTGAAAAGACAGGACAAGAATGCTGTTTTGCTCTTTTCCTTCCTTCTGCAACTAATTTGTTTACCCAAATTAGTTCAAAGTGCTAGTCAGCTGTTTGTTGTGGTCAGCAAACCCCTCCCTCGGCCTTCGTGGACTTTTCCGAGACCTAAGGAACCAGCTGCAGGAAGTAGGCTTAATCTGTGAGTTTATTGAAAATTACTGACCCGTCCACTCCCGGAGCTGTGTCCCTTTGTGGTTGAAGTTGTTTGTTTACGTGCCCCTCGATTTGTTCCTGTCCTTCCCAAAGCCTGTTTCTTTCTCATGAAGGGATCATCTCTCAGGGGAGCCTTTTAGGGTTCTCACATCTGCATTTGGCTTTCCTTTCATTCTGTGACTATAAACCAAGATCACTGTTGGAGGGCCCAAAAATGGACCATAAATGCAACTCTGTCTGTAAAGCATGACATCAGTGAAGTATCCTTTAGTTTCTTTTGTGACCTTCTAGGCAGACCCATTTGCACATTATTTGTGTTTGCTAGGGACATTACAATACATTGTGAACTTTTTCATAGCTAATTCAAAGCTAATATGATACCACTTTACTTTCAACTGAGAAACTCCTACCATTTGTGCTACTGTGCTATTATGTATTGCATCTATGTACAATATAAATCCCAGATTTCAATGTTTTATTTTTTGCTTTTCTTTTTTTTTTTTTGCCAGTCCTGGGCTTGAGCTCGGGGCCTGAGCACTGTCCTTGGACTTTCTCAAGGCTAGAGCTCTACCACTTGAGCCTCAGCACCACTTCCGGCTTTTTTCTATGTATGTGGTACCAAGGAATCAAATCTGGGTCTTCATGCATGCTAGGCAAGCACTTTAACCACTAGGCCAAACTCCCAGCCCCTGCTTTTCTTTTTATACGCACAATATCTTCCCAATTCTGCATCCATCAATTAAGTTTGTATCATGTTCCAAATATCTGGAAAATATGTTAGAAATTTTGGAATTTTAAGAAACTTTTCATTTCTTTTTAGATTGCCAGTACTATCTAACATTAATAAAAACACACCCACAAAACAATAGTTAACATATGATTATCTTGTGTGATTTTTTTTAATGTACTAGGTTATTTCTTTTGCCCTTTGGTTAATCTCATATTGTTACTGTATCTGACTTTGTTACCTGGTATTTTGTATATATGTTTATTTGTTTATTTGAAATAGGAAAATGGGGACAAAATCATGGGAAGGGGTATCCATGTGTGAGAAGCAATGCACCTACTACCTGGTGAATGTAACTATAACCCCTCTATACAGTACCCCAACAATTAAACAAAAAGAAAAGAAAATCCCACTGCTACCAAAATTAAAACAAATCTGTAGTCTTGTGGTAAAAAAAAATAAATATTTGACATATGATTGCTATTTTTCCAATTTGCTTTTTGTGCCCAACACTTGCAGATCTTCTGGTTTCCTTTTTTCTTGTCCAAAGACTTTTTAATTTTTTAATAATTTAGATTAATTTAATTTATATTTAATTAATTTAATTTTTAAAAATCAGAACAGGACTTCTATTTTAGAAAGGCAATTTTGATGTGCAACAGAATCACAAGATTCTTACTAACCTTTAGTTCTTCAGTATCAAAGGTTCTTTCCTATTCTGGCTATTTTCCTGTATTTAAAGCATTAGCGACACCTGATGAAAATTTTAAACTAAAACAGAGGTAGCTTATTATATTTCAACAGAACATCTCACTTAGCAAATAGTGTGTGGACCAGTGCCAGACGATCCAGGCAATGATTCCATCTCTGCCACTTGCTGATCGCATTGACTTGGGCCCAATTCCTTCATTTCTCGGCCTTGTTGGTAATATGTGAGCCACAAGCCAAGGCAGTGAGAAAGCAAGTTCCATTTTAAAAGGAAGGCTTGTGATGCAGCATGTTCTCTAAAACACTAATTCACTAGGTTTTTCAGGTAAGAATGGGAAATTCTCCCATTTCATTTTGAGACATGAAAGTAAGGGCTCAGGGAGACTGTCTTGTCTAAAGTCATAACCTTTTAGCAACAGTGATAAAGAGCTCTATTGCTTTCTTCTCCACTGCCTCAACTTCAGCCTTAACCTTCCATCCTGGAGCAAAATGTCCATGCTGGCATAATCTAGACGATGTGGGCTCCTCTCCGAGCTCTGATGTTCTCATACTTTACCATATGATAGTCTCGTATCCCTAGCTCTGAGCTTTTGGCTCTTGGTACATAGAACAAAAGACAGCACAACATGATGAAAAGTGAATCACGTTCTAACTGAAAACTACCTGGAGAGTACAAATGAGTGAACAGGCCAAGGAGAAAAAAGAAGAGTTGCCCCCCCCCAAAAAAAGGAAAGTCATCATTAATTCTCACAAACTACACACAAAACAAAACCTCAGGGAGCTGGTGTTTCCTTGGAATGTCTTAAAGGACCTCCTCTCACAGGACACGAATGGAGATTCTGGCTTCTGCTGGGATTGCTCAGTCTCACCCAGAAACTTTCATTCTCCCATCCCGTTTCTTCTGATTTCTTCCCATGCTGCCCCCTCAGGATTTGTTTTTCCACCTTTTCATTTCTTTTTTTTTTTTTTTTTTTTTTTTGCCACTTCTGGGTCTTGAGCTCAGGGCCTGAGCACTGTCCTTGGGCTTTCTCAAGGCTAGAGCTCTGCCACTTGAGCCACAGCACCACTTCCTGCTTTTCTATGTAAGTGGTTTCAAGGAATCGAACCCGGGTCTTCGTGGATGCTAGGCAAGCACTCTACCACTAGGCCAAACTCCCAGCCCCCTTCTTTTCATTTCTGCAATAGGAATTTGATTTTGGTAGCTGGAACTCAATGAAGGTAAAAACTCCTAAAGAGCAGAGGCATCTCACCAGGTAAAGAGGCATCTCCCGTGGTAACCTCAGCTCTCCAGCAGAGGGGGCTCAGCACAGACCTTGGAGCTTGGAGGCATGAGAAGACACACAGTTATTTGGGACAGACCCGTCCACCAGGTGTTACAACCTTCCTGCTCAGGAAGCAAGCCCCAAGGCAATCAGGCCAGTGGAGTCCCTCTGCCCAGGGCATAAGGAAGGAGTCCACTGTCACCACCTGGCTCAGAGACCACCTGCAGGTAGTAACATTCAGACCAAGCCTTGACTGGCTCTTGGGCTTCAGGTTCTGACTTCTATGTCAAAGGATGAATGGGAGAGATTTTAGGGTTTTAGAAGAGCGGTGGACATCTGAGGCCTGGTTCTCCCTCACCACAAGCAAGGCTCTCTTGTTTTTTTGGTTTGTTTTTTTTTCCCCAGCACTGTAGCAGAGCAAAGCTATCCTGTGCATTATTTTGAAATGTGTCCAAGAAAAAGGGCGCAGATCATTCTAATTCTGGTGAAGAGCATGACAGGAAACTGCAGAGCGAGAACAATGTTGTAAATGTTTCTGACTGTCTGGTCCTAGGGCCCTTTCCAGCGAGGTTTGAAAGTTTGCAGTTCCATGTCTGGGCCTAGTGCATATTACGGAATGGGCTTTTTCCGAGAAATCCATGGCAGTTGCCCTGGAGATGGGCCCTCACCACCCACTTCTGGCCACCCATGTCCCCATGGGGACGCCCCTTCCCCAGGCTGCATGCCTCAGGACAGAGCCATGGTTACTCGGGGGCCACTGCACAAATGAGAGTTTGATTCTGATGCTCAGATCACTCACCCTGAGAGGATGAGACCATTGTGTAAGGAAGGAAGCTTCCACCCATTACCAGGTGTGTGAAGAAGCCATCTAGGCAGAGATCCCTCAGCTTGAACCAAGCTTTACAACTACTATAGCCCAGCACCATACATGATGACAGTCTAAGCTGCCATCTAGAGAAATCTCTCCGGACTTCCTGACCCACCGAACAGTTAGACATCATATAGGAGTGTGATTTTAAACCACTAAATTTGGGGTTATTTATGATACAATAAGATAATGAATACCAGACTTGTTCTGAGACACCAGGACTGATGAGAAGAGACTCAAGTCTCCTAAACCCAATTGGTTTGAATATCTTCAGCTTCAGCTCTGGGGTCTAATAAATGGCAGCTCCTCTTGCTAGAGAACCATTTCCTGTAATTAGCTTTGGGTTTTGGAGTCACGCTTTGCCTCTGTGACATGGAATCACCCCAAGGACTGAGCTCACTAAGCTGTGCTTCTGGAGATGGTCTTTCAGAAGTACTGGGTCTGATGAGGTTCTGATTCTGTAGGGGGTTGATGGGACTTGCTGAGAGCCGCTGACTGAGGCTGCTTGAGAAGCTTGTATTTTAACTCCCTCCCTGGCACGTCTGGCTCCCTTGGCACCTGAGTGAGTTCTTGCTGCCAGTCTAAGCCAAGTAGCCAAGAGCCAACAGCTGCATGTCAAGTCAACAACTCAGAAACGGTAGAGATGGATGGGACTTAGGTGGCTGCTTTCTGCCACCACCACAGAAAGATCGAAAGGATAGGACTCAGAAAACAAATTGAAATCCAAGTAGATGTTCCAGTGGGGGCCAAGTAGAAGGAAAGGTTTCCTAGACTTATATTTCATCTGTGCTTCGTAGGTCATATTTTGGGGAAGACAGGGGGGATTTACACCTGGGATCCCCCTTGGCCCTCAGCACAGACATGGGATTTGTGACAGTCTCTCTGGAAGGACTCTCCACAGCCCTGTCTCTGATGACCAGGTAACAAGTTGGTAATTTATAAATAAGCCTGACAAAGGGCTCCAAAAGAAGCAGAGGATAGAACTCCCCTTCTTGAACATGAAGCGAAAGTAGGGTCGCACACAACATAGGTGCTTTACACATGCTACGGGTCCATCTGTTTTCCTTCCATCTCTGTTGGTTTGGGCAGCTGGGCAGCCATTCCCCATCTGAATACCACTCCGAATGGGAACCTTGAGTCCTCTGTGCGCCGTGGGGCTGCCCTGGGGAGAGACGTCCTGCTCGGAGGGGCAGCCTCCCTGGGGAGCAGTCCCAGGGGAGCAGTCCTGGGTGGAGAAGTAGGCTGTGAGCCACCAGCTGCCTCTGCAGCACCAACGTAGTGAACCCCAACATTCCACACTGTCTTCTTCACATCCCAGCCCCCCTCGACCCCCCCCCCCGGCGTGTCGCCAATGTTCTTTGAGACAAGGGCTTCTATAAGAGGGGCATAGACACCCGCAGACAACCACTCCACTCCCCACTCCCACCGCCACGCACGCACACACACACACACACACACACACACACATTCTTGCTTTGCTCACTGCAACCACCAGAGGGTGCTAACCTTCAAAGAAAATTCCCCGAAACCTCAAGGGCTGGCCCCGCAGAAGGCCAGCTGTGGGGAATAATTTTTGCTCGTGGAACTCAACCATGGACTTTATTTATCACTCATAAATGGAGTTTCTTCTGCCCAGATAAAATAGGAAAGTTCCCAAGCCATGGTTTCTGCTATTCTCCTTATTTTTATTTTAAGTGTTTACTAACAGATGGCCTTGAGCGTATTACTTAAATACTTCTCAGCCTTAGCTATCCATGGAAATGATCATTCATCTTGTAGTATCCTGGCTGTGTCACTCTTCCCTCTGCTTGTACTATACAGTATGAGTTGGCATTGATTCTTGGAAGGTTTCCAGTAGATGCTTCATCCTTTACTTGAATTCAGTCTTTTACCTCTTAAGAGACAAACAACTTCTCCCTCAGTTTATCTGGCATTCTCCCTAGGACAATAAGAATTACAGCCATCTGGGATCCAGAAAGCAAGCTAACCAAAAAGTCCCAGGACTTTCTTTACTTCCGTACCTTGATGTCAGTGGTATTTGGAGAGAGTTGGGAACATTCCCTGAGCAGACCATTCTTTTAAGAGATGAGACTGTAAACTTACTTAGCAGGAAATTCATATATCCAACTCAAGCTTCATGCTGAATCCAGAATATTCTGAAACAAGCCTTAAGTAAATGAACCTTCTTGGTATTCCAAAATGCTCACAAAGATTCATTAGGATAATATTTTGGAGTTGGGCCAAGGTCTAAATCATACAATCCCTGGATCTTTGCCATCCTATCTAATTTATCATCCATCAGGGAAGACGTGTAGTCAACCTGCAGTTCCCATATACTGAAGTCAACCCAGCTTGTAGCCAGCCAAAGCTTCACGTTGTACAAAAGGGGATCTGGGTTTTGTTGAAAATGGCTGAAATCCTTCACCACTCACTGTCCGTGGATGTCAAAATGACTTGTCTAGACCAAATCTTCTTACCATGCGACTTTCATGCCTCGGCTTGTCCTGAGACAGGTAGTTCTCAACATAGCCACAACAGTCATAAACATGAAGAAAATTATATTTGTTTTAAAATTAAAAAACACTTCTAGAATTTCTGAACTCCGTATAATAAAATTCAAAGTATTACTTTTAAAAAAAATCCTGGAACTTACCAATCATCCCTGTTTCTGACTGTCTCAGGGCAAGCACTGAAATTTCATGTCTTAGAAAGGCCTCGTTCGGGGAGAAACTGGAACAGTTGGTCTATTTTAGCCTCGTTCTGTATCAGAGTACAGAGAAAATGATCCAAACCTAGTGTGTGAGCCTTGAAGTACAAAGGCAGAAACTTATAATCAATCTACAAGGTCTAAATTGCTTCTTGAATGGAGACTAGGTAATGCTTAAAAAATACTGTTATGCTTAACAAGCACTCTTGTGTAGGATTTCTATTCTTGACCAAATGGCCTAGAGCACAGCATCTAAGTTGCTAAGAATGATAAGTTGACATTTTTTCCTAGGAGACCTTACTAAAACAGCATCGAGGCTGGCGTATGTGGGTATTTATATAAGACAGAACAACCTTTAAATAGTTCTTCATTGTTTATATTACAGTATACTGTATTGTGGTATAACTTGACACCAAACATTAGCATCTGTCTGTGAATTAATGCCTACTTCCAAAATGCTGGTCCCTAAGTTACAAGAAAGCCAATACAGTGCATACAATAGAATGAGGAGTGCTCTTCATACAGAAGTGGGCATCAAAACACAAAACAAAAGCTGTCCCTGGAGTTACCAGGATAATCCTAGGAAATAATTTTGCATGAATATTAGCAATGCATAGTTTTCTTGGTACTGTTATATTTTCATTGGTTTCTGGAACTGAAAGACACCTTGTCCTGAAGGTAGTCTTCATTCCTTCCTACACCCCACCCTCCATCTCTCTCCATCTTCCTCTGTGCCCTGGCCTATATGATACCCAATGTTGGGCTGCCCAGTCTCTGGATTCCAGCTGGCTTTGGCTCGTGCTGAGTCCTGCATTTCTCAAGTGAAGACCGCAGGTCCTGTCAAGAGGCCCCATCTGTCTCTGGATTCTGGGAAACCCACTCTGACCTCACCAAGTTGACCGATGCCAACAGTTGCTAATGTGTAACCCGCCTCAGGGTCCTGTGCCATTCTTTGGGATTTCCCAATAGTCTGACCACATATTTATAAATCATTCCTCTTATTCTGTCCTTATTCAACCACAATTGCCTTTAGTGTCTTGAGGGAACCTTGAAACATACAGTTGTCGAGAAGAACTTCCAGATACAATACTAGGTTGGGAACTGAATCTGACCTGGGCACATCAGAACCCCTTAGGAAGCTTTTGAGAAATATACGTGCCTGGCCACACCAGCAATACTGTCCAGGGGACAGCCTAGGAATCTGTATTTCTCACAGCTCCCTTGCTAACGTTGATGTACAGCAGTCAGATGTGAGGTGCATTCCTTACTGAGGCTCTTTTAGAGTGGCCCCTCCTTCCTCAAAAGCACTACATTCTGTATCGTCATTTCACATTTCATAGGTTCTTGATTCCATTTTGGTCATAAATAAAAATTACAGTTTATTGAAATACTATTTATGCCCTCTGTAACTTGAATCTCCATAAAAGCAGGGATTGTTTTTCTCGGGTGCAAAACATTTCCTGGCCCATAGGTGGCACTGGACAAGTATCTCCCAAGTACATATAGAAAGGAGAATGGCCATAGAAGTAACTGGGCATGGTGGGGCATGCCTGCAATACCAGATGCTAGAGAAGTGGAGGAAGGAAGAGAGCCAGTTCAAGGCCAGCCATGGAAAAGTTAGTGAGACCTTATCTCCAAAACACAAAGCAAAAGGTGTAGGAACGGTCACTCAGGTAGTAATAGTATGGAAGACCCTGGCATCAACTCCCAGCTTCATAGAAGAAAAAAGGGAGGGAGGGAAGGAAGGAAGGAAGGAAAGAAGGAAGGAAATAAAAGGTCATTAGAGCTTTGTGGATGACTCTGGCTGGCCATGGCCGTAGGTGTCTGGTGATAAAAGTTAAAATATCAAAGAACTCTGAGTAGAGGAAGTGTCCCTGTGGGCTTTTCTACCAAGGCACCTCTCTTCTCCAAACTATGTTAGAGGTTATCTGAGAGGATTCCGGTACAATTTGAGAAGTGTCATAACATCAGAAAATTCTAGGAACTCGCAATGAACTGATGGTTTTGGCAAATACTTAAATATATTTTGAGTGATTTAAAAAAAAAGACTAAAAGGCCGGGAGTTTGGCCTAGTGGTTAAAGTGCTTGCCTAGCATGCATGAAGACCCGGGTTCGATTCCTCGGTACCACATACATAGAAAAAAGCCGGAAGTGGTGCTGAGGCTCAAGTGGTAGAGCTCTAGCCTTGAGAAAGTCCAAGGACAGTGCTCAGGCCCTGAGCGCAAGCCCAGGACTGGCAAAAAAAAAAAAAAAGACTAAGAAACCGGTGGCGTCCAACTTAGAATAGAAATCTGTGGGATGCATAGAGCTCGCTTTTCTTTTTCCTGTCAAAGGGGGTCTCATTGTGGTATGGCCGCGTAAGTGTCCGAGGTACTTCTCCATGGGTCTCCCACCTCCCCATCTTTCCTTTCCAAACCAGTTGTAAGCAGCTTCATTGATTGAGTTTCACACATGTCCATAAAATACTTCATCCTCTTTCACCCTCTCCATTCACCCTGGCTCTCAACACTGTCCTTCTGGATAGGCCTGTTTACAGTCCTGTTTTTCGCATTTTAAGTGGAGGCTAATTGTTTAAAATACCATGGTATTTCACATTGGCATGTATGGTGTTGTGGCCAGTTGACCCCTCATTACTCCTACTTTTCCCATCCTGTTACAGACTTCATTGAGCTATCTTTATTCACAGATGCATGCACTTCCATCTGGTTCATCCTCTGACATTCTCTTTTCTTCCCTCACCTCCAGTCCCTTCAAATGGTTCCACAACTACTGCAACCACTGTGGAAGTCAGCATGGAGTTTCCTCCAAACACTAAAAATAGACCTGCCTTACAGTGTGGTAAAACTATTTCTGGACATATATCCAAAGGAATCTCAGATACACCATCATCACTGTAGCATGATTCACAACAGCAACGCTATGGAACCAGGCCAGATGCCCTACAATAGAATCAACAAGGGATGGTCCCTATACACAATAGAGTTATTATTCAGACATAAAGAAGAATAAAATTGCCAGGTGCAGTGGCTCAAGCCTGTCATCCTAGCTACTCAGGAGGCTGAGATCTAAGGTTCAAAGCCACCCTGGGCACTAAAGTTCTTGACACTCTTATTTCCAACTAACCATTAAGGAACCTCACAGTACAAACTCTGAAGTTTGATCTTTGGAAAGCACTTGGACACCAGTTGCGTTCTGTTAATTTCATTTGAGATGCTCCTTGGGCTTGTACAAGGAGGAAGTAAAAAGTATCAGGAGAAAAATCAAGGCTTGGGAGAGGTCCTTGTGTCTTGCATCAGTTAGCACACACGGAAGCATCTTAAATTATGCTTGGGGCCCTGAGATTCTCATCTCATCTTTCTAAGGCATTCCGGGGCCCAGGATTTCACTGCTCAGCATTGTCCATACTTTTGTAAGTACTTACTTATATTTTTCTCTGACCTTGAATTTGCATCTCAAAAACAAACCTCCAGCAGTGGATCCTGAGACAAGTACCCCAGTGGCTGCCTTAGAATTGGTTAAACATGGTGTTTGTTGTTGAAAAGAATACTTCCTTCCCATCCCTAGCAGAAGGCTGGTGACTGCCTGGCCCTGCAAAGTCCTGGCTTCACTTAGTCATCACACCACCCAATTTTAGAGGAGGAGTCATCAAACAAATGATTCAAAACATTCTTATTCAACAATAATAATAAACCCGACAATGCTTCCCTTTCATGCTACAACAGGAAAAAAAAAAAACTTCATTGCCAGGAAAGAAAATAACAGCCTGTTACCTGCACAAATTGGCACAGGTGGCTCACTGCCATGGGAGAAGTTTGTCTTCAGTGCCATGGTGGCCGAGAAAGGGCAAATATATCCTGAGAGGAACTGTTTGTTTTAATTGCTGAGAAGTAGATCTAGTTAAAACTGCTTGCTTTTAGACGTATTTGTTGATAATAATTCCCTGAGTAAACATCAGGTGACAGGAGATCAGGGAAGAAAACCATGGGCCCACAGGAGAAAAGCAGAATAAAATAAAATCATAGGAAAGAATAGATTCGGGACTGGGAGCATGGCCTAGTGGTAGAGTGCTCACCTAGCATGCACAAAGACCTGGTTCAATTCCTCCATACCACATACATAGAAAAAGCCACAAGTGGTGCTGTGGCTCAAGTGGTAGAGTGCTAGCCTTGAGGAAAGCTCAAGGACAGTGATCAGGCCCTGAGTTCAAGCCCCAGGACTGGCAAGAAAGAAAGAAAGAACGAAAGGAAGGAAGAAAGAAAGAAAGAAAGAAAGAAAGAAAGAAAGAAGGAAGGAAGGAAGGAAGGAAGGAAGGAAGGAAGGAAGGAAGGAAGGAATTCACTCCTCCATCTTAGCAAACATCCTGGTTCAAGACTCCTGTGTCGGGAGGGGAGAGTGAGAATGTTGAAAGGGATGACATGGATCAAGATGCAGCGTCTTCATAAACTGCATTGTTGAATGGTGACTCCTTTGTACAACTACCTAAAAATATTTTTAAAATAATAAAGAGCTGAGTAGACCAAAACACCAGCAAAGAAAACTAAGACAGTGCGTATCTTTGTCCTTGATCTGACCTCTAGTTAGAACATTTTTTTTAAAAATCACAGAACTTGGAAGTTCAGGAAGCTTTTGCATCACATAGTTTCCTTTTGTTGCTGAAGAAATGGGCTTATGGTTGATTTCTTCTCGTTGCCTGGAAAGAAATTTGCTAAATTCTGTGAAACAGAGTCAAGATTGGAACCCCAGTCTCATAACCCAGTCCAGTTCTCCTCTCATGCATCTTTCAAGGGGCTTTCCCATCCCTCGAACTCAACAGTGAAATACAGGTTTTAGCCTAAATGCAGTGTGGGAAAAGAAAGCAGTAGAACATCAACTCGTATGGAAATCTGTCAAAACATCAGTCCTTGCCTTGCCTTCATAACCTGACAAGTTGAACAGAAATCATTCCGTACAGCTACTTAAGGTAACAGATTGGTTTAATCCACCAAGCCGTTCTGTGTCCAAGGAGGTCCTCCTGTCTCCTGTCTTTCCCAATAGAATGTTGAAATATTAGGGGGAGGGGACCTAAGTGGCCATGCCTGACTGACAGCCAGATGTCCAGATCCTCAAAGACACAGTCGCTCAGTAGACTTTGAGAGAGCCACGTTCTGCAAAGTCACTGCTGGTACAGAAAAGAAGCCAAAATAACATGGCTCTCTGGCCTCCGAAATTAGCCCCTGTGCACTGACTGGACAGGAGGAGTAAATAGAAACAAAGAAGCCCACGGTTTGTGGGAAAACACCCTTATCGAGCTCTAGTGAACAGGCAATAGATGACAGCCGCCAGCCACACGGCGACATGGACGGACCATGAGAAAGGCAGAATGGAGACTGTGGAGAGCAGGCTGGGCTGGAGACCTAAGGAGGACACAGAGGGACCTGTGCTCCTAACACTGTGAGGCCTCCAGCTTCCCTGGCTATGAAACCCTGCATTTGTTATGTAAGCTGCATAAGCTATCGTATTTTATGTAGTCACCAGAGAAGCCAGATTTATACTTCCTGCCCCTCCTTATTCAGTTCAGGGCGTACCTCCATATTTCATAATTCCATGCATTCGCTTGGCCTGAGTCTTTGTCTGGAATGAACCCCACCACACCTCCCTCATCCCTGCCCTTTGAGCTTTATTTCAAGTATCCCTTCATTGATGCTTTCAGACCACACCCCCTCCAGGGGCAAACCCAAGCTTAGCGTCCTTGCCTCTGACCAAGCAGGGCTTGAACACTCCATTTGCTGCACATGGCTTTGTGATGACCACACAGCCCACCTTTCCCTCTGGTGTGCTGTTCTCTATGGCATGTGAGCATGACTCAGCCTGATAGACATGGGATCTGAGGTTCAGGCCCAGTGGTCTCGACTGAGACCTTAGCATCATTATTTCCCAAAACTTCCCCAGAAATGTTCATTCTGACGATCCAGACCATGGTGCTCAACAGAGCTCCATGGAGACGGGGCTTCGGCTTTGGTCTGTGATCAGCCACTTCCCTCGGGGAGCACATAATAAACCCTGGCAAGCCAGGAGAAGAGACCAGGAAGCTGTCCTTCCTCTGTGCTGCCTCCAACTTTCTCCCCTCCATTCCCCCATTACACCACCCACCCAGAAAGAAAACTCCACAGAAAACAAACCTTCTGGAAAGTATTGCTTTGAGGTTAAGTTCCTTAGACTATTTAACATGAGCATAAGCTGGGGGGGAAGTATGCTAATCACATTTCAAGTAAGGAAAAACAGAAATGAAGAAGGAGCTCATATAAATATCATCTCCCCACTCTCGAATGTTCTCTGTCCTCCTCCTTGTGAACATGGGAAAGTTCCTCATTAGCTGAATGTTTCCATGCTCCCAGCCCCCGCCTTGTCCCTTGAGGAATTCCAAAGGAGAGAGCCAGTGCTATCTTCATGGCTTCCCAGTGTTTTCAGTCAAGCATCCCGTAATGGAAGTGGAGTCTGGCAAGATGTTGGACCCCAGTTTTCCTTCTAGCACTTCTCCTGGACTATCCTTGAACGTGGTGTCCTCAAATTTTATGCTCCTTCCTCTCTATAAATGAAAATAACGGAAAAGGGGCTATTTGCTTCATTTTCCTGAAGCTACAATTACTAGTCACGCACATAAAATGGAGGCAATCTTTTTGAAAGGCGCTTAAAAAAATGAATTGGTAATTCTACCACAAGGAATCAAATGCTAAGATTTATATGGTTTACCATAAAAGTTACATAACTAAAATGTTTCTTTAAATATATGTATGTATATATAATACAAATGTATGTGTTTTGGGAGAGATGGATAGATAGATAGATAATAAATCACATGTTGGCTATTTCTTAGTAAAGAGATCTATATTTATGTATTCAAAGAATAAATGCAATACACTTCTATGCATTAAACTAAAGATATTTTGGAAGATTCCAAAGAAAAGATGGATAAGGGGTTCCACCTCACTTTTGGAGGATGAAAACACATAATAAATAAACACTCAAGGTAAAGATAACATTTTGTAAGAACAACATGAGGTGCCTCCTGCCTTGCCCTGACTAGCAGAGAGGGTTCTGCTTTCAGTTCTGTTAACCACATCCCACAGTCCAAACCCAGCTGCTAACTTGTGAAGAAACATCCCTAGCCACCCGACCACTTCAGAAACAAAGGTGAATAGTTGTGGCAGAGACCACATGTTTCCCCAAGGTACAATTCACCAGCATTGGCTGTCACATCCTCCACGGGAAAAGCACCCGTGGCTGACATACCCCCTTCCCTCCACAAGGTAGACAAATTCTTTCTCATGTCAGGGACTTGCAAAGGTTGGATTCCTGTTTATGTTTTTCTGTGATTTCTTGGTAGGGGGAGTTGTTTGTGTGTTTATTAGTAGGAAGGAAATTCTTGGTGGAATGAGGGAAATGAGAAAATTTTTGGCTTCTGTGCTGGGGGAAAGGTTGCCTAAAAACCTAAGAACTGTGCTGTTAGGAGAGACAGCCTGTGTACAAGGAAGCAGGAGGCACTCCCTAGAATCAGATCAGGAATCCATGACCTCTACAACCACCCACCTGCCCATCTAGCTCCATGGAAATGTCCCTTATGAACCCTTAATCAGGGCCAAAAGAGCAGGAATAATGAATGTGCTGCTGAAACACATGGTATGTTGGGTGGAAATGAGTGGGCTCTGAAGCCAGCCAAGCAAGGACTTGAGTTCTACTTACTGTGACCTCTGAAAAACAGGAAATAACTGAGGATAGAAAGATGCAACTAGAAAAAAAATAAAGATGCAACTAGGTAATAGACATAACATATTTAGCGCTTGAGCTGCTTTTTGATGTAAATGGAAGCTGTTATTACCTTAAAGACAGTCTTCTGGATAATTCTTGTTCTAGAAATGCTACCATTGTCACTTCCTAAGAAGTGTTGGGGTTTGTTTGAAGCACTATTATTAATGCGTCTGGTGATATTTAGGTACTCAGTAAATGACACATGAAAGATGTAAGCTGTAGATCACTATAGCTAATGGAATATCTTTGAAAGATCATTGAGTATATGAGAATAAATCTATTTTGTAATTCCACTTGTCACATATTCTTGTGCACTTATAACTGGTAAAATATTCACCAAGTAGTATGTAACCTTCCTATGTGCAACACGTTTTGTGATTATTTATGACAGTTTTTAAGTTATTCTCATAATCTACCCAACTTATTATATAGCCCACTAAGGGGCTGAAACTCATATTTTGGGAAACATATACCACAGAGCCCTCATGAGTCTTCCATCTCCACCCAACCATTCTTTCCAGTTTGAAGATCTATACTGCTCTTTGTTTTATATTTCTATGTTTTAGAACCTTAACTATATCTTTAGAAGGCCAAGTTTCATGATTATTAGAAATGTGCATAACTTTCTAGCCCCCCGAGAAGAAACCAAAAAGCTCTCTAAAACTGTTTTTAAGTGAAACTGAGTTGACATTTGCATAAAATTGAAGAAAATGGGCTGTTCTGTCTGCTACAGGAAATTGCATAACACAAACTACTGAAGACAATCAGAGGCCAAAATTATCAGCCATTGAGACAGATAATTATCTGCCTATTACTCTTCTAAATCCTGAATGTGAAAGTTGCTCAGAGTTGAGATATGGAACAAAGTGTGTGAGAAAAACCAAAGCTAGCAGGTCCTGCCAATTCCCCTCACCTTCTCTCTACCTCATTTCAGGACTGGGAAGGACAATTTACTTAGGCAGTACAGTTAAAGTAATTGAAGAGCTGCTCTTCTGTCTTGAGTTAAGGAGAGTTATTCTTCCTGGTGGTTTTTCCCCTCTCACTGTATAGTCTTTCCAACCAGAGTTCCTTCTTTCATGAACACAAGCATAGGTAGTACTTACTGTTTTTGCTTTGATGGCCACCTCCAAAGCATAGCTGTGAAGATCTGAGGAAAGACCCCAAGGCATAAACCAGCTTTGCCAGCATTCCACAGCCAAGGAAAGCTTCTAGCTCCATTATCCCAGTTCTGAGACACTGGAGGCTACCTTTCAAGTCTCCCCATCCCAAGACCTCCTTTCCTGTATCTACACAGTTCCCAACTTCAGTACCGTTAAACTGTTGGGTTTTAGCCCTACTGGGATTTCTATTTCTAATATACATGCTCAGCAGGATTAGAAAAGCTGTTTGAGCTTCAGGCAAAATAATTGTTGCCGTTATTGTTGTCGATAACTTGAATATCCTCCAGCCATTATAGTTAGGTAACTACTACTGGAGGGGGAAATATTCTCAAAGGACTAGTGATACAATAGCGACTACTTTTCTTTCTTTCTTCTTTTCTTTCTTTCTCTCTTTCCATGAATTTTCTGAATTCCATGCGTTTTCTCCAACAGGTTAGAATTTGAGATCGATGTTTTTAAGATTGTTTGCGAAAACTACAGGAGCAATCCCTTGAAATCTTAAGTATCTTGTGCAGAACTCATCATAGTTGATGTGTTCTCAGCTGAGTACTAACGAACACACAGTAAAATCACAATAAAAAGAAAGGTAGCTGGGTTCAGTTTGGTCCCTTTTCCATCTTACAACTGTAGGACCCAGGAAATGTGCCTAACCCTACCTGAGCTTCTGGCTTTGCATCTGGAAAAAGGAGCTGGGGGAAATGGGGACGAAAACATGAGAAGGGGTATCAATGTGTGTGAAGTAATGCACCTTCTGTCTGGCAGACATAACTGTAAACCTTCGATTAATTACAATAAAAAAGGAGCTGGAAAAAGACATATTATAACATCCTTGCAGAGAATCAGATACAAATAAGTATGATAAAGCAACCTCAACGCCCTGGGCAAGCACATAACAAGAACGTTTGGTACTTTCCCCTACCCCTTTCAGTACTACTGTTTTTGTTATTTACATAGTGATATGACTTAGATCTGTAAAAAATGCAGATGGCAGGTGAAGCTGATACACCCAAACCTGCCTGACAACAAAGTAGGGGCAGAAGGCTCCAAAAGAATGAGGAAGAAAGAACCAAAGAATGAGGCAATAAGCATGGAAAGTAAACCTCGGGCATCACAGCCTTTCAGGACACAGAGAGGACATCTGCCAACCAAAGTCAAGGCCAAGTTCTATAAGGAAGAAGACTGCCAAGATGATTTCAATGGGCTGACACATTGTCTTTCCTGTCTATAGCAGGTGCTCTCGTTCTCTGATATTTTTCTCTTCTAATACACTTTATTTTCTGCCATCTTGACTTACATTCAGATCTTGCTTGAATTCTTTTCTTGCCAGCCTCAAGGACTGGGCTTGATTAGTTGCCCTAAACTTTCTGGTAACATATTTGGTATTGGCCAATCAGCTAGGAATTAAATATGACTTTCTCCAACTTGGACTCAGGAAAATGTCACAATAGGAGCCCCGAATGCTGAAAAGAACCAGGAGAGCCCAGAATTATAACAGGGGGAAATCTCTACATGCCCCTCACCCCTACTATCCACGAAGAAATCAGTCTTATGACTGGAAACTTGGGAAGAATTTCCACAATGAAGACATGACTCCATGATCATCCTATAACAGAGCATCAACATTTCCACATGCCATTGGCCTGCAGCTCTAAACAGATTCCCCAGGGCACAGGGCTTCTAAGGGCTGACCCTGTTCCTTCCAAGAAGTCCCTGCAAGCAGCTGTCAGGACTGAGGGAAGGCTGGGAGAGGGCTCCCCGAAGGCCCTTTGCGCCAGGCAGGGGCCATTCCCACAGTGTGGCAGACCATGTGAGGCAAGGAAGAAGATGGGGCTGGAGCATATGTCTCACATTACCCACGTTCCCCAGACTCCACAACTTTGACCCTGTGTCCTAAAAAGCACAATCTGGGAACAGGAGTCAGTTACACATGACCCCAGTTCTCAGAGGAAGCCTGTCAGGGAACTCTGTAACGCCTTGTCGAGGTAGCATAGCTAGATTCCGAGGTCACCAAGGTCATGAAAGCATGACCTTCTGGCTAGGATGTTCATGGTCGACCACCAGGCATGGAGAGGTAGAGGCCTTGAGCTTCCATAATGCCCGCTCTCTGCTCTTAGAGGGGACCCTGGATTGCACCTTGGCTCTTAGCAGGAGCCAGTGATCCTTATGGTAAACTCCGACTACTTCTGAACCCCCAAGTTGAGTCTCAGGAAGGTTTTCATAATATAGATGCTAGAAACTGATGGCCCAAGCGTCCATCTAGAGGAGCAGAGCCATAGACACATGTCATAACATTCCCGTGCATTTTTTCAGCCTCCAAATTTTGGCCCTGGGCCTTGAAAAACCAGGAGGCAGGGAACAGCAAAACAAGACATTTTTGCCTCATGCTTAATTAATTCCCATCTCCTACAATTTCATGTCAAATATGCAGCTGTTCTCCACCCCAGACAAATCTCTCAGGCTGAGAAAGACCCTCAGGGTTATTTAGTCTACGTCCTTGTCTCTTAGGATCTAGCCTCAATTTATGATACATAGTCATGGTTTTGTCAGTGTAACATCCTTTGAACATCTTCCAGACCCTTTCTGGGATAAAGATTTTTGGGGTATAAGAGTGACTCCTCAAATTTCCCATAGCCTCTCTGCCATTTACAGACTCTTAGGTCTGCCTACAAGAGCAATTTTTGACAGAGTGTATGCCATTGTCATGTGTTACACAAACCATGGCTTTCCACTCAATTTCCCTGAATGGGTCTGGGCCACTGTGTGTTGTGCAAACATCTAGTTGTATCTCAGGACATGGAACTCCACAAGTTCTAAGGAATGAGAGAGAAGATGAGTTCAAGGTGGCTCTGAGCCTCAATGTCCAAGACAGAGGTTCAGATAGATAAGCAAGCAGAGCAGCTGCAGTCTGTAAAGGATGTGGTGGGGTCTCTGGGCTTGGAGTCATTGTAGAGGCCTGCTTAGCCCTCCATTCTGGATCCAAGGGAGATAGGCCTCATGAGGCAAAGAGAACTACTTGCAAAGACTTGTGGTGGAAGAGACGTTGCAGACACTAGTGTCTGCTCCCACACAGATGAACTGAAGATCTGGAAGGCTATCTCATAAGATAGCAGTAGTCATTGTTTATGTGCTACAATAAAGTAAGGAACCTTTCCCATAATAAAGTAAGGAACCTTTCCCATTTCTACACAGTTTCCAAGGCAAAGGAAATCATAGGTGAGATTACAGGGGAAATGAATGATGTCCCCTTCCCCAAAGTCAACCCTGAATTCCTACCTCAACTCAGTCTTTTAAAATACATTTTTAAGAGTTTTTCCCCAAACTCCTTTATTTTCTAAACAGCCTTTTTAGTTCTATCAAGTATTCAAAGACTTGGATGCCTATCCTTCTCCTAATACACTGTAAATCACTCATGTGTTTCTGAAGATATATGATCTAGAATATTGGAAAATGTTCTTACTGAAGTCTGATCCAGCTAAAATTCAATGAACCTGTTATCTACCTTATGCAGACCACATTTTTTGCCCTTTTAATTTACCTAATGCCTCAAAGAACTCTTTAGGAGGCCTAGGGAAAAATAACACAAGTAACTTGTGTTGCCTTTTGGGCCAATTACTGCAATAAATGACTCCAAATAAAGTTATGTTCTTAAATCTATACAGTTGTCTGGGTCATTTTGTAGTTTTTGTCTTGCCAAAGGTAAAAATTTACCCGTTTGATTTTGCCTGATCAGTTTTCACTTCCTGTCAATCTAACTTGATAAGAACATTTCGAATCTGGGTTCTGACTTCTCACTGACCATTCTTCACAGCTCTGCCCTGTTCCCAAATTAATCATCAGGCTACTTGAGACTTCTTTCAAATGTTCATTACTCAGTTAAGACTTCATTATTGAGATTTCTTTCAAACGTTCATTACTGTGTGGAGAAAGGGCCAGACAAAAGTGTGACTCCATTTCCCTCCTAGATTGTACTCTTCTTCAGGGTCTGTTGTTAACCTTTACTTCACTAAGTTGGCAACTTTCACTCTGTCATTGAAAAACTCATAAACTTTTCACAACATAGTTTAACGAAGTCCTTTGGATTTCATTTAGCAAGAAAATGTCTCTTGGTTATTAAATTGGAATATAAAAGTAAGGGACTATTTGACATAAGGTGCTCACTTGGGTTAGTGAGTTAATTTTTCTCTTCTTCAATCTGACTAAAGGAAAAGAAAAGTTGAGAATCTGTTACACTGACACAAACCAAGGGCTAATCAAATGGGAGCAATCTGGTGACCCCACAAGCATTTTACAACATTCACGAATGGCTTACAGGGTCACTTTGGGATTCAGTATAAATAAAGTACTAAAAGGTCATTTAAAGAATCATTTCCCCCTTAAAATGCTATTTCCCACTGAGTGTAAGCCAAGGAATTAGAATAATTGTGTGATTCGTTTTAGCATAGTTTTAAAGGAAGCAGAGTTACAACCTTTGTAAAGATATCAATATTCACCCAACAAATTCTTAAGTGAAATAAACTGAGTATATTCCTGAAGGATAGTCACGTTTCTTCAGCTACAACCATCTCCAGCTTTAACAGAGAACATTACCTCCTAAGTGCTCCATGGAAGAAAGTAGGGGTTTCCTTGCCCCTGCAAGATTTGAATTGAGGAGACCTAAGAGTATTGTGGCCCTGCCAGGACCAGCCTTCCTGGCCCAGTGTCTTATGGAAAACTCTTCTCCCTGCCACAGCATCAGAGGCTACTCACTGTGAGAATCCTGAGATTGCAGGGAAGAGACACTGAAAACAAGGCGTAGGGCTGAGGTATGGAAGTCCGGTGCACGGCTATGCTTCTTCTCCTGTTTTGGGGGGAGGGGGTCCACCTTGGCCTGGATGTAGCAAGAATTGTTTTTTATTCACAGAAGCATCACAATCGAGTGATTAATCATCCCAGTTTCCTCTAGACGAAGTGGTGCCCTGGATAAAGGACCTTCAAGGCTGAGAAAACATCCAGTCAAACGGGGATGGGTCAGTCTCCTGACCTCACATGCAAGCGATGAGAGCGTCACCAAATCTCTTTCCTTCATTCTCCCTGTGCTTCAAAGTACTATGGGGGGAAAGACAACAAAGCAAAGCAAAAGAAAATAATGCTTGTTCCTAATATGGACTCGTGGCGACGTTCAGGGTCAGTGGCTCATCGAGGATTAAACCCCAGGGGCCACATAACGTGGTGGTTTGGAAACTTAGACTCTGTTCCCCTCCAAACTATCAATCGTGCTACAGTGAAGTGGGTAACACTCACAAAGTGTTACCCCAAACCTGGAGTTTTAGCTCACAGAATTGTCCGCACTGACCCCCCGTGACTAATCAAAGGCCACGTGAATCTCCCCACCCCCACCAGCCCCCACGGAGGCTTCCACACCAGTAAATCTGTGGTTTGCTGGTTTCTTCTGTCCACATCTCCAGCCTCAGAGACAACAATTTGCCTTATGACCCCATTTCTCTCACAGATAGAAGAAGAGTTACTGCCTTTTCCATTTGTAAACTTTTTCCTGGTTGTTTAGCCAAGCGATGATTCCCTTTGCTGGCTAGGCCAGAAACGGAAGTGTGTCTCATCATTTACGGTGTCCCTTCACCTCTGGGAGTTTGACCCAGCCTGCCTTGCACACGTACCACAACGCCAGGGTCACTGCTGTGTCACCATTTCAACCCAAGGCACTCTTAGGTCAGCCTGAGAAATATGGGACACAGAAGCTAATGTGTATGGAAATCACATCTATTCTCCTGATGTTGTTTTTTCACTCCCTCTATAATCAGAGTCTTAAGGTATAGCCCTCCAGCTGATTTCATGTAGCAGAAGCTGTTGACAAATTCAAATGAACTCATTTCATAAGTAAGTCTCATGAAGATTGCCTCATATTGAAATGTCTTCCCTCTCATTAAATTATTCATCTCACTCTCCTAAGTCTTGCAAAGTCTTCTAAATCTTTATGGTCATAGAATTCTAAGTACCCTTGATTGATTCTTAGCATAGCCTTGGATAGTGTATGCCTAGATTAACTTACTTATATGGATAAACTTCTTAGAAATATTGACATTAAGTGCCTGGAAACAGAAAGTATTCAATAAGCAGGACATGGTCAAAAATATTACTAAGTCTTTTCAATGCCTTTGTGAGTTGGTTACTATTATTATTATCATTATTATTATTATTATCACTTTGCAGATAAGAAAATAGACCATTTTCTCAAATTCTCCAAGGTCACATCCAAGAATTGTATCTTGAGATTTCAGCTTAAGACCCCATGCTCTGGTAGTAGCCTTCACTTGTTATGAAGCTTTGAAGCAAGACAGACTTAAGCTTTTTAAAATTTCAGATATGCAATGATTTATACCATGGGGAAATCATCTTTCTCCACTCAAAGAATCTTCTTCCACTTTTCTTTATAGTTTCTCAGAAATAATTTTAAATATATTAGTTTATAATTACTTAATGTTGTTCATGTCAAAAATATAATAATTTACTCCCACATATCCTCTTTCCAAGAATTAAAGCTCTCCACTGATTAAATTTTATTGCTCTGACCCTGGTTAGCTAATAGCTCTTGGCTGTGGTCTCTGAATTGTAGATCTTGTATGTTGCAAACCAAGATTGATTGCTTAGCTGACTTCATGCAGGATAATGGCAAGACAATGATTGAGATTCAATCCTGCTGGGCTCTTTCTATCCCAGGATGCCATTAGTTGATTCTCAAAAGAGTAATAACAAAATGTTACAAGAAAATGTTAAAAGAGGGGAAGGCATGGGTGTTCACATTTCTGATGTAAGTTTCCACTATGATTAATAAACCTAAATATAATGGCATACTTCTCACCACACTCTGAAGACTGGAAAACTTCAGCGTTGTCTACCTAGGTCCTACGGCGATGCCCAAAGTTTAAGTGCCGGTATTAGAAAGTGGAGCTTTGAGGAGGTTAGGTCATGAGGCCTACACGCCCAGGAATGAGGTTAGCCCCTCTATGAAGGGTGGCCCAAGGAGCTGGCTCATCTTTTGCCCTGTGAAATCTTACTGTAGGAACTCAAAAAGATGCTGTCTAGAAACAACTGGCTCTAATGAGACACTGAATCTGCCCATTTCTTTATCTTGTAGATTCCTGAGCTTCCAGAAGTATGGGAAATAAAATTATACTGCTTATATATTACTCAGCCAAAGGTATTTCGCTATTATACTCAGAGCTAAATAAAACTGATTAGGGGACAGTTCCTACCTCTGTAACGTAAGTTCTTGAAGGATGAAGTATAAATCAATGCATTGCATTGAAACACCACCTGGGATCTCCCAAAAAGGCACGTGTTAATGCTTTTATGTATCTGTTAAAGTAAATTTAATTTAAAAAAATATTTTTTAATGAGAGAAAAAATATCTTTAGAGAGTTGACTGGGGGAACCAGAAAGCTATCTTATCTAAAAGCTGGGCTAAATAACCAGTGGACTGTTGAATGAACAACCCCAGGCAGAAAAATCTGAGAGACTCTTAATGACCAATTTTCTAGCAAAAAGCTGAGGAACGGCAGGAGCGGTTCAAGTAGTAGAGTACCATCAGTGAGTGAAAAAGGTAAGCAAAAGGCCTCATTTTTCCCTGACTATTGCCCAGTGTCACTGGAAGTATTAAAACACTGGAAATAAAAAAATAGTAGCGAGGTAACAATGTAAAATAGCTGAAAAATAATTTTGGTCAAACCTCATGATTTAGGAATAGCTGCTATTAACTCTTGATCCTTCTTTTGAGACTAGCTTTCTAAAACCACTAACGTACTAGCTGAGCAGGGAGGCTCACACCCGAACCCTAGCTCCTCGGGAACTAAACTGTGGATAGATCAGCATTTGAAGCCAACCTAGAGAAAAAAATAAATAAATAAAACCAATAAAAGCTGGACCTTGTGGCTTATTTCTGTCCGCTCAACTGTCAAGGCCAGCTAGGGTGAAAAAAACGCAAGACTGTAGTCAAAACTAAGTACAGTCAAAAAGGATTGGGGGTGTGGCTCAAGCAGTACCTCTTCAGAGTGTGGCCGGGAAAGCATGAAACTCTGAGTTCAAACCCCAGCTCAACACACACGCACGTGTGCGCACACACACACACACACACACACACACACACACGGGAGTTACCAGTGCTAATTCTCTCTGCCTGGTGCCCACGGACAAGCACATGGCACAGACACAGGTGAGGAACATGGAGTGGGATCAGATCCCAAGGGGCCGCCTAGACACCTTGGCGAGGCTCGTTTTGTGTTCTGATGCTCCTTTTAGAGCTTTCCGTCCCTCTCTGCACACTGTACAGTTGCTATGGAATCAAGAAAGTGTGGTAGATTCAGCCAGGCGGGGTGAGGAAAGAATCAGAATGGCCATGCGGTTGGGCGAAGTTGATTCAGGTAGGGGGCAGGGAGGAAACAAGCTCTGGTAATTATTATGATCACTCTCATGTCTCCCTGTGGTCTGTCTATAAATACAGATGGGGCAGGGGTTCAAATCTCTCTCCCTGATGAAGCTCAAGCTCTTGAATGACCATAGAGTCTGCCTGGGGGTTGGGGAGGGGAGAGGAGCAAAGCTGTACCAGGTATGTGACTGACACCATGCGAATTCATCCCCATTGTCTGGAAGACCTCTCTCACTGTCCACGTGCCTTTCTCCTGGTTCTTCTGTCCCTACATCAGATCAAAAATAGTTTTGATATCACACTTAGCACAGCATTCACCCCACAGTAACAGCCTGATCTTCTCTTTCATCACTGAAACACCAGCCCAGCGTCTCCAATTCCTCCAGATCCAGAGCCTCTTCCCATGTGCGGAGGCCCAGATCTGAGAGTGAGGGGAAGTAGAGAGCAGCCATGCTGGGCATCTAGTCCACCTGTTGCCCTGGAAACATGCTGTGTGAAATCCCGGGGTCGCTGGCTGAGAAGGTACCCATATCTCCCAAACTTGGTTTTCATGTGTTCATTCATTCAGTTTAGCTTATAGATCCTTGTTAGGCAATGAGATATGACTCTAAATGGTGGCACATAAGCAAAGTAACTCTTTTTGGTGTCTGCTTTATACTGCTACTGAACAAAACCGAGTTTCACAGAGGCACTTTCTTGATGATTGGGTCGTATAAGGACACATCATCATCAGGAGAAAGATGGAGTGTTTGCTTTGTAACCACATCACTATGCAGAGCTTAATTTCTGTATAGGAGTAGCAAGGAAAAGTCCTGTGATCAGGAGACATCAGAGAAATCTGCTGTAGGAAAAACAAGAGGTGGAATGACAGGAGGAGGATCAAGCCTTAAGTCACAGACCATATTACAAATGACACCTCGACATGTAGGGCTGAACCACAGGCCAGGCAAGAGGAAGGGGAAAAATGAAGAAAGAAGAGACTGGGTGATTGGTTTTCAGATCTAGGTAAAGCTCCTAGTATCAAGAGAGCCTAGAACACTGCCAGGAGTCTGACCCACTCCTGCGTGGGCTTTGGCTGGCTGTGTGGGGTACAGCCAGGCCTAACCCACCACCATTCCACCCTTCTGGCCTCCACCTTTCTGAAGATGGAGAGCTGTGAACCCAGAGTCCTCCACCTGCCCAGTGGTTCTTCTGGGTACTTCCACTCCTAGTCCTTGTCCCTCCAAGGACAGGCAAGGTACTCCCAGGAAATGACTCACTCTAGACAGAAATGACCGATGTTGACTCAGCACAAGACCTCTAAGCAGCCTCTGCACTTTCTGGGACAGGCCACCTTTGTCCCAAATAAAGGAGGCTGTATCCCAGACTTCAAGGAGCGAATGTGCCTAGGAGAGGTCACTCCCCAAGCCCCCCCACCCGCTCATTCAGAAGTGGGACCTCCTCTCTGTTCTTTGTATGTTTGGAGTTCTTCTTCCTTCCACCAAACATGAACAAAGTGAAGTTAGTGATGCCCTTTTGTGTGTGTGTGTCGGGGTGAGGGTGGTGTGTCATGGCACTGTCTCTGAGCTCTTCAGCTCGTCTACCACCCTACCCCTTGAGCTACAGCACTACTTCTGCTTTTCTAGTGGTTAATTGGAGATGAACCTTATGGATTTCAGTGCTCTGACTGGCTTTGAACCACCATCCTCAGATCTCAGTCTCCTGAGCAGCTAGGATTAGAGGTGAGAGCCACCACCCTGGCTTGTGTTGTCCATTTTGCTTGTCTCCGTAGAAAGGCCAGGACAGCAGCCGACACTCCAGAACTCCATCGTGACTGGACCAGGACGCGATGCCAGTGTCTAGGGCTCTTCAGTACCGATCTGATGAACTCTGGCAAAGGGAAGGCAAGAAGCCTGAAGCTTAAATGTCAATGTGATTCTACCTTACATGAAGTACATGTTTGCTGTTGAAAAATAATGTTCAATGGAAATAAGCAAAACAATTCATAGATGTATTTATAGATGAACATACAGCTATAGATGTAGATATACATATATATACCTCAATATAGGTTATACAGACATATATGTATATGTAAGTATATATATATATTATATATATATATGGAACTAGGTAACTTGGGATTGTGGGATTGTGAGAGATGGAGAAAACAGCAGGGGTGACATTAATCAATACATATTGTACTCTTGGGGTCGGGAGTTTGGCCTAGTGGTAGAGTGCCTGCCTAGCATACACGAAGACCCAGGTTCAATTCCTCAGTATCACATACATAGAAAAAAGCTGGAAGTGGTGCTGTGCTCAAGTGGTAGGGTTCTAGCCTTGAGAAAAAAGTACAAGGACAGTGCTCAGGCCCTGAGTTCAAGCCCCATGACTGGCAAAAAAAAAAAAGAGAGATTGTACTCTCAATTGGTAAGTTGAGTTGAAAGTCCATTATACAACTAAATAAAGATAATAAAAATGGGAAGTAGTTTTAATTAAAAATCATAAACATAGTATCCCTATCCTATAGACGACTTTTGAATTGACTCTGCAATGATTTAGCACCTTGATTACTCACAGGCCGGGTTCTGCCGTTCCCTGGTCATCTACCCTGGTTACTTAGGTGTCTTAAACTCTCCTTTCTCTTTTAAGTTCTTCTATCATCTTTAAGTAGGTGTACAGAGGAGTTGCCATTTAACAAAGCAGCTCAGGAATGGGTCTTGAGCAGGGGCACCCTTCAATGTTCTCACCCATCTCTCCTCTTCCTGCCTCCTCCCTCCCTCCTCTCAATTTTGTAGGACACAGATTGGGTTCTTGACTGCATTCTCCCCTACTTCGCCTCCTTTGTCCCCCACTTTCCCCTTGACTCCACCCCATCCACTTCCTGGTGTTTTATTATTTGCTGAACTTGTGCTTCCCTCTTTTCAGTTAATTACAGGAGCCCTGCAGAGGATATCTTTGTCGCTAACCATGTGTGCTTGTTATCTTCCTCTTGAGAGGGGAAGGATTATTATCATCATTACAGTTAAAAGATGGACAATATTTACCGAATGCATTCTCTGTACCATACTTAACCAAACATTTTTTTAATCCTCCCTCCAGCCCTATTATATTCAGACCTGGAAAATGGCACTGGTGACACATTTACTGTGAGTCACATCATCTTCACTGTGTTTGATATAGATTACCAAATTTGACTTCTGGATTTGGAATGCCTTGGGGGAATAAATACACACCTGTCCCCCTAGGTAACTCCTCCAATAAAAAAAAAAGGGTTGGTACACAATATCTTTTAGTGAACTTCTCCCATGTTTTATTGACCTGTCAACATTTGTTTTTCCCTTATGTTTGCCCAAGCCTTTCTGATAGGCCAATTACCTTATTCCACCTGGCACTGAGTTGCCTTTCTGGCTCACCTTATGATAGGACTACGTCCCAGAAAAGCAGTAGAGTCTGGAACTCAGTGTCCTAAAACATATGTTTGCATACTGATTTCATTTATTTCCCCAGTATGGACTCCTTGGGCACATCAGTTAATTTTCCTAAAACCTTAGCTTCCATATAAGATAACCCAAATAATATCAATCTAACTTCTCTCCCAGGGTGCTTTGTATGCTCACAAGAAGAGGAAGTCAAAATATTGTCACGGCCACCAAAGGCAACAGGGCAGCCACATCCTTCAGTCTGCTGTCTTGCTCTTAGTTTGGCCTTTGCTTTCCTGTACAGAATTCCTTGAGCAGAAGTGACTTGCTGTTTGAAGCCATTCCATATGTCTAAGTCCATGTAGCAGAAGAGATCCCAAATTTTTCTTCTGTTACTGCTTCTTTTGCTACTTTTTTGTGAATAGTAAACATTGGAGAGCGTTGGTCTCTTGGTCCAGCAACTGAGATACAAGAGGTTGAAATAGACTCTATGGAAAGTTCAGATGGCATCATCTTTTAAAAAGATGAGATCAAAGCCAAACAAAATCAGCCTCAGGAAAGGAGTACACGCAAGGGTAGGAACAAAGGGAAAGGAAGAAGCGGGGAAGGTGAGAGAAAACGCACTGGAGGATTCATGGCATGAACTGCACAATGAAGAAAAACAAGGGAAGGAGCAAGTGAAAGAGGGGTGAGATTGTCAAAGGGAGTGACACCTATCAAGATGCATTGCCTCCATAAACTGCCCTGTTAAACAGTACCTCCTATGTACAACCACTTAAAGATAATATTGTTTGCTTATTTCTTAAAAAAAAAAGGTTGAAACTGAGAAATGAAGGTATCTCTGAAACCGGGATCTCCTAGGTGGACAGAGAACTAATGACCACAACCGAAAGACTCTTTTTAACGGAGAAAGATGTATTTCTCATAGCAAGAACAAGACGAGAGTCACCCACAGAGCAATGTACTCCCCAGAGGAAGCATGGAGTTTTTTTCGGGGATCTAGATACATTCCGATAGGTAGGTATGTAGAAGGGGAGGCACGTTTCTAAGCCCACTCACTCAAAGGTTGCAGGCCATATGGTAATGAGGGGGAGAGTGTAGATGAGAATGCTTCTGAGCATGCTCAGTTCAATATTCCACCCAGTTCATTCATAAGTTACTGAAAAGGATCTGTCAGAGTAATGTGGGGACGGGGGTCATTTCTTCCAAAAAGTTTGATCTGCAAAAGCAGGCATAATCTTGAGAGTGCAGCTACATTCTTTTCCTGAAGGTGGAGGAATGTGGTCCTAAAAGAACACCCTATCTGATTCTGAGAAGAGGTGTAGCATCAAGGCCTGTGGTTCAAGAAGTGGAAAGCTGAACACTTCCAACACACAGTGAAATCCAAGAGAATAGGAGGTAGGAGGAAGATGGAGGAAGAGAACAGAACTCAGAAAGGAGCCCTGGGGCATCAAGAGACATGTGGAAGGGGACAGGATCCATTCGTTGCAATTGAGAACAGCCTGAATGAAACCAGATCCTGCATTTCAGTGCAGTCAAAGGATGGAGCATTAGAAAAAAGACTAGCCCAGGAAACAGAACCCGAAAAATGTGTTCCACTGATTGTAAAATTAGCATATCATTTTCTAATCGTCAAACTAATCTTCAAAGTGGAGTTAAATCATGACACTTGGACAGTTTTTTGTGTTAGGAATTCTACAGCAATCAGCAGTATTTCCTATCAAATTACTTTGGCCGGGGGGTGTGGGGGGGGAGGGAAATGGGTACCAAGACATGTGAAAGGGTATCAATGTATGTGAATTAATGCACCTTCTATCTGGCAAATATCATGTAACCCTTTTACTAATTACAATAAAAAAAATTACTTTGGCCTCCAGGCTGTGAGAATTTCTGGTCCTCTTTTTAAGACTCTGAACTTCAACAGTGAAATCTCACCATAAAGGACAAAAGAATAGACTTATAACACCCACTATGTCATTCAAGTTGACGGGGCTCAAAACACATTTCTTTTCTGGCAACCGCAGCCTAGCATGGCGCGAAGGCTTTGCAGGAGATTCTGCAAATATTACCCACACTGTCTGGGGGTCTTGAGAAAACTTACTGCACAAAGTAGTTTAATTAATTTTTAAATTCAATTTTTGCTTGCTAATTAGCCCTTCCCAAATGAAAAAATAAAATAAAAAGAATGGTTAATTTAATATAGGCTTTGGACCAAAGAGGAAGATTAAAGTAAGAGTCTTAGAAAGAACTCTAAGGATCGCACAGAAAAACAGATAATTAATATTAAGCATGACATGTCAGGGGAAAAAAAAAAACCTTGAATACTTTTCCCATGAAACTATTCTTTCCCATAATTTCTTAAAGATGCATTTTCCCACCCCGTCCTCTGAGGCTGAATATGAGACTAATGGATTTCTTTTCTCCTTTATTTAAATCAGAGAGCTGGATGTCATTTCACCAACAAATTATTACAAACTTATTCCTTGGCTTTACGAAGCAGAATAGTTTGTGTCTCTAACATCCCAAGCCATTGCGAAGGGAAGGGAACTGAGCTCAGAGGAAATTACAATGAGGTTCCCTCACTAACTTTCTCATTCTCCTTGCGTGGGTACCCTCTTCTACCTCACATGGGAAGGTGAGACTTGGTTTTCCAGCCCCCAATGTCAAGTTGGCAAGCATTGCTCTAAGTCACTTAGACATGAACTTAGGCAATGGCGTCTCTGAAGAAATCCAATTCCTGGAACTAAGTAGACTTGGGACTTTTTTTTTTAACCCATAGGAAGCTGCATGTCTGGTAAGTGGTATTTTGGAAAGGAACTGATTGGAAATGATGGGAACGTAATTAAAGTTAATGAAGTAGATTTCCTCAATTACTGAGGCTGACCCGGGTTTGATGAAGTTGCCCCCCACCTCCCCCACCCCGAGAGACTGCGGTGTGGGAAACATTTGGGAAGAGACTGAACCCAGCCCGTCATGCTTGTGAGCATGTACAAGAAAAGGAAGAGGAGCTGCGCAGGAAAAATTCTAGAAAGGAGAAAGGTATGGCGATCAGGCCAGCCCCACAAGGCCCCATTTGTGAAGGGCAGCAAGCCACAGGCTGTGTGGTTTGGAAGAATCAAATCACACTTGGAAGCACAGAAGAAGGGAGAGGTGACAGCCCCTGTGATGGGCCTCTCTGTGCATGGGGCAAGCAGCCCTGCTGTGTGCAAGGTTGTGTAGAGTGGAACCGGCCCATCTCACCTCACCTTCCATAAGAAGTCTGCAGGGGGTGGAGTGGAAGCATTCCTCTTCCCTGTCCCCTGAGGCCATCACCTGTTTCTCCAACAGAAAATGCAGACCCCCTGTGGGAAAGCATGTAAAATGGTTTTGGAGAATGTCATAACAAATTAAATCACGATTACTCATTCAGGCCTTGGAAATTTTTTTTTATTTACCAGAAGTTGCCTCTTTTATAGGAACTCTGAAGAAATGAAATACTGGTATTTCTGTTTTACTAGTAAAGAGACACAGATTAGGAAATACTTGTGTGCATTTTTTGACAATTTAAACATTTCTAATTATCGTTACTAAGTTGTACGATGAAGTTGCCATTTGACAAAGCAGTATATGAGTTCAATGTATCTTGTGTGTATTTAATACTAAGTATTATTGAGCACTGTGTCTTTCAAAAAGCCCCAGTATAACCTGCTGGTCCTCAGGCTCAACCTACTCAGAAATCCAAGTGAGATTTGAAGTGTGTGAAAGAGAAATGAACACATCAACATCTAAGGAAAGGCAAAGTCACTTCTAGGTTTCAGAAGTCAGAGAACACAGCAGACTTTCAAAGAGGTTCATAGCCACCACCACCCCACCCCTAGACAGGACACCAAGTAAAATACTACAACTAGACAATGCAAACAGGCAAGGAGGTGGAAGGGGCAAGAAGAGACTGAGAAGGTGGCTTGTTAGGGGATGCGGACAGACAGACAACGTGGGAACACAAACATGGAAAGACTCCAGGAGGGCATTCACAAAGGGGAGCCAGATTTGAACAGCCCAGCCATCCATCACACTGCTAGCTAAGTCATTTGATACAGCTGAAAGTTTACGATCAGAGTGACCTAGGAGTTGAAAACTTGCTATCTTAGGTTGAACCCAGTACAGTTAGTTGGTCCCCTCATTTGTGACAATGGCACGTCCTTTATGCGGGTGCAAATCGGCTGTTCCCTTTCTGATGGGTTGCTGTCCATCTTTTGGACTTCAGAGGGCAAAAAACAACTGGTCTGTGTTTCTGTTCTGTTTGGTTTTGTAATGCCTAGCCTAAGTGACAGCATTCTGCTTTGGTCTGGGGCCTAATCCATAAGTTCAGTCCAAAACAATGGCCTTTTATAAATGCTATTTTGTAAATACAAATTAAAATGATTGACCTTAGAGTTCCAGCTGTTTGATTTGGAATAGATAGTAAATGTTCAACACAATGAAGCTTCTTGTTGTTATAAAGCTTTAGAAATCTTAAAGAACAGCACAGAAATTTGTTCTTCTTAATACTCTACAGTTAAAATGCTATAAAAATTTAGTAGCTCCAAACAGGCCATTTCTTTTTTATTATTAATTTAGTTTATTGTTATTATAGAGGTGATGCACAGAGGCATTACAATTCCATGAGTCAGGTAATGAGAACATTTCCTTCTGCACAGTGTCTTCTGTTCCCTTGGCTTTCTTCTAGTCCCTCCTTTCCGTCTCCACCCTGGAGTTGTATAATTCACTTTCATCTGTATCCAATGAGCTCTGCTGCTGCACTTTTTCACCCTTTATCCCTTGGGTTCTATGCCCTCCCTCACCCTCCTGAAGATATACATACCATATACATGGTAAAGACAGAGTCATCAAAACCTAAAAAATGAAGAAAAGAAAGAGGCCTCTTGTGTCTGTGTCTTAGAGTTCATTTCAGGATGTATATTGTTTTATATAACAATGAAGAGGCACTTAGGCATTGTGCCTTTGTGTCTCTCTCCTAAGAGGATTCCTCTTTTGGTCTTCCTGTGTGTGAGTATCTATAATCCTGTACAATTTATCCTCTCCAGACTGGCCAATTACTAAGCAGTTATGCTTCCATTTCTCATGGGTCACTGCACCCCTGCTTTGCTCCACTGTACTGTAGCACTATGGAGCCTGGAGTATGAGGATCACGAGTCCGAGGCCAGCCTAGGCTCCAAAGTTTGTTTCTCCCACTGCTAATGGTTTCAATTAGAAAGAAAACTGAGCAGTGATGATTCCATCCTAGGGAGACACAGAGGCTGTGGGTGTCCTTATCATCTTTGTGAAAACAGACACCTTTTCCAGATTTCTCGGGTTAATAGTTCTTAAATTTGCTTTCTTCATGTAATACTTCCATCGCTTGGTCATATTGCTAAATAATAGGTTGTGCATACCAAACAACTAAAACAAACTTCCAGCTCTCAGTGTTTTCACCTAAGTTTCATGATGATATGGAGTTGGAAATATCCTTCCTTCCTTCCTTCTTTTCTTCTCTCCTTTCTTCCCTCCCTCCCTCTTTCCTTCCCTTCCTTTTCCTTACCACTTTCTTCCTTTTTATTATCCTTCCATAGTTATACGAATGAAGTTTCAATTCACCAGTTTAGTTCACCAGTACATCTTGATCATTGTTACCCTGTCCATCATTCTCCGCCATCTTTCCCAAACCCATCTATACCTCCGTCACATGGTTCATGTATGTGCATGGAATGCAGTGATTGCCTTCTCCCTCTCTTCCTCTCTCCATTCATCTGCCCGCCTCTACAAAACACGTTACCAATTCCAGTTCATTTTGTTAAACTCGTTGGTAGTTGCACAGCAGTAGGAAATGTCTTGTCAGCTGTTGTTTGGTAAAGAAAATGCCTATGCATGAAAGGTATTACAACTATTCCTGAATGTCTTTTAGTTGTCAACTGAGATAAATCTACATGACTTTCCTTTGATCTATTTTAATACAGTGCATCAACATCATTATCATAACATGTATCAGGTACTGAACTATATTTGGTCTTATAACAAATGAACTTTGTTATATTTTGGCCTTTTGGAGATTGTTATTTTTAATACTTTAAGATTGTTCTGAAGCAAAACTGGATGCTAGTTTTTTTATTGTAGATGTTAGTTTTAAAAGATATCTTGGTGAGGCTTTGGTACACTGTTACTTTAGCATTCTAAAAATAACTGGATGGCTTTTATTTTTCTCAGTGCTCCGCAACAATGTAAATAACATTGGAATCATCTGTTGTGCCAACCATAAAGGTCTGAAATAATTCTCCCGTGAAGCAATAATCTTTTTTTTTCTGACGTTTTTAGCAGTGGCTAGCAAGTGCCCAAGTACTAGAAGTGGGTGGATTAATCTTCAGTAGGCTTTTCAGTTTGTTCTGTGGTTATTAGTCAGTTTTGTGTATTTTTATCTACTGGGGTTAACTTCATGAATTTATATTTTCTTAAGAAAGTTATCTTCTCCTCCAAGTCCATTTGCATAGCATTTGGCAAAATACTATTAAATAATGCTTCCAGTAGCTTCAGAATGTGAGGCTTCTTCCAAGTCCTCATTCGTAACCATATGGGGATAAAACCTTAGCCCCGCCCGCTGCCATGTCTTCTGGAAGTGAGATAGGACTAGCGTGGGGTGACTCTAGGGTACAAGTGCCCGGATGCAGGTCTTGTGTCTTGCATCTCTTGGTACAGACCAGGGCAGACGAACAAGAAGAAGCACACCCAGTGATGTGATGTGCAGCTTCCCGAGGGCTTGTGCTCACTAAGGCTGGGTCTGGGTCCCTGCCCATTCTCTCCAGGACCCCAGCCGACAGACAAGTCTCTTTGGAGAATATTACCAACTCTGTGCAGCAAAATAAAAGGTGACAGGGGGCCACACGTCAGGTCCTCAAACTTCTGGGTGGAAATTTCACTGGTCAAAGGAAGACGTGCCTGAGTCTACGGCAAGGAGGCGGATGAGTGCATGCATAGGACTTACAGCCGATGACGGGGTGCTGGTGATAGGCTGTGAGGACACACGAGGGCCAACAGGACTTCAGATTAGTGTGCAACCAAAGCAAAAATAGTATACATTACAGGTGGCTCAAACCTGTAATCCTAGCTTCTCAGGAGACTGAGATCTGAGGACTGCAGCAGTTCCAACAGCAAACAGAAAATTGAGTTGGAGTTTCTCTCTCTCCCCCCCCCATAGTCAGTTATGAGGCTTGAACTCAGATCCTGAGTGCCGTCCCTGAGCTCTTGTTACTCAAGGCTAGTAGTGCTCTACCATTTTGAGCCACAACTCCACTTACAGCTTTCTAGACATTAATGGGAGATAAGAGTCTCATGAGAACATTTCTGCTCTGGTTGACTTCAAATTGTGATCCTCAGATCTCTGAGTAGCTGGGATTGCAGGCATGAGACACTGGTGCCTGGCTTGAGTTGGAGTTCTTATACAAGAGAGTGCCCAGAAGAACTTTCTCCCAAGGTCTTCTGAGCCACAGCATGCTGCTGTGAGGAACAAGGGGAGACTTCCTGTTTCTTTGATCATGTAGAAACATAGAGCAGACAAGTGGCTTTTGAGCCACTTCCATAATAAGGAAGTTCCAGCTGCAGTGAGGCAGAGTGAACCCTAGGGAAAGCCAGGACCATCACAGCTAAGGCTCTGGAGCAAGTTTTCCAGTGGATACCTTGTTTATAGGAACATGGATATACTGTTTTCCTGTAGCAGGCAAGGGAGAGATTGGGAAGGAGCTATAGACAGGGAGGTGTCTTCAGAAGTAGGCCACAGAATTGCCAATTAGGCCCAGAGCCTTGAAACATAATCATGAGATTTTGCCTTTTCTCACATGAGCTGATAGAGCTTCTTCACTTCAGCCCTGCTCCACTATAGCCATTACTTTCGTCTGCCTGGGCACCAGAAAAGCTGAAGGATTTTCTAAACCCTGCAACACCCAACTGGTGACCCAGTATACTGGCATTGGGGAACTGCAACATGAGGCCACATTGCCACTTTGTTATTTGCTTTAGACGGGTGTCAGATGTCGACCTGCTGCCAAGACAGAGCCTTGATCAATGTGAACATCAGCCATATAAACTTTACTTTGGATCAAAATCCTGAAGTAGAAGAGTGTTGACCTTAAAATTTTCAGACAGGGAACTGGGAAGTTCAAAGACTTGGTAGACAGGAAGAAAAAACAAAACTTCTTTTAATGTCGAATTAGGTTAAGTAGGAACCGAAATCCATCAATCACTTCAGATACCAGTGATGGGGGGAAAAATAGATAATATTCAGCTACGCCCATGGGAATTAAGCCTGCCTGTTTCTGGGCTCGTTGCAGACAAAGCCCAATATAAAAAAAAATAGACTGAAATGAAAAACAAATGTACTTTTAACTAAGCATGCATCACAGGTGGGTGTCCAGTGCTTCTCTTTCGTTTCTTGAGTAAAAAGGTTATTTGTTTGTGCTGGAAACAGAGAGAGAGAGAGAGAGAGAGAGAGAGAGAGAGAGAGGGAGAGGGAGAGGGAGAGGGAGAGGGAGAGGGAGAGGGAGAGGGAGAGGGAGAGGGAGAGGGAGAGGGAGAGGGAGAGGGAGAGGAGAGAGAGAGAGAGAGAGAGAGAGAGAGAGAGAGAGAGAGAGAGAGAGAGAGAGAGAGAGAGAGAGAGAGAGAGAGTGGGGGGGGCGGGTGTTGTTGCCAGGTCTGGGAGTTTGGGGTTTGGTTTGATTTGGTTTCGTGAAATATGCTGGGTAAAAGAGTAATGGCCTAGATTCTAACTGAGTATTTCTCTGTAAAAAGGCTTGTATGACAATGTGCCACTAGTGACTATACTGCTAAAAAGCAAACTGAATTCAGTGAATTTATTCACACAGGCTGCCTCTGTTTGCCCTTAACTTAAGCTCTCCAGCCTCTTGTAAGACAAGCAAATCAACACTGAGGTTAAGCAACATCCATCACCATACATCCCAGTCGGCTTTCTCCCATCAGTGGAGACCAGAGGCACTTCCATGCTGACCAGTTTCCCGGCTCACAGCCACAGAGTGGCCCAAACCTGCTAGCTCTCCTCCTGCCTCCTTGCTGTCCCACGAACACATGCTACAGACTGAGACGGCTATAGTAGACGGCTGTCTTTCCCCACCTCTGAATGCCCCGGCATCCTTTCAACACCCTTCTTACAACTGGGAACTTCCTCAGGTCAGCATGGTATGTTCTTTCCTGGACTCTCTTGCAGCTAGGCATGCCAGGTCGCTTAGATTTTTTTTCCATCAGAGCAACTTGCTCTGGAAGCCTTTGGCATAAAGAAGATGGAGGCAGCCAGGTCCCAAGGCAGCAGTGACAGACAGTCTTAGCAGCAGCTTCCTGTGCCGACAGCTCCAGGTCATGCCCACCCAAAGCCCCAGACCAGACCTATCCATTGTCAAGTTCCTCTGTCTGTGTAACCTCTGACCCTAGCTCTCTAGTCCAGATGAAAACTCTACATGCTCTTCAGTGAATTCTTTTTCCACTTAAACTGGATTTCATTGTCTGCAACCAAGAATTCTACCTTCTGCTACATAAACCATCTTGCTCAATGTCTGTAACAAATCTATATTATAAGGTTAGACTCATTTCATAATGGGAAAAATAAGGATTTTAGTAAATAAATCAGCTAGCTGAGATACTACAAGCTTCTTCTTCCAGTTCCATGGGCTTTCGGACCCATAACAATATCCATCTTCACGAGTGAATATGGAATTGCAATTTTTTTCTGCCATATGTTATTCTGTCCTTAACTCATCCATTATTGCTTTATTCTTTGACACAGGAACTTGAGTCTTACCTTTTAGTGTAAATGGTGAGCAATGTAGACTCTTATACCTATATCGTGATCTTTTATAGTTTTGTTTTTATTGTCAGGATAAGGTATAGAGAGTTACAGTTACATTCGTCAGGTAGTAGGTGCATTACTTCTCATACATTAATAGCCCTTCTCATGTTTTTGTCCCCATTTCCCTCTCTAATTCCTCCCAATCATCTTTTTTTTCCTCCCTTCCCTTCCCTATTTCAAATAAACAAATAAATGTATATACAATATATCAGGTTAAATTCTACTTTTCCCTTTCCTTATCATTTTATACAATTTAAATCTAATTAAAATAAAATAATCATTGTGGATAATACGTCGAGCTTACCTCCCAAATACTGTTGCCAGGTACCCCGTCTTCACCTTCTCAGCTGGTGGAGAGGTAAATAGCATCAAGTCTGTGGTTTGTCAGTCTCTCCTCACTTTCTTCATACAGGCATCTTCTCTGGTTTTGTTCTTCTTGCCATTGAAGAATCTCAGATAAAGCCCTGTCAATCTCAAACTCTTCCGTGGTCCACTTTTATTAGCTTTCTCTCATAATAGAGAAGATGTACGACTGTGCCAAGCCCAAAGTCGAGCATCAGACTAGAAGGTCTGCCCTCCCTGGCTTCCAAGGAGAGATGGCAGTGAGTGCCAGTTGTCTATTGGGTTCGTTGCCTCATTCTAATTTCACTGTTGCCCATCATAGGCCACTGAGTTGTTCCTTCCTTGAGAAGATGAGATCTAGCATCGCATGAAGGTCTACAGAGGGTTCAGTCTTCTACCTGCATCGATTTTCCTTCTCCCTAAGAGGTATCAAAATGTAGGTGAGCTGTGCTTCAGGTAAAGTCCAAAAGCTCCTAGAGTCGTTCTGACCTTAAGATTCGTTCTCTGGCATTTTCCCAACATCAGGCAGGAATGAGGAATGAGACCACCTGTTTTTTAAATCACTGTCCATCAAATGGTATTTCATCAGCAATATATGTGGTTCACTCTTCATCAAATCTATAAAGCAAGGGTTAAGAAATAAGCAATTCAGTTTGCATTCAGTGCCAGCTACATGTTGTGCACACATGTTGTATGCGCAAAGATGATCATAGTGTTTATTTAATCCTCACAACAACTGTATAGTCATGTCATCCACTTCAGTTTTATAAATAAGAAATCTGAGTTAAAATAGGTAGCCTCTAATAGAACTTTGATTTGAATCCAGGATTTTTTAAACCATAGTGAAAGGCAATATATGAGCAACGCCTGCCTTCTTAGAGCAAGCATAGCAAAATAAAATGTGAATGGGTTCAAGTTTGATCTTTTCAAATCCAGGATGTTGATTTTGACTTTGGGGTATTGGGGAGGGATCAATTGCTTTTTCTCTAAACTGATTCATTTTATTTACTCATTCACAGTCTTCATTTCCTTGGCTGATAAGCCTGGAGAGCCAAGTATAGCCATATCTTGTTCATTTTTAATATTTCGTACAGTGAAACCACCAACATAATTCCATCAAGAAAGCAATATGCAATAGAGGATTATAACCTGTGGGCTAAATGAAGAAAGCATTCATCCCCCACTGTCAGACCATGCTCTCCAAGGCAAGCATGTGAAGGACTAGAAATGAGAATCCTTCAGCCAGGAGGCGCAGGGAATTCCAGCATTCTGTCTCCTGACTTCCCTGAGTATCATCCCAATTTATGTAAACAAATCATTTTAAAATGACAATGAAAACCAAATGCTATGCCATGAATTCATTTCAAGTGTCTGAGAAACATAAGAAGAAACTTTTGGGTGTGTTCTGCCCAAGATTTGATGTTTATGGGAACTATGAGATGTTTCTGCCACACAAACCAACAAAAACCGAAAGACCAACTCCAGATCCAGAAAAAAGAACAGAAAAATCTTTTGCTCCTTGTGATTCAAACAGGGGGACTGGAAAAGAAGAGAGAACACAGGAGGAAAGGGATTTCTAAGGAAACATGCAAAGTCTTTCATGTGCTTCTTGTCTACGCATCAACACCACCTTCTTCCTGCAAGATTGTAACAGATTCCCTACAAGGTAACATGCAAGCCTTACACAATCCCTGGGATTTGAGGAATATCAATTGTACTCATTATCTGAGCTAATTAATGATCAGCTAATTGACAAATATGTAAAATGCTGGTGCTGGCAGAAGATAGAGGCGTTTGAGCTGGGTTACAATGTCTCATGCCTGCAAGCTCAGCTAAATAAAAGACAGAAGGTAGGAGGATCTTGAAGCTAGTTTGCGGGGAAAAAAAGTTGGTGAGATTCTTATCTCAAATAGCCAGGAGTGGTGGCTCACACCTGTAATCCTAGCTACCCAGGAGGTTTACATCTGAGGATTGAGGTTCAAAGCCAGGCACTAAAGTCTGAGAGACTCTTATCTCTAATTAATCACTAGAAAACTGGAAGTGGAACTGTGGATCAAGGGGTCAGGCGGTAGCCTTGAGCTGAAGAGCTCAGGGACAGGGCCCAGGCCCAGAGTTCAAGCCCCATCACTGACAAAAAGAAAAAAGAAAAAACAAAAAACAAAAAAAACAAGCTAGGCATGGTGGCTCCTGTCTGCAATCCCAAATACAGGAAGTGTAGATAGAATTGAGGTCCAAGATTTCCAGGAGAGTTCCAATTTCTATCATTCCTCCACAATTTTACTTCACACACACTACCTGGGCAGAAGATCAAAGGCGTCGTTTCGAAGATATCCACCAAGCTTTCCATCTGCATCGCCAGCCCTGACACACAGCCCAAGGAGCTGACATAAACATGGTGCCTGCCACCAAATGGGTCACCTCCAAGTCGACATTCTGGGACTAGGACAAGGAAAACTGGCTGTGTTTGTGGACCCAGTAGAGACACTGCACCTTAGAAAGTGGGATTTCTGACTGGCTAAGGAGCTCCATTTGCCGGCAGCTGCCACATGTCCCTGCTCTCCCAGAAGACCCACGGTGATGCCTTTGCATCTGTGTCATCTCAGACCTGGCACACCACACGCTTGAAAAGTCTGAGGATTCCTTTTGACAGTGTGTATGGTCAACCAGGCTAATTTTTGTAGATTCCTTACTGGAGAACGTGTGAGGGAATCATTTTCTGTCAACGCGTGTGGTTTTATGGAAACCTTTCTCCTGGAGACTAAGGGACTCTTCCAGAGCATCCTGGGTTTGAAGCCTGGCTCCAATCTGGACATAGACGGCAGGGAAGGGTGCAGTGTTATGGAAATACCTTCAGTATCTGGACCACACATTCTTGACTTCCTCTGTCCAAGTAGACGCGGCTGTTTTCTTGTGGCCTGCCTATTTTGTCCCTAGTGTCTCCATCGCTTTCTAGGACTCAAGTTTTCTGGGTCTTCCTTTCCTCTCAACCTTCCTTTTGATAAATTCTGTCTACCCAGCCTCCAGGTATTAAGTGGCACCTCCCTCAGATGTTGTGTTGGTTTTCTCCATCCCCATTGTCGCTGGGAAGCCCAGCTCCACAATGGCGTTGCCTTCGATCGGGCATTGATCTAGACAGGTTAGCTACCACAAAGCTTCCCGGTGATGCAGGAACCCACTCTCCAGTGCTTTAGTCAATATAGCCTTGTGGAATATGGACACGTTGTGGATTTTCTGGGGTTGTGTAATGCAGCACTGCCATTTAAACTCTTCTCCATAGCTATGAAAACAATGTGTTTCTATTCTTTTTCGGTGCCTTTTTTTCCCTCTCCCCTTCATTTAGTGTGGAGCCATCTGGAAACATGCACATGGTATCTGCAGCTATCCTAGTCAAAGGGTAACTTTTCCAGTTAGACAACTTTATATTCTGCTAATCCAAGGCAGGACTCACAAAATCAGTCCCCTGGATAGCCTCCTGCATCTTGCAGGCTTGTTCTGATGAGGTTCGGTTGTTCTTTTGAGTCTGGAACTATCTCCCTTAACCAGCTCAGTTCAGAACCAAGTTTTGATGCTAGTTAACTCTCTTTCTTGACCTGGTATCCCAGGAACAGATTTTGAGATGGTCATGTGATTTCCTACAGAGGATCATCAAACTTGGGGGAAACAGAGAGTAGCAAACATTTCTAGAAGCTGAGGGCATACAGAAAACTCTTTGGAATTCATGTTTTCCATTGCAACAGTCCAGTCCCATCTTAGGAGTCAAGTTTCCATTCTCCCAATGAAGAATGCACTGTCAACCAGGCTAAGCTACAGCCTGAGCCTTCTTTGAAGTTCTGCTATTCATATGATTAAATCATGGGCCACAGTTTTCTAGCCCTGAGGCTGCAGAAGAGAAATGCCTGTTTATAACTACCAACAAATCCCTCCGGCTTCCACACTGCAACTTTAATTGCCAATTAATCCCTCAAAGCCTTTCATTATCTAGTTCATAACTGTCAATTGTGCTCACCCCTAACCAAGCAATTGCATTGTCCTCGGAGTCATTCTCCCCCGTTTCTCAGGAACCTTGAAACACCGCTCCAGCCAGACAGTTCTCTTAGGCAAGAGCTCCTTCCCAGTCCACCCTGGTGCATTGTCAGAAGCACCCTGCTGACTGGAGGCTGGTGGAGTTGCTCAGTGCCTGCTGAGCCCATCATTATAGCATCGGGCTTCTCAAACCACCCCTAAATCCAGCTGTCATGGGCTGTGTGCCCTGGATGCAGGTTCTGAGACCAATGGTAGCATGCATAACAAGCCTATGGATTTCTCTGGCAATGTATACCTGTGGAAAAAGAAGAGAGGACCGGGGAGTCATTCATTCAAAAGACCTCTGGTGACTCGTGGAAGAGCCACAAGTCTGAATAGAGTTCTGAAGAACTGAAGAGTCATTCAAAAAAGAAGACCCTGTCTTAACTGAAATAGGCCAACCCAGCCTAGAAGACCCGAATCTTCTGTGATCTTCTGGGCTCATCCCGTTTAAATAGTTTTAAATGGGATCGACAGCCAAAGGCTCTGGAGATGATATCCTCTACGTCTGGGGGAAAATGCGTCTTTCCAGATAAACAGGGGAACTTGGGCGTCCCAAGCCAGCATCCATTGGAGCCTCCTTCTTTATTAAGTAAGCAGATGGGAAGATAGAGAGCAGAAGCAAGAAAGCGTGGCAGGATGAACTGTAGACCCTTCACTCTGGGCAGCTACCACACCCAGGGTGAGGGGTGCTCGGTTCAGGGGAATGGAGTAGGGGAAATCCAAGGTAGGTTGCTAAGTCAAGAAGGCACAGAAGGAAGTGACGGGAAGTACTGCCCAAAGCTCAGGAGAAGATTCCAGCCTTTGCTTTCTCAGCTCCAAATGGCCATGGGAGTCATTGTACCTCTTGGAACCTCACCTAAAAAATGAACAAGGTAGACCAGAAGTCGATCACATAGAGAATACACTAGAATATATAAAGAACTCTCAATCTCAACATGCTAAGTCTATTCAGAAACAAGAAAAGGCAAAAGACAGACATGTTACTGCAGAGGATACACAGATGGCGTGGAGGGGGGGGTGCGGGGCACGAAGAGCTGCTTGGTACCATTAACCATTACGGAAATGTGAGATATGTGAGATGGGTCTAAAAGGAGCTGTCACTGCTGCAAGTACCCCGATGGCAAAAAAAATAAAATTAAAGGAACACCACCATATTCTGGCAAGGATGGAGATAACACTGGATCATTCCTGTGTTGCTAGTGGGAATGTGAAATATTGTAGCCATGCTGAAAATCCACTTGGCAGTCTCTTTAAAACAGAGAAGAAGGAGGAGGAAGAGGGCGAAGAGGAGGAGGAGGAGGAGGAGGAAGAACCAAACATATGCTTACCATATGACCCAGCCAATGTATTCTTTAGGCATTTACCTCAGAGAAATGAAAATACACAGAAAGCTTTACATCCATTTTCATAGCAGATGTGTTCATAATGATTAGAAACAACCTAAATGTCCTACAATAAATAAATGACTAAACAAACTATGCTAAATTCATACCATGAAATATTACTCAACCATCAAAGAAAACACTACTGATATGTGAACCAACTTCATTGGATTGCAAAGGCAATTGTGTTCAGTGAGAGAAAAGCCAGTTTAATTTTTTTCTATGCAGTATTATTCAAGACATGAAACTTTCTGGAAATGACCTAAGTTGTGAATTTGAAGCTATTGCTGATTAAAGGCTAGGAAGCAGACAAAGAAGGTAGTCAGTGCTATAAAAAGGGTAACATAAAAGACCCATTGGACGGAACCTCACTGTATTTCATTATGGTGGTGGTTCATGAATTCAAGCACATGATAAAATGACATAAAATTAAAGATACATCCATAAACACAGTAATTGCAAAAGGAGTGAAGTCTGAGAAAGATGGGTAGATTCTACAATAACAACTTTCTGAGTGTTACAGTTATGCAAGTTGTCACCAATTTGGAGAAACTGGATAGAGTATGAGCTATTTCATTGACAGAGAGAGAGAGAGAGAGAGAGAGAGAGAGAGAGAGAGAGAGAGAGAGAGAGAGAGAGAGAGAGTTCCCAGAAGAAGCTGGGGCTTAAGATGAGAGTAGAACAAGAACTTCCAGATGGTAGAGGAAAAGGTGACCCAGGAGGAGTACATGCATTGGCATGGTAGAGTAGGGCTTGCATAAGACCCAAAGTGAGACTGGAGATGCCAGCAGGGTTAGATCGCAGAGGACCTCTAAGGCCTTCTAGAGGCTTTGGCTCTGAATGAATAGGAAGAGATGAAAAAGGTCTACACAGAGTCTGAAGTGATTGCAGCTGCAGGGGAAATAGAAACTATTTTAAGAACCTGGCCTCAAGCAGTTTGGCATCACCATAGGTTACCCACAGGGCTTGGGGGAGCACTCTCTAGAAATAAATGGAGTGGGATGCTATGGAAGACAGATAGCTTCCTGTGGGAAGCATGCAGAGGAGACTGGTGTGTCGGAGGAGAGGGTAATGAGGGCATCGTGGGGGAGATAAACAAAAAGTGTGCCAGGGTCTTGTCCCTGATATAGGGCCTTTGAAGCAGGAAGGGAAAGGGAACGGAGCCACCTTTCTCCCTTTGTCCCAAACTGGAAGTTTCTCCTGCAGGGCTGTGGAAGCATGTTTTGATTCCTCTTACAATTCACTAACAGGCAGGATGATAGGGCAGTATTTCATAAGAGCTAGAACAATTCCCCAAACTTCTGCAATAAAGATGCTACTCATGAGAGAAAGGAATCCCTGTTCTAGAACAGGGTCCTAATTGTCACATTCTTTCTCAGGCTAAGTCTTCCCTTTCTTCATCTCCATAACTCTAGGCTTAACACTGTGTGATGCCTTTTGTTTCATTCCACAATGTCTGTTACTTAAAAGCAAAGATTTATGGGAGGCATGGCTCAAGTGCACCAGCTGAGAAAGCAAGACAGCCAAGCAAGCACATAGGCTGTGAGTTCAAAGTCAGGCTCCAGCAGAGGACAAACAAATAAAACAAGTATTTATAATGCTGGAGTGGGACCTTTGTAAAATCGTTTGTCACAGTCTTCACACTTTTTGTTTATCTCCCCCACGATGCCCTCATTACCCTCTCCCCCGACACACCAGTCTCCTCTGCATGCTTCCCACAGGAAGCTATCTGTCTTCCATAGCATCCCACTCCATTTATTTCTAGAGAGTGCTCCCCCAAGCCCTGTGGGTAACCTATGGTGATGCCAAACTGCTTGAGGCCAAGTTCTTAAAATACTTTCTATTTCCCCTGCAGCTGCAGTCACTTCAGACTCTGTGTAGACCTTTTTCATCTCTTCCTATTCATTCAGAGCCAAAGCCTCTAGAAGGCCTTAGAGGTCCTCTGCAAAATCATTTGTCATGATTGTATGTAACTGTTAATGATTACATTCATGGCTATTAGCATTATTAAGTGTTATGCTATTATTCAGTAGTGTTTTATAGGTATAATTTTTAGTCTTAGTGATGTGTATATGTTATCTTTTTTTTATTTTTTAGCAGTACTGGGTTTGAACTTAAAGCCTTATGCTTGCTAAGCAAACATTTTACTATGCATATTATGTCTAGACAAGTGTGAGTGCAGATGTTTATTGACTAAGTGCTTGAACAGTAATTGTTAGTCATCAGTAGGTCTCTAAGTGCTTTGTGAGGCTTTGCCATGCCAAGCACATACAAAGAAGTCTGAGCTGGGCGCAGTGGCTCCTGTGTGTAACCCTAGCTACTCAGGAGGCTGAGATCTGCGGATCAAGATTCAAAGCCAGCTCCTAAAAGGACCTGAAACTCTCATCTCCAATTAAGCACTAGAAAATGGGAAGTAGGGCTTGGCTCAAGGGTAGATCGGTAGCCTGGAGCTGAAGAGCTCTGGGATAACACCCAGGCTGAATTCAATAAGAAGAAGAAAGAAGAAAGAAGAAAGAAAAAGAGGAAGAAGAAGAAGAAGAAGAAGAAGAAGAAGAAGAAGAAGAAGAAGAAGAAGAAGAAGAAGAAGAATAGGAGGAGGAGGAGGAAGAAGAAGAAGAGGAGGAGGAGGAAGAAGAAGAGGAAGAAGAGGAAGAACAAGAGGAAGAAGAGGAGGAGGAGGAAAAGAAAAAGGTCTATGAACACTCTATAAACAGTCATCTCAAAGCATAGTCCTCTCCTATATCTTGGAAGTGGTCTGATAGTCTCTGTGTGACAGAGACAAAAGGCACAGCTACCACATGTCCACATAACTCTGCTGAGCCACTTTGTCTCAGTCCTGTTCTAGTCCAAGTTCTTCCTGATGAGGGGAAGTACAAGATGGTGAGCTTCCCATGTGCCTTAAATCTAATGTGACAATGTCTAATGTGTGTCTGCTGCTCACCTGGGAGGACTGTTTCTAGCAGTTTTCTTCAACTTACAGGGAATCAATATAAAATCAGTGGAACCAGTCTTTGATGAGCGGAACGTCTCCCTGAGGGGAGAGAGAAATGCAGGATGGCATAGTGGACAAACAGGAAAGTCAGTATGGACGATTTTCAACACTGGTTGGTGTCCTTGGCAATTTTGCACTGTTCTATAGGAATACCACAGACTCAACAATTTATAACAAACAAGAAATTATCAGACTCATAATTATGTAGATTAGGAAGTCCAAGACTGAGGAAATATCGTTATGCTATAACGTAACTCTAGGCATCAGATAGTGGAAGGGCAAAGAGAAATTGAGAGAGAAAGGAACAGAGCTCCAACTCACACTTTCATAAGGAAACTTGAGGAAGTCTCAAAAGGCATGTAGACTTGGTTTGCTTCATCAGGAGTCGTGGCATGCACGGGGCTGGGTCAGGGGGGACAGGGTGGTTAGAGGGTGACTGGGGTGAGTAGGTGATTAGCATCAGATAACAGAGGTGAGAGAGGGGTCAGACACTAGCCTGTGCAGGTCCTCCAATCATCAAATTTCAGAACTGAAAGTGACGTTGAAATGTCTAATTGAACCAGCTCATTTTGCAGGTGACCAAATTCAGGTTTCAGAAGGGAATCAGCTCATACAAGTCACAGAGCCTTCAGTTAGACCAGAAGTATTTTCTATTCAAAGGAAATAATTAAATGGTAAAATAATAAAATAAAAACCAGAAGGGAAGCCGGGAGTGGTAGCTCACGCCTGCAATTCTAGCTACTCAGGAGGCTGAGATCTGAAGTTCAAGGTTCAAAACCAGCCGGGGCACAAAAAAGACCTGAGACTCTTATCTCCAATTAACCTTTAGAAAATGGGAAGTGGGGCTTGGCTCAAGGGTGGGGTGGTAGCCTTGGGCTGAAGAGCTCAGGGACAGTGCCCAGGCTGAGTTCAAGCCCCATGACCCCTGTCACAGAAAAATGCTTGTTATGTTGAGAATTGAAAATATAACAGTAAATATTCCTTCACTAAACATCAGAGCACCCAATTTCATAAAACAAACATTACTGAACACAAAGTGAAAGGTACAAAATGGCAGGCAACCACGAGATCACAATCTCATCAACACATAAATCATCCAGAGCAAAAAAAATTTTTTTAAATACACCCAAGATATCTCCAAATCAAATGGCCCCAGTGAGGAAATTAAGTTAACAGACATTTTGTAAAGCATTTCACTCAACAGCAGCAAAGGGAACGCTGGCATCAGTCGTCCACGGAACTTCATCCAAACAGGTTACAGATTAGACCATAAAACAAGTCTTCAAAAACACAAACCAATTCCTGTATCCCAACACACAATAACGGAATAAAATTAGAAGCTGCTCAGATACACAGACATTGAACAACACACTTTTAATGCCACTGAGTGATTGAAGAAATTAGAAATGAAATATAAAAAATTCATGAACTCACATGAAAACATGGCCTGAGGGACACAGGAGAGGCAGTACTAAAGAGAAGTTACAGTTGAGAGTACCTACATTAAGAAATCAGAGAGACTACAAGCAGCAATGCATCTCAAGCACTGGATGCATTTTCTAAGCCCAAGCTGAGAAAAACAAGACTAAGCCAAACTCAAAATCAGGAGATGGAAAGAAATCATAAAGATGAGGGAAGAAATGAATGAATGGAAACTAAAAGAACAATATAAAGAAAAATAAGAGTTAAGGCAGGGAGATTGGCCTAGTGGTAGAGTGCTTGTCCAGCATGCACAACGACCAGAATTATCAGACTCATAATTATGGAGATTAGGAAGTCCAAGACTGAGGAAATATCGCTTTGCTATAACGTAACTCTAGGCATCAGATAGTGGAAGGGCAAAGAGAAATTGAGAGAGAACTACATGCAAAAAAAACCCCAAAACAACAACAACAACAAAAAACAAGTGGTAGAACTCTAGCCTTGAGAAAGTCCAAAGACAGTGCTCAGGCCCTGAGTTCAAGGCCAGGACTGGCCAAAAAAAAAAAAGAAAGAAAGAAAAAAGAAGAGTTAGTTCTTTGAAAAGATAAACAAGATTGAAAAACCCTTAGCCACACTAATTAAAAGAAAGAAGACCCTAATTAATAAAATTAGAGATGAAGAGTGAGGGTGGATTACCACCATTGTCAAAGAGACTCAGAAGACATACTTTGAAAGCTTATGCTTCAACTGGGAGGGCTAGAAGAAATGGCTAAATTGCTAGATATATACAACCTACAGAAACAAAACTGAGAGGACACAAACAACTTTAAAAAAAAAAAAAGTCTATGACAGGGACCAGGAGTTTGGCCTAATGGTAGAGTGCTTGCCTAGCACGCCTGAAGATTGGGGTTCAATTCCTTGGTACCATATATATAGAAAAAGCTGAAAGTGATGCTATGGCTCAACTGGCAGAACTCTACCCTTAAGAAAGCCCAAGTAGAAAGTTCAGACCCTGAGTTCAAACCCCAGGTCTGGCAAAAAAAAAAAACTATGACAAACAGTGAGATAGAAACAGGAATAAACAATATCTCTAATAATAAAAGTCTAGAGCTAGATGGATTCACTACTGAATTCTACTAGAACTTTAAAGAACTTACCCCAATACTTCTTACATTATTTATTTAAAAAAAGAAAGAGAAACACAGAAATTGAGCGAAGAGAGAGAGAGAGAGAGAGAGAGAGAGAGAGAGAGAGAGAGAGAGAGAGAGAGAGAGAGGGAGGGAGGGAGGGAGAGAGGGGGGAAGGGAGGGAGAAACAGAAGAAGGAAATAGGGAAGAGAAGGTAGAGGGGGACGAGGAGGAAAATAAAAAGAAGGAAATTGAAGGGGACAGAAGCAGAGGAAGAGGAGGAGGAAATAAAGGAAAGGAGTGGGAGATGCAGAAAAAGAAGGCAGAGGAAGAATAAGAGGAGAGAAAGGAAAAAGAGGAAGAGTAGAGGAGAGAGAGGAAGAGGAGGAGGAGGAGGAAGAAGGAGAAGGAGAAGGAGAAGAAGAAGAAGAAGAAGAAGAAGAAGAAGAAGAAGAAGAAGAAGAAGAAGAGGAGGAGGAGGAAGAAGAAGAGGAGGAGGGGGGAGGAGAAGGAAGAAGATTATTGTTGTTATTTAATAACAATTCCAATGTATTTCACAGGCCAAAAGCAAACAACTAAGGACACAGACACTGGGAATAATAGGAGTGCAAACAGTCTTGATGATCCAAGAGTAATAATGCACTTTGAGGCACTGCTACTGGAATGCAACCCATCCTAAGCAGATCACGTGGGATGGGGTGAAACAGAGAGGCCCTGGTAAGAGAAGGCCGAATGCTCAGGCCATCAGTACTACGTGTGTGCACATGTGTGTGTTGTAAGTTCAGTGAAGAAGTCCACTGCCTGAACCTGTTTATGCTGCAGGCCTTAAGGAATTGCAGGAGCTGTATGTTCATCTAAATAAAGTTGAAAAGAAGACCAAACAGACGCAATGGTTTTCAGGACCGCACCGGGCCTGAACTAAAAGTTGGGACGTTTTGACCAATCAGCATGCGATTCTTTTCCAGGGATGCTCAGAGCTGTACAGTTCTCAGCCCTGGTGCTTAGGAGCACAATCTGGCCCTGCCCAGCTCTCCAGGCACCAGAGCAGCTGCAGAGCCCTGCGCAGCTCCACTTGCTGAGCCCCTCCACCAACATGCACTTGACTCACCGCAGAGGCTGGCCCGCCCCGGGGGAGCTCATGTTCTGTCTGTAGGGCAGGGAGGCCACGCCAGGCCATTGAAATTGCTTAACTTCTTAGTCAGATGTGGGAGAAAGGCTTGGATTACAAAGGGCACTGAAAAATCTCCAGAGGATGGAGAGGGTCTGTCCTTTTCTTCACTGGGAAGCTTGAGCACTTCACAGACAGTACTTTCCACCCTTCCCTCCCAGACAGGTTTTGAGCAGACATCAGATCAACACCAGGCCACTGGGTCCCGAGGGCTACTGGCAGCAGCAGGAGAGTGGTGTCTGGAGGAGTTTGGAGATACTGTCCAGGCCCTGATGTAGCAACAGCCATTACTTTTGCTTCTCATTCCAGTCATGAATATTTCTCCAAGGAATACAGTCATACTTGTTGGAATGTGGAGACAATGCAACATGCAATTGTGGTACCCCCTGTCCAAAACCTTGCAACATTTCAAGACGATGTAGGGGCCCTGTCTAGTGCAAGGTTCCATGAAAAGGTGCAGGCCGCGGGTCCATGCAGATGGTTCATTACTTGCTTGCTGCTTGTCATGAAATAGCTAGAATTTAAACCATATGTGCAGAGCCCTTCCTCCTTCTGGGCCTTTCCATAGCTCTGTATCTATCTCAGACTTCCACCTGGAGGTCCCAAGGCAAAGAATAGGTAGTAGAGAGAAGAGGTTCATAGCGGGGTTGTCAGGCTCTTCAGAGAAACAGAACCAGTAGAATGGACGGAGATGACACAGGTTGCAGGTAGGTTGGTAACTAGGTAGCTAGGTAGATGATGGATGTATGCATGCATGCATGCATGCATGGATGAATGCATTTAACAGCTAGGTGAGCAAAGGGCTCGCATAGTTGAGAAGTATAAGTCCTGTGATCTACAGGAGAGCCCAGGGAATCAGATGGTAAACATTCCAGTTCCCATCCAAATCCATGAATCAGGAGAAGATACTGGCCAGCCTGCCAAGTCTTCCTTCAAAGGAAGGAAAGGATCCACGTTCCAACTCAAACTCCTCTTCTTCTACCTTTTGTATATTTGCACTTCCAATGGATGGGACTGGATCCACCAACCTAACTGAGGCACCATCTGCCTCACTCATTCTACCAATACTAATGTCATTGTCCCCTGGAACTGTTCACAGACAGTTCTTAGAACGATGTTTCTCACGATACCGGTTACTCCGTGGCCTCGCCTGCCAATAATAATAATAATAATAATAATAATAATAATAATAATAATTAATAATAATAACTGGTCATCACTAAGCTCTTCTCTCTTCCCTCTACCCAGTGCTATAGCTCCTGTGGTTGTTTTGCTTCCTCTGGCAGTGAGACCCAGCAAGACTTTCCACCAGAGCCACGAGGTCTAGGAATAAAACTTGCTGCCAGTCTCTGGCCTCCAGTATACCCATTATACCCAGGAATTGCCACATTGATCATCTATCTACACTCTTCTGGAACTTTCCTCCGATCTTCTGAACTTCAGCCCTCTCACATCAAGGCCAGGCAGGCAGGCAGGGCTTTCCCTGAACCTAACTCCCTGAGGCAACCAGCCCAGCAGACAAACTCTCCACCTCCCCACTTACCACACGTAACCCACGGAATAGCAACTTCTTCCTATTCCTGCTAACAACTTTATATCTTTCTGTGATAGTGAAGATCCAGCTTATGTGTCAGGCAAGAAGTGCCATGATAGGGCTGGGAGTTTGGCCTAGTGGTAGAGTGCTTGCCTAGCATGCACGAAGACCCGGGTTCAATTCCTTGGTATCGCATACATAGAAAAAAGCCAGAAGTGGTGCTGAGGCTCAAGTGGTAGAGCTCTAGCCTTGAGAAAGTCCAAGGACAGTGCTCAGGCCCTGAGCTCAAGCCCAGGACTGGCAAAAAAAAAAAAAATGCCATGATGAACGGCTGGAGTCAAGCGGAAGCAGATGGAGTATTGGAACAACTGGACTTACATTTCCATTTTTACTCCTCCTCACAACAGACCAGCAAAGTGGCTTCCCCCACGTGCCTCTTGGCTGAAGCAAGAGAAGGAGACTTTTCTCGCATTTATTGCTCACTTTCTGGGCACATTCTGGGCACGTTACTAAATGCTTGCCTCTGGGCTCCAAGGACAGGGCCAACGCCTTCAGGAGGCTGCCATGAAAATGGTAGATAATGTCTAAGGAGTTGGCACATCGTGGAGGCTCTAAGACCAACTGTTCCTACCCCACCTCCGCATCTTTCTGCTCAGCTCTGCTGATTCACTGGGAAGGAGGGGAGAGAGGGAGTGTTTACCCAAGGGATGTGCCAGGTGTGCAACACATCTTCAAAGGAGAACGCTGGGGCTCCACTGGCCTCGTTTTGTCTTTCTCCAAATCACTTCCACTGTTGACTTCCATAGCTAATAGCAACCTGGAACCATCACTGGAGCTAGCTACTCCTCCCTCCCTAACCTTTATCTCCTCCAGAGGAAACATGTCCACACTTGGGGTTCAGAAATCCAGTTTCGGGGCTCACCTGGCAGTCACTGCTCACAAAGGAGCAAGTGGCCTGGATCCATGGTTGGCGATCAGAGTACGTGGATCTGCGTGGCTGAGATGCATGAGCAACAAAAATAAAGCTGCTTTCTTCCCACCTCCATGAATTTGCCAAATGTTGCATGGAATTACATCATAATTACATGCAAAGACCATTGTCATTTTTATCCCCAGTTCTCTCTGCGTTTATGGATTGAACGCTCAAGCCTCAGGGGCAATTACCACTGATTTCCCCTGGCTCATAAAAGTTAAGACGCCAAAACTTCCCCACAGTTTCTCCAGGGTCATTCAAGGTATCGCATTGGCTGTATTTAATAGACACCTAAGACTTGGCTTCTGTTCTCTTACCAGGCCCGGGACCATCCAACAGAAGCTTTAATCAGCCCACTGCCCTACAGTCCACCCAAGCTCTCCAGGGGCCTCAGTGTCCATGCTGCTAGAGCAAACATTGGAAAAGGCTTTCTATACAGGGTTAGCTAATAGGAGCTTTGTGAGCCTAAGAGAGAGAGAGGCGGGCGGGGGGGGGGGGGGGGTAGGGGGGTAGGCTTGTCAAAGCAACCCAGGCAGGAACTCTCTCTTCTCAACCATAAAGATGTCAGCGCTGTTAGCTCTTCCCTGTGTGACTGGCTGAACTAGCTATGACCTGGATTTAGGCAGTTTTTCCCACCAAGATTCCGGCCACATTCCACTCCCTCTACTCCTGGGTAGTCTATACTATTTGAGTACTTAATGTTTATTGTTTCCTGGCTAAACCAGTTTTCAATGTTGATATTTAATATATCTGCTTAAAAAAAAACTCAGAGGGAACTTTCACTTGTAAAAACAAAAGCAAAAAGTTGAATAAACGAGCCTTATGACTTCCACTTGAGTGAGTTCATGTCAGTAGCATGGCTCGCTGTCTCCAGGTCCCACACCGTGAGCCTTCGCTTCTAAAGCCTTCCTGGAGATTCATGTTTCTTCCCGTTACCAGAGCATATTCTTAATTATTTAGACATATGCAAACCTAAAACCTACCATGGCCTCTACCTAAATCAAGAAGCTTCTTTTGCTTTCTTTTTTCTTTCTCTCTCATCCTTTCTGTTTTATTTTTCTTCTTCCTTTCTCTTTCCCTTGCTTTCTCTCTCTCTCTCTCCTTCCTTTCTCTCATTCTTTCTTCACTTTTTTCTTCCTCTTTCTATTTCCTTCCTCTTTCCCTTCTTCCTTCCTTCCTTCCTTTTCTTTCTTCCCTTTCTTCTTTTTATAATCAATCTGATGGTCAAGCCCAGATCGTCACACACACTAAGCAAATACTTTACAATTTATCTATACCCTACACACCTATGATCAAATTAGTAAATCATCCTAACTTATAAAGATATAATACATAGTAACAAAATTAGCAAAATCATTAGAGTAAAATATGATAAACTCAACAGCTCACAGGGAACAAATTGTACAGACTGACCTGGCATCCGTTCTGTCTGGAAGAAAAGTGAAGAAATCCTTGAGATCTGAGCATGGTGTACATACATCTAATCCCAGAATTCAGAAGGCTGAGACAGGAGGATTATGAGTCGAAGGCGTGAAGAAGAGCAGAATATGATGTGGCTTCTGTTTTGGTACCTCAGAGTAGTTGTGTCCACACTTTCCATTATAAGAAGCCTATGTAGCCCCCAGATTAATCTATAGTAATTGAGAAAAATAATCTCAAATGCAAGCCACAGTGACAGTCTAGGGTTCCATTTTCATAAGTAGGAATAATGGGAATCAAATTAGATTGTGTTTGGTCCCTTTGTTTTATGACTTAAGCAAAAAGAATAAGTGGACAGTAACATCATTATAATGATCATTTTAAAAAATCATTAAGTCAGAATTGCTTTTGAGAGAGTTCCAAAACACTGGATGCAGTCAGAATCAAGAGCCCCTAGTGCCTAAGAGTTAGAAAAAAACGAGCTGCCCAGCTAGAAGTTACCAGCTTTAAAGCCTTAAAAAGGAAGTTACTAATCTTTCTCATTCTGTTTTCTTTCCTCCAAAATGAGTGTAAGAATGTAACAATAAATACATAGCAGATCTGTTTCACTAATGTCCAACCCTGAATCCTTAGGGAATGCCAAAATGAATTACACACGCACACACACGTGCACGCACACACACACAGAGGAATCTGTGTCTCAAAAGGTAACACCACTCAAAGAAAGCCAGAAATGATTTCTAGCTGCAGAACAAAGCACGCCTGGCTAAACGGAAGGGAGAAAAAACAAATCTAGTCAGGAAGGACTGTATGAAAAAGCTACAAAAATATCTGAAGGTCCACTGAGTGCAAGTCCAGTGGCTATCACCTCATAGATCCAGACAAGGACAATGGCGTAAACACAGGGCATAATTTTGTCTTAGGGAACTGACCACAGTTAGAATAAATTGCTGCATGACCTTGAATCTGTTTATTCATTTCTAGAGCAAGATCAGCAATCTGTCCCTCACTAATTGGTTGTAAAATGTAATGTAATTACATGTGGTGACATGTATGAAATGACATTGTTTGTCACAGATGTCCAATAATGGTCCAACTGAGTCTCAATTTGGCCCTACTTTATAATTAAAGACTGTTGACTTTGTATTGAATTGGCTTTACAGAGGGCATTATTGATACAAAAAATAGAATAAAAATGTATTAACTCATTTCAAGATGAAATCTGGCTTATCAATGCCATAAGAATGCTGTACTGCCTGCAATTTTTTTCCCCCGGGGAATTCTCATTGTACTTCTGAGGGATGTCAGAGAAATAGCTAGTGTTTATTCAAATGGCAGCATTCAGGCCAGCTGCAGACTCCTCAGATGTTTATAACGAAAACTTTGAAATCCCCTGAGAAACTTCCTTTTGGATTCTGTCTCAAAAGATTTTATCTGGTTAACAAGCAGTCCAAAGGAGTCTAGAGGCATTTCAGCCCTTGTTTTAAAATCAAGGATCTGCCTGGCAGCGTAAACTGCAAATGGACTCCATGTGGTTTCCCAGATTCACGCCAGCAAATACCAAGTGGCTGTGAAGTGAGTGGAGGCTCCACTCAGGAGGTGTGGTCAGAGCGTGGAAGGTTTCTAACCCTGGGAAGCAAAGTGAACAGCCAGGCCATCCATAGGAAGCAAAGGTTGGGGCCTCATACCTCGCAGGGAGCCCACAAGGGCGTGTCTTGAAACTTTTCTGGGTGAGATTTGAAATTGGAAATCAGATCTTGAGGTTTGATAAGTCTGGACAAGGAAGAGGCTTATCTGTCACCTGGAATCTTATCTACAGATTAGGACAGGCCTTTTGTTTACAGCCCCATATCTTTTCCAGTACTGTTCTCTGACTCTTGATTCTTCTCTCCTCCTGCTACTCCCGGGCCAAGGAATTCAAGTAAACCCCTAAGTTCAAATAAGGCAATTGTCCTGGGTTCCAGGAAGTGAGGGCGTGAACCAAGATTAAAAAAAAAAAAAAAACACCCTGAGGGCTTCTATGTTGAAAGTGCAGCTCTGGTAAGTGAGGAAGGGAGACAGTTTCAGATGCCTTTGGTCTGCTTGGCGAGAGATTTTGTTTTGTTGGGGCTAGGGGCTTTCTAGAGTCATAGAAAGTCACGTGTTCCCAATGGAGCACTGAATATTTGCTCTTCTTTCTCCTCCACCCTCATCCCGTCTTTCACTTGTTGGAGCTCCCAGACTTATAACAGTGCCTTCTTAATTGATTTCATACATGTCCCCTCCAGGGTTCACGCTCCTTAATGGTGGACAGCTATGATTTTCTTCTATCATATTTGACTCCAATTTTCATGGGCCTTCCAGTTCATCCTCTGGGTGTCATTTTCCTAAGACTCAAACTTGAATGTTACACTGCCTGTTGAAATCCAACTCAATGTCCTCCATAACCAGCATGATCATTCATACCACTCACGGCAGGTTAGACATTGTTTTAAATATTTAACTGCATTGCTGCAGATGGGGAAAACTAAAGTGCAGAAGATGATGTCCCTAGCTCAAGAATACTAGCTCATAAGAAGCAGGAGGAGGATTTGAACCTTGATCATGAGGGAATCATACCAGAGGTCATGACACTTGAATTCAGGCTCTGGGTTTGACAACTGTTGTGCTGTCTAGCCATTCCGTGGACACTACAGGTGTAGGCTTTGAGATAACTAAATCGATGCAAGGTCTAAGCAGGCAGGCTAGGGACTGAGACTGAAGGCAGAGTGGATTCCAAGATCCTGATGGCTTGAGCATCGGGCAGGAAGAAAGATCAGCTCAGTTATGAAAGGCTTATATTCCACATTAAGGGACTGGATTCTATGTTCAATACGGGGTTAAAATGTACAGCCTCTAGAACTGTATCTACAAGGCTCAGAGTTACTGGCGGAGCCTGCTTCTACCTACTTCCTCACTCCCCAACCCCAGCCACATACTGTGCCTTTCCAATTCGTCACCATCTTTCTAGTCTTCCAGTAGCTACATGACCTGCCCCTATGGTTTCTCATCCAGAGTGACTCATGCATGGTTCACACTGCACCAGCTAACACATAGCAAGTACTAAGGGAGGAGAATGGCTCAAAATGACCAGTATTCATCCAGAGCTGCCGAACTGGACAGTGGTTAAAATGTTGGGGAATAAGGAGACAGGGAAATCTTCTAGAGGGAAATCAGAACTGAGTGAAGACCCAAAGGTTAAATAAGAGTTATTTGGATTTAAGAAAGGTGCAATATCTGCTTGCCTACAATCCCAGCACTTGGGAGAACAAAGCAGCAGAATTACAAGGCCAGCCTGCGGTACATAGCTAGAATTTTTCTCATATAGGATGGACAGAAGTGTGATACTGAGGCAGATGACAATGTGTTCCTAAAGATTTAGGGTGAGACGGGGTAGACAGAAAAGAGGGACGGGAAGAGAAGGAAGAGGGTGCTTCAGCAGCTAAGGATGAGGATGTGTAAGAATGCAAGGGTAGACAGCGACAGGGTTGCCAGACGGGAAGTTAAGTAGGGATTTGAGAGCGCTCCCAAACTAGTTTCCTCCATTCTTGGCTGTTTTCCCTATGCTCCCTACAGCATAACTTATCGAAGCCCTACTCATTTCTGCAAGACCACATCAAATCCCGTCACATCTTGACCTTTCCTGTACTCTGACAGGCCAGTACCTCTGTGCTGGAGAAACCACCTGTTCCCATCTTCCTGACCACATGGCATGGCCTTTGCACAATGGTTATAAGAACTTCCTCTCACCTTGTAATCTAGTTAATTACACATACCTGTATGAGTACACAACCTGATAACAGTGAACTAGCTAAGTACGTGTTAGTCATTGTAACCTCTGATCAGTCCCATCTAAGGGCAATGGCACCATTGTCATTGGAACTGAACCCCATGGACTGTTCTATGGCTTGCATGGCTGTAAACATGTGACACATGACACAACTGTTCTCAGCATACAATGATTTATAATGGTATTTATTGTGGGAATGGAAGATCTTAGAATTTGCTGAAGCCACCTTTAACTCACTACTTTTCACACACGTTGCCTCCTCTTCTAAACTTTACAAGTCTTTTTGTCAGATGGTTTCATTCAGTAGGTATGAACAGATCTCTACCAACCAGCTTTGTGAAGCAAGTGAAACAACTCACTTTTTCTTGAAGTTCAGAGTCTTTAGGTAGCAATGCATGAATGAAGCCAAGTTAACTATTCACTCACCTTTCCTTTCCCAAAAACCAACCTACTGGGTTGTGACACTGAGCCCAACTAGAAAAGAAACATCAGCCATTTGGGTTTATAAGGCATAAAACCCAAGGGAAAAGTCACATTCTTAAATTCCATGAGGAAGCTGGGCAAGGTGGCTCAGGTGTGAAATCCTAGCTACTCAGGAGGCTGAGATCTGAGGATCGCAGCTCAAAGCCAGCCCAGGCACAAAAATCCATGAGACTCTTATCTCCAATTAACCACCAGAAAACTGAAAGTGGGACTGTGTTAGCCTTGAGCTGAAGAGCTCAGAAACAACGCCCAGGCCCCGAGTTCAAGTCCCACACCAACAATAACAACAAAAAAATTCCATGATGATCATGGGGATAGAGCTGGAGACAGAAAGAGAAGACAATAGTTACAGTCAGAGATAAATTTACGATGTTCTGAAGTAAAAGACTTCTAAGATGTTTCAAAAAAAATTATCACTGGAGAAATGAAGGTCTCTTGGATCTATAATTACTACAGTAGAGACACTATTTGAAACATTTCTCTTTTAGTATTTCTCATCAATGTATTTCCTGACTCTTCTGTAATAGAATCTGGACTTCTGTCACTCCCTTCATACCCAGCAACCTTTTAAATACCAAGCATCGAGGTATTCAACTCATTCCTGGCCCTCGCACTTGAAGTAAAGCACAAAGGTTCATTTCTTTGTGAAAATCAGTTCGAGGGAACTATTCCTAAGAGTTCCTTTTTTTATGAAACTGGGGAGTGGGCTCCAAAGTGATCGCTGTACTGCCCATTTCGTTCCCTAGGCATGTACTTGTGCTTTTAAAATAAGAGGGACAACATTGAGTCCACCCAAATTTATTAGTCGCTGAAACACTTTCTCGTGCTGATGTTTAGTTATCTGTTTGTTCCATGAGTATACAGAGCCCAGGCTGTGGGCTGTAGCAAGGTCTGAAGCACCCTCAGTCTTCATTAACCATGGACTAGGGCTCTTGTGGAACAGACTAGCACCGAAGAGGGTCAGGCAAGACAACAGGGGGAGGGCAGGTGAGGACTGATGTGGTGATTACTGCAGACATGGAGCATCTTTCCCCTCAGCCTGGTCTGCTTGAAGGACCTTGGGAGGTGCTCAAGGACGTGAGGGAGAACATCCACGGCTTGTGTTCATGAAGGAGGTGGAAACTGAACCCATCCTGGCTGGAGTCAGAGGGACTGAGTCAGAGTCCAGGAGGCCCAGGGCGAGTGTCCGTGTGTTTGTACACAGCACGTGTGCTCCCGGGGTTCCTGCAACTCGCTTCTCCCTGGCTAGACCTGAGAGTCCACCCAGACCAGCGCCCTGAGATGGAGCAGCTTCCTGGAGAACCGGGGTGCTGGCTCGGGAGAGGATGTGCAGGGCAGGCTGTCACCTGGGCGCACATGCAGAACTGGAGCCTGGACATGGGGCAGCGCTTGGCCCGTGGGGTGAAGGATGGAAGCATGGCAGTTCAGGTGCCCCTGACCTGCCTGGGGGTGGGGCACACCTGCCTGCAGGGGAGCTCCTCCGTGACCGCCACCGCCAAGGAAAGGAGCCACAAGGAGACTCGCTGTCTTCTTAACTTGCCGTCCTGGGCTTGGCAGCACACGGTGTCTTTTCAAACTTTGCCCCTTGGCCCAGCAACAGAATTTTTCCTTGGTGGCCTCACATGAAGGAGTCTGAAAGGGGTGAGGAAGGCTCATGCATGAACAGGCAGAGAGCCAGGCTACCTGGAAGGAGATGGGCACCCAAAGGGAAGCCAAGGTCGGTCGTGGCCCTAGGACCGGAGCTAAGCCAAGCAATGCATCTTCTTCCCACTGCAGGGAAAGGAAGGCGGACCAGGAGGGTCTGCGCATCACCCCTGAACTCCCAAACCTGCGTGGACTAACACTGCTGAGAAATCTTAGCTGAGCAGACAACCAGAGACAAGGCTGGCAGGGGGAGGAGAGCCAGGGACAGACAATAGAAAGTCCAGCTTTCCCAAGCAGGCTGCCAAAGCTGCAGGTGGGAGCCAGGTGCTAGTGGCTCATGCCTATAACCCTAACTACTTAAATGCCTGAGATCTGAGGATCACGGTTCAAAGCCAGTCCAGGCAGAAAAGTCCATGAGACTCAGCTCGTTAACCACCAGGAAACAGGAAGCAGCTCCTCTGTTACTCTGAGTGGTAGAGTACTATCCTTGAATAACCAGCCCCCTGCTTGTGGCTCTGCAGGTTGGAGTCTGAAGAATGGATGAACAGTTCCTCAGGGATTTGTCAACCTTTGGTCTGAACCTGCCCAAGCCCACAGCAACTGTGTCTCCTGCCAACCTAATCCTTCTGGAAAATACTTTCATCTCAACCCTCGCTTGGCTTCATGTTGCCTTCTACTTCAGGCCTGAACAGTTCACTGTCTTGTTGCAGGCCCCCAGGGTCCAGTCCCTCCCCATGCTACCCTTGTCCCCTCCCCTCCACATGACTTTACCCTGCACACCTCTCCACTGTTTCCTGCCTGCTCTGGGCTCATTCCCGGCCCTGTTGCCTTTCCCTCTTCCCTTCTCACAATCTTGTCTTTTTCCTCCGTCTTAAAATAAGCTACTTGTCCATCAAATTGGGACTGCATTCCTCCACAAATCCTTCCCCATCCATCCATATTGATCTATCCATCTCAAAACATCACTTAGAAAAACATTTCCACCTGTTGGTAGAAATGTAAGTTTGTTCAACCACTCTGGAAAGCGACATGAGGTTCCCTAGAAAAATAAGCATAGACCCAGCAATCTCACTCCTGGGAATTTCTCCAATAGAGCATGAACAAAGTTACAAGAAAGCCAACAGCACAACCATGTTCGTTACAGCACGATACCATAGCCAGGATGTGAAATCAGCCCAAATGCCCTTTACTAGATGAAATGGATCCAGAAAATGTGGTGTATATATACACAATGGAATTTTACTCATCCATCAGAAAGAATGATAATGTAAGGAAATAGAAAGACTTGAAAAAAAGATATTAAGTGAAGTAAGTCAGACTCAGAGAAACAAAGGTCACACGGCTTCCTTCATTTGTAGTGGCTGGAAAGGCCATATAAATCTATAACTAAAACAGACTGCATGGTATACAAATGGTTATTAATGAAAGTATATAGACTCTGGAGAGCTCAAATAGTGTCATTTTTAAGAAAGATAAAATCAAAGCCCAACAAAATAAGTACCAGGTAATGGGGCACATGCAAGAGGGGCAGGAGGGCTAAGGGGAAAAGGGTGGATGAATGTAGGTGCAGGGAGAATGCAGTCAAGAATTCATTGTGTATAGCACAAAATTAAGACAAGTGTTAAGGGAAGAGGTGGGCTGAAGGAGGTGAGAATGTTGAAGAGTGTGACATTAACACTTTGTTAAATAGCAACTACTTAAAGACAATAAAAATATTTAAAATCCAAAGCAAAATAAAACAGGACACCGATGGAAACTGGGATCTGAGGATCATGGTTCAAAGTCATCCAAGGCAGAAAAATCCAAGAGAATTAGCCAACAAAAAGCTGGAAATGTAGCAGTAAAACATACTAGCTAATCATGTCCTAGACTACATTTTGGATAATTTGCATGCTAATTCAGTTAATCTTCCAACCATCCTATGAGATGAGTATTTTGATTATCTGTTTCCCATCTCTGAACATAAGAAATGGAATTTATCCTGATTATGGCAAAGTGCTGTCAGACTTGCTGGATATTTTAGCATATAAGGGGTTCTCAGAGGTGAGGTCACTGGCGACTTTTAACATCTTCCCCGAATCATCCCTGAACAAGGCCAGCTTTGAGAACAATCAGGATTTCAGCTGAGGAGAAAGAAACCAGCATGAACCCAAGGAGGATGAGCCTTGTCAAGTGCCTTGTCACGTGTCTGACACATCCTTTGTGTGCATCACATCTTGTTGAAGTCACACATAAACACTCAGTTCATATTTAATGGCCTCCCCTGGAGAAGAAAGTTCCCCTGATGATTTATTTTGTATTTTTTTTTTATTACAAGGACTTTCAAGCACACACAAAAGTAGAAGCGTTTCCTAAACCCCAGGGTACCTGTCACCCAGATTCAACAATGATCAGGCCAGCCAGACTGTTTTCATCTACATCGTGCTCTCTCCCTGCCAAGCCCAAATGGTTTTGAAGCCCATCCAAGACCCTGTATCACATCATGATGACTATATTTCAAAAAGAAAGAGAAAACATATGCTTTCTGTAAGTTTGCTTTTCCTTAAGCAGGAGAGATGAGGCCTTGAAAAGAACCAAAGACCCAGTTTCAGGATGGAAAAATAAAAATAAAAAACAAATGATTCTATGCTGTTTTGATTGTTTCTCCACCTTATACTTATGCACTTCATTCTTTATCAATACCATGCAGGTTCTCCTTTAATGGTCTCACATGGCTTGATCTCAAAAGCTCCAATTAAAGTGGTGCTCTCTTCTGACCAGGTTCAGCGTTGCATGTTCTAGTCTTCCATGTGACATCTGGCTTATTCTCCTCTCGCCCTTCCTTCTTCCTGTCCTGCCTTCTTTCCTAACCCGTCTAACTTCCTCTGCAGTGATTCCCAAACATATAGGAGTCACAGCTCCCGGGTCACACCCCGTGCGTCTGACCGAATCGAGGTGGGAACACCTGGAAATCCACTGGGAAGTAAGAGCTGGTCAGAAGGCATCACAGAGGTAGTGGTGGCACCTCAAGTCGCATAGAGTATGAGTGAAGTGGGGAGCAGTTGGTGGAGAAAGCGGCACTTGAGACAGAGAAACAGGCCCTAGAGGAAGCCTGAGTCTGTTCAAGGAACTATACAATGGACCACATGGCTAGACCAATGCATTTCAGCAGTTAGTGGGGCTAAATAAAAATATGAGGGGAAGAGGTTGAAAATGTAGGGTAGGCACAGACAGACAATGCTGATTGGAGTGGGAGAAGTGGTTGCAACAGAGCTGGTAGAAAGAAACCAAGCTGTGATGATGGATGGACAGAATCACTTCTCACCTCTGGACATCATGTCCGATGGGAATAGATTCTCCCCAAACTAGTATATATGTCCTGCATAGTAAACTGAAGACTGGTTCCTCTCCCAAAGATGTGTCCTTACAGGAGAACCTAACTGGCAACTAGGTATATTCCCCTTGGTGTGTATGTTCGTTCAGTTTGCAAACATTTACTTTCCCACAGAAGGTATCCAAAGAGAAACTAGACCAGACCTTATTTCATGTGCTTGTTATTGCTTGACACAACAAAGCAAATGTAAAACAAGGATGAGATGAAAAGATGGAGATAAAAATATTTGTAGTAGGGTGGATTTTCCCCCCGAATTAGGTTGACTGTATCTATATTAGCCTTGTAGAAATGTATTTGGGAATGTTGTTTTCATAGTGAAAGGACAGAAACTTGCAGAGATCGACAGGTCTCAAGATGGAACCCAGGGTTTTCAATAGCTTGGTGAACTGGGGTTGTCCCCGAGACAATCACCGCTACACACCCTTTTCCTGCCTCTACTTGCTTGGTGGAAAGTTCTACGTTTTTGAGTTGTTGCAGTTGACTGGCTACAGAGCTTAAGGGCTTGATGGGTGATGTTTTCAGTTCTAGGGGTCATGAGTTTGAACTGCAGTCAAGTATGTACTAGAAATCTGCAGTGTGAAATAATATTTGCCTAAATGACCTCTCAGGGACCTTCCAAGGTCACAGAAAAGTAGAGCTATCGAGTATATAATGCTTTTTTTTTTCTGAGCTAAAAATCAGTCAGTGGATGACTCAATGACACATTGGATCTAGTTCCATACTTTGTAAGACTTCAGTCCTCCTCTAGACTTGTGTGGTTTAGCTTCAGGCTCCAGGAAGAATCTCATCCCAGCACAGGACAATGCCGCGTCCCAGCTTCCAGATGGAAATTCGTTTCTACTCACTGGGAAATGGGTTCCTCCGTTTTCATCCAGGCTTCTCTCACCTGTTGTTTTCCAACTTTGCAGCCCATGGCTCGCCAGCTTCTTATGACATGAGCTCCTCCAATCCCCCGCTTCATCTGGAAGCTCAGGTGTGGTCTTGCGAGGAAATGTGTTGGGTGAATACTGAGGGCCTGGAATCCTTGTCAATTCCCTTCCTTCAGACTTTCTACTCTCTGCCTTTGGGCATGGTTATGCCAGGACTATGGCTGGGTTCTAGACAGGGCTCGTCTCCCATTCTCCATGGATTCCTCTCTAGATTTCAAATGCTAAGACCTTGGAAATGGACCTTACAGTGGACAAGTCCTGGAGCCCCAAAATACAGCCCTACTCTGGAACTTGTCCCAACGTTCGCCCCTCCTAGGCTCCTGTGTGGACTTCAGACTGCCCACCCCAGCTCTGCTGGGCTCGCTACTCTGCTCCATCTGCAGTCCACGGGCTCTGGCAGTCAGGCCCAAAGCTCACCTACGTCCCTCAACTTGTTTTGCACCCAAAGATCAAGTAAAGGTAAAATTTCTAGCCTGGCTTAAGCCTGCTTAAGTCCTTAGTCATCGATACCACATTATCATTGTCTAATTGCTTTTCTCTGGCACCAGATTTCTTCCTTGTATGTCCTGTGAATTGTGACCTGGTGTTTGCTTGACTTGACCTTGGTAACAATGTCTGTCTCGTGACCCTCGGCTCACAGATACATGTTTGCACAGAGCAGCAGTCAATGAAGTGTTTCTAACAAGCTCCCTTGAGCTTGGATCCCCGGCAAGGATCTAGCTTTCCAAGTGGAGTCCCCCAAAAGCCAGTAAGGGAGGCTCATTCTGGATTGCACCTCCAATTGTCTGGGAATCAGGGGACAGACTGTTGGTCCTGTTACTTACCTAGAAGTCTGTGCACCATTCACTGATGCATGGCCAACGTTTTCCCAGGGGAAAGGCCATCCTCTCGGTGGAAAGCAGCCCCATCTAATTGCATTTAGACAGCATTTGCCTAGAGAGAACGATTTCACTCTAAACATAAATTGAGGTGTTGTTTTTTTCCCTTAGCCCTTCTAATTACTAAAGCTAGTCTTTCTCCTGCCTACATAATCTAGTTTGGCTTAGCCAACCACCACCGCTTCTTTCCGTTACACACTCCCCTGCCTGTCCATCCATCATCACTCTCCTTCCTGTTACGCACTCCCCTGCCCATCTATCCCCTCCCTGGACGCCTTCCAGCCAGCCTCACTTCCCCAAGGAAGACAACCTGCAACAGAGATTGCCAAGGTACAGATGAATTCACCATTGGCTCTGACTGGAAACTTTTTATCACTTTTAAAATTTTTTTGACAATTATTACTTTGTTTTCTGTTTATTTCTTTGTTGTTTTCTGTGTATCTTGTTATTTAGGCCAGGCTGTCCTTTAACTCTTGGTTCTCAGCTTCCTGAGTGCTGATTACAGGTAGGTGCTAACACACCTGGCCTGTGCATTCCAATCACGCAGCTCGAGGTTGCACTTGCTTCTAGAAAAGCTCCATAATTTCTGTATTATCACAACTGCCTTGGGGCAGCTACACCGACCACCTGTTCCCAATACCCACCATTTTAGCCATAAAGGCCTTCTGGTTGCTGATCTTAAGCAGTATGAACAAATCTTGGGTTCAGATACTCAGAGATCCCAGATTCATGTCTGTCTGGCTGGCTTTTTTTTTTTTTTTTGGTTGTTGTTTTGTTTTACTTTGCTAAGAGACCTCAAGCAAGTTTTCCGTTTGCTTCGATTTGTATTCTGAAGTAGTCACGTTGTAGTAATTCATGTGCTAAAGGTTTAGTGGAACCTCTGAGAAGTGACTGGATCATCTTCATCATCAGTGACTGCATTTGAGGAGCTGGTTCTACGTGCATGGGCCTCTAAGCAGCAGGGCTCGGTGGAAGTCTGTCTTGGGGGCATGCTTCCAAAGGGATATTTTGCCCCTGGACCTTTCGCCTCATTCTGTTCCTGGCCACCATAAAGAACACACCACCTGTCCTCCACCATGCCCGAGAGCCATGGAGCCAGCTACCCACAGACAGACGCCTCTGAAAGCACCAGTCAGACCAATGCCTCCTCCCTTAGGCTGGTACTCACTCTGATGTTTTGTGCAGGACCCCTAGCTTTGTAGGTCTACTGTCTGCACAGCAGGCATGATAACTATACCCTTTTCTCCACAGTCACGTGGATCTCATAAAGTAAGTGGCACGGTGCAACATGAAACTGTACATGTGGTTTGTGAATAAAAGCAGCCGCCTATGAAGAATCCCTCATCGCCACGGTAACAATCATTTCTTCATTATGCTGCCCCGTCCCACAGAACACTGGTGCAGTCTTGACGTCCTCAGAAAAGCAAACTGTGGCCCCGCCTGACCACCCCAATTCCCGTCTCCTACCCACAAAAAGGGAAACTTGTGTGAGAAGCAGCAGCCAGACAGAATGTCACAAGGGTTCTCTAGAAGCCAGCCATGTGGGAGAAGACAAAACCAGAACACGCCACGGTTGTTCACACGGCTGTCCAAGGGCACAGAGGGGGCACTGTTCCAGCTTCTCACCAGTTCCAAAGGAAGTGAGAAATGCCGAGGCGGCTGGAATCCTCCAGAACCAGAGCTCTGAGTGAAGACGAGGGGTCACGCGATGCACAGCGGCCGACACCTCTGGCCTCTCCTCCACTGACCCCTCGAGCTACTCAGGGACAAAGATGTGACATGGAGCCTCCCAGAGGGGCAAGTTTCTTAGCAGGAAATGAGTTACAACACACTGCAAGGCCTACTTGTTACCTGCACACGTCTACCTCCAGGTTCTCAATTCTTAAAACAGGGATCAGTCTCAAAAATAGGAGACTGAAAGTTTAAGAAAGGCTTGGTATTGTCACCTAATTCCTTCCTGAAGAACCTCAAGTACTTTTCCAGACAGGACTTTGCTAACTTGCACGGTTCACAGATTAAGAGGGTAAAGGTTTCACAATACACATACTTTTCTAAATGACTAATCATAGGGTTATAACCAGAAGACATGTACAAAGAATGAGTGTTAGGGATTAAATACACCCAAACTACCCAAGTAACAAACACCTAATATTTATTAATAAATTAGTACACTTGAAGGCATTTTTCTGATCACCAGTCCCTCAGAATTACACGCAAACCCCACTCACACAAAGCTAATCCACACCATCTTTGCATGAAAACCTGACTGAGCACTGGCGGTAAGTTCACAAATGGGAGCATAGTTGTAAATATATCAGACAAGAGTTCTTACAGCCGCAGCCATTTTTAATTAAAGTGATTGAACGATGAAGGAAACCCAGCAAGGTCTCGCGGCCAGGCTAGACCTATTGACTATATGTGTATAAAAACAAAGATATCTTTGAAAGCAAAGCTGGGCAAATTTTCTAGGGGAAAAGGTACCATGGGCACACTATTTTTGTCTTTCCAAAGTGCAGCAATGTTTTCCAGAACGACTCGTTCCCTAAAAGATGAAGTTCAAGTTCTTTGGTGGCCCAGGTGTCAAGCCACTGAAAGAGCAAGTAAGTCCTGATGGCTTAAGGATATTTCATTTCACCAGCCCAGAGCGCATTAGCGTTAAGAAGAGCACAAGTAGTCAAGCATTCTACACAGTGCAAACCATACAATCAGCAAGTATGTCAAGTGTCAGCCATGAATATGAAAGAGACAAGGCGTATCGAAAGATAATGCAACATCTAATGCATTACAGCAACTCAACACGGTCTTCCGTTTGCGTAGTCCTTAAGAACATTTGTCAAGGACGAATAATAGTATGAAGTCTTATTTAAAAAAAAAAAATAAAAGGTATGTATGGATGAAAGACAGGATGCTTAGAGAATTCACAAGATGCCATTATTCTTTGAAGATGAGCCCCAACAATCCAGTGTGAAAGAAAAATCACACTGCACTGAAGGCAAGCTAAGTGAATTTAAAGTGCACAGAACAATCTTAAAAATACATCAAGAAGGCAAAAACAGAAACTATGAAACTTAAAAACTTTAGTGATGGGTATTTTGCAACAGTTAAATCTTGAAAAGGCTTATAAACGAATTTCCCATAAGGAAAAGGAGAAAGGAGCCAAGAAAAGAAAAGAACCAAGAAAACAAAGACTCAAGCACTGTCCATATACTCCGTTAAACATACACACAATGCACACACACACATTTAAAGGGGGTTAAAGAAATAAAAAACAGAAACAAAAGAAAGCCACCCTGCCCCTAAGTTGATTTCCAGAGTGCAGTGTCTGTGTGCTCTACAACAGGTCGGGGAGATGGCTGTACACGGAGTCCAGCAGGGTCTGGCTGGCTTCTTGGCTCTTGACTCCGATGATCTCGAAGAGCCGGTCCAGCTTGTCCTCGGCCTGGGGGATCTCTTCGATGATGCGCAGCTCCTCGGGGTTCAGGATGTGCAGCATGTCATCGAAGATGGGCTGCAGGTCACAGGGGTCCAGGCGCACCTGCCGCAACACTGTGTCTTTCTTTTCTGCAGCAACAAAAGGGAGGGGAAGAGGCCGTGAAGAGGGCCGTGCTGGGAGAGGGGCTTCCCAAAGGGGAGAGGGAGGGGTGCGGGGAGAGGACCCGGCTGGCAGAGGGGCTTCCCAGAGATGACCTCTACCCTCTCACCAGCCTGACGAGTGTGGGACACTCAGGCACAAGTTACCTAACAGGGTTTTACTTGCTCTGCACATTAAGACAGCAAACAAGGCCTGCCTGGCCTGAGTGGGTTGTTAAGGTGGCATCTGGCTAGTCTTGGGTGGCTTCTCCATCTTCCTGATTGCCAAAGGAAAGATGCCAGAACACATGTAGAATACATACCCACATCTTTTTCCATCCGTCATGCAGCTACACACACTATGGCCCTCTCTCTCTTAAAAATTCCAAGCCAATGTAGTTTGTTTATCAAGGCTTTATGACTACACTGCTATACTTAAACACCTTTTCATTAAAACATAAGTGGAATTACTTAAAAACTGGAGAAGTGCTAACGCAAATCTAGTGTCCACATGGTGTGTACGCTAACTCTCTACTTTTTAGTTAATATCTGTTAAAAATTAAATGTGCTGGGCCGGGAGTTCAGCCTAGAGGTAGAGTGCTTGCCTAGCATGCATGAAGACCTGGGTTCGATTCCTCAGTATCACATATATAAAAGAAAAAAAAGCTGGAAGTGGTGCTGTGGCTCAAGTAGTAGAGCTCTAGCCTTAAGAAAGGCCAAGGACAGTGCCCAGGCCCTGAATTCAAAGCCCAGGACTGGCAAAAATAAATTAATTAAATTAAATATGTCCATTTACTAAGCATCCAATCCATTGTTTGTAAAACACTATTTGCTTTAAAGGGATTTTGTGTTGTACCAGTAACGGGCTCCAGCTCAGAGCTTTATGTTCTTGTGCTTTTTAAACTCTGGCATACAACCATGGGAGCCACATCTCCAGTCCCAGTGTTTGGCTGGTTAATTGGAAATAGTCTCAGCATTGTCTCCACTGGCTGACTTTGACTCTCAATCCTCAGATCTCAGCTTCCAGAATAGCAAGGATTACAGGCGTGAGCTACTGTCAACAGTTAACGGCAATTTTAGAACCAAGCTTACTCACTTACAGTATTACTCTTAATTCAAGACGGATTATTCTTGAAATTCTTGGGGTTAGTGAGCCTGGTAAATAATTTTCAGAAATCCTGCCCTACTGGTTTGGATCACCTGTCCCCAGAATCCACAGCAACCAGAGGACAAGGGTGACACACACACCTCCAGGCCCGCCCTGCGGTGAAGATTTCCCAGGTGGCATGGGTTCCCTGAGGCTGGTCAGATCCTCCTGCTCCCATCACGGCAGGGTTCCAGTGACCTTAGACCCAACCAGGAAGAGCCCGAGGCCCCGCCCATCCCTTGGGTGAGGTACCTTTGGTAATGAAGGAGCCGGTCCTGCTGAGGGCCGAGGACCCGCTGGACGTGGAGTCGCAGCGGAGAAGGGGCTCAGACTCATCCACGAAGAAGCCCTTGTTCTTGTCCAGTGGGGAGGGCTCCACGGTCAGGAGGGTGGAGTTCTCAAGTTTCGTATTGGGACTGGGGATGGGGCTCGGGCTCGGCGGGCTGGGGCTCATGGGGAGGGCCAGTTTGTCAGTTTCCAGCTGTGGAGGAGTCAAAAAGAAAAGCGTTTATATAATTATATATAGAGAAAACCAACAACAACCCCATGGAATGAAAACCCCTCCTCACACAGTTTTTACTTCCACTCGATAGTGGTAAATCCTTCCATGTGACTTGTCCGTAACACTGTATTACTGTGAGATATACACATACATTAAAAACAACTCTACGCTTTAATGTTGATACAACAAGGAATAGCTGCATATATTACTTGCTTGATCATTTATGGTCCTGGTTCTCTGGCATTTTTATATTGTAGTGATTTGTGTGAGCTTGTTGTATTATAACAATATTATTCAATACTGGTTTTATTAAGTTAAGCAGAGGCTGGTCGGTTAAAATACACTCAACTACTGAGTGACTTTTCCTTTTACTAACTCAAACCTCTTGAAGCTAAAAAGGAAAACTATATGCACACAGTTTTCACCTACTCAAAAGCATAGGTGAGCAGATGTCTGAGTCTGACAAAAGCTGGAGACACAGCAGACACCAGGAATCGTGTCTGCAGGAGGCGGATCTGAGGATCTGAGGATCATGATTCCAAGCCAGCCCAGGTGGGAATGTCTGGGGGGATCATTTCAAATTAACCGTCAAAAAGCTCTATGTGAAGCCTCGGCTCAAGTAGTAGAGCGCCCGCTGAGAGAAAAAGCACAGGGACAGTACCCAGGCCCTGAGATCACGCTTCATTATCAGCGCATGCACGCACGCACGCATGCACGCACGCACGCAAACCCATGAGAATTCCTGCCTGTAATCCCAGCTACTTTGGAGGCTGAAGGAGGAAGATTATAAATTGAAGGCTGGCCTGGCAAATTAGCACAACTCTCTCAACAAACGTATCAAAAAAAAAAAAAATTAGAAAGCACACACCCCAAACTGTTACAACAGGACACTGGAGCTAGACATGGGTGTGAGGCCAAAGCGGCCACATTTAAAATACCATTCTGTACAGCTGAACGTGATCCTCGATACCCAGTTTATTCTCCTCTTATGAGCGCTATATACTGACATCAACACCTGCCTGACGTCTCTACTGGAGCTCCAGATTTGAGGAAATACTGCAGAGCTCCAGCACGTCCTTACAGTATCTCCTAGTTCTGAACCTGGTGTTCTAGCCCGGATGAGCATCTGCCATCAGAGGCGCAGCTCACACAGGACCAGAGTTTGAGGAGTGGTAGGGGAGTGATGGACTCTATTCTTCAGCTAGAACTTCATTCCCACTGCTGAAATAACCAGAAGCTCTTCAACCAAGCTTGACAGTCTCATTTCCAAGAATTTCTGTGAGGACATGTAAGGTCTACCTTTTGTCTCAGCTTGCAAGTCCTGAGAAGTTCATGCCACCAATTGTGAAGGACACTGATGAGTGCACACATTGAATATGCCACCAGAATTACTCCACTGAAAAACCACCCACACCCCACTTCTGCTTCAAGGCCACTTCCCAGAGAGCATGCATAACGAGTATGATTTACATATTTTAATTCACTAGGTCCTAGCCTACGCCAACACACTTCTTTATGCCCCCAGTAGACAAAGAACACTTGTCTCCATTCTGGTTCTCGGGACATGGAGCCCATTGCTATAGCACATTGTTCTTCCTTTAGAAAGAAGTTCCCACGTGCAAATCTATGACAACAGACTAAGTCTGTGTGTGTGTGTGTGTGTGTGTGTGTGTGTGTGTGTCCCATTCTGGGCAGCAGGAACTGGCAGATCTGCTCACAGAAACCTCTTTCCTCCCTTAGTAGTTACAGTATATCACAGCTAGTCTGCAGTGCTATAACTGGATCTGGCCTTGCTTTTCAAGAGATATCACTAATCAGAAAGTCAACTCATCAGGGTCCAAGAAACCAGTTTTTTGTTCTTGTTTTTAAATCAATTATGAGAGTTCAGAGTTTGTCATTACAGCAAGAAAAGAACACCTAATGTAAAATTGAGATATTAAAGCAAAAGATAAATATCTAAATAAGAAAGCCAATTTCCTTACAAGAGGGTCTTACTTTCCTTAAAATGCTCTGAGAACAAACACAACAATTTATTCCTTATGTGTCTTCAAGCCTTCCAAATTTCTATGGGGACACACTAACTTTACAATCAGAAAAGCAGTATGTTCGTGTTGGTGGTAGTAGTGGGTCTGGTGCTGGGGTTTGAACTCTGGGCCTTGTGCATACAAGGCTGTGACAGTCCTGCTGAACTACACCTCCAGCCCAGTTTTCCACTGCCTATTTGAGGATGGGGTCTCGCTTCCTGCCAGGGCACATGCTTGAGCTGCAGTCTACCTACTGTGGGCCTGGGTACGGCTGGGTTACAGAGGGGCCAGTGTTTCCAGACTCATGGACGTTTCCGCCAGGCTGGCACTTTGCGTCTCCCAATCACACCCAGGCACACACCACTGAGCTCACTCACGGGCTGAGAGGGGTCTGACCCACTCTTCTGCCTAGACTACCCTTGACTTGTGATCCTCACATCCCGAGTCTCCCGTAGCTCAGATCACAGACAGATGGGCCTTGTTACCCAGAAGCCAAGCTATCCCCTGACCTCACTGCAGCCCTGGCTTCTGTGCTGAATGTCACAAACACTGGTTCCACAGAGCCCTCTGCCTCTGATCTAACGAGGCAGACACAGGACTGCCTCAAATGCGGAGGGTGAAACACAGGAAGGCTATTCAAGTTCGCAGCCGTGCTCAGGACAAGTTGTATCTGGGTATTGCTGGGGTGAGCCGCTGCTACCACCTTCTTCTGCCTGTCTGGCGGACTCCAGGCCAGTACCCTCACCCCCAAACCGAACCGCCATACTTTTGTCTTCAACCAATTTACAACCAGGAACTCCACTTCACTTACCAGACTGGAACTTGCTTTTCCAGACAGGAAAAAAGGAGGGTTCCCCGGCACCCAGGGCTGTCCTAGACGGGACTAGTGGCAGGAACTCTTGTGACACTAGGTGACAGTGGTTTAAGGGTGGCAGGGACATGAAACAAGCCTTCTCTGCTCACGCTCTCCCGTGTCCACGCCCCAGCAGGAGTGGGCCAGAGTCCCACACGGTCTCAGCACACGCTCTTCGATTCCCACAGTTAACATCCCAGAAAACCACTTCGCGGGACAAGAAACATGATGAATGGCTAACTAGCTGTGCGGCGTTCAAAAAGAAAAACAACAACAAAAAACCAAACCAAGGGCCGGAAGCCTGGCCTAGTGGTATAGTGCTTGCCTAGCATGCACAAAGACCTGGGTTCAATTCCTCGGCACCACATTCACATTAAAACAACAACAACAACAACAGAAAACACACCACACCACTTCCTTGTTTCTAAAGTAAAGGGTTAGACTAGGGGGTCTCTGGCAAGCTCCTTCCACCTGAACTATGGAGCCTCTTCATTCTGCTCAACCCTTACCGCCCACACAAACCCCTTCTTCCTTCCCAAGTTACCCCAACTGGCTCAACTCAACTAAGGTTTACCACTGATTTATCTTCAATTGTGCCCAATTCCAGTGTGCCTGTGGCTGTATAATCTGTTTTCATAAAAACTAAATGAACAACTGTGAGGCATCAGGGAGCCCCTGAAATGAAGTATAAACTACCCAGCCACGGTGCTCCTTGCCAGCCTGCTAACAGGGTTTGACTTAACCTGCTGGCTTCTGGTACTATCTACTTGGTTACTACCAGGCCTCTTCTTCCCAAGATTTGCCTAAGAGTCTCCAGAATAAAGCTTCTTCCTGATGATTAAGAGCCACCCCCCCCTTTTACCTCCCCTAGATGCCACCTAAGGCATGAAGAAAAGGAAAAGTTCTGTTACATTTGAAGGCGTCCTTATCTCTTGAATCGTGGCTTGTTATAGCCTACTTACTAAATCAAAGTGAAACTGATTGCTATTCCATGAGCGGACCAGTGACAAAAAAAGAGATGGTTTAAGAAAGAAGTCATCACCAACACAGTGCCAGATGACTGAAATACCTGTGACCTATGGTCTACGGTCTGAACCCCAGGGAGAGTTGAGGAAATTGAGGCTCTTGCCCCAGGTCACAGAGCTGGGTTCAAGGCAAGGTCTGTCCAGCTGCAAAGTTACCTACTTCCCAGAACCTTGTCACTTCCCTGCCTGGAATGCTATAGGCCATTTAAGGAAGGTAACGAACTGTAAGCAATCATAAGCAATCACATGACCACCAGAAATTAACCAAAGGATCGGCAAGTATCTGAACTCAGCAGTAGACCTACACTTGGCTGCATGCCTGCCCTGAGAGAAACCTGAGAGATTCTATAAATACCAGACACTTCTACTCAGGCCCAAACATTTTGTGATTTGAAAAATATTTCAGATCCTAACAGACAAGTGGCCAGCAAGAAAAACAAAAAACTTCAATTTCCACCAAAGGTTTATCTCAAAGGCATTACAGAAACAAATGACAACTACGTCAGGGTTGTGATATTATCTTCCACTTGTTTTCCCCACTCTCCCAGCTATTCATGTAACCACGATCAAATTAGATCCGGGATCATTCACAGGTCTACACAGAACTTCAGAAACAATTCTATATGCATCTCTTGATGCCAAGCTTATAAACTCCTATGTCAGAAAATGAATTCAGATAACGAGGAATGGCTTACTATCTAAATCCACGTAGCTCGGAGATGTCACCTATAAATGGGGTTCAGATAAGAAAATCATCTGAGTCTATTAACTCCTAAGTTCAGATAAGAGACAAGTGATTTCTGAATTATTACTTCAAGTGTGAATTCTTGGTAGGCTGGAACAGAGAAAGGGCCCAAGCAAGATGTAACCCATATTTACCCTCAGCAAAATCTCTTGGGGGAAAAAAAAAAAAAGAAAGAAAAGAAAAACACTTTAAAATGGAAATAAGGAAACAATGATACCTATACCTTTCAAAGAAGGGTTATTGCTTCTAGTGAATGGGGGAGGCCTTACAAATGGGATTAGGGTTAGAAACAGACATCCATAGATAAATACATTGCCATGTACAGATCTGTTAAGTCCACTTGGTAGGTTTATGAGGGTTTGTTTTCTGAGTTTCACTGATCCTATTTCTAAAGGTTTTATGACCCAAAACCATAAAAAATAAAAAGGAAGGGTTAAAGCCAAGTAATTGTAAGATAGAAATTCCCAACTTTTCCTAAGCTTCTGTTTGGCCAGAGCTGCGGTGTTTTTTCCGTCTTCCTTCCCTCCTGCTTGGCCAAGACCTCAGGAGACAGTACAAGGAGGAGCCTCTATTGCATAAGAAGGAAAGCGAGCTAACACTGACTCTCAATCCCCACTTAACAGGTTGACAGCAGAGCGCCCCCTGCTGTTTAGGTCTCCCCGGGTTCAGGGGAAGTCCAGGGGAAGACCAGGAACAAAGAATGCCAACATGCTCTGCTTAGCTTCCCCAGGACTCCTGGGGCCAGACCACAGGCAGCAGTCGACTCAACACTGAGCAGGAGCCAGGGTCACATCTGCAAATGGAGCCTGAGAAGCCAGCTTTTTTAACCTGGTTAACAAATGCCAAACATGACGAGTCCATTACTTGAAGGAACATAGCCTCCTTCTTTCCTATATCCCGTGGGGCATGCAACAAGAGAAAGGTCTTTGTTCCACCTAGAATCGTACTGACGACAGAGCACCAGCTTACCTGGAGATGGCATGCGGTTCTTCAAAGCCCCCCAACCCAAGCCAACATAGCTGGCTACAATACCGGGCATAAATGATTCACTGACAGATGCGGATCATTTCTAAGAGTTAAGTTTCAAAACTGAACCTTAGAGCTATACTTTTACACAATGTATGTTGGCCAATCCTTGCCAGAAGCAAAAGAATTGTTCCTGAACACCCAGGAAAGGCCCGGAACAAGGCTGCTGAGGCTGGTAAGAACCAGTTGGCTCCAGAGGGAGGGGAGGGGGAGGGAGGGAGGGGGAGGAAGGGAGGGAAAGGAGGGTGAGCGTCCACCCAGCTGCTGGGGAGGCCTCTGCAAGCAGTCTACCCTGCCACATTAACCTTAATGCTGACTCACCAACTCACTTTTCTCAAAAAAAAAAAAAATTAAAAATTAAAAGGAAGTAAAGGTTGTGACTGAGCTTTTTCAGTTCTAACCACAAAAACAAGTTGTACAAACCTCTAAGTCTTGCCTGAAGACCTGAATTACACAAAGCCACTTCACAGGCAAAAAGACCTTGACATGAGAAGGTTCAAGTCTGTCTTTGTTGCTCAGGGTTGTTTGTTTGTTTGTTTTAAACTTGACAAATTGTTCTTACTCGCGCTGTTCCATAAATCCATCCACTGGGTTCACTGGATTCATGTCATTAGAACGGCAGAGCATGATGTGCCCACTTGTGGCACACAATTCTACAAGTACCCTCTGCCTCTAGGGTCTCAGCTCTCCTCCCTGCAGACCGCTAGCATGGTCACCAGTTCCCAGCACCCACTTCCAGAGACTGTCCCTGCTTACTGCACAGCAATGAAGAGGGACAGACTACTCTAGAGGTGAGCCGATAAGGAGCTGACTCACTCCTGTTGAGGACGGTAGACTCTTCCTGCGAAAGGTGTCTGTGACGTATGTCATCGGTCGTCCAGTGCAGGACAGCCTTTTGCTAGCAGGAAGGGCTACTCATGAGTCCTCCAGAGCCTGCTCGCTCTGCGCGTGCGCGAATGTGGTGGCCTGCTCGAGTGGAGCTGCAGGTCAAGCTGGATTGACCCCTGGCATGCCAGGAATACCACCCCTTTTCCTCTCCACTATTTGGGAAGGCTCTCCATCACACTACATTTACAAAGATTCCCTTTTCAGCATGTTGATGACACCGTCCATTTTCTCCTTATTTCATAAAAAGTTTTTTCCCCTTTCAGAAAGCTGACCCCCTCTGGCTTCTGTCTGATAAACAGGGTGATGTTTGTTGCCTTTATCCATGTAATGTCTTGTTGTCTTTATTGACTTACTGTTCTGGAGTGTTGTTCTTCTATTTTTTTTTTTTTTGCAGTACTGGGGTTCACACACTTTAACACTGCAGACAACACCCCAGTCCCCCACCAAGCTAACCTGCAGCCCGGGGTTCACGGTTAAGCCAGAGGATCTGCTTTGACTTCTGTGGTTTATATTCTTCTCTAAGAACCTTACCTATGCTTTTGATTATCAAAAACAAAGTCCAGCAGGTCTCCTGGCAATCGCATTATTGAATTACTGACCATTCTGGCCTGGCCCACTGCAGAAATCAGGAATGCCATCTGTCGTTTTCCCCCAAGGAAGGAAATCAGCGAGGAATAAGCCAGTAAGACCTGGACAGCACGGAGGTACAATGAACTCTACTGTCCGCGTCGGCCAGCCCTCACTGAGTGAGTGCTCACTCAATACTGACGCGGGGCTATAACTGATCCACAAAGGCTCTCGCCACAGCGGACAGAAGTGAGGCTGAGATGGAAGCTAATCATCTCATCTATGTTTGAATGAAAGTACGTAAATATGTCCTCCAAGCACCGGTAAAAGATGGTGAAAATGTTCCTTTTTTTCCCCCCTTAAATAAGAAATTGATTCTGCTTTCCTCCCTATGCACTTTTTGAGAAGCCAAAAAGGGAAAGATTGAAGAGATGGAAAACATCAAGTAATAGATGACTCAGCCTCTCTCTTCAATGTTTGGACATGGTCTCAGTCTCAGAGACATAGGAGTAGAAAGAGAGAAAAGGGAAAGAGCCCACTTCCATCTGTTACACAGCAGCTTCACAGAACCTGTTCTACCGTGTGGCTCACATCATCCCCTACAAAGCCATCTGCGTCTGGAAGGGCAATCCTCTGTTTTGATGTTCTGTTCCTCCCCACTTATATGGCAGGGTGTTAACGCTTACTCATCACACTGTCCATGTTACGATATTTCATTATTACTATGATGGCAACAGTAACAGCAATAATGAAATCTGTTCCCTAGAAAAGGAGAGAATAAATGTATAATTAATAAAGAGCCTGGGAACCAGTTTTTCCCAGGGTGTTTTCCTTGTAACCAGTTCCTACATCATCAAGTTCAATTTCCGTACTTTAATTTGATGAGGCATCTTTTTTTTGACAGCTTAACATCTCTGAGGCAGGGTTGTTAAACCTGTAACTTATAGGACCACAGCTTACTACTTTCTACAATAATTCACAGTGCTTTCCTTTCTTTCCCAGGGGTATGCATTATAATGTACATCCAGCTAACCCAGGACCCAAAGAAATACTGTAGCATGTCTTTAATTACAACACCTACTTAGATACCCCAGGGCCACAAAGCTTGCTGAAAAAGCAAAGTCAAAGAACCCATTCAGTGTTTGGGGTACAATAGATACTCAGGAAACACATTGGGTGGCTGTCTCTGTAATGTGCCAAAGATATCTGTTCCAACCTAGAAAAGTCACTAGGATTCCCCGAGGCCCCTACTCAAAGTCATACACAAGACTAGGTGTTTCTAAGGGTCTTCTCTAATTTTCCTGAGGCTCTTATAAGGTAGCGCTGGAGAAACTGAGGCCTGGGAACACAGTTGGACTCATTCAAGGTTACACAACCAGGGATAAGATCAAGATGCACACTCAATCCAGATGATGAAACTCTTGGACCTGCCGCTCCCTTTTGATTCCTTCTTGGAGATTCAGTCTGAACCCCAGCACCTGATACGGAGTGGGCCATTAGAACCTTTAATTCTGCAGAACAGTTATGGCTTTCTAAACTGTTAACTACAGGAAGAAAGATAGACAAGAGTCTGCAGAACATTAAATAGGCAGGTGGGCTGCCTACATAGAAACAAATGGAGAGGTCTGGGGAAGGAGCCCCAAAGAAAGTCCTGAAACATAAATAAATAAAATAAAGAGGCTGTCAAATAAACAACTATGCATCTGCTCTGGTTTTCTGTGTCTTTCTCAGCAGGTGGAGGGGTCAGTCCCTCCTGAGTCCATTTAATTCCTAGTGCACCTCTCTGCTTCATGCATTGCAGCTCCATGTTTGCGTCTCACATGGAAGCTGTGGGTGCCAGCCAGCTGCTGGTTCTCCACAGAACTTTACTGACCAGCCAAACAAAAGCCTGCAATGTGAAAACACTGAAAGATTGGGCCCAGACTTTGGTCTTTCTTATATGGTGACCACTTTAAACCCAGAAATCACCAAATACGCCAGGCCTTTTATGTCAGCACTCCCACCCTCCTCAGTGTCTTTGTCTCTTCCCAGCCCAGAAGTCCCTCCACAGCCTCCTGCCACACCCTGCCATTGAGTAACCTGTCCCCAAATGACCCCAGATACCCCAGTGACACAAGACAACACGAGGCAGAGACAAGTAAGTTTAGCTAGCATCTCTCAGGGCTTCAGGCTGTAGGTCTCGGGACAATAATCTCTATTTTTGAGGAGATGACCACCTGGCAAATCGAAAACAAGAAGTCATTTGAATAGTGGAAAAGCCAACAGCTGGCACTTGCCTCAACTCACCCTCACTACACAGCTGGGCTCAGTGAAACCACAGATCAGACCAGCTGCATCCTGCAGCTGAGAAGCAAACACTCAGGACCTGCAGGCCCCTCAGAGGACCAAGCAGGAGCACAGTGAGAAGGTTGCCTCAGCCTCATTACACGGAGCGGAGCGGGGGGCCACCCAGTTTCCAACAAAAGGCCATTCACTATGGGGGGGGGGGAGAGGGAGAGAAGAGAGAGAGAAAGAGAAAGGAAGGAAGGAAGGGAGGGAGGGAGGAAGGAAGGGAGGGAGGGAGGAAGGGAGGGAGGGAGAGAGATTACTGACCAAGAGCTCCGCTCCCGAGACACAGGTCTCCTGTGCAGTGCAGGGAAAGGCCCTCTGGTTCCCCATAAAGACAACACAGAAGCCACATCAACAGCTGCCGCCTTGACTCTGGGACCCTGGTTCAATGACAGTGTAATTTTCATCAGCCTCATCTTTGGGAAGGTGGTACTTCATGATGGCTCAGTTCCTTTCCATATGTAAATCAAGGCAGAAACCTAGGCACACCTTACATTATTTGTTTGCGTCTGTGTTTTCTTGCATAAGGAACTGAACTCAGGGCCGGACGCACACGATTCATTCAATAAGTTTACCACTTGGGCCACATCTCCAGCTCTTTTTGTTGTGATTCTGTTTCTGAGACAAGGTCTCACTCCAAACTACCATAGTTAGGCTGGTAATAGACTCATGATCCTCTTGCCTTGGCCACCAGAGAGGCTGGGAATGTGTGCCTGTGCCACTACTCCTGAACTGTTACCATTAAGTGTACAAAAATTCCTTTTTTCTCTTCCGTTCAAAAAGAAACCATAAGCTGGGTGCTGTGGCTCACTCCTGTGACTGTAGCTACTCAGGAGGCTGAGATCTGAGGATCGAGGTTCAAAGCCAGCCGGGGCACAAAAGTTCGTGAGACTCATCTCCAATGAACCACCAGAAAACAGGAAGCGGTGCTGTGGCTCAATGAGAGGGGTGTGTCCTGAAAGGCTGTGATGCCCAAGGTTTACTTTCCATGCTTACTGCCTCATTCTTTGGTTCTTACTTCCCCATTCTTTTGGAGCCTTCTGCCCCTAACTTTGTTGGCAGCTAGAGCTGAAGAGCTCAGGGACAATGGCCAGGCCCAGAGTTTGAGTCCCACAACCGACAAAAAAGAAACCATAAACGGGGCCCAGAACGCAAACCAGGATGGTTTCAGAACCCAGTCACTGGCAATCCCTCTACCACCGCAACGGCTGTGCCTTGCTCAACAAGCCACTACCTTCGTTCTGACGACCATTTCAGTGTCAAGAGCCTGCCCTTAATGCCCACTGAGAGGGAAGGAACAGTCAGCCCAACATTCCCTAGGAAGGAGAGCAGAGTCCCCTCCTGTACCCCAACCAGGGGGAAGGGTTGAGGGGTGCAGTCGGTGTACCCACAAAGAAACCTCGGCCCCGGTTTACCCCCGATGGTCGCACACAGAAGGCGAGGGGACGACCCAGCACGGGGAGGAAACCTGGAAGTTCTGGGAAAGCTGCTTCCCTGTGGGCCTGGGCAGACGGACCCCACCTCCTTCCATGCCCACTTGTTCCCCAGCTGCCAGCCTAAGAACACTCGCTCAAGTGGGGAGAGCTAAGCGTTTACCATGAGCCGGGGTTCCAGTTCTCTGGACACTGGGTACCCACAACCCTCGGGCTTTAACCCCCACTGTCTCCAACGAGGGGACCCCCGCCCCCCACTGCAAGGCAGGGACCCTGGGTGCGGAGGCCCTGAGGCTGGAGATCCTCAGGAGCAGGGACGTCACCGGAGTTAGTAATACTGGCCAAGGCCACGTGATCTTCCACCCACAGCAAACCCCAGCACAGGGAGCCCCGCTGCCCCTGCTGTGGGGGACAAGAGGTCACATGATTTGCACAACCCCCGGTAGGGACTGCCCCCCCCATGTGTTTGCATCACTCCTGCCCCTGCTGGAGCCCTCATCCCTCCCTCATGGCTGGCCAGCTGGCTGGCCTTGCATCACAGAAGTCTGGATAAGGGTCTTCTCTGACTGCGAGTGCCTTGATTGCTCTGACTTGGTGTTGTCTGTCTTTGCAGGGCCCAATGTAGCTGGCATAGTATTGGGTCCACACTGTGATACCAAATACAGAGTTAAGAAGAAAAGCGCATCCTCACTCTGCTGCTCGGCCAGGGGAACTTACACCCGAGCTCTGAACGAGCTTCCATTCCTCCCCATCCTGCAAAAACTACGGGGAGGTATCAGTATTTTACTTTTATGTGTTTGTTAGGTATTTTCCAGATAAAGACAAAGACAAGCTTATAGTTGGGCAGTTGCTCTTAGAAATATTCTTTAGGCAAAAGAGCAATGGAAGAGGCTGAAGCTGTAGGAGGATAAAAAAGACAATATAAAATATTGGCATTCACGAGAGGTTACATAAATCCTAACTTTAAAGACAATAATCGCTGGGAGAAAAACAAGGGAAGAGGTGACTATTCAGAAAGAATCTGGGCTCTACAGCTAACTTATGTAACTGTAACCCCTCTGTACATCACCGGTGCAATAAAAACTTGATCATCACTGCCTCCGATGGGAACTGAATGTATTGAGTTACCATCCACAGCGAGGAGAAGACCCAGCAGGGCGACACTGTGGCCCACACGTGCAGTTTCCGCACTCAGGAAGCCGTGAGACAAGACAGCCATGGCTCAAGTGGTACAACATCTGCCTACCCAACACAAACCCCAAGATGGCCAAACACAACCAAAGGAAAACACAACAAAAGGAAAATGTCTTTTCCCGGGCCCCTCTGGCTCACACCTATCATCCCTAGTTACGATTAGGATTGTGATTGAAGGCTAGGCCAGGCCCAAAACAACAACAACAACAACGAAACAACCAACCTCCAATTTAAAAAGAAAAAGAAAAAAGCCGGGAATGATGATGGGCACCTGTCACCCCAATTACAGGGGAAGTGCAAACAGAGGATTATCGTCCAGGTTGACCCCAAAACAAAGACACTACTCCAAACAGAAAACAAATGATAACACGGTAGACTTAAACCCAAATGTGTATGCAATTACATTTTAAAAAATGTCAATACATTGACATTCAGGGGCAGAAGTTGTCTAAGTTTAAGAAAAGCCTTATGTATTTCCTCATTACAAGAGACAACCTTCAAAGGTACTCACAAAAAATCAAAATCAAAAGATGGACAAAAGAGGTAACGTCCAGTTCAGAAAGCTGTGTTAGGCGTTTGTTTTGGAGTCCGTTTAAACATTTACCTCGAGAGAAGTAATGCCTGAGAAGTGCGCCTCACAATTCACCAAGGCTCACTGGGCACGGGGACTAACAATGCCGATAATGCCACACCCTAGTGCTAATCTTGTCCTAGGAACCTAACACAACTGGTCTCAGGCCATGAACAGGCCAGGCACTCACCATTAAAATGAGAAAAGAAAAAGAAAACCCCAGCAGTTTTGCACCTTGAGTCCTTTGACCCAGAGGCAAAGCCTCGAACTCTGGTAGCACTACAATACGGAACGACGGGAGAATGGGTCTCGATGATGCCCCTGCCTTCTCATTCTCTTGCTTGACTTGCCCAATCTCAGAGACAAACCATGGACACACAGTTCCATACACCAAGCAGTTAAGAAGAACTGGCAGGCAGAAGCCTGGGCGTGAAAGGAGAGCTAGAACTCCATTCAGAATGCTGTTGGATAATGATACACACTATCAGCACATGGTAAAGGCACCCACCGTTAACACACAGGCCACAGAGAGCCACACAGAAAGCCACAGGATGTCCACACCACCATTCCCAAAACATAACTAATAAATACCGTAGCTACAATTAGGGTCTTTCTGTATTACAGAGGAGAAAGGAGGAAGGAACAAGAGTGTGCACAATGGAAACAGAAATGGACATGGAAAGAAGGTGCTTCCTTTACTAATTCATGCTGATTCATTTCTTATGGTTTTCAAGGGGTGAATCATTCTGCTTAGGATGTACTCTCCTCTCCCATAAGACTTCACAGGCTCGCTATGGACTTGACTTAACCAAACCCTAAGGTTGCATCAAACACATCTTGCTTGTAGGCAATCATTAAGGAGATGTGGCAATTTATTCTTAAGTATCTAGTTCTACTTCAATTCTATTATGGCTCTTTTTCCAGGTCTTCCCTAAAAATCAACACTTCAAGAAAGCACAGTAATGCTTTGTCTCTGGATTCCCTTTGTATAAACTGCAAAACGTTCATCTGATTGGTCATTATCTCCTTTGTTTCTTCTCAAATCCAGAGACTGAACTCAAGTTCAGCTTTTGTTGTATACCACATTTATTGAAATCCCTTCTCAGAAAATACACACACACACACACATACATTGGCATGTGTGCCTTTTCATGATTATAAGTCTATTAGTAAATATTTTCCCTGAAATTCCACATTTTAAAAAAGTTAAAAATATACCAGGAAGCCAGGCACTAGTGGCTCATGCCTATAATCCTAGCTACTCAAGAGGCTGAGATCTTGAGGATTGCGGTTCAAAGCCTGCCCCGGCACAAAAGTCTATGAGATACTTATTTCCAATGAAATACGAGAAAACCAGACGTGGCACTGTGGCTCAAGTGGAAAAGCACTAGCCTTGAGCTGAAGAGCTCAGGGACAGCACCACCCATGCCCAACATTCAAGCCCCACAACTGACAAAAATGTGTGTGTGTGTGTGTGTGTGTGTGTGTGTGTGTGTGTGTGTGTATACAGGAACTTTAAAAGACCACCTTTCAAAGCTAACTCCTATAAATTTTTATCCACATAATTATACGTGGATATGATGAATGTTTAATATATTTCATAAGCAGTATTACCCTATTAGCATAAAGAGATATAGGCATTTAGACTTCTTATGTATAGAAAATCGAGTCTCTTGACATACAAATTCTGGTATAGAATGATAGAGTTGATGTGGGAAAAAAAAATCACTCCACCTACTTCTTTGAAGGAATTTAGATCACTGGAATAGTAGCAAAAAAAAACAATGAGATTCTAAATCTCCAGTGGGTTTATCAAGTCTTAATGGCAGAGTTTTGTTTATTTTGGAAACATATGCCTAAATTTTAAATTCAAAGTCTACAGAAACTATGATCCAATACCCAATTCTGTACTTAATTGGTGGCCCTGCAGAGAAGTGCATTATAATTACACAGCAGCTCAGTAACAGGAGTTACAAAATGATCACCACTACCAATTGTAGAAGTCATTCTGTTCACCGTGTTTACAGCATTAATAAATCCTATAAAATAAGCTTACAAACACGGAAGGGTAACCTTTGATGTCACCCAGCTAGCAAGCATCAGGGGCAGCCCAAGTGCTGGGGCCCAGAGCTGTCGGGCCCTCTAAGCAGGGGGTCCTGCATCCCCTTCTCCATCTGCTACCCCCCGCGGGGTTGAACCACCGAGGAGGAAAGCCCACCCGTCAGCACCTGCCCCGCAGCAGAGGAGGGGGGTCAAGAGTGAGCCCCCCAAACTCAGCCCCACAACAGGGAGCATTCCCTGGAGAAGGGAGTGGGAGGAGGGGGAGGAGGACGACTTCCTTCCTGGTTTTGCTCCGAGGGAGCGCTCGTGCTGGGGACTGAATCCCCGTTCTCCCCCTGGAGATTCTAACTGGACTGATGTGCCCTGGGGTCCACGCATCGGGGCCGTGGTCTAACGATGCTAGGGCTCCAGACCCCCTGACTCCCAGGCCCACCGTCCCAGCGGACTTCCCTTCCACCCAGGCGGAATGGAGCACGAGGCCGGCCCCAGTGGCAGCACACCGCACCTGCGTGGTGTCCTCCATGAGCCCTCGGATCTTCTCCACCACGTCGTTACGCCGGTGCTGGCGCAGGGCGCTGATGAGCTGGGCCAGGCTGGCCTCGGGGCCCCGGATGGTCCAGTGCTGCAGGGCCGCGTAGGCCCGCTCGTGGTCCGCTGTGTAGCCATTGGAGAACGCGGCCACCTCCCTTTCGCTGGCATTGCAGAGGACCTGATAGATATCCTTCCACTGGCTCCCCACTTGGGCTGCTACGAGCTTCAGGATGTCGATACCTGGGCCAGGGACAAAACAGAACCCACTGTAAATACCCGAGAAGGAAGCCTTCTGGCTGCTCTGTGAAAGTCACAGAGCACTTTCCAGCTCCAACTGTGTGATGGGCAGACACTGCTCCTGGGGACCCTAGCACAAAGGTCACCTCCCAGGCTGGGGGTGTGGCTCAGTGGTGGAGTGTCTGCCTGACAAGCAAGGGCCCTGCACTGGATCCTGGCATCACAGAGATATTAGATAGAATAAAAGCAGTATGCTGACTTCCGCACAAACGAAGACAAGCAGCGGGCCTTACCCAGCTCTGACTGGTAAGGAATGTGCAGACTCTGAGTCCACTGTCAGTCCTGATGTCAGCTGACCGCTGTACCCAGCGGCTCCTCTCTCGCAGAGGCATTCCTTAAGAACCGTCTACCTTCTGGACCCTTATCTATGCGCAACAAGCAACTTTCTTGGCTACTGTGCGGTTTTCATGAAGACAGAAGTCACAATGACAGCACAGTAGTATGTAGCTGTATTACTGAAAGGCATTAGCTCAGCAAACAGTTGTATAAGGCATTAACATTCCAACTGCACAAGAGGAGGAGGAGGAGGAGGAGGAGGAGGAGGAGGAGGAGGAGGAGCAGCAGCAGCAGCAGCTAACCTACTGGCTCAATGTCACACAGATGGGTGTTATGTACTCAATCTACCTCACCAGTTTGGTAATTCTGATTCAAACTCTCAAAAGTGCAACCACTACCAAATGTGTTAAAAATGCTGCAGCAGTCCAAGAGAAAGAAAACACATTTGAGCACACAGCCTAAGCTAGAAATCTGGCCCCTTTCAATAACTTAATATCCACTGGTCCCCTTTTATACACAGGATTCAATCCAACCAAAATTCCCACAGAAGGTATGTAAACCACTCAACTGTAATTTTATGCGGGCACTTACCACACACTATGGCTGTACTGTTCACAGACAGAGGTGTGACGATAAAACAAAATGTATTTTGTTCCTTGCACTTTCACAACACAGAACAGGAGCAGACTCAGCATATGGCTTTCCATTTGCTATTACATTGAGAATTTCTGCCTTTTATGATTTCTCTTTTGCATACTGCTGGCACTACCACTCCTGATGCTTTGATCCTCGCTAAGTAAAACGAAGACTACTTGGACACACGCACTGCACCCCATCTGAATGGTTCTTCTACACAAGGGGGCTTTCAAGTGCAGGAGGGGGCCAGAGAGGACAGTGGACCTCACAACGCTACTCTGAATGGGATGCAACTTAATACTTGTTTATGGCATTACATTTCCTTTAATAAGTTTAGACTTTAGTTTACCACTGGGAGCTAAAACCATGAAAAGAGAAACTGTGGACAAGTGAGGGCTACTTAATATATTCTTACTTTGGCTGGCTATTCAGTGGTGTGTGTGTGTGTGTGTGTGTGTGTGTGTGTGTGTGTGTGTGTGTGTGTGTGTGTGCATGCCTACGATCCTCAAGTCCAAGGACCATAGGGTGTAATGCCAAAATCCCATCTCAGGAGCCACAAAGTCAGACAAGCACCTCAGTCAGGTGAGGGTCTCAAGTAACACTCTTTGGTGGCTACGGCTCTGCAACTGCAAGATGACTTTGCCTGAACTAATGCCTGAGTGCAGAGGCAATCCTTATGTATGAGCAGTGGCATTTTTAAAATCAGTAGGTGAATGAATTCTGAATCAATGCCATGTCTTTTAATGAGGCCATATTTATATTAACCTGATAGAGCGTTATTATCATTAACAAGGTTTAAAAAAAAGATGAGCAGGAGCTGATGGCTCACATCTGTAATCCTAGCTTTTCAGGAGACCAAGCTGTGAGGATGCCAGTTTGAAGTCAACCTGACCAGACAAATCCAAGAGACTCATCTCTACTTGCAACCAAAAAAAAACAGAAGCGGAGCCGTGACTCAAGCTGTAGAGTGCTGGTCTTGAGCAAAGAAGCTACAGGAGAGTGCCCTACCCGAGTTCAAACCCTGGACTGGCACACACGCATTAAAAATAAAGCAGGGTCTAGTTTCCATGTGAGACTTTAAGGAAGAGAAGAAACAGGGAGAATAAAGCAGAGCTTGTTTAGTTTTGCTTCAGTTTGCAATTCAGTTGTTGAGGAAAATATTTACAAAATGAGCCAGTAATTTTTGCCTAAGAAAAAAAAGATCAACTGACTGCACAGGCATGCTTTTCTGAACGTGAATGAGCTGGGAGTCCCCCCGCCAAGTCCTTCCTCGGCCACGGCAATTCTACTGAGACAGACGCTTACATCACATCCTAGATCGGAGTCAGGAAAACGGTCTCCAAAAACCTAAGTTCCTAGGGGAAACTACTTCCTCATCAATTGTGAAAGAACTGTCACAAGAAAGCAGTAATGTATCCAACTGACACACATCACCGTACCTCTCACACGTCCTCCCTGGCAGTGTGAGGAATTTGAACCGGCAGTCATTAAAGGTTCAGAGTGGTGTATAGTCAGGGGCAGAGCTTTTGATTTCAAGCAAAACAAACTCAGAGGAAAAAAAAAAAAACCAAACCCAATTCCTATTTAAAACCCCACATGTAACTTTAAGAAACAAGCCAGCTCTTTACGGTTACCGTGGTGAGACTCTTCCACACACGGAGTCCCTGGATCTTAATTTAGGTCAGTTTGACTAAGGCCCACAGTGTCTTACATGAAAACACGAGTGTGTGTTCTTCTAAGCCGAATCACCGCTTACATCTCTGTGAAGCCCATGACAGGGTGGCTTTGGCGAACCACTAACTATCATGCCCATTTCCTCAGCCACAGTGAGGGCACTCACTGCAGTCCCCGGGGACGGGCCGATTAACATTTTCTACAGTTTGTTTATTTCTGGAAGCACACCCATGCTTATGAATGCTCCCTACATACGGAGCACTGGAACTGAAGGCTCAGCGCACATCAGATGCAAATCCACAGCCTTTGAAGTGTAATTACAGACTGTGTAAAGCTTCAGAAAAAGCTTCTTCTTCCAAAATCTAGTATTTATATATGTTTTAAGCCACACAATAAAGGGGGGGAGGGGAGGAAGGAAGGAAGAAACAGAGAGGGAGGCAGGCCCCACACTAAAGAATGATGAAGGAAGGAAGGGAGGGAGGCAGGGAGGGAGGGAAGACTGAACACACTGATACTTATTCTAGAAGCCAAGTTTAAAGCCTGCGGGCTGCAGGTTGCCCTCACTGGGTGAGAAGTTCCTCTGTGAAGCATGGAGTTGACTCCATGCTCTGTCCCAGCTCAGCAGTGATCTTCACCACCCTCTCTCACCCTGGAGAGCTGACAGATGAAAGATGGTGTAGACAAGAGCTCCGGGGTTTGAACACACTCACACAAACCCCAGTGGGAGAGCAGTCAGAACTAGTCCCTGAGACGGCTGTACTTTGTCTTCATTCTGCCATCACCCGTGAAAGGAAAAGGAACACCTAACCACGAGTTAGCTGAAAACCCCCAGGAAACTGAAAACAAGAAGAATCGCCCAGAAAACGAAACAATACCAGGCAAGGAAACAAATTTATCAGACTTGGGAGGTTTTTTCTTCCATATGTTTTTGGAAAAGAAATACAACCATGACAAAAAGCAGTAGGCCAATCAGCCACAAGGGCCCCGTGACCCGTGGAAACAGGAAGACAAAAGCCAACAGAGGATTCAGAGACTCACAAAGCACGATCTGCTAGGCTGGAAGGTGTGTGTAGGGGAAGGTATCTTTTAAGAACAATTTCGATATGTATCTTATTCTTCCTTTCTAGACCACGTGTCTACATTACTTGCCCATCCAAAACACACAACCTTCTGTGTCCACGGACGCCACGCCTGTGGATCCACACAACCGCAGATCAGGAGTATTTTCTTCACGTGCACCTGAGCAAGTTCAGAGCAGGCTGCTCATCCGTCCCTCGGCACGACGGCGGAGTCACGATGCACGCAGTATTCACACTGTCTGGGATGTCATCATAGGTAACGAGATAATTCATCACGTATGGGCATGGCTCAAGGGGAAGTGCTCGGACATCTCACGCTAAGGGACGTGAGCACACACGAGGGCAGTCTGGGACCAGTCAACACGTGATGGTGTGCGCAGGTGTGCGTCATGAACACGGACATTCAAGGGCGTCTCATTGGAGAAGGCTGGACCCAGTCAGTACCTGGTCCCCCAGCCATGGATGAACTCCCTCTCCTCACTGATTCTAAGGAGCACTGCCACTGTAGTTATGCCATGGAGTCCAGCACCCAGGCTAGCCAGCCTGAGCAATATGTCCCTGGGACAGATGTCTCTGAGGCTAGGAAGTTCCTGTCTTCCTTAAAGGGCTGGCAGTGTAGCCTAGTGGTAGAGGGCTCGCCTAGCACACATGAAGACCTGGGTTCCATTCATTGGTACCACATCCAGAGAAAAAGCCAGAAGTGGAGCTGTGGCTCAAGTGGTAGAGTGCTAGCCCTGAGGAATACCCAAAGCAGTGCTCAGGCCTAGGACTGATGGAGCTCAAATGAGAGTGAGGGGGCCGAAAACTTTTTCCTGGGATGGCAGTAACGTGGATCCCCAGCTTTGAGAACGTGGCAGCACCTCCAGTGAGTGCAGGCTGGACTGTCTGTATCTGGGCAGGCCTCATCAGTCCCAACCAGACTCCTCCGTTTTAACCACTGACTTCCAAAAACAGGCCCAGGATGGCTGGATATGGTGGCCATGGAAAGAGAATAGTACAGAACTGTCAAATAGCATATACATTTTAAAAGAATAAGCCAGGCTCAATGGCTCACACCTGTAACCCTAGCTACTCAGGAAGCTGAGATATGAGGATCTTGGTTCAAAGCTAGCCCGTGAGATACTTAGCTCCACTACAAAACCAGAAGTGGTATGGTGGCTCAAGGGGTAGGGTGGTAGCCTTGAGCTACAGAGCTCAGGGATAACACCCAGGCCCAGAGTTCAAGCCGCACAACCAAAAAAAAAAGTATATTGTTCAGAAACAAAACCCTCCCAAGAAATAATAGAAATTCCCACTCTGATTACTAATTGAAAAAATAAAAGTCAGTGAAATAAAGACCACCAAGTCTCTGCTTGCTTCTGTTCCATCCAAGTTTCAAGTCTGGAGACAGTCGGCTGTGTAATGAACTAATTCAAATTGCTTAACTGAATAACCTGTCTAATCTGCTTTTTCTCAAGCTAACGCTCTTCAAGTAACTGAAGGGCTGGCAGTATTTGGAGGCGTCAGGCCCTAGGAAGGAGAGACTGAAGTTGCCAGGAGCTGTCTGTGCTGAGCAGCCCTGGCTCCTAGGCAAAAAACCACGCGAAGTTTAAGGATGAAGTTGTAAGACCATCACGAAGCTGGCAGTCACAAGCTATGGTTCAAGCTCCAGCTCCATGGCTCGTTAGCGGTGTGACCCTGACAACCTCTGAGATTTTAAGGCCCATACAATAAAAGTGGAAATACCATCTCTTCTCTAACAGCTGAATATGATTCCAGGTATTAAAAATTCTCAGTACACTTTGGGTGATCTTCCTCTGTCCGAGTGAATGAAAGACATATACCTAATGAGTGGGAGACGTTCTCTGTGCAGACAGATGCTAGACCAGCCGCCCCACACCCCTCGGCCTGGGCTAAGTTCTGGAGGAAGCCAAGGAGAAACCAAGAGAAGGGAAGCACTGCCTACCCCGCGCGGGAGACACAGTGGTCTTCTGTGGGCTCTTCTCCGAGCTCACACCTTATCCACAGCAAGAGCGCAGAACTGAGGCATGAGGTCATCCAGGGTCAGGAAGGAAGAAATGACACTTTCCAGTGCTTCCTATGGCCTCAAATCAGATACCACCTTGGTAACAACTAAACTTCAGCCCTACTTTGAAAATGGCCAACTATCAGCTTCAGTTCACCAAAAAAGGAAAGCAAAAAAGTTCTCTTCTTTTGTAGAGCTGAACTGACCTTTATAATGGCAGGAGGTACTAAAGTTCTTTCCCTTACGGAAATAAATAGCAGAAATACGTGTCATCAGGCAGAGCCCTACGAAGCTTGTGTGTCCACAGAGAGCAATCACCAAGCAGCAGGGCACATCGCTCGGGGCTCACGCTGCATGGCCAGGGTTCACCAGAACCGGGGTTAAGACCTGGACATGGACACCAGCGTTTACACAGTAGCCAAGACATCGCTCCAAAGAATTCAGCACTCCCTCTGCTTCTCTCACACAATACATATGGTTTCAGTTCTCATTATTCTACAAAGAGAAGACTCCCATGGATGCAATTAAAACCCAACATCCTCTAGGGACAGAGGATCCTCCACACTGGCTTTGCAACCAACACTCAGCAGTCTCCTGAGAGGTCCGCGTGGAAACAGGATTTCTCATCTGCTACCACTTTCACCCTCCCACAGAGACAAGTGTAAAACAGGCATGAACTGTGTCCATACCGCTTGCACATACAGGGGGCAGAATGGACACAATACATGCAATGTCAAGTTCAGAGGCAGAATGGAAGCCTGGTCAGAGCACTGCTAGGAGGGATGCCCTCCCCCAAAGCACAGTCAAGTCCTCAGAGACATTCTTCCTAGCTAACTTCCAAGTCCTGGATCTGCCTTGACTACCACTGTCCTCTTCACCCACAAGCTTTGCAAATGTTAGGAATACAACAAAAACCTTTCATGAATGATGAATGAATGAATGACAGCCTTTCTGTCATTGCCACCCTCTTACCCAAGTCTCTCTAACACTTGTCATCTCAGCCAGTACTCTGGAATCTTGAGTGGCCCTAAGCCTGTCATACAAGTTCTTGCCATGTGGCCCTGCCACATTTCCAGGTCCCATGATAATGTGAGGAAGGGAAGAATCGATGTGTTCAGGCAAGAGTAGAACCTGGGCTTCCTGAAACCCACTTCCTGTTCTAGAACCTCTCCCTCAGACAGGCTCTCTCCTCCCACAGAAGGTGGCTCATGGTACCCAGCGCACTCACAAGACAGGTCTCTGGGCTTCTCCTGCACAGTGGAACCCTTCTGCAGAGGTCAGCAGTCGAAGCCCCATCTGCCCTGAGAACAGAAGCGTCCCTAAAGCCACCAACCTACGTGTGCAAGAGTCTTCTAGAAACCAGCACCGTAAGGTGACTACAGATAGCCAGCTCAGCAGGGACAACTCCCAGTACACACAGGACCCAGGACAATGCTGTGTCAGCCAGCGCTGGGAACCGGAGATGCCTCCAAGCCCAGCACAGAACGCTGAAGTCACAGCTGAGTTCTTTTGTTCAGTTCACCCCAAAATGGCTTTGGGATCTGAATTAACCACTACTTCATTGAATAACCATAACTCAATAATAACTATAAAATACTGTAAGCTCTGATGAATCTGAGAATCCATCTCCAAGAAAAGTTCCACCATCTCCAAAATAGCCATCAAAAAAAGCAGGGCTGGAAGAATCACTCAAGAGGTAGAGTACTAGCCTAGCCAGTGCAAGGCTCTCAAGTTTAAACCTAATGGCAGTCAAATGAGGGGAGAAGGAGGAGAGGAGCGAGAAAGGTAGGGAAGAGAGGGGAGAGGAAAGGAAGAGTAGGAAAAGACTTACATGAAATAAGCTGTGCAGACCCCACAGAGAGGAGCTGCAGACAGGGTAGCAGTGAGGGTTCACAGGGATAGAAATGTGGGGAGGAGGGTGGATCACAACACACTTCTCAGCAGATATTCTGCATTCAATCTCCAGGAGTTTAAAGAGAAAAACAGCACAAGGCGAACTTGGCACTTGAATGGTATCTTAATGGCTACTGTGTCAGGAACAAACCAACAAGAACACAGATGGTAAGGAAGCCACAGCAACAATCCAAGAAGCAATCTGACTGATCTAAATGTGAGGGGAGAAAGACACAGAGTCGGGGATGACTCTTGAGGCTTTGGCCTGTGTACTTACAAAATGGGAGGACCACTTTTCTGCATGCATACGAGCTGTGGAGGGGGTCCGTACTATAAATCTTCAGGGTGTGGTAACAATTCCAGATCTGTCTGGCAGGCAAAAGGGTATTTCCACCTGGAGTTAGGTACAAGGTACAGACTGCGATATATGCACCTGGGAATTACCAGGAGATAAAAGGGTTATTTAAACCCATGGATCCTCAAGGGAGGGAAAGTGTGTAGGCTGGTCTAAGCATGAAGGCCCCTTCCTAACACCACTGCTTAAAGGTCAGAGAGATGAGGAGGAATCAACCAAGGAGACATGGAAGAAGCATCCAGCAACACTGGAGAACTGGGGATGTGCGGTGCCCTGAAAAGAAACAAGTTAGAAAGTGTATCAAGAAGAGAACCTAAGACTTGCTATTGACCAAGAAGAAGATCCTGGGAACCGAACGGTGAGGTTAGAATTGTGTCATCTGATCATACGGAAAAGTGAGCTTGTGAATGAAATATTACCATAGTCCAACCATCACATCACCGCCACCACCACCACCACGACTACCCCTCCCTCCCCTCCTCCTCTTCTTTTGTGTCAGGGTCTCACTATGACTAGCCTGGAACTCTCATCAGGTAGCCCAAGACTGGTCTCAACTTGCAATCCTCCTGTCTCAGACTCCTGAGATTACAGGCTCAGGCACAGTTCACTAACTCTTAACACATCTAAATTTTTATTTCATCCTCTGCCTTCATATCTGCAAACAACTATGCTGAATTCTACACATTCACTGCAGCATTAACCACCGATGACTGTAGAGAGCCATCAATATAAGCACAGAAATTCTTCCTCCTCCACAAAAATCTGCTTACATAACACCTGACCAGGTTGATTCAAGGACGCCCATATTCTTTTCCCAGCATTCTTTTTTATTTGTGTTTGAGGTCTATGTGGGGGAAATGCTAAGAAGTTTTTCACGAGTTTCAAAGGCTGGTAGTTAAACTGGAGAATACAATATACATTCTGCAAGTGAACACCTTTCCCCTAAACCTACTGAAAGTCTAGATGGGGACGGGGGAGTAGCCTCTGCTCGGCCCAGGGTGTTAAAGGGTTATGGTGTCCGTGACCACTGTGTAACAGAATGTTATGTACGACTACATAGCTAAGGAGCAGATGATGAGCCATGCTCTACCACTAAGCTACACCCCCATCCCTAAGAGATAATGCCCTGACTCTAGCTGCACCAGGCCATGTTCCTGCAATAGTCTGTGTGCTTCATAACTCTCAAGCACCCTAAGACGCCAGTGGAAGGGGTTAGGGGTTGTAGCTTGGCGCTAGAATGCTTGTCTAGCACATTCAAGGCCCTGGGTTCTATTGTTGGTGCTGGAAAAGGAGGGGAACCAACCCTAAGCCGTTAAATAGGAAGGCAGTACCTGCTGGAAATTGCATTATGGGAGGCAAAGAGAGGGAGATGGAGGTCTGGGGTGGAGACCCTGTCACATGAGGATGGGCTCCTGGGGCTCAGAGGTTGGAATGGCAGAACACAGCCGCCTCTTGAAGGAAAGAATCCGCTCTCTTCAGCCCAGCTTCCTGGTGTTTACAATTCAAGTCTCCTTCCCATAGGAAATTTGGGCTCACCGACAGGATGACTGTCTGGAATTCACAGTCGAGGCGTCTCTGGCAAAGGGCGAGCAGCTGCTGCTAAGCAAGGTGAGGAAACACAGATGTCCGCTCTGCTCAGGGGGAGCCCTTCACCTCTGAGTTGGAGGAAGTCTTCCGCTTTTACTGCAGCCCCGGGGCCCGCCAACCACTCAGAGTCTGCTGGTAAAGTTTGTTCATTCCAAGCAATTCACAAAAAGTCAAGGAGGCAGAGTGACCTCTACAGAGGTGAACTCACGGTTGGTGACAATTTCTAGGTGCTTTGCTTCCAAACAAGCTGGGTTTTGTCAAGGGAACTACATTTTGATCATCATTTTGTGCTTTAAACACCTGTCGCCCAGCCATGGCCACCCTGGGAAGTGTTTATATAAGAAACATTACTGCAATTCATGCTCACCGTGGTGCTGGGGTGGCAAATCAGCACCCCGAGTGGGCTGGACTTCCTGCTAGTGGACTTCCAGAAAGACACTGTCCAAGCCTGAGTCAGCCTGCAGGCTGCAGGCTCACAGAAGAAAGAGAGGTTCTCTATGGACATGCATGGTTCTCGTCCACACGATCTAGCTGTGGCCATGACTACCACATAACAAACTCCAGGGATATTAGGTTAGAGAGTAATTACTCCCTGTCTTTATGATAGTTCTCCCTCCTTGTTCTGCCTTTTGCTGTATCATCATCTCACGGTTGAGAGCTGTTGCACAGTAATAAAACGCATGCCAACATTTCCACGCTCACCTACAACGATCTGGAGGAGTGTGGGAGACACTGGTAACAGGTTCACTTCCAAGGGACCCCAGGTAAGGAAAGACAGTGGATGTCTTACTAGTGAAACAACTTCACTGGTGATGTCTTCCCTAAATGACACCAAGTTCAAAGCACTGTTCTAGGAGTAAGGCTAACAAGAGTTTAAACATGGAAAGGAGTTGTTTTCTTACTCAGTTCCTAAAACATTGCATAGTCAGTTGACTTAAGAAAGTCAATTATGAATGTACAGATACACAGGTAACTCTGGAAAGCCATAAAAAGGCATGGTAGGCAGAGGTCTCTGTTGGTGAGAGAGATGGGAACCAATGGCCTCTCATCCGAGCACTGGGCGTCTGCACAGGTGCCAGGAGCATGGCAGGTGCTCAATGTAAGTGCTCCTGTAGAACCTCTAACAGAAATCCACCAAGGGCTGAGAAATTTAGCCTGTGCCCTCAGGCCCATGAGCAACTCAAGCAACTCAGTGTGAAATGGACAAGAACCAGGAAGAGATCCCGTTATCCAGGATAATCCACTGGCCAGAAAACATAGCAGCCCGATCAACAGGGCATTGTTTCTAGATAACTCTGAGCACCTAAAATGGCCTTTCCTACACAAAACTTCACTTTGTAATAGGATTTTTACCTGGTCATACCTTCCCAACTAGCAACTTGGCAAGGAAAGACCTTCCTTAGAAAAATACCTTGAACACACACACCCCAGTGCAAAACCCTGGGAGAATGGGGAAAACCTTTTAACAGAGCACTGCTGACTGAGACTACTCCACTGCTGACATCCTGCTCCACAGAAAAGCAGCCATTCCTCTCCAGAAGAATAGTTTTAAGGACACAGGCATAGTTTAAGATGCTAACAATGATCTTAAATTCATTGCTTTTCTGCTAGACTGTTTTTCACTTCAACAATTTCTGTGTTTTACCTGATTAGTTTTGTACCAATCAGGTAAATAAGGAATAGAATAAGCACTTAAACTGGTTATGAACAGTACACTTTAATGCAATATAAGAATTCTAGATTGGATCCCCTACTCAATGGAAAAATATGATTTTTAACTAAGGTCCTTGCTGAGACAACACACAACACCAAAAGGTAGAAAAGCATTAGACTTCTGTTAAACTGGCTAAGGTTAAAAACTACAGCATGTTTTCCCAGAGAATATCTTCATTGCTAGAAAATACACATGAAGTTATTAAGGCATAAAAGGCTATGGAAATGAGGGCCAGGAGCATGGCCTAGTGCTTGTCTAGCATGCACAAAGACCCAGGTTTGATTCTTTGGTACCACATATATAGGAACAAGCCAGAAATGGTGCTGTGGCTCAAGTGGTAGAGCTCTAGACTTGAGAAAGCCCAAGGCCAGTGCTCAGGCCCCAAGTTCAAGGCCCAGGACTGGCAAAAAAACAAAAAAAAAAAAGACTATGAAACAATTTGGGAAAATTATTTTGTGCATGTATGCTCATGTACATTATAGATTGTCTTGTCATACTAAATACATAAACAATTCTACAATAGAAACCTTATTCTATGAAATCTATATATGACTTTAGAAACAGCAAATGATAAAGAGTAAAAGGTGAACGGATCAATATGGGCCTAGGTCTACAGATATTCTTGTAGAATGCTTGCAGTTATTTTATAAGATAGAATGATGTGTGTCAGGAAGAGTGACAAGTCTGGAGGTATCTCTAGCCAGTTTCAAGTAGATTGTCTGATCTGAGCCTGAACAGCCTATATACTGCGTACGATGTTTGCCGCAGCTTCGCTTTCCATGCAGCTTCTGACAACTCACACAAGTCAGAAAAGGGAGAAAAATGAATGACACTATGTCTTCTAACATTCCTGTAAACTTTTGTTACAAAAAAAGTATTGTGCATCACATGAAACTTGGAAAGTACAGAAAACTCATATAAAGAAGGAAGACACCCATTCCCAAGTCTCATCACTGAAAAACAATTGTCATTTTGCCATATTTCCTTTCAATTTTAAAATACCTTGGGTATTATAGAAACTATAGACTTGATTTTGTTTTCTTTCACTTAAACGTTTCCGCTTTGACATAATGAAAGGCAAAAACTTCACGAAATCTTCTGTGTAAATATAAATATCCCATCATATGGATAGGTCTCAATTCACCTAGATATTTCTCGAAAACTGGGCTGTTATTTCCAGTGCTACATACAATGCTGAATTGAGAATTTCAAACCTCTGTGCTTCTACATTTCAATAGTATTTGTCTGTATTTTGATTGATTCATGAAAATGGAATTGTAAGGCCAAATGGTATAAGCATTCTTAAGTCATCAAAAAGGCCAAACTGCTTTTTAAAACAGTAGGAATATACCTTTAGATTGAAAGGAAAATACTCCAATGGGATTTACCAAAAGAGAGCTGGAGGCTGGGAGTCTGGCCTAGTGGTAGAGTGCTTGCCTAGCATGCACGAAGACCCCGGTTCCATTCCTCCATACCACATACATAGAAAAAGCTGGAAGTAGTGCTGTGGCTCAAATGGTAGAGCTTTAGCCTTGAGAAAGCCCAAGGACAGTGCTCAGGTACTAAGCCCAAGTCCAGGACTGGCACCAAAAAAAAAAAAAGAGAGCTGGAATTTCATTTGGGATTTACAGGAAAGGAAGTTACTACCACAGCTGCAAGATTGTGAGACAGGCTGAGACAAGTAAGTTCTATGAGCTAGTTTTTCCCTTTAAAAGAAGAAAAGACCCAAATATTCCAGCCTATGTCAAAGACACACTGGCTACTAAATAAAAGATGACAGACCCCTTCCTCTGAGGACAAATGCACACTCTGGTGTCACCCAGAGGGTAAAAAATGAGGTTCTAAAGTTTGAAGTAGAAAATACAAATTATAAGAAAAGTGATAAGAACTGAAAAGCAAGGCTCCAATTAAAACTTTGCAAAAAGGCCTGTGCTTACAAGTTGGGCTTTGCCCCTGCTCTAGTTTCTTAGAAAAAAGGAAGGGCCCCAACAGTCAGGAGATAGGCTGTCTAGTCCCATTTGTCCCGAGCAAACAACTGGCCTCTTGTTTGGGTCAAACCTATTGGAATTCAATTTTCCTCACTTGTTAAGTAACACAGTCCAGCCAAGTCCCTAGGGTAACTCTCAGGTCTCGGACTGTACAGCGTTCTCCAGTTTTATAGGTGAAGGGGTGGGGGGAGTGGATGAGAAGTTTTGTCTGAATACCTCGGTCTTAATGAAATGGTGAGAACATTTCTCCAATGTGGCAGACCCAGGATTGTAGTGGGCACCGCCCAAGAGCAGGCCTGGAAGAGCACCCCTATCACTGAGCCAAAAGATACCAAATCAGGATGCAGCGAGGACAACAGCACACCATGCTACTGCTGCACCATTCACCACAGCCAAGTTATAAAACCAGCCCAGATGGACAAACAGATTTTTTTAAAATGTGGCATGGTGTGGTGTGGTGTGTACACATGTACTTGGAAAAAGGCATGTTAAGTAGCTCAGAAACAAAAGGGACACCTATTTTCTCTCGTGTGGAATTCAGGTCTGAAGTATGAACGTAGATGTAAACAAGATATACAAGGTCATATGCACAAACGCATACCCACAAACACATGCAAGAGAGGAACCACTCACTCACAGTGGAACAAAATGAATACCAAGCTGGGACAGGGGCTGTCATGAGAGCTGGGGAGCTGTGAGGTCAAGGGGTGGGGAACAGAGGAATGGAACGCAGCAGCAGGGTGGGGAAATGCAGGTAACAGCCAATGCGCAGGTGTGAGCACGGAATGAGGTACGCTGGGGGCAGGTGGGGTTGGGAGGCACGGCGGGGAGAGAGGAAAGGGCTGACACCAGTCACGGAGCCCTGCACTGGACACTGGCACAGGAACCGATGCTCAGGGACAGAAGATCAGCGCCCACGCGAGACACACGCAAGACTCACCATGGCCGTTGCAGTAATAGACCCACTTCTCCCGGTTCTGGGTTGGCGTCACAGACTTCTTCAGCCCGGCCTTTTCCACGATGGCGCTGGGGTCCTGCCGGGGCCCCTTCTTCAGGGTCCTGGAGCTTTTGCGGACGCTGCACACCACGATCACCACGAGCACCAGCAGCAGGAACAGCACGATCATCCAGGGCAGGTGCTCGTTGATGTCGAAGTGCCTGTGGAGGTTCTGCCTGGGGGGGCCCCTCTTGGGGCCCTTCACGGGCGTGCTGGACTTCTCCCCCCCAGTGGCTTCCATGGACGGCAACAGCTTCAGGATGTGTCTGTGCAGGGGGCCTTGCTGGTGAGTGCCCGGCGGGAGGGCCGGGGGGGTCCTGTTCCCGCCTTCCTGCTGGCTCGCTGAGCTCGTGTTGTCAGGGACTGACCCTTCCCGGGCCCCGCTTGGTACCTTTGGTCTAACAGAGGCAGAAGAGTTGGAGTCTGTTGAGTTCATGCCTAGAAAAAAAGAGTAAGGGGGGGGTGGGGGGAGAGCGTTTCCATATTTGGGCAGCTACATATTTCCTGTCCTTCCTGCTCATCTCAGGCTAGGCTAGATCAGGAAGACATGCTGGCTGGAGCATAACAGTAAGCTGTATTGCCACGTTTTCTACTTTTTTATGTGAGGCAAAAATCTGAATAGCCAAACTCACTTTCGCATACTCAAAATGAGGACACCCTGAAAAAAGCAGGGCTTCCTGGCAGCTCCTGCTAAACAGAGGCATAGTTAGCACTCTAATCAAAAATTAATTGCTTTGAGTATTCAGGAGTGCAAAGTTTAATTCTTGGTTCATTCTCTTCCTTTCTCCCCTTTAGATTATTTCATGATGCAATAGTAAATGTGAGCCTATGGCTACGCTAAACCAAAGAACTCAAATGGAACAGGTCAGTGACGAGAAGACAGAACTTCCTTAGTAGCAATCATCAGCAGATTAGAATGGGCTGGCCGCTCAGCAAGCTCCTCTCCCCATGGAGTCTTCATGGGGATCTCGAGCTCCCACATACAGGGCTGGGACTATGTCAGCCCCTGAGAAAATCTAGAGTGAGCGATCTCTTCATTTCAAAATGGCAGCCAAGAGAAGGCTCCCCCTATAGGTGGAAAAGCCAAGTCACCAGACAGAAAAGAGCATGAGCTAACACAACTCAAGGCGGTTAGCATCTCAGAAAACTGAAATCAAAAAGAATGTGAAAAGGCTAAAATTTACATACGGCTTGAGGTCCAGATGGAATCTCAGGAAAAGTCAAGATACTTAATCAAAAGGAATGCAACCAAGGTGACTAGAAAAATATTATATTAAGACTTCATCTCCTGAGTTGGGTACTACAGAATACGTTTGCTATTTCCTGAAATTTCTAATTTCCCTTCTTATTCTTTGCCCTAGCTTGAGTAAATCATTCATCCCTTCCTTCTGAATTTTGTGGCACTTTCTCTCTTTCCATCTCACTAGGTCCACCCAGGAGTGACTATGTTAGAAAATCTTTAAACTGGAAGTAACCTTAGACATTTAAACTGCTTACTTACTTCAAAAATCAAAAAGCAAGGCCGAAGATGGTAAGACACTTACGTAAGATCAAACACTGTCCTGCTCTCAGTTCTTATTTTCTAGCTTGATTATAACCTAGTTTTGAAGTCTCTCCTAATTAAAAAATAATAATAAAGTTTCCTGCGTTTAAATCTTTCTAGGTTCAGCCAAAGAGCCAGATTTAATTAGCAAAGAGGAGAGAATTCCTTCTCTAAAGGATGACTTTGGGAAACGCAAAGTGAGAAGGCATCCCTAGCACACACTCCCCTTGGCGTCTCAGCGGGCTCAGAGGCCACTGAATGGCACGGGAGCCATTCACGATGCTGGGTTAGTTACCTTTGGAAGCATAAGTGGAAGAGAGGACTTCATGGGATGCCACGGGCCCCGAGTGTGAGAAGATGGCTGTGCCGGGAGAGGGCTGGGCTGTGCTGGAGAAGGACGGGCGTGGGCCACAGACGTTGTCTGCCTCCTTAGTACCTGGCTTGATCACCACCAGGTTCTGACTCAGACAGTCTGTGTATGCTCTGCATTTCCTCACAGTAGAAGGCACATCAGAGAAGGTACCCCGAGCACACTGCTTACACCGCACGTCCTCATTCTCTGTCCCTTTCTTCCGCACACCCCAACCCACAGGACACACAGTATGGGGGGCGCAGGTACCATTCGACTGGAACATGCCAGGTGGGCAAGTGCATTCTCGGTCAGTCAAGGCAGCACAAGGTAATTTCTCAACCATGGGCCACGGGCATGGCTGGCTACAGTCATGGCATTTCTCTATGCCATTCTCATGCCTGGTAAAAGTCCCTGGAGGACAACTGGTGCACACACGCAGGCTCGTGCTGGTACAGTGCTCGGAGACGTAGGTTCCTGCTGGACACTTGTTGCAGGTTAGCACCTGGCCCGTGGCACGATCAACATGGCGGTATGTGCCAGTGAGATCTGGGACTCTCTGCTCTGGCTGAGCTGTGACGGTGCTAAGGAATCCAAGCTGGAAGAAAACAGGTGGGAGAACAAAATCCAAGAGGCATTATGTGGTGACATGGAAAGGACCATAAGCACTCCCACTAAACATCTGGCTAGGATCACATCTGCTCAGTACAAATGCTAATAAGCACAGAACAGGAGAGAAGCCAAGAGTCAACTCTCCCCTAATGCCTGATCTACCAATACGAGCCTCAGTTTTAGTTTTCCCTCCATAAAAATGAAGCTGACAATAACTGTTAAACTGATTATAAAACATGGAGAGCCGGGCACGGTGGCTCACACCTGTAATCAATCCTAGCTACTCAGGAGGCTGAGATCTGAGGACTGAGGTTCAAAGCCAGCCCAGGCACTAAAGAACATGAGAGTCTTATCTCTAATTAACATCTAGAAAACAGGATGTGGGGCTGTGGCTCCAGGGTAGGGTGGTAGCCTTGAGCTGAAGAGCTCGGGGACAGCTCCCAGGCCCAGAGTTCAAGCAAAACAAAAAGTAATGGAGAGCCAGGAGGCAGCAATGGGTTGCATCTGTCCTCCTAACTACTCAGGAGGCCGAGATGTAGGGATCAGGGTTCAGTCACCCTGGGCAGGAAAGTCCATGCGACTCTTCTCTCCAAGTAACCACCAGCCAGCCTGAAGTAGAGCTGTGGCTCAAGTGGTTGAACACTCAACTGCAGAGTTCAGTGATATGAGAGCACTTGGTAGGCAGGACTAAAACTGCTGACCTGGGCGTGGCGAAACACACTTGTAATCACAGCACTTAGAAGGTGGGGACAGGAGACCAATGAGTTCAAGGCCAGCCTGGATTATATACTACAGCTCTTCTCAAAACAAAGCGGAGAGGAAAAACAGGTGAATGCAATTGTACTATTTGATGTACGTATGTGGAAATCAGGTAAAATGAAGGCTGGGTGGGGTAGGGACAGATGTAGAATGATGGAGGAGAGACACCGACCAAGGTCCATTGTACTCACAAACTGAACTGAAATCTCTCCGTACAACTACTTTAAGATAGTTTAACAAACAGATAAAAATTAAAAATAAAACAAAACCACAAATACTATGAGAATACTGTGGAAATACTGTTTACTTCGTATGCAAAGATCCTGCCAAAATAAAATTTTTTTAATGCTAAAGTCAAAATGCTAATACATGAAGACAATAGCTGTATAGTTGTCTTCCCCTTCTCAACCCAAGTGCACACGAGGCAATCTTTACAAAACCCATGTGCTGAGACGCAGGAAGGCTATTAACTGCTAACGTGGTACTGTCTACATGAGGGCTCACCTATAGAAGGAGTCTGACTTTCTCTTCAAAGCTTCTTCTCAGGACTAGGATGCTGTCCTTGAGCTCTTGTGCTCAAGACTAGTCCCTCTACTTGAGCCACAGCTCCACTTCAGGCTTTTGGGTGGTTACTTGGAGACACAGACTTTCCTGCCCAAAACGGCTTCAAACAGTGATCCTTAGATCTCAGTCTCCTGAGTTGCTAGGATTACAGACATAAGCCACCAGTGCCCAGCTTAGTCTTTTGTTTTTATCTCTAGGGTTTGTTCTGTTTTTAAGCACTTTATGTGCCTCTGGTACCCAACTAAATTTTGAACTCCCTGAACTAAGCCAGGACCCCCCCTTTTTTAGTTGTGATCTTCTCAGATTCTGTTGGGGACCAACACAACTGTTGGGGACCTACACAACTGTGTACACTAGAAAGTAACTCTTATCAGGATAACTTTAAGCAATGTCAATCAGTTCTTATCAGGATGACTTTAAGCAATGTTAATTCTTTCTCATTTATCCTATATGTGACTTGTTTACTATTTTGTATGAATGTAGCCTCTGGCAGTTCCCTAGTTTTAAGAAGAGTATTTAAGGTCGGAACTTAAAATAAACAGGACAGTCTTAGGTGGCAGTCTGGAGCTCACAGCCTTCTTGGACTGCTGACTTGGGCTGTAGTCCTCCTGAACTCCATCTGTTTGTCTCTCTTTTAATTTTTCCTAGTCCTTGCCCCTATTTCAGGAATCCCAATCTGCGAACCCTGGTTTGCTGCCGGCTGGTCCCGGCAAGATTCTAAGACACATTTTCAACACAACTCAATCCCACTGTCAGTCACTTCTCCTGCCCCCATCTCTTGCCCAATCTGACATTTCTAATGGTCTTAATAGTTCTCATTGGTATGTTCTGGAACAAAAAAATATTCTTGGAATGCTTCTTATAATCAGAAATATAGAAATCCCCTTTGTACAACTACTTAAAGATAATACAATAAGCGTTTAATAATTAAAGAGAGAGAGAGATACAGAATAAAAGCATTTAAATCTGCTCAAGTCCATTCATCCCCAGAGACTGGTTTATTTTTCTGAGGATCTGAGCACATGTTCTTTACATTAGCAATGTCTGTTGCTTTTGGTTTGGTTTGGTTTTATATATGGGCGAGGCCTTCACATGATTTGCTTCCATTCAACTTTTAGTTCTCCATTAACGCGCTCTTTCTATGTTAGAACACACGGCCATTTCATTCCAACTGTCAGGTTCTCTAGACCAGACTGCCTCTTGTCTCTGTCCATGTATCCATTTTTCTATCTTCTCTTTCTCCTTCCTTTCTTTCTCAACCTTTTCTTTCCTTATCTCAATTACCAGATGGTCTTTTGACAAGTTACTTTCTTCCACATCAAAAGAAGTCTCCACATAATAAAACTATTCATCTTCTCGCCTCTATTCATTAGTATCTACTCTATATGTAGGAAGACCGAATCTAGAGTAGAAAGAGAATATTTGATGACAGAAGACATATTTTTGTCCAACCTCTGTCTTCGGATCAGCTTGACATCATTCTACTTACTCATCAATACAACAGCAGGTCGTGTTAGCTACAGCTGTATTCAGCCGTAACCTCCGAAGTGCTGTGATTCCTTACATCCTGGTTCTACTTTCTTAGCAAACCTTCTAGACTGTTCCTAGACATTCGGATTCCAAACAGCCTATTTCTTGTTCCTGGCCATCCTACTGGTGACTAATTACAGACTATTTTGTGATGTGTGTTGATGACACACAAATGTATATACTTACGTTCCTGTAATGACTGCAAGGAGCTCAAGGCCAGGGACAACCCTTTGCTTGCTCAACCACCTCAATAATGAAGATTAGGGAAATAATCAGCAAAACATCCTCTGAGCTTGGGGGGGGGGGGGAGCAAGGGAAAGCAACACACCAACTGCTCTCATCAACAACTTTATCAGAATCCAGACATCACTTATGGAAGGATTGCCTGCAGTTGCTTTCATGATGTAGCAAGAGGGCTGGGTGGTTATGAGAGACCACGTGACTCACGTTCACGTAACTAAAGAAATACAAATACAGAGGCCAGCAGAGCTCTCAGGAACCCTCAGGCCTTCCCTAACCACCTGCCACGGGTGCTGAGTTCTCTTCCGTTCTCTGTACCCACTCTACTCACACATCACATCTGATCCAGGAAGCTTTTGTGCTCAGGGCTAACACTCTACCATGTGAGCCACCGTTTCACTTCCAGCTTGTGTGTGTGTGTGTTTTGCTGGTTCACTGAAGGTAAAAGTCTTACAGACTTTAGTGTCTACACTGGCTTTAAACTGAAATTCTCAGATCTCAGCTTCCTCAGTATGTTAAGCTTACAAGCGTGAGCCACTAGCACCCAGTATTTTTTTTTAAAGAAATTCAGCTATTGTGAAGATTATAATTCAGCCAACTTGTTTCTGCTACAGAAGAATCAAAATATGTTCCAGATGACCAAAAGGCCAAAGCCAGATGCCCTCAGAATGTCTCACTATCTTGAGCAGTATGCTAAATGTCTAATATTAAAACAGTGTTTGGAATTCTTCAGACCTGAGAAGAAGAAAAAAAATGAAGAACACTTCAAGGATAAAGCTTCCACAAATCACAGCAGAACACTTCCAGTTATGTTATATAAACTTGGTCAGCTCTCATATCCTACCATCCGCTGAGTGGGAGAAAAAAAAAAAAAGTCTGCTGTTGCCAGGGCAAAAGCAAGGACTGTTTCTTTTAAGCTGGTGAATATGGAGAATGCCAAGGAGAGAATATGCTGACTGCAGGGCCAGAGGGGGGCGAGCTCCGGACACTGGGCGGGCAGAGGGGTGCAAGGGGGAACAACACACCATGCCAGGCTTCACCTAGATGCTGCTTCCCCTGGAACCTGCAATGCAGAGGCCATGTGCCACCAGCTCTCGGTGCTGGGCCACAGAACGTCACCTTGCTCGGCCACCACAGCGATTTCGTTCTTTTCATTTTTCAGTGTGCCAGCACTGGAGCTTGAACTTGGGGCCTGAGCACTGTCCCTTAGCATCTCTGCTACTCTCCTACTCTCCTGCTCAGGCTGGCTTGGAACCACGATCCTCACATTTCAGTTTCCTGAGGAGCTACAGTTACGGGAATGAGCCACCAATACCTGCTCACAGCAAGATCTCCACCTGTCCAGGGTTGCCAGGAGTTGCTGCTGATTTATTTATTCACTGGGCTGTAAATGAACTGGCATCACATCCAAGACTTCAGGCAGTGATATGGGGGGGGGCCCACCTATTCCTCGCTAAGGACGTACAGACCAACAGTTGCCAGCTGGTGTGGCAACTTTGGCATTAAATTAAAAAAAAACAACAACTATCTATTTGAACTTGGAGTGTGCCATGTAAGGCCAGCTCTACCAGGTATTAGTGGATGTGATTCACAAACAGCTCCTAATCTCTAGAGTGATGTCATCATTTTTTGCAGGATTGAGGATGGATGACAGGTGGCTCAAGACCCTTGGGAGTTTGGGCAACAGGAAAAACTAAGACTTGACTATGGAGTTGTAGCTGTTAGCCACTCCGCTACCCAACGAGGGAGGCGAGAGGCCGGAGGCTGAGCGAATCACCAGTAGTTAATGATGTAATCGACCCTGCCTCCATAAAACTCCAGAAGGACGAAGTTCAGAGCTTCCAGAGAGCTGAGTGTGTGCCTGGGCCAGCCCTCTCTCTGCCCTGCTCTCTGCATCTCCTCTATGGAGCGCTCACGGCATCCCATGTAATCACCTTTATTAATCCAATGGTAACGTACGCAATGTTAGTGAAGTATTACTGAGATGTGTGCACTCACACTAGGCCAGTGTTCACTGACCCCAAGGACAGGGGCAGTTTTACAGAACTTCTACTCCAGGGCTGAGACCGAAGACTATAGGAACAATTTCAAAGGTAACTATTACAGACATTAAATGTATGATGTCCCTAGCAAATGTATGTGACCAGAGACCTTTACATGTCTAAATTACAGAAGCATAAATAAATTAAAATTACAAACTCCAGCGCTGGCAGGTTTGTGGGGTAGAAATCTCATTGAGAGGTGGCTGGCGGCCCTCTAAACTGTCTTCCTGAAGACAAGCTGGCACTAGGTAGCAAAAGCCATAAAACTGCTCATTCGTTTCCTTTGACCTAGAAATCTTACTTTGGGGAACACACCTGTGGGAAACAACCTAAACGGTCTGGATAAGCCAGCTAGGAGGAGCAGCCAGCCACAGGATGGCTTCACACACAAGCACACGCACGTGCACACGCACACACACACACACACACACACACACACACACGGAGGCCAAAGCCTGCCTGGGCTTTAAACAGTGGACGTGAAGGCCAGAAATGGAATCCACCATGGCAAGCTCAAGTGGTCCAGTCAGCCTGGACCACTGCTTCCCTTCACCTCCACCTGCCCCGCCATCTCCTGCAGAGTCAGCTAGGAATCCCCATCCCCAGCGCACATCCCAGCTCATCACCTCTCCCCAGAACTACCCTCTCGCCCTTCAGTTCCAACGGGCCTCTCCAACCCATCTTCCACAGGGTTTCTAGCATATCTGTTTACAGAGCTGAGCAGAGCTGGGGATGCGGGGACACAGTTCAGTGGGAGAGCACTGAACTAGAAGGCCCCGGATTCAAATACACAGCAAAAGATGGTTTTATGAAACGTGAATTGGGCCCAGGTGATCTGCCCTTCCCCATCTTCCCCAGCAGCCCCAGCCCCCATCACCTGGTCCACTGAGCCCAAGAACAACGGCAGCCCAAACACCAGGCTCTCCACTAGGCCTGCTGCGCTCCCTAGCGACTCCACACGCTTCTCTCTCTTGCTCCTCCTCTCCTAATGGCAGGTTCCTGCCCCACACCTTCCCCTCTATAAAAACACAGAGGAAGAGACCACAGATCACCTCTCACTTGTACATAGACGCAAAGACTGATGATGCCCGATATTTAACAGAGGGTCCACAGAGCTCCATTAAGTGAATGAAACAACACAAATTTAACTCTGCAAGGAAAAAAACCTACACACACACACATACACACACACACACACACACACACACGTGTATATACACACAGGTTAAATTCCAGCTTTCTGCCACCATTTTCCTTTGGGTTTTTTTTTTCCTCCAGCACTCCTTATTGGACGGAACTGCCTGTTATCTAGGATGAAATTAGATAACTGGTCTTGTACCAAAGCCTCTTAAGGAGACCAGAATTCCAACTTCTTTTCTAAGACAAATACTTAAATGAATCCCCTTTTGCCTTTTTTCATCTGGCCTATTTAGGCTTTGCAATCTAGAGAGATGTTCAAAATCTTGCTTAATCATGTAGTACCAGTGACAAACCACACACACACACACACACACACACACACACCACCACCACCACCACCACCACCATCATCATCATCATCATCATCATCATCATCATCATCATCGGCACCTCTCACATTACTGACATCAGTTTCTAAGAGACCTGAAATGAAAAGTGAACAAAAGAAATGCAGGTAACAGATGGCACAAGCCCAGGTACTTCTCCTGTTCAAATAATTAGGCTGTCAGCAAAGAACCCCTAAAATGTTCTCAGAGTCTCATGAGTGAGGCGAAACCACATTACTCAGCACAAAACCCATGTCACACTGTTACTCACTAAGCAATTTTTTTTTTTTTCCAAAATGAGCCACCTTGCAGGGAAGCACAGCCTCCGTTGCCTGTTTATGACAGGCCCGCTGGCAGGAGGAGCTCCCCATCTCCACGGTGCACCACTCTGTCGTCAGTCACCCCCCGGAAAGTGCCCGCCCTCTCTGTCCCATCCCACCCCATGCACACACGGTGGCTCTGACCAGCAGATCTGCCTAAACTTCCAAACACCAGCTCCAGGCTCAACTCTTGGTTCAACTGAAAGGAAATTAAAAATCCCCCTACCTACAACTCAGCAGACCAGTGTGTTCAAAGCCGACCTGACCTGGCTTTGAATCTTTCCAATTACTTGAAAATAGTGCTAGTGCTTCTACTTCAGGAACTTGTAAGATATACGGAGATGGTTTGCCCTTACCACACCCCCAACAGAAATCCTCAAAAGCAAGGGCCAGCACCAGGGATGACTTACCATTTATAACCACTGTTGGAATCCCTCCCCTGGCCTGTCAGTGATGAGGCTACCGTGTTGACTCCAGGACACAGGAAGTCACTCCTCATCTCTCTTCTCCTAAGTCCATAAGACTTAGGTTCCCTCTCCCAAAACAGACAAGATTTACAAATGGTGCCAGGCAGCAGAGCTACCACGTGGTTGTGGGTGGCAGAGGAACACATGGAAAATGACATAAACATTAGCTAATAAACCTAGTGGCCCGGCTCTGTCTCAGCTCTCCAAGCATCGCTGGTTTCTTTTGGTTTGGGTGTTCAACAGTCTCAGGCATGCGTTTCAAATATGCTGAAGAGATGCTGAAATGACACAGTGCAGTCTGGACAGCCCACTTGTGTCCCGCACGGGGCTGAGATCACACTGCATACATCTATCAGTCATCTCAAAGGTCGGCAGGCTGACCTGAGAACCCCCCCCACCCTCAAGGACCACGACCCCACCCCTGCCCTGAATCAACAGAACCCATATGCAGAGCCTCCCTCAGCGCCGTAGAGCTACTGCCTGCTCACAGGCTTTCTGCCAGGTCCTCGGATTATATAACCCCTGTCCAAGCTCCAGTCCTCTTCACTTCAGGCTAGAATAAAAAAAAAAAAGACGGGGTGGGGGGACCAAGATGGCCAGGTGGCAATATACAAAGCCCATTTCAGAGTCCCTGTTGATTTCCTGGTATTGAACAAATACAAACACGGGACAGGCCAGAGTATGTTCATGGCCTTGCCCTTTTCCTGACTCCTCCTAGAGTTCACCCAGACAGGCCTATCTGCATCCTGCTCTGCTGCTAATGACCCTGGACCTGTGTCCGAAGCTCTGAGGTGATCTGGCATCATCTGTCACAAAAGACGAGCACCTTAGTATGCCAGGAAGTGGCGGGTAGCCTGGCACCACTGCAGTATGCCGGGCCAGCCTGAGGAAGAAGGCCAGCAGGGTATTAGCATTTACTGGAAAATAGACAGAGCGGCATCCACTAGCAGGAGTCACTCACTCCATCCCAGTCCCTGAATACTCCGATGATGCATCTGCCCACTTCCCGTCACCAAAAGAAAAAATAAGCTTTCCTTGAGCCAGCTCGGGTTTACGTACTGCAGAGGGCTGGCTGAGGAAGCACTAAACCAATCTGCTGCTGGATTGTGGCACTCAGGCCTGTAATCCTGGCCACTCAGGAGGCTAAGATCTGAGGAATCACGGTTCAAAGCCAGCTTAAGCAGACTCATCTAAGAGACGCTTACCTCTAATGAGCCAGCAAAAAGCCAGAGTGAAGGTTGTGGCTTGAGTGACAGACCACCAACTCTGAGCGGAAAAAGCTAAGCAACCGCTGGAGGCCATGGTCAAGTCCTAATACCAGCACCAAAAATAAATAAAAGTGCAAAAGTCCAAGTATAATGTCTGCCTCCTGGCCTGTAAGTGAGAAAGTACAGGCTCCTCACCAGAACAGAGTCAGCCCAAAGCCCACACGACTTCCTCCGACCAGCCAGCAGGACCCAAGAAAGCTAAGCCACCCAAAAAAACATTGCAGGAAACAACCCTCCTCTGCAGTTAACGTGACGGACTTTATCAAATCAGATATACAATAAAGAAGGAGATGTGTCACGTTCTCAACCGCCCAGTATATACATGAATGGGAGTACATACGTACGTACGTATTTATCTAGATGCTGCACATGAGCCTTATGGTACTTTTCTCTCAAGCGAAATAAGCATACGTTGGACTAGTACGAAGTGTGCAAGTGTGTGAGATATTTACTGTGTGTACACACTGCAGGCTCGTTCCTTTGCTCTAAGTCAGACATGCGATGGCTCCCAACGCATGCGTTCCGTTCAGATGGGCGGTTTGATCCCATCCTGCACCTTCTGACTAGGGGTGATTGTTACACCAGGGGTCCTTCATTCCACTGCAAATCCGGGCCTTTCCTCCTTCCCCGTTCCTCACGTCCCGTAAGTCACTCCGCCTACCGAGATGAACAAATGCTGAAGCTGGACACTACCAGCTAAAATGACTTCCGGTATGATCATCAAAATGTTCACATCCATCACAATTTCTATGCCGTTCTGAGTCTGGAACTTTCATCCACTCGTCCAGGTGACCTAGCCTAGCAAAACCCAGTCAGCCCTGAGTTACAAACATGGCCGTGTAAATGGTACCTTTGCCACAAGATCCAATTTCTAATGTCACCCTGGGTTTACGCTGCCCAGACCAGCGCCTCACTGGGAAAAACAGTGATCAAGGCATCTCGTTATTAAAAATAAATAAATAAAACTAAAAATAAGCTAAGAAGTCACTTTCTCAGTGCTTTTTCTCTCAACCAAGAAATCTAAGTTACTACACCAGAAGAGATTCAGGTTCCCTTCAATTTTCAAGCCCTAAGATTGCAGAGTTTATAAAAATCACATCAGTGCCCGGCACGAGCAGCTCATGCCTATAATCCTAGCCACTTAAGAGGCCCAGGGTTCAAGCCTCGCAAATGACAAAAAATAAAATTTTTTGAAAAAACAGATAAAAATAAAAATCATTTTAAAAGGAGAAGCTATTGTATAGGTAATACCAGGTTTTCTTTTAAAAACAGTTTATAGCTCTATTTACTCATACTAGTATTGGGGCTTGAACTCACGACTCTGAGCTCTCATGTTTTTCCCCAACAAGGCTGGCACTTCTCTACTTGAGCCAAATCTCCACTTCCTTTCATCCTCCAAGTTGCTAGCCTGAGTCACACCTCCCTCTGTGGAACAGCTGAGATAAGTCCTGAAGCACTAGATCAGGAAGCCCCGTGCTCAGTCCCACCCCTCCAGCCCCAGTAACAATGTCACATCATCAGATGGGCTGTCTCCGCACATGGTGCCGCGTGTGGAATTCCTATGAGGTGTAAGGTAAGTTCTACAAGCCGGGTGTAGTGGCTCGAGCCTGTAATCCTAGCTACTCAGGAGGCTGAGATCTGAGGATCGTGGGTCAAAGCCACCCTGGGCACTAAAGTGCCCAATTAACCACTAGAAAACTGGAAGTGGTGCTGTGGCTCAAGGGGTAGGGAGGTTGCCTTGAGCTGAAGAGCTCAGAGACAACGCCCAGGCCAGATAGGTTTTACAACTTCAGACCCATTGTCCTTACAATGGGAAGAATGGATGTCACTTCTCTTCTGGCCACCTGCCTGGCCAGTATTCCATCCACACAGCCACAGCAAGCCCCAGACATCCCTGACTCTGTACTGTCACACGGAGCAAGCCATCCTAGAACATTCTTTAAGTTGGCACAAACCTAAAAGGTCTTATTTTGACTTGGGGCCTGGAACATATCTTGTGTTTGGTTTTTCTATTTCCTCAATATGTGAAAACTCATCAGAAACAGAAATCTAGGTGGTGAAGAGTTCCTTCCAATACAGGTAATGCAACACACCAAGCCACCATCTCAACTTTCTCCAATGACCTGTGGTGACATTCTCTGTGGTGACACTTTACTGTCAACTTGTGCAACAGGCTGTGTGGCACAGGCATGAAGGAAAATAGAGACAAAGGAACCAAGGGGCTCAGCCCTGGGCCTTCACTCTTCCAAGTGACCAGTGAAACCCTTGTGGACTCTATCCTCTCCTTCACAGGAAGGCAGGAAACACACAGAACACTGTGTAAAAAGTACTCAGCACTGGGCCAGGAGTTGGGCCCAGTGGTAGAATGCTTGCCTAGCGTGCATGAAGACCCAGGTTCAATTCCTCAGTACCATATACATAGAAAAAGGTGGACATGCTGGTATGGCTCAAATGGCAGAATAGAGTGTCTTGAGAAAACCCAAGGACAGTGTTAGGCCCTGAGTTCAAGACCCAGGACTGGCCAAAAAAAAAAAAAAAAAGTACCCAGCATGTAGCAACTGCTCTCTGGCAATACATGCGTGTACAATCACTACACACATACAGAATGTAAATGTATGTATATATAAATGTATGTATAGATGTATGTGTGTGCATATGCATGAGTATATACATATTTATACACATATAGATTATACACAAACATAGATGGGCACTTTTGAAGTCTAGAATAAGCTTTCGTTCAAGTAGCCTGCTATTTTAAAAAGTTACTACAAGAACAAAGACTTTTAGACATAGAGGAAGAGACTTGAAACTTGAAAGAAGAGAGATTAATTTTGTAATAAATAATACAGGAGACTTCTTGCTGGCACTATTCTTTCATCTAACTGCAATACATGAGCTCTAATTCCCCCCACCCATGCCTTTGGGCCTTTTGCTTGGTTACTAAACATCCTTTGATTATATTGTCACCCACCTATAAATACCTTACAACATGGCTCTTTAAGCGTCTTAAAGGCTGTAATTCTAGCTGCTCAGGAGGCTGAGGTCTGAGGATCCTGGTCCAAAGCCAGCCTGGGCAGGAAATTCCAAAGCCTGACTGGACATCAAGGTCTGTGAGACTCCCATCTCCACTTAACCACCAGAAAACAAGATGCAGCACTGTGGTTCAAGTGGTAAAGTGCTAGGCAGGTCTAACCCTAATCCTGTTAAGGTCACTGTTCTCAGGCACGGAAGCCTTTCCCTCTACACCAACAATGTGGGGGCCGGCAGCTCTCCATGCTCCCCAGAATGTCAAGGCTACAAACCTAGCCTGTCACTCCGGGACACATGGACATTCTGGAGGGAGCCTGGCACTACTTGCTTGATTATACATGCTATGAAAGCCACCAACTTTTACTTTCCTCCTCCCCCATCCACAGAACCTCTGTAGAATGAATTCTCAAGCCGTGGCAACTGCAGAGCTCTGAGATCTCAGCAGATCTTGGCTGGCCTGGCTGCGAGCCCTCTGGGGAGAGGAGACAGCAAGCCTGCGCGTCTCTCTCACGCAGCCCTGCCATGAACACGGGCTCTCTTTTGGTTTTCTGTTGGGGTGTTTTGTTTTCTCAGTCCTTTTTAGTTCATCTCCACCCCTCCCTGCAGGGATGAAAAGGCTTGGAAAGTTTACGAGGACTCAAGGATTCGATTTCAGATTGCCTTCCTTCCACCCGAGACTGGGGCTGTGGGGAAGGGAGTGGAGGGGGAGACTGCAGGGGGGAGGGGGGCTCCCCACGGCCCAGCCCAGGCCGGGATGCTGAGGGCGCTCGCCCGGTCCTGGAGGACCAACCTGGGCGGCCAATCCACCTGCCTTCCCTGCGCTCTGCGCCTCCGCCTTCCACCCGAGCGCCGCGGCTTCCGCGATGCCCAGGGGTGGAGGTGCCGGGCTCGTCCCGGGGACCCCCGCCCCCCGGCCGAGCGGGGGCGCCCGGCCCGGGTCGGGTCTCCAGGCCCGGCGCGCACGGCCGCTGCGGGCGCATCTCCGCCGGACTCCGCACTGCAACAAAGCGGGGACGCGGGGCGATCGCAGCCCGCGGCGGACGCGCGGGGTCGGGGGGACGCGGGCGGGGCGACGGCTCGGCCGGGCGGGGCGGGCAGGTGCCCGGGAGAACGGAGGAAGACGCCCCGGGACGCCCCGCGCGGCCAGGCGGCCAGGAGAGCCATCGCCCGGCGCCTGCGGCCCCCGCGCCCCGAGCCGCGCGCCCTGCCCTCCTCCCTCCCTCCCTCCCGCCGCGCCTCGGCTCCCGACCCCGGCCCCGCCCCGCCTCCGGCCTCCACCCGCCGGCCTCCACCGCCGGCCTCCGGGCCCCGCGGACACTCACCAGGAGGACGACGCCCGCGGTCATCGCGGCTCCGACGCGGCGGCCTCCCGCCCGGGCGCCCATGGCGGGGCCCCGGGCTCGCAGGGGCGCGCGGCCCCTCGGCGGCTGGGCTCGGCCGCGGCTGCTGCGGGCGCGGCGCCCATCTACCTCCAGCAGCCCATGGCGCGGCTGCGGCCGGACGGCCGGGCGGGCGGGGGTCGGGGCGGCCGGGGACGGCCGGGGATGGCCGGGGACGGCCGGGGATGGACGCGGGCGGCTTCAGCACCCGCCCAGGGGCGCGGGCGCTCGGGCCGGGAGAAGCCGCGGCGACGGGGGCGCACGCCTGCCCGAGTCCGAGTCCGAGTCCGAGTCCCGGTCCCGCCGCGGCGGCCGAGACCCAGCCAGGAGCGCGGGCCGCGACAGCGCGCGGGAGCCGCTGCCCATAGCGCCGCCGCCCCGCCGCTCCGCCGCTCCGCCCGGCCCGCCGGCCAGCACTGGGCGCCGCGGCCGCCGGCGCGGGGACGCACGTGGGGCGGGGGCGGGGCGCCGGCCTTTGTGACGTCAGCGCGGGGCGGCGCGCGGCGCGCGCGGCCGGGGCGGCGGGGCGGCGGCCCCTGGCGGCCGCTCGGGGCGCTGCACCGCCGGGGCGCGGGGACGCCGATCGGGAGAGGATAGGGAGGGAGAGGATGCTGCGTCCCGCGTCGTCCACTCCTCCCGCGGCCCCGGAGGCTTCCCGGGAGGCCAGCCCGAGCCGGGACACACACACACACACTCAGCCGGCCGTGCCATCCGGGCTGCTCGGGAGGCTGAGACCGGGAGGATCGCGGTTCGAAGCCAGCCTGGACTACAGATTCCAGACAGAGGTCCTGGGTTCCTGGGATCCGTGAACCGACGCGCAGACGGGAAACGGCGGGGGTCCGGGGGGCCCAGAGCCTTTGGTGGGGTGGAGGGGGGCCCTGGGCCGGGAGTGGTGAGGGAGGAGCTGGGGAGGACGGCGTCTACCCCCCCCCCGGGCTGGGCTGGGCTGGGCTACTGCTCAGTCTTCTGTTTTATCCAGAGGTCCACACCGCCCAACACACAAGTAGCTTCTTTTAATATATATATATATATATTTATTATTATTATTATTACCCATTGTCTAAAGGAGCTGCCATCTCACCGAGCCGTGCGTGGCCACCTCACGCTCCTTGATCCCGGCACCAAGCATTCACCCCCACTGCATTCCTCTGTCCTTCCCTGTGGGCCCCCCTCCCCCTCACCGTGCCCTGTTCCTGGGGTTGATCCTGCTGGACTTTGGCGTGGTCTTTCTGAAGCATAGCTGCACGACTTGAGCTCTCCGTGGAGTCCAGTCACGGTGAACATACCTATACTCGCACATTCCAGGCGGCCAAGGCAGGAGGACCAACACTTCCAGGCCAGCCTGAGCTAGGCACCAACCCCTCTCCCCTCAAACAGACAAAACCTCACCTCAAGGTGAAAAGGGAGAGGGGCTTAAAGCGGGTTTTGTTCCTCTTTACATCTGCACTTGAACTTTTCAAGGCACAATCTAATTCGCCCCCTAGGGTTGTGAAGGTTTAGAACTGGATAGTTATGCCAGTATAAGGGGTTATCAATGACTCTCTTCCTAAAGCATACAAGGTTTTAGTTTTGCATACACCAGTTTCAAATTCTATTCGTTCCTGGTGTGGTATTGATTATATTAAGTTAAATTTTAATGTACTTTGAAAAATTAAAAAAATGATAATGTGATTCTATTTCCTACCAATCTCATTTGGTCCTTCTACTGGATTGCTTTGTTCCTATTGTATTTTCAAGCTTTTGGTGGGCAATTAGGAGTTGTTTTCATTTCCCTTTTTCTTTCATTGGATCTCTATGAATTAAGCCGCTAAGAGAAAAGTCTTTTGTCACTTCTACTGCCAGGCCTTCCTCAATGACCCCTCTTCTCTTCTCAACTCCTCTTGGGAAATTAATGTTCCTTTCATTTATCTCCACATAGTTCCCTTACTGCATGCCCCTGTGCATCCTTGGCCAAACTCTGAAGTCTCTGAGGGAAAAGTCCATGTCTTGGTCTTCTTCATGTCTCCTTCATCAAGATTCAAGTTAGGGGTGAGTGTTGATGGCTCATGCCTATAATCCTAGCTACTCTGGAGGCTGAGATCTGAGGATCATGGTTCAAAGCCAGCCACAGGCAGAAAAGTCCAATGGCGCTGTGGCTCCCAACAATAGAGTACTGGCCCTGAGCAGAAGAGCTCAGCAACAGCTCCAGGTCCTGAGTTCAAGTCCCACAGCACACGCGCGCGCGCGCGCGCGCACACACACACACACACACACACACACACACACACACAAAGATTTAAGTTAGTCTCCCTATTGAACACATTTGCTTGGAGTGACTTGAGAAGCCATGCAATAGTTAACTCATCTGAGGTGCCTCTTCTTTCTCCGAATCTGAATTCTGTATTATACAGACAATAACAAGGTTAATTTTGTACATTTCCAAAGAGCTGTGTCCCAGACTTGGATTTAAACAATTTGTCCACATCACTGTTTCCTTAAAAGAACTCAAGTAAGAACCTTCTGTTCTCTGGCCTAAGAAGGAATATCAGCCACTTAGCAACATATTGTAAGATCAAATGCATGAGTGTGAGTTTGATCAAATCTCCATGGAGACATGCTACAAAGACAGCCCCCTTGGATCAGATCTCATGGGGATAAAATTGCAAAGTGGGCATTGTTCCAGAAACGTCCTTCTGTCTTGGATGATATAAAAGGAATGACTTGAAAAATAAAATGGCCATTCCCTGTCAGATGGTAAAACACAGTTTGAGCCATATTTCAAGCATTTTTTGCTTTAGGTTTGTTCCCAGTGAATCCATTTGTTTGTATTTATATTATTATTTAGTTATTTATTTGCCTTTCGAGGCTGGTCTTGAGTTCCTGCCTCCTAAGTAATTGGGCTCACAAGTGTGAAATAGCATACACAGCCCCTTCATTGGGTTTAATTCCATAGGATTTTTACATTCACTGCTAGATAAAACTTCGTGCCTTCATCCCATTTCCTATTTGATCAGAAAGCCATTGGAAAAAGTTGTCGCAATTTCCTTCATTGTTACTTACTTACGATGGCACAGACTGTGTGCCTAGACTGATTTATCTAACCCAAAACAAATGCTCAACAAGTCTCACAGAACTGCTGATTGTATGTAGCAGTTATCAGAATAAAACGTCTCAGTTTAAAAATAAAAGAAGCTATAACTCTTCTGTCTCACATCTCAGATCATGGAAGGGATTAAATGATCCCCTTTTTCTTCTGAAGGAAAGAACAAGCAAAATCACTATCTTTGGACAAAAGAAGCTCCCTTGGGATTACCAGTCACCCATGTACCTAAGGTCTCACCTAGAACTTTTCTTTTTGCCATAGCTTTTCCCCACCCACCGTCCCAAATCATTTCTCCAGGAGTAGGAGAGGCTGTGAGAAAGGAGATCTTTTCTTTCACTCTTCCTTCCTTCCATGGGGCTTGAACTCTGGGCCTGGGCACTGTCCCTGAGCTCTTCAGCTCAAGGCTACTACCCTACCCCTAAGCCACAGCCCCACTTTCCATTTTCTGGTGGTTAACTGGAGATGAGTCTCATAGTCTTTAGTGCCATAGCTGGCTTTGAACTATGATCCTCAGATCTCAGCCTCCTGAGTAGCTAGGATTACAGGCGAGAGCCATCTTGCCCAGTTCAGAGTGCTTGATCTTCTATGCAAATATTTTTCTGCTTAGGTAGTTGAACCAGCCTCAAACAGAAGCCTGGTCTTGCACCCATGCTTCCCATCACAGCTCCCTGTATGCTCCTTGGTAATAATAATTACGTTCAGTTTTTCCCAGACAAATTATAAATGAAATTTCTCATTTCCAGTACTATCTTGCCTGGTAGGTGTTTTAGAGAAGAAACCCAGCCAGTAGAGCCATTTTTTCCCCTTAAAGTTAGAATTTAGTAACTTAACATCGCAAAAGGAGCAGAGAGAGGGAGATGAACTTTTGCGAAGGGAATGAGGATCACCTGCTGAAGAGGTCAGGGAGATGGCCTGGATTCTGCACTGTCCACTCCTGCAGGAACCAGAGGTTGTCCAGTATCTGTAAATCCTGGCTGAATGACCACAGGGCTACATCTTCCCTTCCCACTTGCCTGCACACACCCTCCTCCAAGACTTCATGTTCTAGTTTCCCAACCAATAGTTCACATTCCAAAAAGGAAAGGAAAAGGAAAAGCAAGTTTGGTTTCTCTTTACAGTCCCTTTCCTTGAGAATTCCATGCTCACAGAGCGGTGAAGAGACTGGAATTAGACAGTGTTTTGTACTGCAGTAACTTCCCCGATATGAACAGAAATAGGCTCTAAGAATTTCTCCCTTCCCCATTGTAGAAATTCAGTGAAGACTGCAACTTTCCACAACTCACAGGACAGAAGCGTCAGGGTGGGGAGAGTCAGAAGTAGGGGATAGGAATGGGAGTTAGCTAAGGAGAAAGCAGAGACATTGAGAGGGTTGGAAGCAGTCAAGACTTAATGAGGAGGGGCTGGGGATTGCTTTTTTTTTTTTGCCAGTCCTGGGCTTGCGCTCAGGGCCTGAGCACTGTCCTTGGACTTTCTCAAGGCTAGAGCTCTTCCGCTTGAGCCTCAGCACCACTTCCGGCTTTTTTCTATGTATGTGGTACCGAGGAATCGAACCCGGGTCTTCATGCATGCTAGGCCAGCACTTTAACCACTAGGCCAGACTCCCGACCTGGGGATTGCTTTTGCAAAGAGGTCCCAGTCATGTTTTCCAGTGTACATAATGGGTCTGGTATCTTTTCTCCAAATGACATTGACACATGTCCGCTCAAGTGAATGAATACTCCTGTCTCCACTGACTCATTCATGAGGAGTGTATGTGTTGAGCAGGGCAGGAAAAGGCCAGCTGCAGAGAAAAGGAGGAGGGAAGAAGTATGTTTGAAGGCTTTGCAGAACAGGGTGACCATATGACATGCCAAATACTTGACACCAGGCCCAGTTTTCCCATGTGATCAGTCAGCCTCAAACAAACAAACAAGAACAACAGGGTTTGTGTTGAGACACATTGTGAGCTTCCACCACAGTGGGCCTTTGGCACACAAGGAAGGCCAGGACCAGGGCATGCCCAACTAGCACCCAACCCCTGGAAGTCTCTAAGCCAATAAGAAGAAGAAGAAGGAGGAGGAGGAGGAGGAGGAGGAGGAGGAGGAGGAGGAGGAGGAGGAGGAGGAGGAGGAGGAGAAAGAAGAAGGAGGGAAAGAATAAATAAATGAAGATAAAGGGAAAGGAGAGATGTAAACGCTTGTACCTTAGATTTAGAACCAAGTCTTGGTTACATACTGCAATGTGGTTATGAAAATAGAAGTGCTCCAGAAAAGGCCGGAAGTGGTGCTGTGGCTAAAGTGGTAGAGCGCTAGCCTTGAGGAAAGCCCAAGGTCAGTGCTCAGGCCCTGAGTTCAGTTCCCAGGACTGGCAAAAAAAAAAAAAAGTGCTCAAAGTTAGGATTTTTCACTCAAAAATGGTCAACGGGGTCATTAACAACACTTTTTTAAAAAGGAGAAAAATGTGCCTTGACCTCTTATCTTTACTTCCTGGCCATCGGATGCCATCACCATAACATTTCTAACCCTTCAAGACGTCTCAGAGAGGGAATTGGATGTTTGTGGGCGAGAAGAAAGTTTTGCATACAGGAGGTCAACCTTCACGGTTCAGGGAGCATGTGGTAAAGTTTCAGATGTGCACCTTTATACCCTTTCCCTCGATAAATTCTCTGGCCTCTCCAGGCGCAAGCACAGCAGAGCCTAACCCCAGCACCACATCCACTGCGCACAGCCATCCTTTCTCTCCTGCGTTCTGCGCCCCACACTGAGAAGTTAGCTATTCTTCCAGGGATGCTGCATTCAGAATCACCAGCGAAGCAGCTTGATTTGTCTCCAAAAAGTGGAGCTTAATCAGGGTTAAGTGAGGTCTAAGCAGTGGGGGTTTTTTCATTCCTGTGGTGATGAGAATGTTCTCAAATGAGATCCTGACAATGTTTGGGCAGTTCTACAAATTTACTGAAAATCATTGACCAGCACGCTTAAAGTGGGTAGGTGTCATGGTATGGAAATTAACCTTCAAGAGAGCTGTTAAAATTAAAAAAAAAAAAAGAAAAGGAAAAAGAAAAGCTTCGTGAGTCTTCAGTTCCTCCAGCAGTTAGGATGGATACTCCTGAAGATTTCTCAGACCACTTTGCTCCTACTAACCGTATAAATTAAAATGCAACTGGATTGATTGAAATGTGTGGAAGAGATGCTTTCTACATAACAGAATATAAGGACATTCCTTTGAAGACTGTACATCCTTGTAGAAATGTGTATTTCATTTGGATCCTAGAGCAGGCTCAGTGATTCACTTCCTGGGGACCACAATGATAATGAAGCAGAAAGACGGTGCACATTTTCACCAAGGAGCGTGCTGGCCTTTCCTGTCCTAGAGAAACTGGTTTCCTCTCTTTTCCCAGTGAGTCTTGGGAAGTCTGTCTTTGAAAATGTCTAGTGGGTTAAGGATTTGAGATTCAATTTAGTTATACCACGCCTCTCAGTTAAACTGTCCGTTTCTAGACTTGGGAACAAGAAGGTTAAATCACCTATTGTTTAAGATTTGGTCTCTCATAACAGACCTACATGGAATGGTTATTTCCTTTTCAGTGCCACCCTTGCTAAGCTCTTTCTGCTTAAGGCTGACACATTCTATCACTTGAGCCATACCACCACTTCTGGCTTTTTTTCCTGGTTAATTGGAGATAAGAATATCTTGGATTTGTCCACGGGGCTGGCTTCAAACTTTTGTTCTTCAGATCTTAGCCTCTTGAGTACCTAGATTATGGACATCGAGAAAGGCACCAGGTTTTCTTGGCACTGGGAGGAAGCAGAAAATGAATTCAAAAGAAAGAAAAGAGAATGTGTGTCATAGATTTCCTGGTAAGATAAGACTGATGCCAGGAGATATAAAGCCGAGCAAGGTGGCTCGTGCCTGTAATCCTAGCTACTTGGGAGGCTGAGATCTGAGGATCGAGGTTCAAAGCCAGCCCAGGCATTAAAGGTCCTAAAGACCGTTAGACACTTATCTCCAATTAATCTCTAGAAAAGGGGAAGTGGGACTGTGGCTCAAGGGGAAGGGTGGTAGCCTTGAGCTGAAGAGCTCAAGAACAGTGCCCAGGCCCAGAGTTCAAGCCCCACGGCCCGACCAAAAAAAAGAAAGAAGAAAAGAAAATGAACCACAATGCCCTTCTGGGAAGAAATGCCCACTGCAGCTTCTCTCATTAACATTAATATTAACTGCTATTCTCTGTCACTTTTAAATTTTTCCCATTATGTTATTTGATGACAAGTTTATATCACATGGCATTCATATTTTTCTCCATTTAAAGTTGAAGAAATGAGAAATTGAAGAATTGAGAAGTTAAAGAAATTACCCAGTCGACATTTTTACATCACATTTGTTTATTTATATTTATTTGTAGTCATTGAACCATCACCAGAACAAAATCAACTTGATTATAATGTGTGATTTTTTTTCCGTACACACACACACACACACACACACACACACACATCAAATCACATACACACACGCACACATATATATATATATATGCTTTTTTTTAAATTACATCTTTGTCCATGATCCCTTTTAATTCTTTTTCCTCTTGTTTCACTCCCCTAGACCTTTTCTTTCTCCCCTCTGCCATCAGGCAAATCCTGCTCCAAACAGGCCCCTTTTACATCAGTGACCATGGTGTCGTCTAATTTTTATTTGAAAATTGCTCTTCTGGGCCTTCGGTTTGGCCTAATGGTAGAGTGCTTGCCTAGCATGCATGAAGACCCAGGTTCGATTCCTCAGTACCAATACATAGAAAAAGGCAGAAGTGGTGCTGTGGCTCAAGTGGTAGAGCTCTAGCCTTGAGAAAAGCCCAAGAACAGTACTCAGGCCCTGAGCTCAGGCCCAGGATTGGCAAAAAAAAAAAAAAAAAAAAAAAAAAGGAAAGGAAAGAAAACTGCTTTTCTATGTATGAGAATGGTTAGTTCTACTTTAGGGATCCATTTAAATCCATTCATTTTAAGCCTTTGTGCACTTTACCAATGGAGGTAGTTTCCCGTAGGCAACAATGATTAGGTCTTACTTTTAATCCAATAATACTGTTTCTTTTTTATTAAAGAATGTCAATCATCAACATTCTCATTTGCTTTTTGTTTACAATCCTTTTTCCTTTAATTATGAAAAGTAGCTTTGCTGACAAAGTAATTTAGGTTGACAGGTTTTCCTTTTTTCTTTTTTGGGGACTTGTTCTTTCAGAGTTTCTGTTGAGAAAATTGCTGTTATTCAAATGGATTTGTTTATGAATTCACGCCTTCATCTTGTAGCCTTTAATAGCTTTTCCATTCTCTGTATATGTACTACCTTATCATAATGTAATCTGGAGTTCATTTCTAGTTCTGCAATATCTGCATGAGCATCTCTGTGAAGACTTGGAAAACTTTCTGCTATTTGTCAAGTATTTTCTCTATGTCCATGGTTTGTGAGTTTGGTTTTTTAATAGTGTCAAAGGTCTCGAATATTATTTCTGTGCCCATCATTTTTTATAGGCTTTGTCTTTTGGCAGTGTCCCCAAAGTCTTCATCTATATCTAACTGCTCTAACTCATCAGCTCTGTTTTCAAATTCTGATATTGTGACTCAATTTAACCAAAGCTACTGGTGAGGCTTTCATCTGTTTTCTCATTGACTTATCTAGTGTTTTATTTCCAGAATTTCAGCTCGATTTGTGTGTATGCACATGCATGCCTGCGCATATGTGTGTGTGCATGTGTACGTGCATGTGTGTGTGCATATGTGTGTGTGCATGTGTGTGTGTGTGCACATGTGCGCATGTGGGTACATGCACATTCATCAGTCCTGGAGCCTGAATTCAGAGCCTCCACTTCTGCATTTTTCCCCCCATGCTCAATTGAAAATAAGAACCTCAAAGACTTTCCTGCCCAGGCTGGCTTGAAACCAAGATTTTCTGATCTCAGCTTCCTGAATTTTAAGATATACAGTGTGAACCATAGGCACCTGACAGACAGTTTGATTTTTCTCTTCTAAGAAATTTCTGCAACTTCATCGAATTCCTCTTTTATGTCTTGCATTATCTGCCTTTCTTCACTTACCTGTTTATTTTTCTCTTGTTATCCACACTTACTTTTATTCCATTCAGATTTATTAGTTAGTCTTATAAGCATTCTTTTTGTGTGTGTTGTGGGGGGGGAGTTATGGGGCTTAAACTCTGGGCCTGGGTGTTATCCCTGAGCTCTTCAGCTCTAGGCTACCACTCTGCCCCTTGAGCCTCAGCCCTACTTTTCATTTGCTAGTGGTTAATTGAAGATAAGAGTCTCTGGTTCTTTAGTGCCCAGGCTGGCTTTGAACCTCAGTCCTCAGATCTCAGCCTCCTGAGTAGCTAGGATTACAGGCATGATCCACCACATACAGCTCTTATAAACATTCTTTTGAATTATTTCTCTGGAATTTCATCCACCTTGTTATCATGCATGACCATTATTGTGGATTTGTTGACTTTTTAATCTTAGTTTTTGATTAATGGGTTTGGTTTTTCATATTTCTTTTGTTCCTACATTGCAGTTTCCCCATCTAAAGCCAAGGCATTGATTCGAAAGTTTCATCATCTGCAGTCTTCCAGTGGAAGTATTTTGGGTGCCCTGGTAAGATGGTATAGAGGCGGGGCTATAGTGTAATCCTTAGCCACTGAAACGAGGCTATAACTCAATTATAAAGCATTTGCTCGTGTGCTCAGGATACCACGCCTGAGTCCCAGCACTGTTCACATGGAAGAAATCAGTCTTCAGTCTCACATGCTTCCTACTGTTCAGGTGGTACCGTGTGTGTGTTAGGATGGAACCAGTCAAGGGTCAGGCTTTTACGTCCAGCCTTCATCTATGTCCTTGCTGATAAGACAGAGTTGACATCCACCCATCAAGTAAGCTACCACTTGCTCCATAAGGCCCCCACTTTTTACCACCAGGGCAGCAAAGTCCAAGCCAAGGAGTAGCCCTCAAATGCATCACAAAGTGGAAGAAGCAATCAGAGGGTGAGTTCTGCACAGCCACAGAAAAACTGAGGGGCACAGGTGCTCTTCTTGCCAATCTCAGGGCTTCCAGGCTCTGCCCAGCAGTGGCTCAGCCTACAGGTAAAGAGGTGAAAGTGTCTACCTCACAGGACCAAGGCTCAGTGCCTTCAATCCTGCCCGGTGATAAACACACCTAGTGAGGAGGCCGCTCCACATGCCACACACTGTGCCATCTGCAATGCCTAGACTCAGGGCTGGGCATTCCAGGAATCCTCAGGGGATGGATACCAGGACGGGTCAGGAAGGACGGGCACCGGCTGAGCAGAGGTTGGTTTCCAGTCCACAGATTCACATTCGGCCCCCTCTCAAGATGGTGCCTTGCTATAGCTCTCTGACATAAACAGAATAACAAAATGGCTTTCCCCTGTGAAGCCAGCCTGCCATATGTGAGCCATAACCATCACACTAAGCCTACTCACTGGAGTTGAGAGTTGTGGGAGGTGTGGGAGTTCCCTACAGTAAGAATTGCTAAGCCTTCGGCCAGCACTACATTGCATGGCTTACCTGGCTGTGGTGCTTTTGGCTTCTCCTTCCCACTTGAGGAGCCAGGGTTGGAGCTGTAGACAGTTTTCTACTGTTATTTGGGGTTTTTTTTTCTGGTTATCTATACCTTTGAGTTGTCATTCCACTTCAAAATATCTATTAATTTGTGTGGTAGATAATGGTTTCTTTTGCCAAAAAAAGGTAAAAATTGGTAACTTTCTCCTATCTCAGTATATAATAGGAGTGAGTGAGCTTCGTTCTTTTCCTCCCGTGTCAGAAACAGTAACTCCTACCAGTTTTCCAAAGGCATAATGAGGCATATAATATGCATGGGTGTCTCACATTCTCCTAATCATCCTAAAAGGTTTGTATGATTATCCCAATTTAAGTCATGGAAACAGAGATGAAGCATTTAAGTGATTTACAAAAAGAGCCTCCGCTGCCAATTAGTAAAACTGGGAGGTGAATGTGAATCTACCTTGCTCCAAGTACATTGTGTGTGTGCCTCGCCTTCCTAGAGAGACAGTGTGCTCAACAGCCTCTCCTGCGTGACTTCTCTGCCACCTGGTACCTTCTGTGCCACGTTTCCTTATTTGCTTGGTCCATTGGTGCCAATCTCCGTCTGAACATTGAGAAAGCAGCCCTGGCACGTGGGCAGATAGATAATTAAGACCCCTTCCACACCCTGCCCTCTTCGGTTAGACAAACAGCAGCTAATGAGCTTTGACGTCACAGCGGCAGTCCTGTGGGAAGGCCCTGGGCTCACACACCCATTTTACAGATCAGCTGGGCAAACAGAGGACGAAAGGCCAGACCTATTCTAAACAAATAAGAAGAAAGCCTCACGCTGCCCCTTTGCCTCAGTACAAGTGCCTGTTTATCCCGATTGCCTCTGAGATAATGTTACTATCCCACAGCTGTATGTGGAAAGGTGCATTTCGTATTTTTCCACAAAGAGAAATTATTTCAAGAGCGAAGTGGGTGATTTATCCCTGTGCAGACTTTGTGAGGCTACTTACTAACAATTCAGAGCTCCCCTTTATGGTAAATAGTGCATTCTTCACCCTAACAGACTTTAGATATATACTTTTTTTTTTTAAGGAAAAATATACCCTGCAATGGCATTGAAGAGCTTATAAAGATAGTTGTAGAAGCCTTTCCTAGTGAAAGAAGCCACCAAGGTGCCCACAGATCCCTGAAGGCACCAGCAAAGTTTCAAAGCCCATGACAACATGTAATGTAAGGGCAGGGCAGAGGTCACTCTTGACTTCCGGGTGACAGGCAGGCCTGAGGTTCTGTACCAACAAGGTCAAAGTTCTGTTTTTACCCATCTGTAAAACCATCCTTATTTCCACACCCTGAAGAGTGTGAGCTAAGGCATGCATCATTTGTTTACTGATTTGACAACTGCTGACTGAGCCTCTGCGAGGTCCAAGGAAACTGACTCCAATGTGAGAGGCGGGCAGGCAGACAATCTTTGCCCTTTCGGTCCAACAATGAAGAATGATATGATCCAAGGACCTACAAGAGTACCAGGTGTGCTGGAGAGAACCACCCCAAGCTATGTGAGGGAGAGGACACGGGAACCATGTGAAGTAGGAAAGAACCAAGACTCAAAATTGTGGAGCTACAAATGCAGAAAGCCAACATTGGCTTGGAGCTGACTCAGCTCTACAAACTCCTGGATCCAATGCTGGATCCAAACGTGGGAAAAATCAGATTCCAGGTGTATCGGATTCCAGGTGTATCGTCGCCAGACTAGACCAGGAAAGTAACTGATGTGGACACACACAGCTAGACCATTCATTTGCCAGTGTTAGGCCTGACCCCTGAGGCCGCCTCAGAGTGGAGAGACAGAGACATGCTACTTAGCCTGACTGTAAATTGAAGCCATGTTTTTGTCCCTCTTGTTTCCGATGGGATGAGGTAATTAGTGCTTTCCTGTCTGCCACCATATAGGCGTTGTAGCAGGGATGGGTAAACGGTAAAAATGAAGGACACGACTCCACCCAGAACTCCTTCCTCTGTTTTCAGCTCCAGCTTCGTAACCAACACTCCAGGTGAGTGAGGCTCCTGGGCTAAGATACAGTTTTGCCAAGTCAGGCACTCAATGGCAAAGGAGATTGGCCCAGTCTGCGGACTTCCATGGGACTAGAAAGCTCTCTCAAACACTGTCACAGGATGGGAAAAGGAATGCACATGTGTGGGAAATATCACATGTATTACTTCTTGAGCTCCCCAAAGCCCCTTCCACCAGTTACACTCCTTTTATTCAGCAATTCACTGATTGTATGAACTATTTACTAGACAACCCATACTATTTACTCAACTGTTTACTTCTGAATCTGGACGTTTCAGGGCTAAGAAAAACCAGATATCTATTCTCACTGATTGACATTCCCTACTCCCCAGAAATTGTATCATGTTGTAGACAAGAAGAAGAAAAAATATCTCTCCTACTCGTCTTTCTAAGTATTCTGGTTGGCAGTCCTATAAATTGGAAATGGGGGAAACAACCTGAAGTTTATGAGCATGTACCTTGTGCTCACATAAGGAAATCCCTAGAGATGAGTAACTGGAAGGATTGGCTTAGACCTGAGGATAAAAATCACACGGAAGAGACAAAAGAAGGAAGAGCAGTTGTATCAGAGTCTGGGTGCAGTTCCACCAGAAGGTGTGGCGCTATTTAGCCTCACTGCAGATCAGGCATGGGGAAGACACACACTGGACGTGTGGAAGAAGAGAGCGCCCGCTGGAGGGCAGAGGGTGAAGGCAATGCAGAATGATCATTCCCACATCAAGCACCAGAATAAAGACAAGGAGCGCGAGAGGATGGACGGGAAGGGGTGGAGGTCGGGTTCTGCAGGATGTTTCAGGCTGTGTAGGAATCATCAGAAGGCCTGGATACCAGGACTGCTGCATGTTTCCCTCATGGTTCCCTTCCAGTTGTTTAGAGATACAAGTAGGAGAAGGTAAACAGAGGTTAGGAACCAGGAACCCCGCCTACCATTAGAGGAGTTAATTACCAGGGCATTGTCCTAGCAGTGGATTTCCAAGTACCTGTTATTATGCTCCCCTCCTCCCTGCTCCCTTATCTCTGAATGCCTACAGGGTAGGCAGTGGGCCAGATTCAAGGGCTTTCGTTAGTCCCTGGTCTCCCCATCCCATTTGTACTTAGGTATACCCTTATAAACAGCAGTAGATTTCGATTTTAGGTCTCCAGTCCTGGCTGGGTGATGTTCCTATTTGAGAGAAAAGTTTCACAAAGGCTATTTACATATCCAGTGCTTCTCAACGAGACTGAACAAAGAGGCCTGGCGGAATCCGGTGTCCCAGTGTAGGAGCTCTGGGCTACTGTCTGAGGCCACAGACGTGATGCAGGCAGGGATTGGTCAAGGGTGTTCCCTCAGGAAACGCTGAAAAAACACCAGCTCCTATGACAAAACACCCTGAACGGACCTGAGAAAAGTGCATTATGGCATTTTTTTTTCCTCCTCTCTTTTTCCGAGTTTCTCCTGCCTCAAACCCAACAACCACATTGTAAAATATACTTCCTGATGTCCCTTCACTGTCCCCAAATTAAATCCAAAGATGGTACCACCTATGCTTGTTTGTAAAATGGAGAAACATTCCAGGCTCAGATAATCACAAACAGGTTTTCCACCTACTTGAATGTCCTCGGAGTCACATACAAGGGTGAGGACGAGTGTGGAGAGTTGTATAGATGATATCACGTGAAGCAGGGCGGCATCCACAACCTTTGCCCACTCTGTCAGCAGCGTCCTTGATCGTTTCATCACTCCTAATCCCTAAGATACTTCAGGCTGCCTTGTTGGCACCCAATAGAATTGGCATATTCCCAAGCCAGCCCCTTGTGGCTGGCAGCAATTCTTTGGTCCATCTGTGCACATCCATTAGCCACTAAGGAGGAAGCAGAGACTCAGTATGAGTCATTTGGAAAGGTGGCCATGGAAGACTGTTTTCCTTTATCTCAGGTCCCGTAAGCAGGCAGCCAGCATCTAGTACATGAACCTGCACATCTAGTAAATGTACTGTATGAGGGGACACATAAAAAGTTGGATACAACTATGACTCTTAAAGAAAAAGCAAAAACTCTCCCAGACGCCATGAGGCAAATGTTATGCTATTTAATTTAGATTTGAAATATGAGGTTCCTAAACCAGGCTTTCTTTCCATTGGTTTAAATCATCACTTTGTATAGAAGAGTAAATACGGGGAAAAATATTTTGTAAAATAAGACGTCAAAGAAAGGATTCCGCAAATTGAACTCAAACTCCCACTTTGAGCTCTTTTAAGACTTGGTAATATGTTTTATAATTGATAATATATTTTATAAAAACATATCACTCCAAATGTTCCTGTGACTAATGAGAAGAGATTTATCTACCAGAGAACAAAACTCTGAATATTGTATTTATGAAATTCTTTTTTGTTTTTTGCAAGTCCTGGGGCTTGAAATCTGGACCTAGGCATTGTCCCTGAGCTTCTTTTGTGCTTGAAGCTACCACTGTACCACTTGAGCCACAGTGCTGCTTCTGGCCTTTTCTGAGTAGTTCATTAGAGATAGAGTCTCACAGACTTTCCTGCCCAAGCTAGCTTTGAACCACAGTCCTCAGATCTCAGCTCCTGGAGTAGCCAGAATTATAGGCATGTGCTACAGGCGCCTGGCTGAAATTGTTTTTAAAAGTGTAGAAGTTTTGTGCATGGAAAAGATATTTTAAAGCCTAATTTCTAATGATTTCAAACCATACTACAGAAGAATGCCTGTGTTATATTATGTTCCTTGTCACTATTTTCAAGTCCTAAGTCTTTTCAAGACAAAAATTGCAGGGGCTCCAAAAGCACCATTTCTCCTGGAAACTCACTGATATGGAAAGTATGAATACTGAATGCAATGAAAGAAGTTGGGTGAGGTAGATTCTCGGGAGACTTGAACACATAAACAAACTTTGAGATGTTTGGGAAATGAAATAGGCAACATAAATAAATTATATATAAAAATCACAACTGGAAAAAATACAGAGATAGGCAAGTAGAAGAAACTACTTGTGTGGAAGCTGTTTTTCAAATGATGGGAGAGAAGATGAGAAGATAAATAATAGATTGGATGTTCTTAAGAGCCTTCAGTAGCAATCACAGTACATAGTGTTAAATCTCATTTTGTTTCTTTTTTCTTTCTTTTTGTTTTTGCCATCCTTTGGAGTAAAATTGGGACCTCACACTTGCTAAGAATGCTCTACCAGTGGAATTTACCATAGCAAAGATATGGAACCAACCCAGATGCCCCTTAGGAGATGACTGGATCAACAAGATGTGGTATTTATACACAATGGAATTCAATGCTGCCATCAGAAAGAACAACATTGCCCCATTTGTAAGGAAAGACTTGGAAAAATCATATTAAGTGAAGTAAGCCAGACCCAAAGGAACATAGGCTCAATGGTTTCCCTCATTTGTAATAATTAGTACAAACCTTGGACTCTCCTAGCAGAGGATTACAATAGCTAAAAATCTAGAAACATAAGGTCATATAGGATGAGGCCAAATGAAAGGACCTCCAGGATATGGGAACAAGAGCCATATAATGTGTGATTATTTTTCTTAATGTACTATGTCATTTCTCATCTCTTTTGTTGTCCTTTGGTTATTCTCATATTGTCACGGTATCTTACCTTGTTATCTGGTGTATTGTATATACATTTATTTGTTTATTTGAAATAGAAAAGGGAAGGGGGGAAAACAAGATGAGGTGACAGGGTGGGGGGAGGGAAATGGGGACAAAAACATGAGAAAGGGTATCAATGTATGTGAAGTAATGCACCTTCCATCTGGCAAATATAACTGCAACCCCTCTGTTAATTACAATAAAATTTTTTTCAAAAAAATATTTTAAATTAAATATAGAAAAAAAATTTCTACCAGTGGAGTTAGGCTCCAGGTCCTTTTAGTTGTTTTTCAGATTGGATCACCTGCTAACTTTACCTGTGCCGGCCTTGAACCCCCATCCTCCCCCTTTCTGCCTTCTCAAATAGCTGGGATTGCAGCCATAAACAACCACCGTGCCCATCCAGATGTCCCCATCTCACTGCAAAGGTCCACGTTCTCGTTGTCTTCACCAGAGCTTTTTCCACTCAGTCGCCAACCAGAAACTCCCATTATGACTGGTTCATGCCTCCTTTTTCCTCTTCTCCATACTTTAGAACAACACTCTGTCGCTCCCCAAAAACATGTCAGGGCCCCTCTCTAGTGGAAGGAGTGGACAGAACTTACGTGCATTCACTGGAGGGAACAACTAGACTCTGGCGATGCTTATGGCTGCTCCACAGCTTGATGGGAAATTGACCCCATCTAGCCACTTCACCCAGCCACTAGGGGAGTCCCTGGAGAGCTAGCATAACTTTCGTGCCACCCTGCGCCACCCCCACCCACATTCCTTATGCCTCATAATTGCTGGCTTGTGGGCTAATGGTTCATTTTCCATGACTGTGGTTAATAGGGAGCCTTTCCTCCTCTGGAGGGCTCTGCAAGACTGGGTGCCATTCTGCCCTGTGGGCAATGAAGTTCAGCCCTGGGGATCTGTGGAAGAAAGTGAGCCTGTCTCAAAGGTCACGTTGCAGAATCTTAATTATAAGAATCTGTAATTGGCTGTCACCCCACCCCATAAGAACAGCAAGAATGATGGCTTCTCCATCCCCACAGAGTGATAGAAGAGGAAGACAAGCAAAGAATTGTTGCTGTAGGGAAATGAAATGTTGTTGTTGTTGTTTAAATAATCTCAGGACAACTGATGATGGAATACAAGGAATAAACTCTTTATCTGCAGTCACCAAACACTGAGGCGTATTTTCTCAGGAAAAGCACTCAAGGAACATTGGTCCCCATGGCTTGCTGAGGGAGTTTGAAGATAATCACCCGCGACATTCAGGTTTTCCTTGGGACACAACGTTGAACAACTGACCTTATTAGGGGGCTGAGTAAATGCCAACGTGGAATTTCTGCTCCACTGAAACCAAATTCCTTCCTAGCCATCTCTCCCATGCGTTGGCAGCACCTGTCCCGCTTAGGCAGAGTTAATTTGAGGTCATTTTAAAGTTTTTCTTCCTGGGGCTGGACAGGGTGCCGGGGCAGGAAACAGTGAGAAATATCACCACAGGTGATACCTTGTGGTGAGTTTGTCTTGCTTTGCAGCTTCCTTGGTTAGCCACTACACAGTGGATAACTCCTACATTACAGGTCACTCTGATTATCAAAACATTTATTTATTTGTTTATTTGTATTGGTACTGAGACTTGAACTCAGGGCCTGAGACCTATCCCTTAGCTTTAGCACTCAAAACTAGCACTCAGCCAGGCATGGTGGCTCACACCTGTAATCCTAGCTACTGAGGAGGCTGAGATCTGAGGATCATGATTCAAAGCCAACCCGGGCACTAAAGACCATAAGGGTCTCACAGATTTCCCTGCTGAACCGGCTTTGAACCCCAATTCTCAGATCTCAGCCTTTTGAGTTTCTAGGATTAGAGAGTGAGCCTCCAGTGCCTGATCCATAAGTATTTATTAAGTCATCACCATAGGCTGAATCCTCTATTGGAGGCTGGGAGAAGTATTTCAGAGGCGGAAGAGTGTGGCTTGCGGAGAGAGAGAGAGATGAGGAAGGGTATCCAGGCATTGCCATGTGCTCTGGCTTTCCATCTTGGCCTGTGTACATACTATATGCACATAGCATAGAATAATATAATAGCATACTCGTATAATAGTACATATTGTATTATAGTATAAAATAGTATAATAGTACATATTATAGTATATGTATATATGTAATATAGTATTACATGTATGTAATAGTATTCGTCTATGGAATATTACATGTATTGCAACAGTGCATATATGCACATAACACATGTATATGTGTGTGCATGTGTAAATATGCATAATATATGCATGAGTACCATCTAGTAACAGAGCAATGGACACCAGTCGCCAATCTATCTAATCTTCACTTGATAACTTTCGGCACACAGGAGGTCTCTTAAGATCACACTTCACTATAAAATAGCACAGGTGAAGCCACATCTTTGTCTTTCCAGAGCCCCAGAAACAAGGTGGCATGTGAGTAAAATCCAAACATTTAAGGCACCAACTGCACTCCACAAAGGGAACATTTGGGGTTTGCTACCTTGGCGGTGTGGATCTTTCCAGAACTTTAATTCTAGGCCGGCTTGTTCGCGGATCCCCGGCAATGCACACCCTGCACCCAGGAAGAACTCTTCCAGCTGGGAACAGCAGCCATGACCTCCTCTTCCTTCTGCCCAGCCTGCAGGCTGCCTTTGACTGCCACCACCACCCTGGAAGGTGTGCCAACGGTTCACTTTATTATCACTCCTAAAATGTACACTAAGAAGCAAACCGAAGGGGCCGGGAGTGTGGCCTGCTGGTAGAGTGCTTGCCTATCACCTGGGTTCAAGTCCTCGGCACCACAGCCATAGAAAAAGCCAGAAGTGGTGCTGAGGCTCAAGGGGTAGAGCTCTAGCCTTGAGAAAACCCAAGGACAGTGCTCAGGCCCTGAGCTCAAGCCCCAGGAGTGGCAAAAACAAAACAAAGCACAAACAAAAACAACAAGTTGAAGCTTTTTGCGGTGGTGCTCACAGCAATTCCAGCACTTGGGGAAGGGAAGCAGAGGCAGGAAAACCAGGAGTCTGAGGTTAGCCTGAGCTAAGTCACAGGACTTAGGAAGGGAGGGAGGGAATGGGAGGGGATGGGGAGGGAGGGAAAGGAAGAAAGGGGGGAAGGGAAGGGAAGGGAAGGAACCTAAAATAATTCCAATCCAATGTTAGCAACTTCACCACAAGTAATCTTCCAAAACACAGTTCTGAAGCCAGGCAGTAGTGGTTCGTGCCTATAATGTGAGGTTGTGGTTCGAAGCCAGTCCAGGAAGGAAGGCAAGTTCATGAGATTCTTTTTTGTTGTATGTTTTCATTTATTAGGCTTTTAAAAAAAATGATACTGTAAAGGTGATGTAAAGGGGGTGAATTATGTAAGTCAGATAAAGAGTATATTTCTTTCTTTCTTTTCTTTTTTCTTTTTTTTTTTTGCCAGTCTTGGGGCTTGAACTCAGGGCCTGAGCACTGTCCTTGGGCTTTCTCAAGGCTAGTGCTTTACCACTTGAGCGGCAGCACCACTTCCAGCTTTTTCTGTGTATGTGTTATCAAGGAATTGAATGCAAGGCTTCATGCATGCTAGGCAAGCACTCTACCACTATGCCATGCTCAAGAATATATTTCTTATCTCCAACTAACCACCAAAAAGCCAGAAGTGGTGCTCTGGCTCAAGTGGTAGAGCATTAGTCTCGAGTAAAAGAAGCTTAGAAACAGTGCCGAGGGCCTGAGTTCAAGCCACAGAAGGGTGTGAACCACACATGCATGCATGCACGCACAGAGTTTCTAGCCAATGAGGTACTTAAGTGTTGGGGACCGACTGTGGGGTCAATGACCTTGGACCTGACCTTGGACCTACACAACTATATACACTAGGAAGTAACTCTTATCAGGATAACTTTAAGCAATGTCAATCAGTTCTTATCAGGATGACTTTAAGCAATGTTAATCCTTTCTCATTTGTCCTATATGTGACTTGTTTACTATTTTGTATGAATGTAGCCTCTGGCAGTTCCCTAGTTTTAAGAAGAGTTTTTAAGGTCGGAACTTAAAATAAACAGGACAGTCTTAGGCGGCAGTCTGGAGCTCACAGCCTTCTTGGACTGCTGACTTGGGCTGTAGTCCTCCTGAACTCCATCTGTTTGTCTCTCTTTTAATTTTTCCTAGTCCTTGCCCCTATTTCAGGAATCCCAATCTGCGAACCCTGCTTTGCTGCCGGCTGGCCCCGGCACTTAAGTCCTAAGTCTAGCTAATCATTCTTCCCTTACCTTGCACACATGCCTATATGATTTAAATGAATGCTCATTTTGACTCTTTCATGCAGACAAGCTTTCTTTTTCCTAAAGCATTTACAATACCAGGACTCCAAACAGAAATGTTCCCTGCTTGGTCAGTTGTAGGTTTTATACTTTTTCCCTTGTAAAAGCTGAATGGATGCTGGTTAAGGTCTCTGAGTGATGCTGATAGAATGTCCTTTATGCAAAGGAAGCAAATTAACTGAAGGCAGGGGGGACGGGGGGGGGGGGGGGGAGGAACACCCCTTTCATACAATAATACAGAAGACATGGTTGACCTCACCTAGGTCAGCAGGGAATGAATGGGGGGCTGAATGGAATTCTGTGTTTGTTTGTTGCTAGTCCTGGGGCTTAAACTCAGGACCTGGGCACTTTCCTGAACTTCCAAAGCTAACACTCTACCACTTGAGCCATCGTGCCACTTCTGGCTTTTTCTGTGTATGTGGCACTGAGGAATTAAACCCAGGGCTTCATGCATGCTAGGCAAGCACTCTACCTAAGCCACATTCCCAGCCCATGCAAGAATGGTTTTATACACAGTCCTTAGATGGTTTAGGCAGGAAGATTATGAGTTCAAAGCCATCCTGGACTGTATACCAAGGCCCTGCCTTGAAATAAGGAAACCAGTTTTGTAGATTGCCTTGCCTGCCCACAGGAAGAATGAATTCACAAAACAAACAAATAAAACCATGTGGCTAGAGAGTGGTTGTATTTGTCAGGAAGCTGTTATTTAGATAGCCAGGGCAGTCCTTTGTCTTGGCTGTCTCAATATCATTTCATGTAGTTGACTCCATCAAAGTGAGCAACAGAGGGAGAGAAGGCCACTATGACAGCTTGGGTAGGAATGATGGTTACAAAGAGCAGAAAGGCCACTTGGATTCCTGACAGCAAATGCAATCTAAGAGCCGCTGGCACATTCCGAGTGATGTTGTGTACAGCAGGTCATGGATGCTAGTTTCATAAAAATTGTTCTAAGTCCTGTTAGGCAGAAAGCCATAATGATGCTAATAATGATTCCTTCTTTTAAAATAATCTTATAAAACCCCGGGGACAGTTTAGTTACTATTTTAAATTTCATTTTGTTTTGTTTCTCTTAAATTGAAGTAGCCTGGAGTGACTTCAGATCTCATCTGTTGAAATCTTCCAAGCTTATTGTTGACTTTCAAACAAATATTTTGATTGACTAAGCTCAGATCAGTTAAGGACTTCTGGGGGATGGAGAATCATCTCAAAATTGTTATTTCAAGGGATTTAGTTATTTTCTTAGGCATCTGCCACAAATAGCATGCCTTTAAAAAGCCAACTTTCTACCAGCATTTTACTTCTGAAGTAACCCTTGAGATCTGACATCTGGATTAATAGCAGATAAGAGGGTCCCCAAAGAGAATCACCCAGCCTGCCTAAAAACCTCTCAACGTTTTGAACTCCTTGAACTTTAACAAGCCTATGTATATCACACATAGGATTAAGATGTTTTGGGGTTTTTTGCGGGGAGGCGGGGAGGTTTCCAGGCCTGGACCTTCAGTCCTGGCCCGAGCACTGTCCTTGGGCTTTTTCCTCAAGGCTAGCATTCCACTTGAGTCACAGCACCACTTCCAGCTTTTTTCTATGTCCGTGGTACTGAGGAATCGAACCCAGGTTTTCATGAATGTTAGACAAGCACTCTACCACTAGTCCAAACTCCTAGCCCCAAAGATGGTTTTATAAATGATTTCTAACATAAATAAACATGTCTAACTTAGAACTGGAAGAGTGGCTCAAATGGTGAAGCGCTGGCTCTGAAAGAAACGTAACTGGAAATTACCATTGTGGTAGGTTATTCTAACTAAAACAAAGTGCTGATTCAGTTTGCATTGCGTGTTGAGTGTATAGTGTGCTTCAAGTATTTTCCATTTATCACCCCAGGCAGTTAACCCTGCTAAAAGAAAATTGCCTATTATTAGCCCCATTTTTCAGGTAAGGAAACTGAGATAACTTGCCAAAGCTTAAACAGATAAAAAGTAGTACTGTTGAGTCAGCTCCTAAGCTGTGTATTTAACTCCTGCCATGGTGGTGTCAAAAGAATCAGATTCTCTCCATTGGCCTCATTCATCAGAATCATTCAAGGAGTTTATTAGTAGGACAACATCCTTGGGCTACAAAAGGGCTGCCGAGACCAGGAAGGGGAGAGGAAGAGAGAGAGGGAGGGAGGGAGGGAGGGGGAGGGGGAGGGAGGGGGAGGGAGGGGGGAGGGAGGGAGGGAGGGAGGGAGAGGGAGAGGGAGAGGGAGAGGCTAATCCACTCCTTCTAAACTCCACTTTGAATGTGTGTGTTTTCAACGGAATCTTCAACACAGGACCTTTTGCCAAATCTTTCTTATCTCTCTCATAACAGAGTCCTACCTTCAAACTGGCCACCAAGAGCTCACATATGTCATCTGAACTGCTCAGGAGGCTGAAATCTGAGATCATGGTTCAAAACCAACCCCAGGTAGAAAAGTCAGTGAGACTCTTATCTATAACCAACTAACGAGCAAAAAGCAGAAAGTGGAGGCTGGAGTGGCAGAGCTCTAATCTTGAAAAACATAGCAAAGCAAGAACGTGAGTGTTTAAGTTCAAGCCCCAGTCCCAGCAAACACACACACACACACACACACACACACACACACGCACACACACGCACACACACGCACAGTTTAAGTTCCTGGAAAAACCATCCTTGTGAGCTGCTTTGCAGAGTGAACTCATATTCCTTTCAACTTTTTTTAAAAAGATGTCCTCACTATGTAACTCAGACTGAGCCCAAACTCATCACCTTTGTGCTTTATCTTCCCAAATGCTGGTATTACAGCTCTTTTCTTCTTCTGAAGCCTGAAACTATATTATAGTCTTTGCCCTATTTTCATAGTTTTTTAATGATTAACAATTGTTCAAAAATTTATATATATCATACCAATTTTCTACTTTTAACATCTCACACTACTGACAATTCATAAACCACTATTAATACATTAGTATTAACTAAAGTCTATAGTTTGCTTTGATTGTCTTAGGCTTTACACATGTCCTCTTGCATTTCATTATTCCATTCATGATACTACATTCAACTTAGACATGCCTCTTTTGCCTCCCATAGGCTGTCACACTGTCTCATACTTTTTAAAATTGTTTTATTGTTGGGGTAGAGGGGTTGCAGTTACATTGACCAGGTAGTAGGTGCATTACTTCTCACACATTGATACCCTTTCTCATGTTTTTGTCCCCACTCCCTCCCAATCATCTTGTCTTCCCCCCTTCCCTTTCCTATATCAAATAAACAAATAAACGCATATACAATATACCAGGTACCGAAGTCATACCTTGTTTTTTAAGGCTTGAGTAGCTTTGAGAAGTGATGATAAGGTATTTGGAAGAATGCTTCCCCAGTTGGATTTATCTGATGTTTTCCTCATGAAAAGACTGGGATTTTGAATTTGGGCATGAAAAACAAAGAGGTAAGATACCATTTTATCCTGCTATAGAAGTGTGCACACAGCTCCACTCTTTCGGTTGACCCTGAGCATGTGGCTGAGACAGCATTGGTCAAGTTTCTCGGTGGTAGTGCCACCTTTCACCATGTTTTCTTTGTAATCTAACAGCAAATACATGCAACAACATGCATGAACTTGAAATGTGTCACGTTAAGAGAAAGAAGCCAACTGTGAGACCACATAGTACGTGATTCCATTTATGAGATGAGCAGAAAAGGCGAATATTTTGAGGCAGGAAGTCAATGAGGGGTTGCCTGGCACTGAAAATGGAAATGAAGAGTTAACTGCCAGGAGGGCCACGTTTCCTTTTGGCCTGATGGAAAGGTTCTAAAATTAGACTGCAGAGGTGGTTGTATAATTTTTTAAGTCTGCTTAAAAAGAAAAATCCAATGAATTGTAAACTTGACTGGGATGGATTTTATAATCCAGAAAAGTTTCTTTAAAAGAAAAAGCCTGTCACCCTCAAATCCTGCTCTCTCCCATCCTCTTTAGGAAATCAGCTCTGTCAACTTTTGTTCACCCTACTGGTTTTCCTTCAGCAAATACATAAATGTATCAAATGATGTTTAAGTCACCAATTTTTCTTTAAATGCTGATTCGGGGAAGGCAGGACAGGTCAAGTTGAGAGGTTGAGAAACCCCCCTTTGAGATTTGTAGAAACTCTGAAAGAAAGACAACCCTTCCACGCAACAAAAGTTCTAAAGTTTTATGCTGGTCATGGTGACACATGCCTGTAATCCCAGAGCTAAGGGGAGATGCAGGAGTCCAGAGTCCCAGGTTAGACTATGCTACTGAGTAGGAACCCATGACTAGACAGACAAACAGATGGTTTTACATACATATATACATATATGAGACAAGATTTATAATATTGGTTTCAGTGTGTTTAATTACTTTTGAAATCACATGAATGTCATAATTTGGCTCAGAAGTTCACAAGCTGAGAAGAAAAAGAAGAGAGAATAAGTGGAAATGGAAAAATGGCTTTGTAGGAGATCAGAAGAGAACAACTTAGTAATATGCAAAGGACAGAAGGTGTGTGGGCGTGTGTGTGCCTGTGCATGTCATCTGTGCATGTCTTCTGTGTGTGTTCAAATATAGGATGGATTTTGCTAGGCTGTGCGTGGGCAGAGGAAGTCATCCATTTGCCAGTGTCACACCTTGACCACTAGATGGCAGCATTGGCCATTCTTGCGCAGAGAAAAATGACCCAGGGGCTGTATGAGCATCTGCCAGTTTCTAACCAAGTGCTCTAACCCTGGTCATGTGTACAACCGAACACGTACAAATAGAAACCATCCAGGTTGGTAAATAGAGATGCAAAAGTTCCCCCAGGGTTGTTATCATCTACTTATTTTTTTTCCTGGGTTTTTAAAACAATTTTTTTTTTCAAGTTAACACAGACATTCCTGGAAACAAACACACCAGAAAGCAAAGAATAATGAAGTCTTCCCAGGCAAGTTCATCTGGGCAGAACATTAACTTCTGTTCTTATATTTGAGGACTTTCCTGACATGAAAAAATGGGAGAAATGATAAGCTTTTGGGCTCTCAGACAATAAGGTCTATTCAGGTCACAATTTTACTGTCTGTGCTTCAAAACATTGTTGTGTTGATGTGCTAATGAACATCTTAACGTTGCATGGAAAGTTTTCTCCTTTCAGCTTAGTATGTCAAGGCTGCCTTCTTGTCCCCCCACCCCCCACCCCAGAGGGTGGCAAGTAATAATCAGGATAAAAGAGGCGTTGAGCTACTTTCTTCTTCCTCTCTGGCCAAGGGGGTGGGGGGTACCATCCACTCCCACTTCCAATGGCATTCCTGTGAGGAAGTTTGTCGTCTCCAGCACCTCTTACATAAGAAAAGTTTGTCAGTTCCATCACCAGCTTGAAATAACTTCTAAAGGTTTTGTTTGCTTAGGTTTAACTTTACTAATATTAATTACAGCAGAAAACCAAACACAAACTGAATTTTAAATTAAAAAAATCATAGAGCAAGATGCAGAATGAGGGAAGGGAGACATGATCTGAAAAGAAATGTACTCTTTACCTGACTTATATAACTGTAGCTCCTTGGTATAACATCTTTATAATAAAAATGTTTAAATAATGGAAAAAGAGCAAGAGCTGGGCACCAGTGGCTCACACTTACAATCCTAGCTACTCAGAAGGCTGAGATCTGAGGTTTGCAGTTCAAAGCCAACCCAGGCAGAAGAACTCTTGAGACTCTTATCTCCAATTAACCACTAGAAAACTGGAAGGGGTGCTGTGGCTCAAAGCAATACAACACCAAGCCTTGAGTGAAAAAGCTGAGACATCTCCCAGGCCCTGAGTTCGAACTGCAAGACCAATAAGAAAGAAAAAAGAAAAGAAAAACAGCAAGATGCAAAGTGTCAGAGTGTCCCCAGTGAGGGTTCCTGGGGTGCACTGGCCTGGAATGCTTTGATCATTCTCCCTGCTCTTCAGCTACAGATTGGCTTTAATCTCGAGAGCTCTGCCAGCCCTGAAATCTTCCGTCCCAGAGGTCATGCCCTTGGCCAGCCTCCCAGAGATGCCCCACCTCCCTTCCTCCCATTCCTCCCTTCTGCCTCCCTCCTGTCCACACTCACTGCAATCTCTGTTTCCTGGGGACTACGAGATGGAGATGCAAGATGAATTAAATGTACTTTAATTACCTTCGGAAGAAACACCAGATGCCCTGCCTGTTTTTCTCCTTTAGGAAGGAGAAAAAAATAAAACAAAACCAAAAAAAAACAAAACTAAACCTGCATTAAAGAATGTAAGTTGGAGTCAGGCCCCAGTGGCTCATGCCTATAATCCTAGCTACTCAGGGGGCTGAGACCTGAGGATCAAAGTTCGAAGCCAGCCTGGGCAGAAAAGTCCCCATGAGACATATCTCCAATTGACCACTCAAAAATCAGAAGTGGTGCTGTGGCTCAAGTAGCAGAGCACTAGCCTGGAGCCCAGACGCTCAGGGACAGCATCCAGGCTCTGAGTTCAAGCTCCACAGCGGACCAAAAACACAAAACAAAACCCCATAGAAGTTGGAGAAGATTTCTGGGGCGTGCGGTTCCCAAACCAAACACCACAGGCCCTCACAGGCCTCACCCCCTCCTGTGAGCTTCACCACCGAGCTGTCTAAATGAGTGCCATGACAGCTTCCAGCTCAGTCCTCTCCTCCTAATTGGCTCCTTATTTCCATGCACTCTAGCAATCCAGTGCACGCAGGGTGGACTCCACCCGCTCTCTGTCCGCCAATATTTTTGTGGACATTTGTCTACAAGAAACCGTTTAAGTCTCTGCCATGGGTGGTTTTTGAGCATCAATTCCCAAGTGGAATTGCTAAATCGGGTGGTGATTCTAGTTTATTTTTTTTTTCCTTAGGAACCACCATTCTGGCTTCCACAGTGTTTGCACCATGTTCTACTTCTACCACCATCACACATCCTCTCCATCTCCTTACAAATACTTATTGCTCTGATTTTTGTTTTTCGTTTCCAGGCCTGAAGCTTGAACTCAGAGCCTGGGCACTGTTCTTGGGCTTTCTCAAGGCTAGAGCTCTACCACTTGAGCCACAGCACCATTTCCAGCTTTTCTATGTATGTGGTACTGAGGAACTGAACTCTGGTGCTCATGCATGGTAGGCAAGCGCTCTACCACTAGGCCAAAGTCCCAGCCCTTATTGTTCTGTTTTTTTCAAAACTATTTAGTAGTCACCTTCACAGGTATAAAGGCAAATCTCATTTTGGTTTTTATTTGCATTTCCTTAAATTATAACTATTTAGTATCTGTGTATTTTTTTGTAATATTTCTTTGCATGGATTAGAAAATGGCACCATAATATGTTACAGAGTTAAACATTGAACTCTGTGTAACATTATCCTAGGACATATCAACAGTACAATGCATCACGAGGAGAGGGTAACAATTTTATTAAATAAAAAGTCAGGGGCCAGGAGTATGGCCTAGCGGTAGAGTGTTTGCACAAATCCCTAGGTTTGATTCCTCAGTACCACAAACACAGGAAAAGCCAAAATTGGTGCTGTGGCTCAAGTGGCAGAGTGCTAGCCTTGAGAAAGTCCAAGGACAGTGTTCAACCCGAGTCATCAAGCCCCAGACGGGCAAAAAAAAAAAAAAGCAGTAGTAAACATTTATTTCAGAACTGCCATTTATTTAACTAGAGTACACTTGACATTTAAAAACAACATGACCAGGCTGATATGCTAAGGTGCAGTTATAGTCTCAGAACTTGGAAGGCTGACTTAGGAGGGTTGAGAGTTCAAAACCAGTGTGAGCTACATAGCCCTGCCTGCCCCCCACAAGAACAACAACAACAATGGGACAAGTGATCCAACAATCCACTTTCCAGGAGCCTCTCCAGCATCAGTGTACTCATACCTTACACCCCACTAATGAGAAGGAATTCCTGTCAGTCGTCAGAGTCCCGGGCTGTGGCTCTAATCACTTCCTGTCTAGAAATGCTTTGGGCCTGAGTAAACTGACAGACCCTTTTCCCCCTCCAAGAGCCATTTACCAGTTTATCAAATCTCACCCATTTGTAATTAGATCATGTTGACTCTCCTTTCTTATATCTTACAGTAACAGAAAAAAAATTTTTTTAAAAGAAAAAAAAAACAAGCTGGAAGTTTGCTTGGCAGTCTAGACTCAGACAACTTTGTCTTTCCTCAGTTTGCAGCCCAAATGATTGCATCATTCAAGCATTATGTGCTTTATAACAATAACGAGCTTCCCTTAGAAAACATCTCCCATAAACGAATCAAAAGGCAGGAAAACAAAACAAAAGGCAACACACCAGCCAACACACACAGTCTCTCTCTCTGTCTCTCTCTGTCTCTCTCTCTTTGTCTCTCTCTCTCTGTCTGTCTCTCTCTCTCTCTCTCTCTCTCTCTCTCTCACTTTTTAAAGTTTTTACATGCTTAGGGATTTTTGTCAAACTTGACTATTTTGTTAGCTGGTTTAGGCTTCTGTGGGACTTAACTTCCACAGCTCCTGCCTCGAGTTCTGATGACCTTCTGTGGTTCTGTGGAATACAGAACTGCAAACAGCAGGCAAAACCCAGAGCACCTGCTGCCTCCTCCTTGCTCTGAAGCTGGGGGCCCGAGCCCTGAGGATTGATCAGAACCAATCAATAAGTCTTAGCTGCAGAGTTCAAATATTTAGATGCCTGGAAAATAGCCCTGGGTGACTAAAGCACCCACCTTGGGAATTCTGAGTCATCAGCCTGGAATGCAACACGGGGCAAATCCTTGTAGGCCACCAAAGTATCTCCACCTCCTCCGGGGAAATGATCCTGAACAAAGTAGACATTTCAAGGTACTGGCCCTCAGGCTCCCCTCCATGAAGTAACCTTTCCCAGCCTTTTGGGGTGGGGAGAAACACACTTCCTCACTAAGAACCACGGGGGGAGCCTGGAAGCTAGGCCTAAGCCAGGCCTTCGAGCCTCCTGGGTGCTGGTTCCACTGTGGGAGACGCAGCTCACCTCCCACCAAGGGATGTAGTAAAGCTCGGCCGAGGTAAACTGCCGGCAGCTGGAACGGGTAACGTACACTCTATGATTTCTGCGTGCTATCAGCACCAAGCTTCCCGCTCTGCTCTTCTGATGCCATCCCTCTGCCATTTTGTTTGTAGATTCTCTTCCCCCTAGCATAACACGTTCAAGGAATAAAATCTATTATTATGGTAATAAGGGTGAGCAAGGTAACTGGAGCAGCTGGGGTAATGTGCAAAGCAATATATTTCCAGTTTTTTCTCATCAGACTAAAATTGCTTCTAAGTTTGCCTGTCAGCTAACACACACACACACACACACACACACACACACACACACACACACTTAGCTTCATTTTTATTAGTTATTATCTTTTGTTTAGTGTGACTGTCTCAGTCCTAAGAGATATTTGGGAGAAAAGAAAGAAAGAAAGAAAGAAAAGAAAAGAAAAGAATGGCTCACGGCACTGATGCATATCTGTAATCCCAGCCATATAGGAAGCAGAAGTAGGAAAATTAAGAGTTCAAGGCAATGTAGGCAATGTGGCCAGACTCCATCTAAAAAAATAAAAAGGGCCAGGCACAGTGGCTCACACCTGGAATCCTAGCTGCTCAGGAGGCAGAGATCTGAGGATCAAGGTTCAAAGCCAGTCTGGGCACTAGAGTCCATGAGACTCTTCTCTCCAATTACCCACCAGAAAACCAGAGGGGGAGCTGTGGTAGTAGCCTTGAGTTGAAGAGCTCAGGGATGGGGCCCTGGCCAAGAGTTCAATCCCCACGACTGACGAAAGGAAGAAAGGAAAGAAGGAAGGAAGGAAGGAAGGAAGGAAAGAAGGAAGGAAGGATTTCACAGATAATTTCACAGACAGTTACAGGTACAACTAGGACATTTTCTTTCCTCAGTTTACTTCCTAACATGAGCCAATCAAGGGAATTCATTATCCGAAGTAAGACCACACCAGACTCCTCCATTCATTCAGGGCGTCTTCTGTTCTTCACTTGTGGGATTTCCTTTGGAGAATGCAGGGTTCTTTCTTGCCAACATAAGTATTTCTGTGTCTTTGGTAAGTGGGGCTAATTTGCTTTGCATGCACAGATGTTTTCTATTTGAGTCCATGCACGATCAGTCTAGAGAAAAATCTTTATCAGCACTGATACTTAACCACACTAGGCCAGGTTCTGTGGAGCAGGTTCCGTTTGGAACAAGGCCAAGGAACGCATTGCTGGAAGACCTCATAGGCAGAATTCAGTTCCACTCATGAAGTTTCCCCCAGCGCAGGTCCAAAAGTAAACACGAAGAAGATGTGGCCCTCAAAATACCTACCCCATTGTCGCAACTAGAAATTAAATAGCCTAAGTTTCCTCTGACCACATCGTGTAAAGGGAAGCTGCCTTGTACATCTCCTCAGAAGGAAGTTGGACATTTTCCATCACTGGCACTCTTGCAGGCCTGCAAATAATGAGTTTTTTTATTTTCTGAAATGTTTTAAGATTTTGCAGTCACAGACTTAACACATGTCTTTCGAATTCGTTTTAGTTTTGTTTTTTTGTTTTTTGTTTTTTGTTTTTTGGTCGGTCATGGGACTTGAACTCTGGGCCTGGGCGCTGTCCCTGAGCCTTTCAGCTCAAGACTACTGCCCTACCCCTTGTGTCACAGCGTCACTTCCAGTTTTCTAGTGGTTAATTGGAGATAAGAGTCTCATGGTCTTTATTGCCCAGGCAGGCTTTGAGCCTTGATCCTTAGATCTCAGACTCTTGAGTAGCTAGGATTACAAGTGTGAGCCCAGCTAAGAAGAGAATCTTATTTTCGACATCCCAACCTTATTATCCAACAGGGCTAAAGATAGTTCTATATTAAGTAATCCATGGAACAGTTCGTTTCTTTTCTAAGGAAACAGTGAATCTAGAGCTGAATTCACAGCCATTCCCCAAGTTTCAGAAAGAGTTGGGAGGTACCATCCAAAGTAGCCACCAGGTTCCAAATCCAATATTAAATTTCCTGTTCTTATTTGGAAATAGCTTTCTCACACAACGAGTTTTCCTTTCTTTATTTAGTGACTAAGAAAACTTTACTGATTGGTCATTTACATTTCTAGTTAGATAAAAAGTACAGGAATTATGTCAGAATGAGTCTGTCTGTGTTTACTGATGGAAAACTAGTTTCAAAGTAGGAGTATGAGGAAATGGCAAAGAAACAAAAGCTACCCAAGCTTTGTGGACAGCTTTCAATCTCACAGAAAGAACAGAGATAAAACACCCTTTTTTATGTAGATGTCCACAATAACTCTCAGTAGCTTATAACTCTGCACAAATTCACACTGGTTGAAAGAGATTGTTGGAGAAGTTGAAGCTTTGTTAGGGTGAGAACAAGAAACCAATCTTTGAATAGAGTGGGGTTATTGTCATTTTACTTATTCATTTATTTTATTCACTTTAATACTTTGTGCTAGAGTAAAAAAACAGACACACATCCTGGTGAGGAGGAAGAATCACTCTTCCAGCCTGGGCGGGATGTCAACCAATCCAGCCACTCAGTGGAGTTTCCTCCATAAACCCAAACTAAGAAATGCCGTATGATTTAGCCATCTTAGAGTAGACATTTGTAGACATCTCTATTTGTTGCAGTGTGGTTTGTTCATACTAGGTGGGTCATGGATTAAGCCCATTTGGTTTTTGTCATCTGAATATATAAGGAGAGAAAAAAAAAATCTCATCTACTAAGAAGGCACATATAGGAAGGAGGGAGGTTCAAGGCTGGCCTAGGCACCAAGTTGTAACACCCAGTTTCAACTACCAAGGAGAGCATGGTAGGAGGCATAGACAGAAATATTGTAGTCTAAGCGGGGTGCAGTAGCTCATGCCCATAATCCTAGCTAGTCAGCAGGCTGAGATCTGAGGATTAAGTTTCAGAGCCAGATTGGCAGAAAAGTCCAGGAGATTCTTATTTTCAACTATCCAGTAAAAAGCTAGAGGTGGAGTTGTGATTCAAGTGGTAGAGGGCCAATTTTCAGTAAGAACATGAGTACTAGCACACACACACACACACACACACACACACACACACACACACCACTTTTATTTAATCTTTTATTGTCACTATTCAATCGCTGTGTCTGTACCACATCATTCCCTAGAGACAATAAGTTGGGTCATCACTGGCCACCTACCCAAGATGGCTTGGAACTGGAAATCCTGCTGCTTCCTCTTCCTGAGTTCTGGGATCCCAGGAGGATCCCACCACACATGCACATATACCTTAGATACCCCATTTAACCTTTAACCATATAAAATACAAAGCACTCATTTGCTAGACTTTTCATGGAGGTGGAGGAAGACTTTGAGCCTGCTGTAAGTTAAAGCATTGGCTCTTTTTTTTTTTGTCAGTTATGGGGCTTGAACTCTGTCCCTGAGCTCTTTAGCTCAAGGCTAGCACTCTACCACTCTGAGCCACAGCACCACTTCGGTTTTCTGGTGGTTGATTGGAGACAAGAATCTCACAGACTTAAGTGCCAGAGCTGGCTTTGAACCATGATCCTCAGATCTCAGTCCCTTGAGTAGCTAGGATTACAGGTGTGAGCCACCGGCACCCAGTAGCACTGGCTCTTCCCTTGAACCTACAGCTGCCCCCTGGGCCACTAAAAGGCAGTACCGATTTGTCTGGCATCTCTGCCTTCAAATCGCATCTTTCTCTTCCCACTTTAAACTTTGGGTCAGATTCCTGCTCACCTCTCTGCATGGAGACATGGTAATCACTAAAGGAGGCTTTGTTGGAAACTGAAAACAACTTCGTGGTCCAGAGAAGAGCAAGCAGGAGCTTCGACAAAGTCCTGTCAGAATAGGCCCTGAAGTCACTATGCAGTTTCCCAAACATGAAGGACGTCTGAGTCTTCTTCCTACCTTACTCCATCTTGCCTTTCCAACTTGTCCTTCTTCTCAGGCATTCCCTCCAGCAGCTGAGTCAGATTCTAGGAACAAGAGATCTGACCGACAAGCCACTGCTCACAAGACTCAAAACTAACCCATGGGCAACAACAACCTTTTCTTTTTCTTTTCCGTGGAGGGCGTGGGAGAGGGGAGCAAAGTCTTGTCATAAAGCCCAAGCCGGCCTCAAACCTTCAGTCCTGGGGCCTTGACCTCCCTTGGTGGGGTTAGAGACAGGCTTGACTTCAGCAGGCCTCCTTTCTTCCTGTCAAGGCTCTGTATGTCTACTCCCGAGAGACAACGACCAAGCAGAGCTCAGCCGAATCAACATCACCGGTGTTGGAATGCTCCAGCTCCGGCTATTTTTCTTCCTCGGTATAATTTCCAAACTATTGTTTGCCACACCAGGACTGGAATCAGGGAGCCTCCAATTTCTTCTCAAACTGAAAATAAATTCCCTTTCTGCGTCTACCACGCAGACCTCTGATATGCTCAGATGAGGCCAGAGGCGAAGCCAAGTCTAGTGAAACACTAGAGTCAGTTCCCTGACCCAGGACTCTGATAAGAGAGGTTTAAGACTATTCTACTTGGCGGAATAGATTATGTTCCTAAAATACGTTACCAAAATGAAAATCCATCGATTGCACAGAGGCACCTGTACAGATACAGAATGAATACTTCTAACCAGCACGGGTGGCTCACCCCTGTGGTCCCGGCTCCCCAGGAGTGTGAGATCTGAGGACCACGATTCAAAGCCAGCCCTGGCAGGAGAGTCCTTGAGGCTCTTTTCTCCAGGTAGCCACCAAAAAGCCTGAAGTGGAGCTGTGGATCAAGGGTGTGTTCCAGTGCCAGCCGTGAGCACGAAAGCTCAGGGGCAGTTCCATGGCCCTGAGCTCAGTCCTCAGCTCTGGGGGTGGGGGCGGGGAGGGAGATAAACCATGATGGAATGCTACCTTAGTCTTTAAAAACTACTGACAATTCCAAGTGTAACAAGAATGTGTCACAACCGGAAATCTCTTCCATTGCCTCTGGGAACACAAAATGGTCCAGCTCCTCAGGAAATCAGAATTGCAATTACTTTAGTTAAGCACACATTGGCCATATGATCCTGGGATCAATTTCTGGTGTCTTCATCCTAGGCAAACAGAAACACATTCATGTCAAAATCCGTGTCAGATTGCTACAGAAGTTCTATTTGTAACTGACATAAACTAGAAGCCAACCATTCTTCAGCAGGTGAATAGATGTAGAAACTGTTATACATCCAGAAAATAAAACACTAGACAATGGCACAAAAGAACATACCTCCTACTCGTTGGGGTGAATCACAAAAGCTTCATGCTAAATGAAAAGAAACTCATCAGATGAGATGGTATCGTGAATTATACATTCATTTTTGCATGCTTCTTGAGAGGCCAAAACCACACAGTGAAGGAACAGATCACAGCTTGCCTGGCTTGAGATAAAGGGAGGGAATACCAACAAAAAGATAACTGGATATTAATGGCTGATGGAGACTGAGATCTGAACAGTTAAAATTCAAAGCCAGGCTGGGGAGAGGAGTCTTTGAGGCTTCCTCTTCCATTAACCAGCAAAAAAATAAAACAGGGGGCCGGGAGTTTGGCCTAGTGGTTAAACTGCTTGCCTAGCATGCATGAAGACCCGGGTTCGAGTCCTCGGTACCACATACATAGAAAAAAGCCAGAAGTGGTGCTGAGGCTCAAGTGGTGGAGCTCTAGCCTTGAGAAAGTCCAAGGACAGTGCTCAGGCCCTGAGCTCAAGCCCAGGACTGGCAAAAAAAAATAAAAATAAAATAAAATAAAACAGGGTGGAGGCATGGCTCAAGTGGCAGATGGCCAATCATGAACAAGAAAGCCCAGTGACAGATCGAGGTCTCTGAGTTTGAGCCTCAGTACTGGCACACAAACATATATACAAAGCATAGAGCATTCAAATCTTTCTTCTAATCCTCCTGCCTTGCCTGATGGCCTTGCTAGACACTTTGATAGCTTTCCTGCAAAGGCAGGAGCTCCAAGCCGCCAATAACTATAGGTGAGTGTGAAATGAGAGAAATGGAGCAAGCTAGTGCAAAGACTTCAGCCAACGGGGTGTTATTTGTTCATGGCCAGGCAGAACCCAGGCTCTCTCTCCTAATGGTAATGATGTGAGGTCCTTCTTTAGCTCAGGCAAGGGAAAGCTGAAGATCAGCGAGAGTGGATGTTTCTCAAGGTCTCTTTCTATTTTCTCAGCTCAAGCTTTCTTCCTGTAGCATCCTCTTGTCACATCAGACTCACAAACTATACCACGCTGAACAAATATCTTTAGCTGACTCTATCCACTTACCCCATAATTTCTCTACCTGTCATTTCTCTCCCTGTCTGTATCTTCACATTCATGCAAATAAATACACAGGGAGACATGGGCTGGGAGCAGAGAAAAATGCACTCCACTGGACAAGAGATTTTCGGAGTGAGGAATTTTCACTTTGAAGAGGTTGTGGAATTCTAAATACATAGGACTGTTAGTGCTTTAGAAGGGTCCACTTTTTTGTTGTTGTGGAGAAGGTGAAGATGGTAGTCTGTGCACACACTGAATGCGGGGCTTCTGATGTCTCCGTCCCTAAATTGTCCCCAAAGGAATGTTCTCCAGGTATATCCTTAAGAAAGCCTGCTTTCAAAGTGATGTTTTTTGTTCATGTGAATATTCAGGAGACGAGGAAGCAATGGTTCTGCTCTGATCTACATCAGTCTTTTAGGGATATCTTGAGGGAGAGGCAGTGAGGGCAGCCAGGCTGTTTCCTGTTTGTTGGTGGAGAAGAGCCTGCGCTTTAGTGACCTTGATCATCTGAATGCCATTCCAGCTGCCAGCCACAGGCAGGTGGCAGAGGTCACCGCATTTAATGAGGGCTCTGAGGAGGAGCCTAGAGCTGTGAACTAGGAAAGAATTTGAAATTGCTCATGTGGGAGGAGCATCTGGGCATTTCTACACAGCTGATTCTCTGCATTCCTAAGAAAAACAAGCTGGAAAAAGCTAAGCAAGAGCAAGAGGCTCCGCATTCAAGGCCCAGGGTCAGCACAAAAGAAATAGGGACATTCAGACAGAGGATGTAAAGTCTATAGAGTATTTTTAAAAAATAAGTGTGTGTTTTAAAAGAAGACATGTGGTGGAACTATGGGAGCAGAGCTGTGGAGTCTGGAGGAACTCCATATAATCATTGAGGAATGACCCAGTCTGTACCAGTCTCAAGAAAGGATTCTGACAGGTGCTAGGGAAGTGATTTCCTCAAATGTGCCCATGTCTGCTCAGACATGCGCCACGTCTGCCTGCTTGCTTCCACTCCCAGCCTCAGGCTGTTTGTCATACGAGCCATTGTGATTTCAATCCTGCCTTTCCTCTTTGCATTCCTTCAGAAGTATTATGAATTGACACTACTTTTTTACTGGACAATTTTATGCAAGTCAACGCACATACAGATTAGCATAAGCATCATATCAAGCAAGATACAGAAAACGAATAAACGCAAAGTCCCTCAAGCTATCTATCTATCCATCTTTCTGTCTACTGTTTATAGTAAGTCTACCCATGTATCTTATATTTACCTACCATTCATCTATGTGCTATCTATCAGCTATGTATCAATATATCTTCTATTATCTATCTACCTATATTCTATCATCTATTGTGCCTGCATCACTTATTTATTTATTATTTTTTTTGAAATTTTTATTGTAAAGGTGATGTACAGAGGATTTACAGTTACATAAGTCAGGTATTGAGTACAGTTCTTTTTTTTTGACAATATCACCTTTTCCCCTCATTTTCTCCCAGTCTTGTACCAATCATTATAAATATTTTCTTTATGGAATCTTTTCCTCACCCCTTCTTCACTTATTTCTTGCTTGCTTGTGTATTTGTTTTGCTGTACTGGATATTGAATCCCCAATCCTACTTGCTAGGCAATACGCTCTCATCTCTGGCCCACGCTGCCAGTATTCTCTGAAGTCTACCCCCTGAATGGTGCTGAACGGTGTCTCTTGTTTGTCCTATTGCCATGTAAAATCCTGCTTCACTTGGAATTTTTCATGCCATAGATACAGTTTACCTGTTTATGCATTGTGTTCATCTGTGGTTCATACATAGAAAGATAGGATAGTTTCATACCCCCCTCCACATAAGAACCAATGTTCACACCCATTGAAGCAAGAGTGTCTCTGTTTTAACAAACAAACAAACAAACAACCCATACTCTTAAGGGAAAAAAAATAAGTAGGAGAAATGACTATGATAAATAAAGATGTCACAAGGGGTTAAAAACTAGGACACAGTTGCTTCAACTAGAGATGTCTAGTTGCTGTCTCTGTCCAACACAGAAGAAAGAAACAGTCTGTAGCCTCTTCTTGTTCTTTTTATTTATTTTTTTTCTGGTCATGGAGCTTGAAGTCAGGGTCTGGGGACTTTCCCTGACCTCTCTTGCTCAAGGCTAGCGGAGGTCTACCTACCACTTTGAGCCACAGATCCACTTCTGGTTTTTGAGTGGTTAATTGGAGATAAGAGTCCTCAGACTTTCCTGCCCTGGCTGGCTTTGAACCTTGCTGCTCAGACTTCAGCCTCCAGAATAATTAGGATTACAAGCCTGAGCCACAGGTGCTTGACTTCTTATCTCTCCTTCTCTAGCCTCCTCTGTTCTTTATCTGGTGTGACTGCAGGCTCCAAGCTGAGCCTTGGGGAAGACTAACCACAACCCCTCCGGGGCCTCTTTTCCTTGGTTTCTGTGACTGCCGTCCCACATCTGAAGCTTGAAAGGAAAAGAAAGTAAAAATGTAATCTGTGCAGTACAAAGCATTCCCCTCTTCCTGTTTTTTTCCTACAAACTCACAGGAATCCATGCTCCTCCCTTCACACAAGCTCCACACCCCACATAGCAGAGCTGCCAAAAGCTGGACCTTAGAGAAATAGGGTCCATTTGGTCATTCATGGCTGAGCAACTTTGAATGGGTCATTGTTCCTCAGCAAGGGGTGAGGTTATCAAAGATAAATTTAACTTGCAGTGGTGGAGGAAGAACGAAGCGTTCATAGCTGCGTTAGGTTCTCTCCATGTATGTGTGTTCCAACAAAGTAATGAAGGCAGTAATGGACTCAATGCTGAAAAGCAACAGCGCCTGTTGTTAGTGATCTGCTTAAGAGGATGAGCTTTAGAGCCCACACCACTGCTTGCAACTGGGAACTTCACTTAACTGCCCTGACTCAACTTGTTCAAGTGTAAAAGGAGAATCTAAGGTTCTATCCTGCTGGACTGTTAGAAAAATAATGCAAAAGATAGACTGATAGACTGACAGAAACGATTGAGAAGTGATTAGAGCAAGATAAATAGATAGATAGACAGATATTGATGGATGGATGGATGAATGATAGGATGATACTGCAGTACGGTAAATTAAGTGGTTTGGGGATAATTGTTTCTGTGAGTTAATCGTGTGTGTTAATAAATATTTTCCACTTTTGCTATTTTTTTAGAGCGAATGCATTAAAATTTAGTTGAAATCAAACTTAACCATCAGTGATAGTTTACCAGTATGCATTTTTTAAAATTACACCTGCCTTTCAATTGAATGTGATTTATTTTCCAAAACAGCTGGGTTATTTCATTCCCTTTGACTCTTAAATCATACTTTGCTTTTGGCAGAAGTATGGTTTGAACTCAGGGCCTTGCACTAATTAGACAGTCACTCTACCTTAGCTTTCTTTGTCTTAAAATCTTATTTTGGGGGAAGGGGCAAAGAGAGCTTGCATTTTAATCCTCCTATTTATTCTTTTCTCATAGCTGAGAAAACAGGCACCCGTCACTGTGCCTAGCTTTTTATTAATTAAGATATGGGCCTGGTGAAGTTTTTGTGTCTGGTCTGACCCTGAACCTCAAGGCTTCTGGAATAGCTGGGAGATATCATTGCAATGTGTTTCTTTTGGAAATGCAATAAAGCATGTGACATCTCTAGGTCTTTCTCAGGGCTGTGCAGGGAGTCTGTAAAAATGAATCCTTTAAGATTGAGATTACAGAGCGGGTGTGGTGACTTATGCCTGTCATTCTAGCTACACAGGAGGCTGAGATCTGAGGATGGTGGTTCAAAGCCAGCCCTGGCATTAAAGACCACGAGACTCATCTCCAATTAATCACTAGAAAACTGGAAGTGGCGCTTGGCTCGAGGGGTAGGGTAATAGCCCTGAACTAAAGAGCTTAGGGACAGTGCCCAGACCCAGAGTTCAAGCCCCATGACCACCACCACCACCAACAACAACAACAAAAAGAGATTGAGATTACTGGCGTCATAGTACCTCCATGCCTACACACTTTTGGGCTGAGTTATAACGCTAGATCTCGCTTCTAGAGTGAACAAGGCTAGGAATCTGAGGGATTGCCACCACAGGATGATAGCGGAGGGGCGACAGTCCTTCCTGAGCCTGTGTGATAGGCAGGCTGGTGTTGAGTCTCCAGAGCCATGGTATCTGTGTGAAGCAGCATTCCTCACAGTGTCACATGATCCAGGTCCTGGCTGCATTCCTGCACTTCTCCGTGCTCTCTGCCAGATCCCACGAGATGCCAATTGTTCTTAGTGCATTCACATTATATTTCTACCTACACGAGTGCAGCCCTGAGTCCTCGCTTGCGAAATGAGGGAGTGGATCTGACAGGCTCGCTGGGACGAAATAATCACGTAAGGACAGAAAAGCGAATGAAAGAATAGTGTCTGGGAGAAAACCAGTAACGATAAACAGTAATGATAAAGGGCAAATCTATGGACCCAGTACAAGCAGATGCCGAAGAGCCAGGAATCTAGATGAATGAGAGGAAATGAAAGCAGAAGAGACGGACAAAAGCCAAAGAAAGACTAAGACTGACTTTGACACATTTCAGGCCTTTCATAATAGCTTCTCAGGAAACTGAGATCTGAGAATCATGGTTTAGAGCCATGACAAATCCAAGAAACTTGTGTCTCCAATTAACCAGCAAAAAAGCCAGAAGGGAAGCATGGCTCAAGTGGTAGTGTACTAACCTTGAGGGAAAAAGCTAAGCAAGTTCAAGGCCCAGTGCCAGTGTCCACAACCTCTCCTCGACCAAAAAGAAGACTTCATTTCTGCCTTTGATAGGCCAGAATTTAGGTGCTGTGTCTGAGAGCTAGGCAGCCCTAAAGATACACACAGGAGGGCGGGGCGATGCTCCCACTCAAGCCTTCATCTCTCACAAGAAACAAGGAACCCTTCTCGCCTTGTCCCACCTTGGCTCCTGCCTTGCCTTACGTTCTTCCAGGAGGGATCATTTGGGGATTGCACCATTGCCCCACTGAAATCAACTGTGGTTCCTCATGGCCCTTTGGGCACAGCAGAACTCATGAGCCTGGCATTTCTGACCCTCACCCAGGTCATTCTGTCTCTCCAGCATTTTCCTCCTTAATCTCTCATGCATCCTCTGCTTCTGCCTGTGGTGATCTCTGAGTTCCTTCTCAGTCACTCTGTTTGCCAAAGCCAAATCCAGTTCAAGTGCCACCTCTTCCCCAGTGACAGCAATGCCTATCCTGAAACACAGTAACTTCTCCTCCCTCCTCCTCCTCCTCGTCCTCTCCTCCTCCTCCTCCTCTCCCCATTCTCCTCCTCCTCCCCCCTCCTCCTCTGCCACTTCTTCTCCTTCTTCTTCTTTGTCGTCGTCGTCTTCATCTTCTCCTTCCTTACCTTCTTATTATCCACTGTCTAAACTGCATGATAATTCTTCAAGCACAGATTTTTACTTTCTATATAAAAACACAGAAGTTCACGTTGGACAGAATTCTTGGCACAGTGCTTTGTACATTATAGGTGTCCCGAATGGTACTAAATACATGCCGAGTTGAATAAAACAACTAACAAGTAAGTTCCTGTAGGGCTGGAGCAGGGGAAGGTATGAGGGTGTGGCAGGAAATGGCAGGTATCTGATCAGATAAGCAGGAGATGGAATTACCTCGGTCCCTGAAAACTTTGAACCCATTGCCTAATTGCATGGAGCTACTTCTCATGTGCACATAATAATACTTTCACCACAGGAATGGTGGGGGAGAGAATTGAGCAAGGTTCTAGAAAGCATTTGGTCGGATTCCTGGCCCAGAGGGTACCACCACCTGAATGATCCTGACTTTTTTTCTCTTGGTCTTCTCTTCTTCATATCTCTAATTCTGCACACTCCCTCACAAGTATTATGTAATACCATGCATTGCAGAATATAGTTTTCTGTGAGCAAGATATAGTCTGTTCATGGACACCATTTTGTCAACATCGCTCCAAACATTTTAGGTATTAAAATATCCCAACTGTGATCCAACCAGTTCATAAATATTATTTGATACAAGACTTTTTCTTTCTTTCCTCCTCCTCCTGCTGCGGCTCCTCATTTTCCTCCTTCTCCTCCTCCTCTTCTTCTTCCTCCTCCTGCTTCTTCATTTTCTTCTTTTTATGAATTGAGAGGCTTAAATTCAGGACACGGGTGCAGTCCCTGAGCTCTTTTGGTTAGAGCCCTAGCACTTGGAGACATAACACCACTTCTAGTTTTCTGGAGGTTAATTGGAGATACCAGTCTTTTGGATTTTCTTGCCTGGGCTGGCTTCCAACTGTGATCCTCAGACCTCAGCCTCCTGAGTAGCTAGGATTACAGGTGTGAGCCATGGGCACCCAGCCAATACAATACTTTTAGTTTGCAATATAAGATAGTTATTTTAGGGCTGGGAATGTGGCTTAGTGGTAGAATGCTTGCCTAGCATGCATGAAGCCTTGAGTTCAATTCTTCAGTACCACATAAACAGAAAAAGCCAGAAGTGGCCCTGTGGCTCAAATGGTAGAGTGCTAGCCTTGAGCAAAAGAAGCTCAGGGACAGTGTCCAGACCCTGAGTTCAATAAGCCCCAAGACTGGCAAAAACAAAACAAATAAGATAGTTATTTTATACTTTGAATAATCTTCAATTTGTGGCTAAATAAAATCTTCAGGGATTTTTTTAATAGCCATGTATCTCCAGGTTACTGGTTCATTTTATACCTGACCCCAAATACAAATATTTCTACTTATCTATGGTAAGTTTCCAGTCATTTATTGAAATGTAGAATTTCACTTTGCCAAGATCTCTTTTAGCTTTGATTTGACTCCTCACGAAGGAGTGAGTGGAGGATAAAGTGGGAGAAGAAAGTAATAACTGTAGACATTCTCCTTATCCTTCCTTAATTGCAAATAAACATCTCCCACAGTTATCTGGACTTCAGGGCAGCATGTGTGTCTGGGAAAGGGAAATGGCAGGAGACTGCACTTGGCCTCTGTCAGACATAGCACATGAGTAATTAAACTTCAACATGCCTAGTAACTGAGTAATAGACTTATATTGTACAGAGATCAACTTAGGGGAAGAGGAAAGAGGGAACTTCACAACTCTTTACATCCTCAAACCAAAATAACTCTCTTGTGATTTAACTAAATATTTCATTCTCCTACAAACAGCACTGCTAAAAAAATGAATAACTAGCAGTAAATACTTGTGACTATTGCAAAACTTCTGTAAGAAATTCAAGCTTCTTAGAATCTCTGCAAATAGAATTACATCTGGCCTCTTTGAGAGAGAAACATGTAAAATAATCAATGCAATATAAATTTTAGATCTCTAAGGCTTTGGAACAATTTCTCCACATAGAAGGAACAGTGTGATAACATACGGCATATAGGAATCATGGAGAAGAAATGTTCCATGGATTGAATATACCATATATATATATTTTTTCCCCCGAAAAATATGAATGTATTGAAAAATCCAAAGGGGCCAGGAGCGTAGCCTAATGGTAGAGTGCTTGCCTAGCATACATGAAGCCCTGGGTTCAATTCCTCTGTACCACATACATAGAAAAAGCTAGAAGTGGTTCTGTGGCTCAAGTGGTAGAGCACTAGCCTTCAGTGCCCCAAAACTCTCACAAAGAAAGAAAGAAAGAAAGAAAGAAAGAAAGAAAGAAAGAAAGAAAGAAAGAAAGAAAGGATCCAGAGTAATCAATGTGCACATCTGTAGAATAGTAGAGGCAGGGATTGGTGCTAAATCATTTTTTTTATTTATATAAGACTCAAAAAATCATATTTCCCCTCTGTAGTTGGTAATTTATTTCTTTAGATTACATAGGATATCTAAATAAATCTTCTTTTTTTTGTGTGTTGGTCATGGGGTTTGAACTTGGCCTGGGTGCTGTCCCTGAGCTCTTCAGCTCAAGGCTACCACCCTACCCCTTGAGCCACAGCACCACTTCTGGTTTTCTGATGGTTAATTGGAGGTAAGAGTCTCACACAGGTTGGCTTTGAACCACAATCCTCAGATCTCACCCTCCTCTGTAGCTAGGATTACAGTGCATGAGCCTAATAATGTCACTATTAGGATCTTAATTTTTTTATTAATGTTTGAATGTTTTTAGATTCACTATATTTCTCACAGTAGAGGGAAATGGGGAAGAATAAACTGGGGTTGATATTGGCCAAGAAGCATGGTACTCATAAGCTGATGTATAGAATTGTAACTAACTCCTAATAATAATAATAATAATAATAATAATAATAATAATTTAAAAATAAAGATGAGGAGGACAAGAAGGAAGAGGAGGCAGAGGAGGACGAGGAATAAACTATGCAGCTGTAGCTGGTTGGGTATGGTTGTACCCACCTATCCCTGCACTTAAGAGGATGAGGTAGGGAACTTTTTAGTTTAAGGACAGCATGGTCTATATAGCAAGATCTTGTCTCCAAAAAAAAAAAAAATCTAAGGGCTTCAGATATAGGTCAGTGATAAAACATATGCCTACCATTTCAAGCTCCTGGCTTGACCCCAAGCAGAAAAAAAGACGGAAGGAAGGAAGGAAGGAAGGAAAGAAGGAAGGAAGGAAGGAAGGAAGAGAGGGAAGGAGGGAGGGGGGAGAGAAGAAGGGAGGGAGGGAGGAAAGGGAGGGAAGGGAGGAAGGAAGAGATTTTTATTTGGAAAGAGGTCATGAAAATGGGGTGATTTGAGCAGGCATTCACTTAATAGAACTGAGGTGCTCACTAAAAGATGAAATGAGGAGCCAGATAGCCCATGTGAAGAGAGGGAGGAGGAGATCTTTATCTCCAGCCAAGGAGAGAGTCCTCAGCAGAAAATAACCCAGTCTGTACTTTGATCTCAAGCTTCCAGCCTTAAGGACTTTGAGAAAATCACTTGATGTTGCTTCAGCCACATATCTGGAACTCTTTGTTATGGCAACTCCATGAAATGGCATTGGGCCTTTCCCTGAAACTCAGTTTGTGCCAGCAAGGAGGAAAGTTTTCCCAAGAACTTCGAGGAAAAAAATATTCTTTGTTCAAAAGTGCACTAAATACTCATTAAAAAATGTTATTATTGTAAAGTTGATATAAGAGGGGTTATGGTTACATAAGTCAGGTAAAGAATATATTCCTTTGATATACGTGTGTGTGTGCACACGCACGCCGGTCCTGGGGTTTGAACTCAGGTCCTAGGCACTCTCTCTCAGCAATTCCACTTCTATCATAGCACCCCTTTCAGCACTTTGATAGTCAGATATAGGTCTCCCAGATTTTTCTGCCTCGGCTGGGTTTAAACCCTAGGCCTCTGATCTCAGCCTTGTAAGTAACTACCATTACGGGTGTGAACAACTAGATCCAGGCTGATTAGATACACGTTCTTCTTCATCTTGAGAAGGCGAGATGCAAAGATGATGAGTCTGGGGCCATCTCGTCACCCAGGAGAACACCTCCTATCTGATGTCTGTCCAGCCTCTGAACTCCCAGTTCTCAAAGCCATTCTCTGTTGTACTTGACGCAGGCCTCTCTTCATGTTGTGTCTGCAGCATGAGAGTATAAATTACATAATTTGAACCCCCCCTCCCTCTCTCTCAAGTTTGAGGCTATGCACATAATTGGAGTCATTAAGAGTAACAAGTAGCTGGGTGCCAGTGGCACACACCTGTAATCTGAGCTACTCAGGAGGCCAAAATCTGAGGATTGAGGTTCAAAGTCAGTTTGAGATACTTATCTGTAATTAACCAAGAGGAAGTTGGAAGTAGAGCTATAGCTCTACTTCCAAGGATAGAGTGCCATCCTTGAGCAAAACTCCCCAGCTCTTGCTGGGCCCTGAGTTCAAGCTCAGCACACACATACGAAGAAGGTACAGGTAAAGGATTTCATGAATAGGATAATGGCATGTCACTCTCATCTGATCAAAGTAGAAAAGCTAGAAGGGAGAAGAACAGGAAATGTTGGTAAAGAAGAATATTTCACCATTCAAATGAGTTGATCTAGGATGGGGCTTTTCCTTCTAGCCTCATCTTCGGCCGAGATTCGGCCCCAGGCAGGCTTGTCGTTCTATTCAAGTTCCAGGGAGTCCAGGGCTATTCTGCATAGTTGTCCATCCAAAACACATGCAGATCTGCCCAGATTTGAAGACTTCAGCTCTGACATTTATTTTTGTTGTTGTTGCCTATAATTTGTGGAAGCAGTTTCCATACACATGCACACACACACAGACACACACACAGACACATTGTCAAAGACCAGGACACTTTTGCTTATTGGCTGGTACTCTATTGCCTGAGCCATGCCTGCAACCCAGTTCCTACATTATTCAAGTTTCCTGCGGGAGCATCAATTCTTCTCAGCCCCAGGTGACCCTTCCTTTCATAACTCAGGGTTTCCACTGCCACTTTTGGACAGAGGTTTAAGATGAAATTACCAAAAGGAATGTGTCCTTTGTGCAAAGTATAACTAGCAAGGGTAAAACAGTGAAACACTTAGTAGCTGACCAACTATATATAAATATTTTTTCACCTCAGTGCTCACATACCAGAATAAATTGAATCTCACAGCTAACATTTGCTAAGGAGGAGGTGGAGGTGGCTCTTTGATCTCTGTGTTCTAAGAACTATCATCATTGAACCATTTCTATATTAATTATATGCTGAGCAAGGTAGCTTAAGTTTTAAACCATCAAGGAGACTTTGATAAATTACTATTGTGATTGTTTCCTTGAGGCAATGATTTTTCTGGTCAAACCACTTCTGTCACTTTGAAGTGGTGAAATCTAATCAAGTAAATGAAACTCTTACAGTGTCAGGGGCCATTTGGGACAATTAGAAGTCATCAGAAATATTTGAAAGTGAATATAAAGTTTCTCATAGGCTCTAATATTTAACTTTTTCCACTTTAGCAGCAGCACCACTTCTGGCCAAGTTGGTTAGTAAATGGAGATAAAGAGTCTCAAGGACTTTCCTGCTTAGTTTGGCTTTAAACCTCCATCCTCAGATCTCAACCTCCTGAGTAGCTAGGATTAAAGGCATGAGCCACTGCATCAGTAATATTTCACATACTTCTTAAATATTTGTACATTTATTATACATTTTATGTACATTACTATTAAAATATACATTGTCTCTTATTTTTATAAATTTGAAACACATCTCTTTCTCCACTAATTTTATCATACTTCTAGTCAGTCATTAGAATTCATTTAAATACTCAAAATACTTGTCTGATGTCAGAATAGAAAAATGATCTATGGTTTTAAGTGTCTTGAAATGGTGCTATAAACATAAGACTTAAAAAATAAATTTGTAATCATTGCCTTCCCACTGTATAAATTGAGGCACATTTATAATTCCTCAGAACCTCCAATTCATCAATTGTGAATAGGGATTTCTTTCTTTTGTGGTGCCAAGCACTAAACCCTGGATTTCACACATGCTAAACAAGTGTTCTACCTCTGAGATCCTTGCTAGTCACGAGCTTACTTCTTCAGGTGGTGAAGTTCATTGATATGATTGATGTCGTTTCCATACATCTTCAGTGGTGATGTGCTCTAAATTCAACTCCCAGTCCTAAACTAGGCCACCAGCTGGGGGCTGGTGGCTCGTGCCTGGAATCCTCGTGACCTGAGAGGAAAGACGAAGCTTCAAGACAGGCTTGAGCAGAAAAATACAAAAGACCTCCTTCTCGACAAGAAGGTCATGTCAATAATGCTGAATATATTCAGCCTTGCCCAGAAGACATGTGGCTCTTTCATTTACTAATCTTCCTGCAGAGAATGTACAAGCCAGAACTCAAAGTCAAATCGGAGTTGTTCACAATTCTTTCTAAACAGGAAATGTTCTCTGGTTCTTTCCTACTAGTGTTTGTCATCCACCATTTCTACATCTATTCTTTTATTTATCTCTGTTTGTTTATGGACAACCACAGCTTTCAGACTTCCATGAAACTCAAACAATGTTTCATTGTGCCATGTGTTTTGAGTTGAGACAGGTGGGTTCAGAGTAAGCCTGAGTTCTGGTTGTTGACCAGGATAGATCACATTTTCCAGGTGCTTCTGTAGCACAGAGTCGAACATGAAACAGGGAACTGGGCAAGGTCTAGTGAGATGGTCTGGGCATGCATTACATGTTTTCTAATTTTCCCATGTACTTTGCCTTGTTCATATAAGGTGTGACTGCGTCTGTCACCTTGCCTTCTCTTCCCAGCTTTGGAAAGGGTCTTGGAGTTCTTTGTGAGCAGAGGCAGAATCACCTGGAAAACTTGTTTCAACCACATCCCAGGTGGTTTGAATGTGCTGTACAGTCTAACCAATAAGTACATTAGAGACTTGTTGCCTGTAATTACTTTCTATTTTTATTTTTTCAGTGATGGGGATCAAAACTTTGGCCTTGAATGTGCTAGGGAAGCATATTGCCTCTAAGCTACATCCTCAGCTCTTGTTTTCTGTTTTTGTTTCTTTTTTGTTTTTGGTCAGTCATAGGACTTGGTCTCAGGGCTTGGGCATTGTCTCTGAGCTTTTTCAATAAGGCTAGCACTTTACCACTTTGAGTTACAATGCCACTTACGTAGCCCAGAACACATGCTCCTCCTGCCTCCTCCTTCTGTGTGCTAGGATAACAGGTGTGTGCAAGAGTTCATCTTCACATTTTCAGAACCACCAGTGAAGGAGTAGGTTTTTTTGCTGTCACACTGGAAAAGGACAAAGCACAACTTGAGGGGAGGAATGCTTCTATCTCAAGGTGTCTGTAGATTGGATTCTTGGTCTTTGGAACTTGCCGATTACCAGTAAAAAGTAGAGTGGAAAAACAGACTTAACTCTACTTGGCAAAAGATGGCTTCAGGTATAAAATGTGCTTTGGCTAAGTGTCTTGCGGCCTGTCTCCACAGCAAAATTCTGTAATTCCACGTTTCTGTTACAGAATTACTGAGAAGGGCTAGTCAGAAGCTCTAATCAGCGATTTTCTAGCATCTCTAAGTCTTAGGTAAATTTCTCAAGTTCTTTCATAGTATTCCGAAGTTTGTTTTTTTTTTAATCTGTTCTTGTTTTTCTGTTTTGAATTTCTGAATTAAATATGTGCTTCAACTTGACACATGGTCAGCCCTTCCACTCTGTTGTTGTTTGGTGGACAAATTCCTACATTGAAAAAGGAGAAAAGACACTGCTCTTCCAAAGGAAAACAAATCTCATTTGGAAAATACAGTAATAATGAGTGACATATTGTAATGACTGAGGCCTGGTGAACTTGCTTCCTGTTTTTTTACCATCCTCATTTGCCTGGCACAGATCATCCTCTCCATAAGGAAGCAGCAGGCAGAACACCTCTCTATCCACAGAGCTTCAGGATATACAGCCACATTCCCAACCTCCCAGAAAGTAGTGTTGAGCAGGGGCCTTAAACCTGTCATCAGAGGAACACCCTCCTACCTAGACAAGTATGCCCACAGATCTTTTCTGTTTGATAAGTGGTGTCAACTACTTGCTTTCCTGGTATGCCAATTGCAAATGGGCTTTCCTGACAGAGAGCAATACTTTTCTACCGGCTATTACAAGAACAGGAAAATCCCCAGCAGTGTTTTCTTCCAGTCACTATTAGAAAAGGCTGAGTCACAGAGAATTTAGACTTTCTGTCCAGGAGCTGCCAGCCCTCCTCCTGCTTCCCCATTTGTTTGCTTGTTTTCCCTGGTTAAAAAGTGGCGATTGCATCTGACACAGGTCTGCCTCTCGGTCCATTATTGGAGTCAGGTTTCTGGTCACGGCTCAGATCTCTGCTGGCAGTGGTTTCTTCCTCCACACCCAGTGAGATCAGCAGCAGAGACAGGGCAGGTTTCCACCTGTTCCTGGTTCTTTCTAGTCAGTGATTAACTTTTGCAGATCACTTTTCTACTCTGTGCATGCGTGTGTAAGTACTCAATTCAACAGATGGAACTCTGAGTCAGTGGTAAAGAACAAGGTTCTCAGACAGGTGCGGTGGCTCACACCTGTAATCCTAGCTGCTCAGGAGGCTGAGATCTAAGGGTCATGGTTTGAAGCCAGCCTGGGCAAAAAAGTCCATCCATGAGACTCATGTCCAGTTAAACATCAAAAAAGCAAACAGTGGAGCTGTACCATGTGGTGGTAGAACATAGCCTTGAGTGGAAAAGTACCAGGCCCTGAGTTCAAGCCCCAGGACCTACACACACACACACACACACACACACACGCACACACACACACACACACACACACACACGAAGGAGAAAAGGAAAAGGAAGAGGAGGAGGAGGAGGAAGTTCTCTTCTTTATATAATCTCTGCTTTAGCAGAAAAGGGAAAGGAAAAGATTTTTATTAAGATGCTTTGCTGTAGTCCCTCAAAGCTGAGCAAACTGTTTTCTATTCTCTCCCTTAGCCTGAGGCCAATTCACTGACCATCTTATAGGGATTAGCCATCAATTTCAATGAGAACTGTATTTTCAATACACTTCCCAGAGAAAGAGTCTTAGATAACCATTCCTACCATTTCCTCCTGAGAAAACTCACTTTAATTTTCCTTCCTTCCTTCCTTCCTTCCTTCCTTCCTTCCTTCCTTCCTTCCTTCCTTCCTTCCTTCTTTCCTTCCTTCCTTCCTTCCCTCCTTCCTCCCTCCCTCCCTCCCTCCCTCCCTTTCTTCCTTTCTTTCTCTCCTCTTTTTTGTTGGCTGTGGGGCTTGAACTCAGGGCCTGGGTGCTGTCCTTGAGACCTTTATCTCTACCACTTTGAGCCACAGCTATATTTCTAGATTTCTGGTGGTTAATTAGAGGTGTGGGTCTCATGGATATTTGTGCCCAGGCTGGCTTTGACCAGCGATCCTCAGATCTCGGCCTTCTGAGTAGCTGTGGTAGAAAGATGCAGTCTGAGTGTTCTCAGGCTTGTGAGACAGTAGGTATAGAGCAAATTTGCATGGCACAGATATCATAAAATGGTGGTCCTGCACGGCAGTATTTCTCTCATCCTCTCTTGACATTTTCAGTTCCTTGTTTCAACTGACTACACAGACTACTTAAAAGGATATCTCCAACTCTCAACCCAAGTTGCAAAAACTGTCTTCCCTAGTCAAAACAGGGCTTCCTCTGAATTTCCCCATTTCTTTTTTTTTGTCAGTCCTGGGGCATAAACTCAGGGTGCGAGCACTGACCTTGGGCTTTCTCAAGGCTACTGCTCTACGACTTGAGCCACAGCACCACTCTGGCTTAAAATTTTTTTTTTTTCTATATATGTGGTACTGAGGAATCAAACCTGGGTCTTAGTACATGCTAGGCAAGCACTCTATCACTAGGCCAAATTCCCGGTCCGAATTTCCCCATTTCTTCAAATAAATCATTTTCCTAGGTTCCCTGGCTCAGAATTATATTTAAGGTATTACTGAAAAGTTTGCCAGAGTTTAGTAGGTTTAATTTTGGAATACAGCAGAATTGCAGTTCTTGCTTATGGGAATTCAGTTCCAGTAAGTACTTAAGAAAACATTGAAAGTAAGAATTTATCACAGAAGTCAATGTTGTCTGTATACATTAGTGAACAATACTATATGTATATATACATATGTATGTATATATATACTAATATCAACCTTCTTCTAGCTACTTAATTCCTCTGCCAGCTGTATGATCTGTACTAGTTTCTTAGATTTTTTTCCCCAGAAATAGTTGTGTATACTATGCACACATTGTGTGTGCTTCTCGAAAGTACCTGGGTAATTTTGCTCAACATCAATCTCATTCTCCTGAGATAATTTCAAGCTAAAAGACAAATCAGAGTCTCCATTATAATCAGAGTTCCTAACACAATTCCATCTCTTCTACTGGGTTGGATGGAACTGCAGAGCATCTCGTCATGTCCTATGGAACAAGTCAACCTCAGAAAGATTATCCTGTTTTTTTCCTCACATGTGAAATCTAAACATCATCATCACCATCATCATCATGTGAAATTATACTATTGGGAGGAGTCTGCAAGAAGAGGGATGAAGAAAGAAGGGGGGGATAGGGGTTAACACTACCAAACTACATTATATACATATATGAAGATAACATACAGAAACCCATTAAAAATCTTTTAAAAAGCAGAGGAGAGAAGTGTGTTAGAAAGAGCAATGCAGATGGGATGGATTGGATCGAAGTGCATTTTATCCATGTCTGAAAGTCTTACAAGGAAACTCCTTTGTGATTTCTACTATCTGAAGTCCCACTATTCAGATCCATTATATTGTATGGCACTTAATTTTTGAAATGGAGCTAAATGAGGAGAGAGACTGGGTGGCAAACATCCACTGAGCTGGTGTGGACCACAGACAGGCAGATGGCACAGCAGTGGCAAAGTAGTGCTACATTCCCTTTGTCAGAGATGGCCTTTATTATTGGCTTTTTTGAGGCAAGCTTTCTCTGTTATTTTCCTTATTGTGACCTCAAACACAGTGACCCTTCTGTCTCCACCTTCTTACTCCCAGGGAGTACAGGAATGTGTCACCTTGCATAGATAAAATTATGGCTGTAGTAGACAGGATACCGGCTCCACTGCACAGTCCAGGTTCTCCAGCTGGCAGCAGGAGGGGCCCCTCCCTGGCTCCCTACCTCTGTGCACAGTCTTCCTCGGTGACTTGCGGAGATGTAGCTAAATCTAGTAAATTATTTAGCCCGCAGTGCTGAGGCCATGGTAATAAATTCTTTTCAGCTCAACCCAGAATAGATTATAATCTCTGTCATGGGATTTTGATAATATGTACAAATAAGCAAAAACAAGGCCCTTCTCACTAAACATGTCCATTTCCCAAACCTGTGAAAGCTGTAAGCTATATGACATGACCAAAGGGTCTGAGGATGGATTCATGTGGCCAATATATTCATTTTATTTTTAATTATTTTTAATTTTTTATTGTAATTAATAAAAGGGTTACATGATATTTGCCAGATAGAAGGTGGATTAATTCACACACATTGATACCCTTTCACATGTCTTGGTAATATATTCATTTTAAAATAGAATTTTCTAGATTGTTCAGGTAGGCCAAATGTCATTGAAAGTGGAGGAGGCACAGCATTGTGGTAATATGTTTGTAATTCCAGCATTTGAGAGGCTGAGGCTGGTGGATTAAAAGGTCCAGGATAGCCCTCTTCCAAACATACAAGCAAAAAGATTGGATGGAAGAAGGTAGAATAGCATTCAGCAAAGGCTTGACCAGAAACATGCAAAATTGTTGGCTCTGAGGATAGGAAGAGACAAGAATCAGGGGATGTGGGTGGCTTCCAGAAGGTAGACAATAAAATAAATTTTATGGAGACTAAGAAGAAATGCTAAGAAAGAGTTTGGGAAGCATACTGTATCCCTTCCATGCCAATAAACATCCAAAAGATTTTTATTTTTAAAAATTATTATCTTTTTAGTGGATATTGGGGGTGGAATCCAGGGCTTATAAAGTTGAGCCATGTAGAATGACACACACCTGTAACCCAAGGACTCTGGAGGAAGCTGATTCAGAAGGATTAAGAGTTCCAGAATACATAACAAACTTGAATTTGCCTCAATAAAAAAAAAAAACAAAAAACACTGCATTCTGGGAAGACAGCTCTATATACTTTTGAGACTATGAACCATTGCCTTTGTCAGTTATCTCTAGAGAAAGGAAGCTGGTAATATTGGTGGCAATTTTATATATTGGCCATTTTTCTTCAGTACTAAACACAAGAGAAGCGAAGTGAGAAAAGGGACTGAGAGATTGTGTCTGCTCTCCACTTTCATCGAACCTCTAAAGTTTTAAATAAGATTGGAATAACATTTTTGCAATTATTTCTGCATGCTATTTTTATCTTTGATGGGGATATCCAGCTATGATCATGGCTTCTGATGAAAACTGAATTTAATATTTGATTTGGAGTTAGTTAAAATATGTGTTTGGTGTACTTTCAATAGTCATGCTTAGGAACCATTTATTTATTGGATCTTTACATATGCCAGAACCTGGATAACCTGGCAATAGAATGATAAACATTTGTACAGTGTAACACAAGACCATTCAGCAACTTGATGCCTGGCTAGAGCTGGTGTTCTGTTGTGACTCACTCAGGGACAGTGCCCTTCTACAGTTCTAAACATATATATATAAAGCAGTTTACAGCCTGATGATGTGTTATTTGGGGGATTGTTAATGTGATTGTGTATTAAAGCATTGTCTCACAACGTGATGCCAGTGTAGGAAGAGTTTGCCACAGCCCCGAGAACCTGCTCGGAATTAAGCATAGGAGGGCACTTAAGATTGGTAGAATATGTGTAGCTTCTTTTTCTCAAACATTATGAGATTAAAAACAGACCAATAAAATTTAAATTATAATCTTACACCAAGCACCTGCAAATCAAAGCCAGTTATATCATAATTTTACACGTGAAAGATGGAGCTCCATAGTGTAGTTAAGTCGGAGTATTTACTTAGCACGTGGAAGACTGTGAATATTCTCCACAGTACTGCCCACTTCCAAGAAACTCCAATATGACATGAATAAACACACACACACACACTGAGCCATCAATAGGCACTCTTACACTAGCATTCTTGGATAAATATTTCTGCTTCACTGTTTCCAGTTACTTACTTCCATTCCTGATTTCAGAAGACCCTAAATTCACCAACATAGGCTTGATTACAATGCTTCTCATCACTATGGAATCAGTGGCTCAAGTTGTTTTTTTCATGGTAACCCTAAAATCACTGACAAATGTTTATCAACTCAACCAAACTTCCTTTTGCCATGTAACATGATTTGTCCACAGGTTCCAGTGATTAGAAAGTTTGCCTTTGGGGAGAGCCCTTATTCTACATTCCACTTCTCCCATCTTCTACTAAGGTCCTCCATTGTACAAACTCAGTTGCAAGGCAACTGTCTAGGTAATTCATTTGCCAGGCCATTGCTAATTCCTCTCCTCCCTTCTCTGCTTACTTAGGAAAAAGAGGAATGTATCTAAGAGTACATAAACACTTGGGGGAAAAAATCTTTTACAAACCAAGAATAGAGCATTCTTAAAAACCAGTGGGAAAACAATAAAAAAAAATAGGAAAGCCAGCCAAGTATAAAGACTGGTAGAGCTGCCGATTTGTAGATAAATAAGTGAACAAATAAGTCAAGATATAGATTCAAATATTTGTAATCTCCTAGGACAAATCGAAACATGAACTAAAATTTCTCTCCTACCCTATGGACAAAGGTAACTTTCAATTTTGAAAACAGGATAAATGACTGAAGAGGAGTAATTGGGATAATCATTTTGGAAGGAAACTTGGCAAAATTTAATCTGACTGTGACTGCGTAATTTGTGAGTTAGCAGCTCCATTTTTAGAAAAGATTTCCCACAATCACCAGTGTAGTAAAACATACACAAAGGTGCTTAGCAAGGTGTTTAGATACTCCCTCGACCCCAAACTCCCAACAACCTGAAGATATTCACACACTTGTTCATGCAGAATTTTTCAAGGTTCAATAAAACAGTGGAGGGCACCACTTGAAGGATTTCCCTAGCATGGATCTATGTTTAGTGTTAAGCAGAAAAAGCAAATTGCAGAGCAATGTGCACAGTATAATGCTGAACTATTTGCATGCTGGGAAATGAATGAAAATTCCAGTAAATATAAGTCAGACTATTAACAGTGGTTGTTCTGCAGGAGATTCTTGGGGACATTGATCTTTAGTTTTTAACCTATTTCTGTAGTGCTTGAATTTTGTTCCACAAACTTTAAGTTATCAGAAATATAAAACTATGGACTGTGGGACTTAGGAAGTAGTTCAATGACAATATTTGCCTAGAACTTCTGAGGAGTTGGGTTTGAGCTTTTGTATTGCAAAATAACTATTTTCCCTTACTCAACTGAATAAGTGAATGAGTAAAATGACTTTTTTTTTTTTGCCAGTCCTGGGCTTGGGCTCAGGGCTTGAGCACTGTCCTTGGGTTTTCTCAAGGTTAGAGCTCTACCACTTGAGCCACAGCACCACTAGTGGCTTTTTTTCTATGTATGTGGGACCACGGAATGGAACCCAGGTCTTCATGCATGCCAGGCAAGCACTCTACCACTAAGCCAAACTCCCAGGCCAATGACTTTCTCTCAGCCTTTTAGTTGATTGACATCTCTCATACTAATTTGTTTAAATTCAAGTTCCTCCTTCTGAAGTCTCTTAACCCTAAATGGAATCTGTTTCTTGAACTTTCAATTCCTGTCTCCTCAAAGAGTCTGCTATGTGTTCCTTTCCCTTTCATGTTGGTTCTCAAAATATCCACCAAGACCCATCAATTAACACTTCCATTTGAGGAAGGGAAATGGAAGGTGAACTTAAGAGACGGAAGTCTGCTAAATGTTATTTCTCTTGGCTTTTCTTTCATTTCCCTGGACCTTAGAAACTGCTGATCTTTTAACAGAACTCTACTGTGCAGTGAAGAATGTACTTTCATTCTGCAGATGCTTTACATAATCGTTGAAGGGGGTTCTGACACTGTTTGTACATTTTTTTTTTTTTTTTTGCCAGTCTTGTGGCTTGATCTCAGGGTCTAGGCATTGTCCCTGAGGTGTTTTTGCTCAAGGCTAGCACTCTACCACAGTGCCATTTCGGGCTTTTTTCCCCCTGTTTTATGTGGTACTGAGGTAATGGAACCCAGTACTAGGCAAGCACTCTACCACTAAGCCGCATTCCCAGCCCTATCATGAATCTTAAGTTCCTGCTTTTGCACCTGTCGTTAGGTTAGGTTCGGCCTCACAGGGGTAACAACTACACTCCTTAGCAGCGGGTCCTCACTTTTTGATACAAAGTTCAACCCTGGGCTGTGATTGCCTGGATATCCTCATTCTTTGCATACTTTTGAGGCGAGGTAAGATTTGAAGAATAGGTGCTAGCCTTGTGCAGACAAAGGTAATTTTGGTTCTTCCAAATTCACCTCTCTGTGAATTTACTTTCATGGTACTGGAGCCGGAACCCAGGACCTGTGCACGCGCGAGGTAAATGCTCCGCCACTGCCCGGCTCCTCCAGCCCCGCAGACTGTTAAACTGACCTGTGGGCCACGAGCGGGGGCAGTCCCAGACCTCAGGAAATGAGAGTTACACGAAAACAGCTATTCCCGCGGAAGGGAGCACCGCAAATATCCTAGCAGAGGGGGAAAATGACAAGGCTGGTGAAGACAGAACATGTTCAAGCGTCGTGTAAAAAAGAGCCCTGGTGTCCACACATGGCGCCAGTACGGAAGACGGCGTCCAGGACGGGGATGCTCGGCGCAGTGCCGGGCGGACAGCAGGCCTTTCCACCAGCGATGGGTGGGGAGACGAACGGGCGGGTCCTCACAACTTCCCAAGGGCGGTGGCTTCTCTGTGGACGAAGGAAGGGCTGCAGGGTAGCGGGTAGAGGTGCAGGCACAAGATGGCTCCCCCCGGATCCGAGGAGCGCGCGCGGCGGGAGGGCAGCGGTGGCGGAGGGGGGCAGCGCGGGCAGCGCGGGGGCTCGCCGGCCTCTCCGGGCGCCGTCCACTCACCAGCGGCTGCGCCCGCGGGCCCAGGGGCCCGGGGAGGCCCGGCGCGCGACGAGGGGCGAACCAGGCTCCCTCCGCCTCCCCGCGGACGCCCCAGCCCCCCGCGGCCCCGCGAAGGGCGGAGAGGAGGGAGGAGACTCGACGCCGCCGACGCCGCCGCCGCCGCCACGGCCGCCGCCACCCGCGCTGCCGCCCGCGCGCCGCACCTGGGCGCCCGCGCGTGACGTCACCGCACCTGGCACCCGCCAGGGGGAGGGGCCGGGGGGGGGGAAAACCAGGGCGTTCTCGCGAGATTTCCCTCCGGCCCTCGGCCCCGCGCCCCGCGGCGTTGGGAGTCGCGTTCCCGGGTGCGGGGGGAGCGGTGAGGGCCGGGCTCCGCGGTGGGCGCGGGCGGTCGGAGCGCAGCCGCAGACGCCAGGCGTCTCCGGAAGCGACCCCTGCGGCTGAGGCGTGCGGGCGGGTGCGGGCCGGGCGTCCCGCCGCCGCGGCTCCGGCGGAGGCCGAGCGCGAGGAACCGCGGCCGCGTCGGCCGGGCGGGCGGCGCTGAGGGCCCGGCCGGGGGGCGTCGCTGGCGGATGGAGGCCCCTCCTCGCCCCGCCTGATCGGGAGGGGCCGGCGCAGCGCCGCGCGGGGCCCGCCTCCCGCCCAGGAGCCTCGGGAGGAGCGGCGGGCGCCGGGCTGGTCCCCGCCGGAGCCCCAGCATGGGTAAGACTCGGGGGGCCTCGGGCGGCGGCCCGGCCCGGGGGCGGGGTCCGCGGCGGGCGGCCTCGGTGAGGGGGGTCCGCCGGGCTCGGCCTCGGTGACGGGGGTCCCGCGGGAGGGCGGCCTCGGTGAGGGGGTCCCGCCGGGCTCGGCCTCGGTGAGGGCGGGCCGGGGTCCCGCGGGGTGGCGGCCTCGGTGACGGGGGTCCGGCCGGGCTCGATGAGGGCGGGCCGGGGTCCCGCGGCATCGCGGCCTCGGTGGTGGTGGGGGGATCGGCCGTGCCTCGGCGTCCCCCTCCGCCCCGGCTACCCCCCCCTCCTCCTCCCGGTCGTCCTGCCTCCCACTTGGCTCTTTCGGCGGAGAAATCGATCCTCGGGCTCACGGGTACCTCGCCCCGCCGTCGGTTCGGTCTCTCCAGGAAAGTCGGGGGGGGGGGCTCAGGCGCCCGATCACCGCCCCGCGCGCCCCATTGCCCGGCTGGAAGTCATTCCGGAGCCCCCGTCCACTCGGCCCACGCCCGCAGAGCTTCCCCGGCAGCCCTCTCCAGCCCTCTTCTGGGAGCCGTGGTAAAGGACGTGTAAATATACACACGGTCTTAACACACGGCGTTGTACGATTTGCCTTTCCTTCTGGAAGTTGCGGGGGAGATCGTCAAGGACAGTCAAGTTTGACTTTTTAGTTTGCTGTGCCTTCACCTCGGCAGCACCTTGGCACTGAGATATTTAAATCTCCTAGGTGGCCGGGGAGGCCAGGGTTTGGTGGGATTCAGAGTTGTACGCTTCGAGGAGCAGTTTCCTGTTTGGAGTTGGACTTCCTTGCTAGGGAGAGAAAAGTACAAGGCCTTTTTATACATTGTTTTCTGCGCGCTTTAACAAGTTGAGGGTTGGAGAAAGCAGCCTGTTGCAGCTTGGTTTGAAAAGGAGTTTTGCTAAGTGACTTGTTCCCAGGCAGTGACTCCCCTCAATAGTTAAAAGCAATGTAAAGAGCGGCCTAATTCCTTTCCCCCCCCTCTCTCAATCAGATTTGTGCCACCATAAGGCAGCAGATGTTCGCTAAAAGTAAGGCTGGTTTTGTGGAGTAAAAATCAGGAAGACTAGCTATCATTTATTTCTTCCAGTTGAAAGTTAGCACTGCTTCCTGTCAACAAACCATTACTAAAATTAATAATTCATGAAACTGACAAAATGATTTAGTGTCACAGCACACGAGAAGCACTGCTGATGTGGCAGCGCTGCCCACGCTGTGCCGTGTGGGAGATGCTGTGAGCATAGTATTTAGAGACACTGCCCAGCGATTCTGTTTTCTTAGACCTTCTAATTTTATGTTCTCTGTTCCTCCTACTTTCAGGTACTTTTTATATGCACAGTGCTCTTCAACTTGGAGTGAAATAAAATATCTCCCGTCTGGAATGTTCAAATGTATTTTTTTTTATCCCCTCAATTGACTAGTTGAGCTTATGTGGTAATGGAGGGCTTGTTTAAGCATCATATTTTAAGATCACTGTAACTGGCTTTCAGTGAAAAATCTCCTAAAAGTAAATACACAAATTTTGCCCTCAAATACAGTTCTGAATACAATTAAACTCTTGATGTCCTAGAGTCACAGTTTGTAACATTCCATCACTGAGATGCCTTGGGCATCTGTGGGATTGTATATAGGACTGTTAACTCCCATTGCAAAATGACATTTCTTGGCATTCTGAAGTTATCTGTAAAAAACTTCAAGTAGGTATCTTCCCTTTGCCCCACTTTCCTATTGGATGTGCTTGCAACTGTAATTATTGTCTGTCATCTGAAATGTGGAAATCACACTCACATTTGTTATTCTGTGTAGGGGAAAAGTCAGTAAATAAGTAGACGAATGCCAATTTTCGGACTTTGTAATACCATTTTTTGTTGGCAAGAGGCTTTTTCTTAGTGACTTGTTTTGGTCTGTTTAGGTAAGTTACGAGATAGCTTTTGTTGGCATACTGTCAACTTGGTTGTCTAAAGATGTAATTTTGAAGGTTTGTTTCATGGTGTATTTGTGAAATGCTTCCAATACATACACACTTTCAATTACAGTTTATCTTAAATTGTATTAAAATTCTCATGTTTCCACATTGGTTTTGTTGTCAGCTACTTTCTGCCCTGGAATGTCCCCTATTACATTTTGAGTATTATAAAAATGTTTGATTTGCTGATATGTAAAGAAATGGTAGGTGTCAGGGAATGAACACAGAGGTGTAATGTCTCTTGATTTTGGTGAATATAAGGCTGGGGTGTAGATCTGTTCCCTGGGTTAACCGTCAAAGATCTGAGTTTCTAGTAGTCGCCTTCAGAAAAGAAAGGTAATCATTAGGATGGTTCTGGGACTTGCTTGGCAGTAGAAAATGATACTATAGATTGAGCACACATACAGTTTAGGGACCAAATAATACCAGTGGTTAGGCAGTGTTTCTAGATAAGACAAAGGAGAGAACACTAGTCTGGGAAATCTGGGCGGAGGTTCATACCTCCTTCCAGTCAGCATTAGGAGATAGGTGTAGCAAAATTCAATGTGTAGATAAAAATGGAGCAAGTCAAGTGGTACAGGTGTCAGTGGGCAGCAGGTACTAGGTAGAGTTTCAGTCTAGCAGCACCCTGGGAGAAAAGAAAGGAAATGGCATCTGTGAATAGGCCTCAAAGACATAACTGCAGGGAAACAAAACCAGACAGGGTCCAGGACTTTAGTGAGAAATGAGATACAAAGCAGCCCCCTTCTTTCCCAGAAACATGAGTTTGGTTATTGAAGATACGGAGGATGAACCCAGCAGTAATGCTAACAAGATCGTGAGCTTCTCAACTATAGACCTCTTTGGTCAACATGTAGTCAACTATAGTCAACGTTAGTAATTGAATGTATAAGTAATCCTGAATAACTTGGGGCTTTATTGGGGGTGTTCTGCCTATAATTTGAGAATATTCCTAGGGTTTGATATACTTGCTTTTCTTTTGCTGCCATCTCTTTCAACTTTCAGCCTGGAAGTATGAGACAGTGGGATTCTGATCTGGAATCTGTAATGTTTTTATCAGTGCTGCTTAGCTCAGGATGTGTAGTGTGTAATTACTAGGGCTTTCTAGCAGAGAGATCATTTTGAGTATAGTTATAGTAACAGTTAACCAACAATATTAAATGGTTTTGGGACCAGGGTTGTAGCTCAGTGGTAAAGTGCTTGACTGGAGGTTGTTAAGAAGGAAAGGAGCTGCTGATAAGAGATTAATGAAGGATTTGTTTTAATAAGTTTTCTCACAATTCTTGGTTCTGATAAAAAAATGTTCTTTTGTTACTGTTGAATGTCAAAAATCTGTTGGGATGTTTTATTAGTGTGATAGGAATAAGTTAAAACGTAGCGTGTGACTGTGTTTACAGATTCACCCACGAGAGGGAATGTAATACCTAAGTTCATGTGAATATTAGAAAGATTGGAGCATAACAGGAGGAGCATAAAGATCAGAATATGAATTCTTGCATTGGAAGGCAAAGGATTTACTTTTCTCAGCAGTTTGACTATGATGATATAGTAGATAATTGGTAGTTGTAATAGCTTTCTATGGTGGTGGCAAAATATCTGAGATCCTAACTTGAAGACAGGAGAGATTTGTTTTGGCTCATGATTTTAGAGACGTCATAGTCTGTTGGCCCTCACTTCTGTCCTGTGGTGGCACAGCACATTATGACAGGCAAATGTAGCAGAGGAGATCTGTTTAAAGCAAAACAAAAAAGACACCAGAAGGGGCTAGGATCACAGTGTGAGTTCATGGCCCTGGTGACCAAAGTTCTTTAATAGGCTACCTTCTGAAGGTCTCACTACCTTCTAGTAGAGTCACAAGTTGGAGACATAGACCTTTTGGAGGCAGTCCAGAGCCAAGATACTTTTCCTCTATGCCTGGTCGAGTTGTTAGACTGAAGCAACCCTTTCCTTGAGGCTGTTAGATACTTACCGCTGAAATAGTAAAGCAATCTTGCTGTTCTCAGTGGCCCAACAGTTCTTCAGTATAGAGGTCAGAAATTTACCTAACATTTAAGCTGATTTCATTATGAAAGTATACCAAATTTTTTTGGATGTTAAGTATAGAAGTTAATGTTTGTAAAATTGAAGTTACATAATCCTGGCTAACACAGAGAAATGTATTGCATTCTGACAGTTTTCATTCCTTTTTAATCTGCTATATTTTACACTATCCTCACAATAATTTCTTTTCTGTTGGTAATATTTGGGTTTAAATCCAGCAAATACTTCTTGATATCTTTATATTAACAGACACTCAAAATGTGGTCACAATGAGTCATGTGTAACAGGTGTTCTTGGTCTGCCTTGTTGTCCATTCTCTCCTCCGTTCTGTGACTTACTTTACAATTTACTTATTGTGCTTATAGTATGTTTCAGTATTTTCTTTTTCTATTTTTCTACCTGACACAGGGCCACCTGTGTGCAAGCTATAGCCCCCCCTGTCTACTTATTATTTACTTTTATTTATTATTGTTATTATTATTATTTTTTTTGCCAGTTCTGGGCTTGAGCTCAGGGCCTGAGTACTGTCCTTGGACTTTCTCAAGGCTAGAGCTCTACCACTTGAGCCTCAGCACCACTTCCAGCTTTTTCCTATGTATGTGGTACCGAGGAATCGAACCCGGGTCTTCGTGCATGCTAGGCAAGCACTCTACCACGAGGCCAAACTCCTGGCCCCCCTACTTATTATTTACTTTTGACTCACTCTGGTTAGATTATAAATTCCAGAGTACAGAAAACTTTTATTTTTCATAGATATATTCCCAGTGTACTTAGAATAGTAATTGTGTTCTAGGAAAAATCACTTATGTGTTTGCTGAGTGAAAACTGAGCATGCTGATGCTTATTTTTTACATTGGAAAACTAAACTTAATGAAAATTAAAGTTGGCAGTCTTAAAACAAGAATTTAAAATTTCATGCCATTTAGTATCTTTTATAGTTCAGTGCTAGAAATAGCTGGTTTTGTGCTATATGTCAAGCATTGTGCTGGAGCTTAATATAATGAGTGAAATAAAATTTAACTTCTTAATTGATGGACAGTAATTTATTTTTCAAATATTTAACTTTTTTGCCAGTCCTGGGCTTGGGCTCAAGGCCTGAGCACTGTCCTTGGACTGTTTCAAGGCTAGAGCTCTACCACTTGAGCCTCAGCACCACTTCTGACTTTTTTTCCCCTATGTATGTGGTACCGAGGAATCAAACCTGGGTCTTCGTGCATACTAGGCAAGCACTCTACCATTAGGCTAAACTCCTGGCCCCTAAATATTTTACATATTTTTTTTCCTGGCCATGGGGCTTGAACTCAGAGCCTGGGCACTATTCCTGAGGCTTTTTGTTGTTGTTTTCATTTTTGCATGATCTTGGGGCTTGAATTAAGGGCAACCTGGGCCCTGTCCCTGAGTTTTTGAGCTGAAGGCTAGCTAATGCTCTTCTACTTTGAGCCACAGTGCCACTTTATTTTTATGCTCAAGGCTATCACTCTACCACTTGAGTCACTGCTTTACTTCCCTTGTTTGTTTGAAGTTAACAGTTTTTTTTATTATAAGAATACACAAACTTTGGGGCTGGAAGTTTGGCCTTGTGGTAGAATGCTTGCTTAGCATGCATGAAGACTGGTTCGATTCTCAGTACCACATACATATAAAAAAGCTGGAAGTGGTGTTGTGTCTCAAGTGGTAGAGCTCTAGCCTTGAAAAAGCCCAAAGACAGTGCTCAGGCCCTGAGTTCAAGACCGAGGAATAGCAAAAAAAAAAAAAAATACACATACTTTGGAGAAGAAATACATTTTTTGTGGATGTTTAGAAACATGGAAAAATTCAGAGACTATTTGAAATTTTTTTGAAGATTCTTGACATCTGTATTTTTTTCTATTTAGTAATTGCCTGTTAAAGTTATTTTTAAAGTCTACTAAGAAATGGAGTAAACTTTTATAGCAGCTTCCTACTTTTTGATAAGTCTGAAATTTCTCTTTAGTCGGTATTTTGCTGAGCTGGTGTTTTGCTGATGATTAGCCTTTAGAGAATGATTACTATGCTAGGCATTGCATTGAGCATTTAATTCCCACGGGTATTATGACATAAAATATTATTTCCATTCCTTAGAAACAGGAATTGAAGTTACAGAAATTGTTGCTCAAAGATGACTGGCTGTGGAGACAGGATTAGACTTGCGTTGGTCTGTGTTTTAAAGCATGGTCTTAATATTTTCGTGAAACATTGTGGGGGAAAAAGAGAATATATTGGGTTAAGCAGAGCACGTAACAAGAATCAAAAGGACTATTTTAGTGTGTAAAAGCAAAATACTTTAGCTTGGCCTGTTGCAAACCTTGCCTGAAACCCCCCCAGGAGGACCAACCTGGGTCATAGAAGGAGACCCCACCCCACATGTGGCAAGCAAACAGCCAGAGAAACACAGGTGATACAAATTTATCACATAGAAAATGTGGCTGGTTATTTTACATTGTTACTAGGTTTGAGGAACTGTTTCCTCCTAAAGGTACTTTTAGAGATGTGTTCTGTCTCAAGTAGTAGACTGCCTGTCTTGCAAAGCCCAAGGCCCAGATTCAAATCCCCAAACCACCAAAAATGAAAACAACGAAAAAAGTGCTTTCAACAAATGTTGTGTTCCATATTGTGCTTTTGTTTATATTCAGTAGGTGGGGCTTCATAGGATTCTTTTGTGTGTGTGTGTGTGTGTGTGTGTGTGTGTGTGTGTGTGTGAGTGTGAGGTCTGTTCAACTTTGTGATGGTTATTCATGTGGTACTTTTTTGGTCAGACTTGAAACATGCCTTATACAAGTTTTTTGTTTTCTTGAAGTTAATGTTGAAAATTCAAATGAAAAATGGCATATTTAAACATTCTAATTTGTGCCCTTTAAATGTATTTGGGATGTTTTCAGGATTCAAGTAGAGACACTAGGTATGTGTAAATGGTGATTTCTCTCTTTTTTAAGTCTGATATAAGCAATCAGTTGTGACATTAAATTTTTTTAAAAAAATTTGGTATTGGTGGGTATTTGTCACCAGTTGATCTAATTTTGTAACATTTTCCTTTTCTTTATCTCTCCCTTCCTCCCTCCCCCCTCTTTTTTTAAACAAAGTCTGTGTAGCAGGGGCAGGCTTCAATTTATGATCCTCCTGCTTCATCTTCCCACATGTTGGGATTACAGGCTTTTGCTACCATGAGTGCTGTGATTTCATTATTAAATTATCCTTATTAGAGCAGAGCTTTAGAAAGCATTGATATTACCAATAGTATTCTTATGTATACTAGTTTTTAAATTTTGGTTTCCTATCTCCTTTTTTCCTATGTCTGTATTGCTGAATTGCTTTTGTTTGTCTTGACTTTCTGGGCTCAAGTAATTGTTGAATGTCTGGGACTCCAGGTGCATGCCATTGTGCTGTTTCCTGTCCCCCCACCTTCCCTTCTTTTTGAAATACATTCTTACTATGGGACCTAGGCTAGCTTTGATCTTGTGGTATTCCTATTTTTATGCCTGGGATCAAAAGTATGGACTGCTTTACCTGGTCTAGATTTTTAGGGCTCTCTTTTTAAGCTTGACTTTTGTTTTTATTTTATTTTATTGTACTATTTTTGTTAAGATAGATACATAGATTTTACAGTACTGTGGCATAGTTATACTTAGCTAATATCACAGTCACAATCAAATATTTATTGCTTATAGTTATGTAGGCTGCTAGGAAATCCTGGGTCAAGGGGTAAAGCAGAATTAGTGTCTACTTTAGAGATGGACACTCATCCCACTCATGAAAAGTGAATTCTTGTGATCAAATCACCTCCTCTTGGTTGCATCTCTTAATTACTTAAGTATATAAGCAAAATGTGTTTTGGCAGAACATATTCTAACCATAGCAACTTTCATTTCTGTTCCTCTCCCCTCTCTTTTAAACTGTGTGTGTATGTGTGCTTTTTCTGTCTACTAGAATTTATAGTAACATAAAAGTCTCTATATAGTATGTTCCTCTAATTACATACGGTTTCATATTTGGGCAGTGTTCTATTGCTATTTTGGGCTAGTTAATTCTTTCATGGAGCTAGGGAGTAGCTTGGTGGTAGGCCTTGAACTCAGGCCTGGACTCTGTTCCTGAGCTCTTTTGTTCAAAGCTAGTGCTCTACCACTTAGAGTCACAGCTTCACTTCCAGTTTGATGGTAGTTGATTAAAGGACTTTTCTTGTCCTAGCTGACTTTGAGAGCCATCCCCAGATCTCAGCCTCTTGAGTAGCTAGGATTACATGTGCAAGCCACTAGCACCTGGCTCAATGTTTCCTTTCTTAAAGGGCTTCTCATTTGTGGTACTCATGAGATATTTTTAGTGCTAGGCTTAAGGTGCTGTCCTGGTACCTCTACTAGATAGAGACTCTTATCTGGTAGTCTATGCTTTGTCTTTGTTATTTATTATCTAGTTATTTATTTGCATTATCCTTTTATTCATTTACAACTTAAAAGGGTTCAGTTCATTTTGTGCAATGTTTTTGGAAGCTCAGTTTTGACGAGTTCGAGGCATTTTTCCTGATTATTGATCAGTTGGTATTTAAATTCGGGCTGTAGCTTTATATTCGAGAACCAGCTTGGCCCAACTCTAGCATTTCTTTTTAGAATGTTGAGTTGGCAAACCTCTTTGTGTATTCTGTAATCTCTTGTGGCTCTTTCTGTTTTTCATGGCTGATCCTGATAGGTTTCTTTGAAGTAGTCAATCTTTGAGAGACTTTGGAAGTGAGTAACTGAGTAAGCTAACCACACAATGCCGTTGATGTTGGAGATAGCCTAATAGAAGGCAACTATAATTTTTACTATTTGGTTAGAACTCAGTTATGGGCTATATTCACATTCAAGAATTGGGAATTACATGGGAAGGTGAGAAGGATTGGGTTCTACTTTATAGCATAAAAAGCCTGTGCAAGGACTGGGTAACATTCTGGGTTTGATTTCCAGTACAGTTAGAACGCTCATGCTCTCTACCTAAAGACCTATATAATATTCTAAATGAGATGATCAATAACTTTCTGAAATAGCCAAATGTTTAAAATTACTGTTAAAAATTAAAATCATGGAGATAAGCTTCTATTACTTCTTGTTGCTAACCAGATTCTTAAAGCTTATTAATACGGTTTATAATATTTTGTGCATTAGACTTGTGTGTATGTATGTGTGTGTATGTGTGCGTGCATGCTCACACTGGTCCTACAGCCATATCTCCATTTTGGCTTTTTGGTAACTTATTGGAGATAAGAGTTTCATGGACTTCCTGGACCAGGATTGGCTTCCAGCTGCCATTCTCCGGTCATGAGTCACCAGTACCTGACTAGTATGTTAAATTTTGAACTTTTTTTTTTTTTTCTCTTTCCTTAGTTGACTATATTGTGGAATATGACTATGATGCTGTGCATGATGATGAGTTAACTATTCGAGTCGGGGAGATCATCAGGAATGTGAAAAAGCTCCAGGAGGAAGGATGGCTAGAAGGAGAACTCAATGGGAGAAGAGGAATGTTCCCTGATAATTTTGTGAAGGTTGGTATTTTCAGTTTAATTTCTAGCTTTTGCTTTACAGAATTTACTCTTTAAAAAGTAAGAAATAAATGTATCTGTAGATGATTTTTATTATTACTTGTGTCCTTCTGGACAGTAACTCGTGTGTGTGTGTGTGTGTGTGTGTGTGTTTGTATATATTCATATGTATGGATATATTTGCTTACTTCCCTTTTCTCCTTTGTGGTACTGAGGATTGAACTCAAGTCTCCCAGCTTGCTATTCAAACACTCTCTACCACTTGAACCTTATTCCTGGTTCAAAGTACACATTTTGTGTGGCACTTGTTAACTAATGAAATGATCATCTGAAGTCTAAGACGTTTCATGGGTTTCTCATTGTAAGTTGTTGCTTTTGGAGCTTGCTCAGAGGTATTAGATCATACTTTCTTACTTGTAGTGTTGCAATAATTATCTCCCAAAGTAACAGTTACTCTTTACCACTAAATTTTCCTTTTTAGTTTAGGAAACAATCTTCAGTGTGAATTTATTACAAATGAATAGTCTCAAGTTTAGAACACAAGGAAGAAAAGAATCAGTGATGTCTTTATAGATTGCTTACAGTGGTCTTGTTTTCTCTATATATGTTTTGCCTTCTTATATCCAGCCTCATCAGATTATGATTAGGAATTTTAGGAGGCTCAGAGTGTGCCCCATTTGTTTTTCCAACTTGCATAGTAATAGTTGAATACATGCACAGCAAGCATGCTTACTTAATGTTTATTTTCTAAGTATTTGTGTTTGTTATAGCTGTGGCTTTATCTCTGAAGTGTGAACACATACTTTGTTCTGCTAATTGACTTCAGGGAAGGTGAAGTTATTGCATTTTCAACAAATAAAATCAATTTTCAAATCAAGTTGTTTGAAGTAGGAATCTGGTTGTACTCTATCCTTTATGTGTGAAATGTAGTTTTCCAAGCATGCTTTAAGATGTCATTTGTTTTTTCTTACCTTTTTTTTTTTTTGGCCAGTCGTAGGGCTTGAACTCAGTGCCTGGGCACTGTCCTTGGGCTTTCTCAAGGCTAGCACTCTACCACGTGAGTCATAGTGACACTTCTGGCTTTTTTCTGTGTATGTGGTACGGAGGATTTGAACTCAGGGCTTCATGCATGCTAGGGAAGCACACCACCACTAGGCCATCCTCGGGGCCGGGAGTTTGGCCTAGTGGTTAAAGTGCTTGCCTTGCATGCATGAAGACCCGGGTTCGATTCCTCGGTACCACATACATAGAAAAAAGCCAGAGGTGGTGCTGAGGCTCAAGTGGTAGAGCTCTAGCCTTGAGAAAGTCCAAGGACAGTGCTCAGGCCCTGAGCTCAAGCCCAGGACTGGCAAAAAAAAAAAAAAAAAAAAAACAAACTAGGCCATCCTCTGCTTCCCCCCCCCCCCCCAAGGCTCACGTTTAGAAATACTAGCTAAGAATTTCATAAGAGGTTGGAAAAAAATGAATATTATATGACAAATAAAATATATGTAAACATTAAGATTTTTTTTTTTTTTATGATGGTGGAGCTTGAACTCAGAGTTTCAGCACTGTCCCTGAGCTTTTTTAGTCAAGGCTAATGCTTTACAACTTTGAACTACAGCACCATTTCCAGTTTTCTGGTGATTAACTGTAGCTAAGTATTTTACAGACTTTTCTGCTTGTGCTGGCTTTGAACTGTGATCCTCAGTTTTCAGCGTCCTGAGTGCTAGGATTACAGGTGTGAACCACTGGCGCCTGGCTTGAACAAGATTTTAGTGTCCTCCAAAGTAAAGTTTTATTGTAATATAAAACTTATTTAAGGGCCTGGAGTTTGGCCTAGTGGTTAAAGTGCTTGCCTAGCATGCATGAAGACCCGGGTTCGATTCCTCGGTACCACATACATAGAAAAAAGCCAGGAGTGGTGCTGAGGCTCAAGTGGTAGAGCTCTAGCCTTGAGGAGTTTAAGGACAGTGCTCAGGCCCTGAGCTCAAGCCCAGGACTGGCAAAAAAAAAAAAAACAAAAAAACATTTAAGTATAACACATTCGTATCACATGTGACAGAATTGATTAGTAGGATGTATGTCCTGCAAAATTGAGGAGTAGAATATATGTCCTGCAAATTATGAAGTACCTTCTATATAGTGCTTTATAAGAGAAAGTTTGTCTTATCTCTGATTTAGAATTATGTTTGTTTTATTGCTTGTTCATCTATCATAGTATTTGTTTTGTGTGTTTAGGTGAAGGTGGGGCAGATTTTCAGACAGACTTCCTCCACGTTAGAAAAGAGGGCGAGGTTGGAAATCAGTGCCACAGGATTTATGTAATAATGACTGTAGCTATATTTTGGCACTTTACATTTGAGAATTTTAATAAAATTCAACTTATTTTTATATGTCTTCCTTCTTTTATAGGAGATTAAACGAGAAACCGAATCCAAGGATGACAGTTTGCCCATCAAACGGGAAAGGCATGGAAATGTAGCAAGTCTTGTACAACGAATGAGCACTTATGGGCTTCCAGCAGGGGGAATTCAGCCACATCCACAAACCAAAAGCATTAAGAAGAGTATGCAAATAATTCTCTGTTTAATTACAACAAAATAAATTTTTTTTGGGGGGTGGGGTGTTGGTTATGGGGCTTGAATTTAGGGCCTGGGCACTGCCCCTGAGGTTTTTTGCTCAAGTCTAGTGCTCTATCACTTGAGTCACAACTCCACTTCTGGCTTTTTTGTTGTTGTTGGTAATTTATAGTAGATAAGAGTCTCCCAGATTTTCCTACTAGGTTGGCTTTGAACTGCGATCCTTAGATCTCAGCCTCCTGAGTAAATAGGATTATAGCACATGAGCCTTTTTTTTTAATAATAGGAACCTTATTTATTCCTAATGTTAAACATGCAAAAAAATGGATAGTTTTTTATTTTTCTCCAAGGTACTGAGTGGGCTTTGAAGCCATGGTCTCACTTGAGCCACAGCCCTCCCCCCACACGTATTTTTTTCCCAAGAGTATGACATTCTTATCCAGGGCTAGTCTGGGACTGTGATTCTCCTCATCTTTACCTCCTGATTCTACTTATCTCTACCTCGTGACTAGCTGGGATCACAAGCACTAGCCATTGTGCTGGCTTGTCTGTCTGTCTCTGTCTGCCTCTGTTGCCTGTCTCTCTGTCTCTCTCATATGACAGAGCTATGCTTTTTAGCTTAGGTTGGCCTTGAACTTGTTCTCTTTAGTTGTGCAAATAAAAGGCATGCATCACCACACATGGCCCATTCTTGGTCTTCAGTGGTTTGATGTCTGAACAGTGTTTGTGGAACAGATGTAGGAAGTGTGTTATCATTAACGAGTCTAAGGCACCTGCTGTTTTTCTCTGTTACTGCTATAGTCTTTCATTTTGGGGAAATATCACTGTTTGGTTTCTTCCCAGTTCACTTTTAGTCTAATTTCAGTCATAAGAAGAGAAATGATTAGTTTGCTTGTTCTTCATTTTTTAGTTACTTTTTTTTTTTTTTTTTTTTTTTGGTCGTGGGGCTTGAAGTCGGGGCTTGGGTGTTGTCCCTGAGCTCTTCAGCTCAAGGCTACTGTCCTACTCCTTGAGCCACATCACCACTTCAGGTTCTCTAGTGGTTAATTGGAGGTAAAAGTCTCTTGGTCTTTAGTCCTGGGCTGGCTTTGAACCTCAGATTTTTAGCCTCCGGAGTAGCTAGGATTACAGGTGTGAGCCACTGTGCCTTCCGGGCTGGCTTTCTTTCTTCCCTCCCTCCCTCCCTCCCTCCCTTCCTCCCTCCCACCCTGCCTTCTTTCCTTCATTTATTTTTGTGTGTGGGTCATGGGGCTTTGAACTCAGCCTAGATGCTGTCCCTGAGCTCTTCAGCTCAAGGCTACCGCCCTACCCTGGAGCCAAGCCCTACTTCCCATTTTCTGGAGGTTAATTGGAGATAAGAGTCTCAGGTCCTTTTGTGCCCAGGCTGGCTTTGAACCTTAATTCTCAGATCTCAGCCTCCTGAGTAGCTAGGATTACAGGCATGAGCCACCCACCAGCTTTAGTTACTTTTGTTAAACTAAAAATTCTGTTTACTTCCCTTTCCTGTTTTTTTTTTCCTTTGTTAACTATGACTAGAGAGAGCCATACTGTTTTAAGTTCCAAAAGTTTTTCAGAAAGTTTTTTTTCAGCTGTCGTTTATCTGTTTATGTGGAAGCTTTAATACCCGAAGAACATTTAAATCTTAAAAATATTATAAGCAAAACAATGATTCTCCTTTGTTGCTACCCTTGATTTATCTTAACATGTTGTCTACATTTACCTTGTTTTGTTGTTTGTGTGCACTTTGAGGTAGGGTCTCACTATGTGGCCTTGGCTGGTCTTGTCTTTATGATCTTCCCTCTTTGGCCTCAAGTGTTACGATTATTTTAATGTGTTTTTTGGGAGCGGGGGACTACTATGGCTTGAACTTGGGACTTCAAGCATAGTGGCGAGTATTCTACCACTTGTGCCAGCCATTATGGTGTTAGGTATTTTCCAGAGTCTCCTCTTTTCACCTGGGCTGGGCTGGACTTTGATTCTTGTGTTTATGCTTCTCACGTCACTGGGCTGGATATATACCACCACACCCATCTTATTGAGATGTGGTCTCACTAACTTCTATAGATGGGTTCTGGACTGTATTTCCTCCTGATTTCCACCTCACATTGCTGGGATCACAGACAGGAATAAACCACTGTGCCTGGTCCCTTTGTGTGTGTGTCTTAAGATTAGTAGTGTTGCTGGGCGCAGTGGCTCATGCCTGTCATCCTAGCTACTCAGGAGGCTGAGATCTGAGGATCAAGGTTCAAAGCTAGCATGGGCACAAAAGGACCTGAAACTATTATTTCCAATTAACCTCTAGAAAAGAGAAGTGGGGCTTGGCTCAAGGGTAGGGCGGTAGCCTTGAGCTGAAGAGCTCAGGGACAACACCCAGACTGAGTTCAAAGCCCCATGATCCACCCCCCCCCCCCCGAAAAAAATAGATTAGTAGTATATTTTTTGCTTTTGGAATAAAATGTTTAGGTAGAGATTGAGTTGCTGAAAGAATTATTTGTAGTTTGAATTTTAGGGATGTAAGTTGTACAGTGTGGGAGATGAGTTAAAAGGCTGATCAGGGAAGATCATGGCAAGCTGTTTATTCTCTTATTAATATTAAATCACATGACTATGAATACAGTATGTGAAAAAGGAACCTTAAAACATACTTCTCAACCTAAATTTTTATTATTTATTTCCTTTAGAATTGAAGAAGCGTCAGTGTAAAGTTCTTTTTGACTACATTCCGCAAAATGAGGATGAACTGGAACTGAAAGTAGGGGATATTATTGATATCAATGATGAGGTAAGGAAGACATGTCTTAGCCATAGTGCTGCGGTTTAGGCAGATGTCTCACTTTTACAAAAGTACTTTTAAGAATGTTATTTTTTTTGTCAGAATTTATGGAATTTTTTTTTTGTTAGTCCTGGGGCTTGAGCTCAGAGCCTGAGTCCTTGGGCTTTCTCAAGACTAGACCTACCATTTGAGCCACAGCACCACTTTCAGCTTTTTCTGTGTATGTGGTGCTGAGGAATCGAACCTGCGTCTTTGTACGTGCCAGGCAAGCACTCTACCACTAGGCCAAACTCCTGGCCCCAGAATTTATGAGAATTTATTTGACTGTTCTTTACCAGTGTGTTACTCTGCCTCTCAGGACTTCTTAAGTAAACCACCCTAACTACTTAGGTGCTAGAGATAATTGGGGTTCCACATATTAATAATAAATGGTCTGTTGATATTTGGTCTTTTGACTCCATTACATGTAGTTTGAATCACTGAATCATTCTTTAATATCTCCTAACAGTTTGCGTTCTAGCTACTTTGTAATCCAGTCCTGCTTTCTATGAGTAAATCATTTACAATATTACCATAGTTTATGCATAGATTTTTTTTTCTATCTAGGGTTTAATACTGTACTGTGTAGCATTACGTTCATACTTTTTACGTCTGTATCATAATGACCTGTTCATTGTTTTTTCATTACATTGTTTAGGTTCAGGGATTTCTTGTGGTCAAGCTAGAATCTTTCCTTGGCCTTCAACATTATGATTTGTACATAGTGCTTGTTACTTAAGTTTGCTTTGCAATTATGACAAAGTAGAAAACACTAAAAAATATTGTAAATGATCTTTCTAGCTATAATCTTACACATACTCCTACTAAATGAATTTGGTCCATGAATAATTGACTCCTAAAATGACATCATGCTGGTTGCCAGTGGCTAAAGCCTCAGTCCTAGCTACTAAGAAGGCTAGGATCCAGAGGATCACAGTTTAAGCCAGCTTAGGCTGAAAAGTCTAAAAGACTCTGAATTTCTACTTAACCAGCAAAATACCAATCTTGAGGCATGTTATCAAAGTGATCAAGCAAGGTGAGAGCTCTAGAACCTGAATTTAAACCCTGGTACTGGCAAAAAAAATGCTTTTATTCAAAATTTCTTAATAGACACGATATGTTTTAGACAATAATTATTTTATGAACTAACGTAAAGGAAACTGATTAATCTGATTATTAGCGAGTATAAATGTTTGATTCATGCCACTTTTGTTGGGGAAGGAATCATTTTGGAGTCAGACATATAGATTTTTTTTTTCTCTGTGTGTGTGTGTGTGTGTGTGTGTGTGTGTGTGTGTGTGTCTGTCTGTCTGTCTGTGTGTCTGTGTGTGTGTCTGTGTGTCTGTGTGTGTGTCTGTGTGTGTGTGTCTGTGTCAGGGCGCTTGAACTCTGGTCCTGGGCACTGTCTCTGAGCTCTTCAGCTCAAGGCTTTTGTCCTACCCTCGAGTCACAACACTACTTCTCCTTTTCTAGTAGTTAATTGGATGTAAGATTCTCACGGTCTTTAATTTCTGAGCTGGCTTTGAACCGAGATCCTCAGATCTTATCTTCCTGAGTAGCTAAGATTAGTAGCTAGGGGTGAACCACTGCACCTAGCCATGTATGCACTTTTGGTTACTTACACATTATTTGATTATGTGATACTTTTGTTAAAAATTTATTTCATAGTGTATGATTATAAGTTCTCATTGTAACTTGTAAAGTGCTATTAATGTTATTAATCTTATGGGCAACCTACTAAATTGCCAATCTACTTCAAATATATTTCAAGTATATTTTATTTTTTTGCCAAACTTGGGCTGGGGCTCTAAACTTGAACCTCTTTGTGCTCAAGGCTAGCAGTCCACCAATGGAGCCACAGCACCATTTCTGGCTTATATTTTTGGAGATAAAAGTTTCCTGGACTTTCTTGCTCCGGCTGGCTTTTAACCCAGATCCTCAGATGTCAGCCTCCTGATTATCTAGTATTACAGGCATGAGCCACTAGTGCCTTGCTTTTCCCCATGTTTTTTTTCTTTGTTTGTTTTTGCCTGTCCTGGGCTTGAGCTCAGGGCCTGAACACTGTCCTTGGACAGTCAAGGCTAGAGCTCTGCCACTTGAGCCTCAGCACCACTTCTGGCTTTTTTTCTATGTATGTGGTACCAAGGAACTGAACCCGGGTCTTCGCCTAGGCAAGCACTCTACCGCTGGGCCAAACTCCTGGCTCTCCCCATATTTTGCGTTGTTGTTGTTCATTTTATAACTTTTCCCCCTAGGGCAACGATTTTCCCTTAAAAGGAATGTTTATTTTAGTTGTGAACTCTTTTAGGTAGAAGAAGGCTGGTGGAGTGGAACCTTGAACAACAGATTGGGTCTGTTTCCCTCCAACTTTGTAAAAGAGTTGGAAGTACCAGAGGATGGGGAAGCTCGTGAAGGCCAGGAGGATCCAGGTACATAGAAAAAACCCATTTTCTGCATACCAGTAAGCTTCAATTTAGGACCTACATTTATTTGTTTTAATTTTTGAAATAGCATTATCTACTTTGAATATTCAGTTAAGCTTAAATGATAACAAAAGTGAACTGAATAGTGGAGTCATAAGACATTTTCCTTTCTCTGATCTCAAGCCTCAGGAACCTTTATTGTAAAATACTGCTTATGTTAACTGGTCTTTCCCTATTGAATATGTGTTTATGTACATTTTTGAACTGCTGAATTTATAGAGGTGGTCTGATACTTAAGAGATGAAAATTATTTTAGATATATTTCTAATTTTTCCATGTTCATATTATGTGTGTGTGTGTGTATGTGTGTGTGTGTGTGTATACATATATATATATATATATATTTTTTTTTTTTTTCTGTGCAGTCAAATGCCAGTCAGTTTTTTTTTTTCTTTTTTTGTTTTGTGCGTTTGCTGACCTTGAACTCTGGGCCTGGTTGTTGGCCCTGAGCTCTTCAGCTCAAGGCCTAGTGCTCTACTACTTGAGCCACAGCGTCACTTCTGGTTTCCTGGTGGTTAATTGGAGATAAGAGTCTCATGAACTTTAGTGCCCAAGCTGGCTTTGAACCGCAATCCTCAGATCTCCCTCTCCTGAGTAGCTAGGATTATAGGCATGAGCCACCCATGCCCAGCTTGTCTATTTTATTTTTTGTTTATGTAGTACTAAGGAATTGAACTCGGGACTTCATAAATGATAGGCAAGCACTCTGCTACCGCGCCACATTTCCAGCCCAGATTATAAGAATATGACAAGACATTCTTACCTGTTAAGATGTTTGCTGAAAACAAATATATTGCCATATCATTCTCCAGTGGGTTGTTCATAGCCCTTTAAAAATGATTATACTTTAAAATTTAGTCTTAGATTATTTTATTTTTGGCTGAATTTTATATGTTCTTGTCTTGACCTGTTCTTGTTTGGCCTGTTTTGCCGAGTATCTTACAAAGAAAAGTAGCTAATTAAATGTACATAAAATTACTGCTTTCTACAACAACAAAAATGAGTACAAGGTGTACCTTACTCTTACATATTTTAATACATAATCATTTTTATTGCTTTAATTCTGCCATTAATAAATGGTAGGCATAGTAGCCTAGAGACCTTATAGAAGGGAATATATTAGATTTTGTGATTCTGCATGGTATCATCCTTGAAAACCAAATGATTCTTTCAGATTCCACTTTGGTTGGGCCTACCTCCCCTTCGCCGTCTCCAGGAGGTGTGGGTGACAGTGCACCCGGATCAGTTACACAGCCAAAGAAATTTCGAGGTATTGGATTTGGAGATATTTTTAAAGAAGGCTCAGTGAAACTTAGAACAAGAACATCCACTGGTGAAACTGAAGAGAAAAAAGCAGAAAAGATGGTAATGATGAATTTAATTTAGATTAACTTCCATCCATTATCTGGTTTAGTTATTGTTTTTTTAGTATTAGGGTGTAAACTGAGGACCTCGTATTTGCTCAGGACGGCCTCTGGCTCTTGAGTCATGCTCCCAGTCTTTTTCACTTTAGTTATTTTTGAAATAGAGTTTTTGGTTAGGGCAGATTTGGGTTAGGATTGGTCTTCAACTGCGGTTCTCCCATTTTTACAGTAGTAAGCCACTGTGTCCTGCTTGGATTTTATTGTTTTTATTGGTTCTCCTCTCTGTAGCCCAGTCTGGCCTGAAATTCGATCCCCCTGCCTCCATTCAGTTGCTGGAACTACAGGTGTGCTCTGCCTTGCCATTAAGCATTTTAAAAAATATAAATGTCAGGTAGCAGCTCCATTAGATTTCTTTTTTTTTGAATCAGTAATGATTATGAAGGAGGAAAAGCTTGTGGGGAAGTCCTCTTCGAATTTGCAATGATTACTTGAATGTTTGATTACTTTGGGCTTAAAACTTTAAAAAAAATTAGGACAGAAAATTAGGACTTAATTTTTACATGAACTTATAGAGAAAGCTTCAGGTTTTTTAGTTATAGCAGTATAAGGTGAATTTTTTTCTTTTTAACCTTAAGATTTTCTTTTCAAGTGGGCCTTTTAAATGAATTCCCAGTGACTAACTTTCCTTATCTCTCCTCTGAATATATAGACTATTTTGAAATAAAATGAAATTTTATTTTCCATTAACATTTTGCTAGCATTTTTCACTGATATAAAGTAAGTGATCCATAATATTAGGCTTTAGTATAAACCCTTGAGTTTTTGAAACTGAAGGTTTGAAAATAAACTCAAGAGTTTTCTTCAGGAAAAAATGACTGCCCTCCTCCCTCCCTTCATCTCTTTCTCTTCCTTTCTTTCTCTTGTTCCTAGTGTCAATAGTTCAGAGATTGTATTTGCTGTATTCACATTGATGTTAGGGGGAGTATTTCTCTGTATTTGTCATTTGTATGCCTTGATCTCTTTTGTGGTATTGGAGTTGAACTTGAGTCCTTGAGCTTACTTAGTAAGTGTTCCTATCACTGAACCACACATCCAGCTCTCTCTGCTTTTTGTTTTTTTTTTTTTCCCCCAGTCCTGGTCTTGGGCTCAGGGCTGAGCACTGTCCTTGGGCTTTCTCAAGGCTAGAGCTCTACCATATGAGCACAGCACCATTTTCGGCTTTTTTCTGTGTTTGTGGTACCCAGGAGTAGAATCCTAGTCTTTATGTATGCTAGGCAAGCACTCTACTGCTAGGTCACACTTCCAGCCCAGCCCCTCTCTGGTTATTTTTAACAGACGTTCTCTTGCCGTGACATGTGCCTGGGCGTGACCTACCTGTTTGGTTTCTCTCCCATTTAGATAGGTTATCGAGAATGTGCACCACGTGCAGCTCTTTAGGAATCTTTTGGCTTTTCTGCCCAAGGTAGCCTCAAAACTCCATCCTCTAGTCTCTCAGCCTTCCAAGTAGATAGGATTATATAGACATCAGCTTCTGGTGTCCTGCTTTCATTCACAGAAGTTTAAACTATTTTAATACTTATTAATGTCTTAATTAGTGATGAAGTAAAAGCGTTTTTAATATCTTCCCATCTTGTTTTAAGGTTTAGTCTATTAAGTGTTCACTTTCTAGGGTCAGACTTCATAGGTTCAAAACTGGATTTTAGTACTGAACTGAATGTGAACAGATTATCTTAATTGCTTCTTAAACTTCTCCTTCTTCTCCCCCTTTTCCTTCTTCTTCCCCTTCCCTTCCCCTTCCTCTTCCCCTTCCCCTTCCCCTTCTCATTTGCCAGTCCTGAGGAATCAAACACGGGTCTTCATGCATCTAGCTAGGCAAGCACTCTACCACTAGGCCAGACTCCTGGCTCAATTGCTTCTTAATCTAGCCAGAGATAATAATAATACCTATGTTGTATAGTATAAGACTCAGTGAATAGATATGTGAAGTGCTTATTTTTCTAGAAATTCCAAAATCACAACTGTATTACGGATATCAGAACATGTTTATTTTTCCTAATGAGTTTTAAAATTGATAGCCATTGGTTGGGAGTTTGGCCTAGTGCTAGAATGTTTGCCTCGCATGCACAAAGACCCAGGTTCGATTCCTTGGTACCATATACATATAGGAAAAAAAGCTGGAAGTGGTGCTATGGGCTCAAGTGGTAGATCTCTATCCTTGAGAAAGCCCAAGGACAGTGCTCAGGCGCTGAGCTCAAACCCAGGACTGGCCCAAAAAAAAAAAAAAAAAAAGTTGCTAGCTATAAGTTATCACTTAAGAATGTTTTGCTGACTTCAATCATGTTTTTTTCTTTTTTTTTTTTTTTTTCTAATCATGTTTCCCCTTGGGGGAAACTGTAATAGGAAACTATTTAGTAGTATTATTTTCTTTTCACTTATCTATTAATAGCATCCATTTCTGTTGTAGCCTTTACTCATACAACCACAAGGATCCAAAACTCAAAGTGTGGAAATAATGAAAACAGACACTGAAGGTAAAATTAAAGGTAAGGCTGTGAGTAAAGTATACTCCAAATACATTATTACACTTGTTACTTTGTAGTACATATCAGGATATGTGATTCATGCCTCATGCAGGAAAAGATCTTGCCATTCTTTGTTCATTGATGTAATCCTTTCAGTTAGAATTGTGCCTCATACATACATTAGGCAAACACTTGAATGATTAATGAAATTATTTCTTTACATCATATTGGCTATACATTTTAAATATTAAAATATAAAGAATGATTGAATTCATCAAGAGTATATATTGCTTTATACAAGATAGAGCTTACTAAGTATTTGCTGAACCAATTTTTATAATACACTTTGTTTACTTTCTTTGTTTTAGCTAAAGAGTATTGTAGAACATTATTTGCTTATGAAAGTACTAATGAAGATGAGCTTACTTTTAAAGAGGGTGAAATAATCCATTTGATCAGTAAGGTAAGGTAATTTTTAATAAGTCATTTAACTTATGAAATACTTTTCAAAGTTCGTATGTGTCTCCAGAATGTTAAATTAGAAGAACTGGGACTTTGTCTTTGATTTGGGTCCTTAGTAACACAAGGGCTCCTTACTTCCGTACTGGGGTTTGAACTCAGGGCCTTCTATGCATAATGCTGTCACTTGAGCTGCTCTGCATACTTGCTTGACTTGGCTGTTTTTGAGATAGGATCTTGCTTCATGGTTAGGGCTGTCTTAGATATCGATCCTCGTATTTGTTAATTTCTAAAGCTGGTAAGTAATTTTTATTGTATAAAGCATTGAGAAAAATGATATTTTGGAAATTCATTATTTTCTATCCTTTTTTTCTTTTCATATTCTTGTTTTAGGGCTTGAAATCAGACTCTAGGAGCTGTTTCTGAGCTTTTTTGCTCAAGGTTGCTTTACTGCTTAAGCCATAGTTCCACTTCCAATGTTTTTGTTGCTTAATTGGAGATAAGAGTCTCCTTTTTCTAACTTTTATCTTTATCTTTTCTTGAGTACCTTTTAGCCTTGTGAGGAAAGTTTAAAATTGATTTAATAAAAAAAAAAAAGTCAAACTCAGGTTTTGTAATTGCTGTTAAAAGTAGTATGTGGAGAATACTATTTCTTATGAGAACCTTATGTTCTGTTGACTTTTTTTTCTTTTTCTTTTGGGGGAGTGAAGGACATATCATTGAACCTTAGGGGTGGGAGGGGTTATCAAAGCACCAAAGACTGAAGACAAGATGCCAGCCAGCTCTGGTTTCCTTCCCCCAACCTGTCCTCTCAAAACTTTGTTTCTTATAAAGGTATTTGAATTTGTTATTTTGTTGTAAACTTCTGTTCTTAAAAATAACTGTTGCTGTTTTGTTTTTAGGAGACTGGGGAAACTGGCTGGTGGAAGGGAGAACTAAATGGTAAAGAAGGAGTATTTCCAGACAATTTCGCCATTCAAATAACTGAGCTGGATAAAGACTTTCCAGTAAGCCTTTTTTTCCAGTGGTGACAATACTTTTAACATGTTACCATTGTGTTTTGAAGGATAGTGTTTTACATTGCTGTTAATTAGTTTTTATGAAGAAGTTTCTTAAAATTATATATTTAGGTAAATGGTAGTTGAATTACAGTGAAAGAATGTAATAGATAAATGCCAAATAGGAAAGTGGAGATTATAACATAGAGGGATAGACAGTGGAAAAACACAGTAAGACATACTGCCATATTTGATTTCCACCAATGCAGAAAGTCCTAGGCGGGGAAGACTTCTAAGTGAGGAAAAAGAAGCTTTCACCTTTTGGGTGTTCTTAAGAAAAGTGAAAGACAAGTCTAGTATTGCTGCTTTATTATTTTTTTCAACAAACAAGGTCTCTTCCACTTGTTTCGCCATTCCCATCATCTGTCCTTGAGCTGTTTGAAAGGGAAACAGTGATGGTTAGGAATATTAAACCAGGGAGCCAGGAATGGGAAGGATCATTTAATCATTAGGATATCCATTGATAGGGTTTGAGGTAGTTGGACTGTAACTTTTGATCAAGGAGCTGGAGCTGGAGCTCAAGCTCAAGCTCAAGTACTAAGAGGATTTGTCTAGCCTGCTCAAGGCCCTGGGGTCATTCCCAATCATTTTGGCAATAATCAGATGGTGGGGGGAGATACTTATTTAATTTAGGCTACTAACAATCAGGATTGTTTTAAGTTACTGCTTAGTATATAACTTGCCAACATTTTTACTATTTTTCTAAAACAGAAACCAAAGAAACCACCACCTCCTACTAAAGGCCCAGGTATGTAAGAAATACATTATCCAGTTTTCTGTTTTAAGTTCTAAACCAGTTAAGATTGGGTTAAGTGTAAACTATTAATTTTTATTAGCAAAAATAATTTATATGTTTAGAACTGTACAAAAATTGGGTGTTCACATGCATTACTGCCCATTGTTATATAGTTTAAGATAAATGGTATAAAATAGAATCCTAGAGGAATGTAGTAGTGAATACCTGTATTCCCAGCTCTCAGAAGGCTAAGGCAGGATTATAAGTTTTCAGGCCAGAGTTGGTACATAGCAAATTAAAATTGAAGTATAAACATTAAAATTGGGATTTTGACAGTAGCCAGTATTTTAGTTAGGTAAAATACTGAATTAATAAAATTGATCAAGTTTTAACCTGTTTTAGAAAACTTAAGCAGATGTATATCTAACTAGTCATTCTGACCATCTCAGCTTCTTTCCATTGAGATCCTTTCCGAAGTGTTGAGGCTCTCCTGTTGCTTGGATCATGAGCATATGCTACCTCGCCCAGCTAGTTTTTGGTGAAGGGTCTTGAACTTTCTGCCCCACTGGCTTTAAACCATAATCTTCCTCAGCTTCTTAAGTAGCTAGGATTACAAATGTGAGCTTGTGTCCAGTTTATTATTCATGTTTTATAATGTAATATTTTTATGCTTTAAAATCATCTTATAGTTTTCTTAAAATTACTCTCCCTAGCTCCAAAGCCTGACCTGTTAGCTGCAGAGAAGAAATTTTCTCCACTGAAGCCTGAAGAAAAAGGTGAGGCCAGTGTTATTTACACTCCCACCTTCCCTTAAGCAGGACTTTGTTTCCTTGTCATAAAAGGATGTCTCTGCAGGAACTCATTTGAACCAACTTCTCACTAGCGTCTATTGGTTTTAAAATGTGTAGTTTCCTGGGAGAGGGACCATTTGATCAAAGTGTGAATAGGAAGGAGTTAAGCCTTTACTTTAAACTCATAGCAGTTTACATTGATCAAAAATTCAGCCTTTTTTAAGCTGGGTACCAGGGGCTCATGCCTGTAATCCTAGCTACTCAGGAGGCTGAGACCTGAATGAAGATAACAGTTTAAAGCCAGCCTATGCAGGAAAAGTTCAAGAGAATCTTATCTCCAATTAACCACCAGAAAACCAGAAGTGGCGCTGTGGTTCAAAGTGGTAGAGCTCTAGCCTTGAATTCAAGAGCTCAGGGCCAGCTCCCAGGCCCAGAGTTCAAGTCCCATGACTGACCAAAAAAAAAAAATACAGCTTTTTTTTGAGTAGAGATTGTATTAATCATAATTATTTCAAATAAAGTATAGGAAAATAAGCAGTAAATAACTGATTTATCATTAACATAGTTTCCATTGAAATTTAAGTGTTAAAATTTAAACTGGGAGTTTTCCAGTCTAACTTTTTTTGAAAAGGCAAAACCTATGTTCTATATATTGTTGATAACTTGTTAATTTTTTTTTAATCATCAGATGAAAAACCACTATTGGATCAGAAACCTAAACCAACTGCTCCACAAGTCCCACCTAAAAAGCCAACTCCACCTACCAAAGCCAATAATTTATTGAAATCTCCTGCAGCTGTGTACCCAAAGCGGCCCGAAAAACCAGTTCCTCCACCACCTCCCACAGCCAAGTGAGTTTTACCTATTTCTGAACTAGGCTGTTGATTTCCTGTCTTTGTTCTAGGTGGATGTTTATGTTGCCTTTGTAAGTCTATAATTTAGTTTTATATATATATATATATATATATTACATATTTTTTTATAGACTATAGTTTGTTAAATTTCAATCTTGTATTCACAATAAGCTGAATACACTGGAAACTTGACATTTCTGATTCTATAAAATGATTTGGACAGATATTTGTGGAAATCATACAAAAGTAATCAGTGTTAAAGATCTTTAATGCCTGTCAGTTATAATTTTAAAAAAGTAAAAAAGTTGTATGACGTTCTCGAGTGATATTTGTGGATGTTGTGTATATTTCAGAATTAATGGAGATGTTTCTATTTCGTCAAAATTTGAAACTGAGCCAGTATCAAAACCAAAGCTGGATTCTGAACAGTTGCCACTTAGACCCAAATCAGTAGATTTTGATTCATTTATAGCAAGGAACTCTAGAGAAACAGGTAAGTCAGGCTGGACAAAGGTACTACTTTGAAAGAACTGGTCATATATTGTTGATGAACTATTTAAGAGATTTGTAAATATCAGTTGTAGAAAGAAATACTGAGAGCCAGGTGCTCTGGCTCACAACTGTAATCCTAGTTACTCAGGAGGCTGAGATCTGAGGATCTCGTGGTTCAAAGCCAGTCCAGGCACTTTTAAAGTCCATGAGATTCTTATTCCCCATTAACCACAGGAACCAGAAGTAGTGCTGTGGCTCCTGTGGCTCCTGTGGCTCAAGGGCTTTAGGATGGTAGCCTTGAGCTGAAGAGCTCAGGGACAGCACCCAGGCCCAGAGTTCAAGCCCCAAGACTGAGGGAAAAATAATTAAGGGGGCCAAATCTTTATTATGCTTACTGATCAGAGGTTTCTTACTGATCAGAAGCCGGTAATGAGTAAGTTTCCACACTGGTAAGGAAACCAATCTTCTCAGTGTTTTGCAATGGGAGACTGTACCACCTAAATCAGACAGATAAGAATACATTCAGTTTTTAAAAGTTTGAAAATAAACTGAGGCGCTAATGCTCATGCCTGTCTTGTACTACCTATTCAGAAGTTGAGGTCCAATGTATCACAAGTCAAAAGCAGCTCAGGCAGGAACGTGTGAGATTCTAACTCCCAAATAACCAGCAAAAGCTGGACAGGAGGCATGGTTTAAGTAGTAAAGTATCAGCTAAGCTATCTTGAGATCCTGAGTTCATATCCCTGTACCAGCATCAGTTTATATTTGATAAAACTTACTGAATTATTTTTCTTGGGGTGAAGATGTTCCCAACACAAGAGATTATGTTGTTAGTGGTTATATATCAATAGACTAATTTTGCTAATTGTTCTGTACTAAAGTTTAGGGGGCACTTTTTCTTTTCAGATTAACAATCATATTGTCTGTACTTCTTGATTTTTGTTGTGCCCTCTGGGTCATAACATTGAAATATTGCAGCAGTGGTCTTCTAGGAAAGGTCTTTCAATTATAGAAGCATTACTTTGTGATAATGATTATTTTTTATATTACTTTGCATTTGCTTTTAGGTTTTTACATTTTTCAGAGCACGTTATCATATGTTCTCATTTTATCTTTATAGTAAATGAAGGAAACATGTTATTTCCTGTTTTTAGCATCTAAACAGTAAGCAATAAATATGTCAAAATACTCTTAATTGCATACATCAAGCATACTATTTTAGCTTTGGTGCTAACATTTTATTTCCACTTAAACTTACTTTTTTTTCTTTTTTTTGTCAACGTGAAGAATCTAAAGTGTGGCTGTTTTTTAGTCTTTTGAATTCATCTTTTATGAATCCTTTTGTTAGGTACACATGTAACGGGTGGTATCAGATTCATACTGATTTCTGAGAAGCAAAATATTGATAATAGTTCAGAGGAATTCACTGAAATACAGTATTCTTTGGTAGAAATCTACTTATTTATGTCTTGTAAAACAATCCTTTATTATTTTGTTAACTACCTTATTTCTAAAAAGTTTTTTATTTTTTGTTTATTTTTTTTGTCAGTGGTGGGGCTTGAACTCTGGGCCTGGGTGCTATCCCTGAGCTGAAGAGCTCAAGGCTACCACCCTACCCCTTGAGCCACAGCCCACTTCCTTCTGGTTTTCTAGTAGTTAATTGGAGATAGGAGTCGCATGGACTTCAGTGCCTGGGTTGGCTTTGAACTGCGATCCTCAGATCTCAGCCTCCTGAGTAGCTAGGATTACAGGCTTGAGCCACCATGCCTGGCTTTTTTTTTTTTTTTTTTTTTTTTTTTTTGCCAGTCCTGGGCTTGAGCTCAGGGCCTGAGCACTGTCCTTGGACTTTCTCAAGGCTAGAGCTCTACCACTTGAGCCTCAGCACCACTTCCGGCTTTTTGCTATGTATGTGGTACCAAGGAATCGAACCTGGGTCTTCATGCATGCTAGGCAAGCACTTTAACCACTAGGCCATACTCCCGGCCTCCCCCCCCTTTTTTTTTTTTTTTAAATTTAAAAGTAGCCAGTATGTTTTCTAAGTTCAAGTTAGTTTGAGCCAGTTATTTGCACAGTTTTCATACTTTGAGTCTATCCCAGAAGTCTTTGCTAGGATAACAGGAGCTCAGTCAGGCATGTGTGAATACATTTTAGCTTGTGGAGTTTGCTAACATCAGGTGCAATTGGCTCTTTTGATGGAGTCCCTTTGGAAATGGAAGAAACAACATTTAAATGTACAGCATGTATTTGTAGCTCACTTTGTATCATTCTTGAATAATTGATTTATTTAGTTTCAGAGTAGTGGACATTTGAAAGCACTTCGTGTAAAACATATCTCACTTTTTTCTGCACCATCTCCATGTATTCACCAGAAAAGCTGCTCCTTTCCTGTAGGTGGGATCCCAGTAGCAGAATCTGTTCGTGGTGGCTAGAAGGTTTTTCTTAAATAGGGGGCCTTGTTTTTCTCCTATATACACAGTGGCTATGTATCTTTCCTACAGAAAAAAACCCTACGTTAAGAGTTTGACAGCTTCTCACTTCTGGTTTTTCCTTACATAAATACAGAAAAAGAGATTCTAAGACTTGTACAAGCCAGAAAATTAACATCTAACTTCCAGATAAACTATTTCTTCCAGTTACTTTGGCTAACTTTTTTTTTTTTTTTGCCAGGCATAGGGACTGAACTCAGGGCTTGAGCACTGTTCTTGGGCTTTCTCAAGGCTAGAGCTCTACCACTTGAGGCACAGTACCACTTCCAGCTTTTTTCTATGTATGTGGTACTAAGGAATCGAACCCAGGTCTTCACTCATGCTAGGCAAGCACTCTTACACTAGGCCAAATTCCCAGCCCATTTTGGCTAACTTTTATGTAATACACCTGTACACTATAAAGTTTAAGATATTTTGAAGATTGAGTTAAGTGAATATTCAGTCAGCAGCTGTTAGGTCCACAGTAGTATAGCAGACCTAGGCAGTATCTTTTATCTCAGTAAAAGGAATAGTTGCCAAGAGCAAAGTGTGTGTGTCCTAAACATGAATTCAGAGGCTTCCCGGGGTCCTCTTTCAATAAATTATTAGCATATCTCATACCAAATGATTGTCCTGTGTCTGTAGTAACTTTCACTAGAAATAAGTATTACAGTGTTTAGGAAAGGGGATAGGTAGCTAGGAAGCATTGGAGTTTGAACTCAGGGCCTTGTTAGGCAAGTGCTCTATAACTGGAGCCATGCCTCTTGTTTGTTCTGGTATTTATGTATTTATTGCTTGGACAAGCTTCTGGCTAAAACACTCATACCTCTGTTTCCTGCATTGTTGGGACTACATACATGCACTGTATGTACTCTAGCATGTTCTTTGAAATAGGGTCTTGCTAACTTTTTGTCCAGGATAGCTTTGAGTAGTCACCTTTATATCTCTGCATAGCATCCCACTCAGATTTCAGTTTTTTTTTAACTAACATGATTAAACATGAGATTTGTTTGTGTCATATATTTTACACACATTGTTTCAAGATAATTTCATGTAGTATTTTTTCATCTGTCTTTATTTTGACTGCCTGACCCCATTATCTGAGGTCAAGTATAGAATCATGCTAGCACTTAAAAATAGTTGATCGTTTTTTATTTTATACATTCAGATTAAGAATGTTCTTCTACCTGTACTTATAAAGTTATTACCCCTTGTTTGTGAGGTATTTTTAGTCACTAAAATGAATTCTATGTGACATTAGATTTAGACATAATGTATATTTCTAGCTTGCTTGAAATGTAAAACATATGGAACCTTTTATTCAGTGTTCTCTTATTAAAGTAATATTGAGCTGATTTACAATAAAAAGTACACTGCTGTTAAAAATGGAGGAAATAGGGAATAGTCTTAGGTTAGTTTCTTTTCCATATCTCTCTTCTGAAAATTATTGAATGATTGGTTATTATGCCTACTAGAAAATGGGACGTTGAAGTTCTGATGAGTGTGTCTTTCTTCCACTCGTCCCTCAAGTTAGATCCCTCTCATTCTGTTATATATCTATGAAAGATAGGAATTTTCGAGTTTGTTCTTATATTTTCTGTTTATAAGCTATATATAAATATTCATATATATGTTTGAGATAATATATACATACGTAAACTGACCTTGGTGCATGTGTGTATGTGTGATTCCTAGAATATTCAGAAAACATGGCATAACTAAAGTCCACAGTTCCACAGCATGCAACACAGTGGTTTACTATATAGTAACTAGGAACTATGTTGTAATTTTTTTCTCCTTTTCAAAAGCTTCATTGAAATTGGCTTTAAGGAAAATATCACTGGCACTACCAGTTAATTATAAAATTCACGAGGCCAAATTATTCTAAATAGTGAATTTCCTGAGAAGTAGAATTATTTTTAAAATTAGTTTGAAAGCACTAAATAGAAAATTTAGGATAAACATAGCTCTTTTATTGAGTAGGCTCAATTGGTGAGGTACTGTAATTAGAGTGTATGTAACCTCCTTAGATTTGATTATTTTGTTTTTTTAGGGTTTTTTTGGTGCTAGTCCTGGGCTTGAGCTCAGGGCCTGAGGGCTGTCCTTGGACTTTCTCAAGGCTAGAGTTCTACCACTTGAGTCTCAGTACCACTTCTGGCTTTTTTTCTATGTATGTAGTACTGAGGAATTGAACTGGGGTCTTCGTGCATGCTAGGCAAGCACGCTACCACTAGGCCAAACTCCCGGCCCATTGATTGGTATTTTTACTTGACAAGTTCTTCTAATATTCAATGGAAATTTTGGGGGAAAATGGATAAACTTCAGTTTTATTTTAAGGCTGGCCTATTTTTGTTTGAATAGGTTTCTCAGTATTTACTATGAAATTTATGGTGGGATTTTCCTGATGTTTCCTTTTGAATAGTAGACTTTATTTATTTATTTATTTACTTGTTTACTTACTTTGAGCTGGGGCTAGGGCTTGAACTTGGGGCCTAGGGACTGTCCCTTAGCCATTTTACTTGAGCCTGGTGCCCTCTGACTTGAATCACAGGTCTACTTCTAGCTTTCTTACTTGTTAATACCCTACAAGTCTCATAGACTTTCCTTTCCAGGCTGGCTTTTTTAACACAATCCTCAGATCTCAGCCCTCCTGAATAGTTAGGATTCCAGGCTTGAGCCACTGGTGCCTGGCTTTGAGTCAGAGACATTATGAATGTGATCTTGTATCTAAACTAGGATTCAAGAAAATTTTTTGTAATAGTTTTCTTAATCAAATTATAGAGTATCATCGCATAAGTCATTAATCAAATACACATATATGAAATACCTTAAAGGTTGTATTGAATTGATTTTTTTAAGTGAAATATATTAAAATACTATTTGGCAGCGTATTTCTAGGAAAAGTCCTTTTTTGTTTTAATTACTGGAGTGTAGCAAAGACAGTTACTTGGCTTAAAGGGAATTTAATTTTACTGACAACTATATTAGGAGATATTAAAATACTGCTTTATAACCTTGGCCTCTTAACATTTTAGAAGTTGTCCTGTTCACTTAGTAATTAGTAAAAAGGCTTCTCATTATGTTAGCTTAATGTGTATTGAAATTAATATCGATTTTAAACTTTTTCTCTTGAAAGACAAAGGAGAAGAAAGTCATAAATCAAATATGTATCTTATGTATGTTTGGATAACCTGCAATGACTGTCATATGCTAAACATTGAAATGCTTCTGTTCATTCTACAACTGTTCCTTTTTCCTGCTTTGTAAAATAATTTTTTTGGTTTAGTCTTTTTTCTAGACATTCCTATCCTTGGCTTTTCTTTCCAGATTTTGTTTCCTAGCCTGTTTGCCATGTTTCCCTTCTTACGTGTCAGGAAATTATCCTACCCTTCTCCATGTTGGTAAGAGAACAATTTATAAAAGAAATCAAAATAGTATATTTAGTAGATAGGTGGTGCACATTGATTTTTTTCTTTGTAATTTTACTCGAAGTGTACATGTTTGTTTGTCAGTTCTAATCCTTTTGGTTTTCCATTTTAAAATAAATCCATTATGGAAAAATGGTCTTTTTTTTAATTTATAATCTTAAAAAAAATTTTAAAGAACATTGGCAACTTGAAAAAAGATCATCTTATTTTCTTCCCAAATGGGCTGTTTCATTTGGCTGTTAGAAACTTCCACATCTGTCCAGCAACATGCAGAAGTGTAAGTGGCTGGAAGTGTGATGATGCCAGAGTTGAGGGTTTGACTGTTCTTGTCACTTGTGAGTCCAGAATGTGCACTGTTTGTCTAACTCACCCAGTGGTCTAAATGGAGAACCTGAGAGAGTTTTGAGAATGGTAAAATTGTCTTGGTGTTGTTGACCAAAACTGGATATATGGAAGGCATTTTATGTGAACATGGTATAATTTGTAAATCATTTACCCTTTCAGTTTCATTTCTCTTCATTTCTTTCATGTTTTTCAGTTTGTTTCTTTTTCTTCCTGCAAGTTGCTTAAATATGCATTTGAAAATTATCTCTGTATGCCAAATTTGATTGTATTTTATTTTTGAAAGCATTATTCTGGTAGGTTGTTAATAAGAATGTATTACTATAAAAGGATATTTTTAACGCTTCATGATTCAATGTGTTCTTAATTTACCTTTGAAACGTATCAGTTATTTCCTTGCTAGTGAATTGAACTTTGTCTTTTAGAATTTTTAATGGATACATTTTAAGTCAAACCTTTCCAATTATTTAATGATTAATACATTTTTTACTATGTAATAATACCTAACTATAGTGTTATTTTATTATTATTGACATTTATGAGACAAAATACTGAAAGAAACTTATGAGTGTTGTGATGTATTAGCTTGGTGACTATCCCCAGATAGAACACAGAAAGTAACCTGTGGAAACAAGTAAAAATAGTCAAATAGTAATGCCTCTTTTCTGCCTTACCTGTGTTTTCATCTCTTAGAATTCCATGAATTCTATAAATTTGTACATAAAATTTGATGAATGTTTTGAGGTTGATAATGACAACTGTCTTTTAAAGAAACAGATATCTGAGTGTTGGTAGTGTATAACCACCTAGGAAAGTGATGATGTCCAAAGTGCTAGCAGATTAGACGAGGCTACTGTTACCATGTAGAACACTGTGGCTGCCGTTATTCCTAGCTTGGAATCTTGGCTGCAGGAAGGTTATTGTGACCACAGAAGGAAAGGATCAGCAGTTGGCCAGAAGGATTCTTCTATCATATATAGGGACTAGAAGCCTCATAAGTGATGTTTTCTTGCTCATCTAGAAAAACTCAAGGCAATTACATAGCATTTGTTTCAAATTATGAGTTAACCAGATTTCTCTTGAATCTGAATTATTGGCTCAAAGGCCCAAACCTTTGCTTTTGATCTTTGCTTTTGATTGCCTTCGATCTGAGACACAGAGAACTCTGAAGAATTTGAGTCCCAACAGAAACACATATATGTATGAAGGCACACACCATGCCTTCAGTTTATATTAGCTAGTACAGTGGGATACTGGATACAGATGAATCCTGAAAATTCAAATGCTAGTCCACTAGTTGACATATTTGAAACACATTTTATATGTAGATTTTGTGATATGCTATGATGAATCAGCATTTAAATGAACCATGTTTTTTTGTTAATAAGCAAGAACTTTAAGATAAATAACTTTGTATATTACAAAAATTTATGGTACAGATTTATCTTTCCCTAAGAACTTTTTTTTTTGAGGTCTAAATCTGTATTGGAAACAACAACGTTGTTAATAAAAATATTACACTGTAAAATAGAGAGGATGCGGTTTAAAGGGTAAGTCTTGTTTTCCAAATGTATATGCAAAGAATAGATCAATATGTAAACTTTCACATTAGTGGTATACTCTTTAATTTATAATTTTTTTAAAGAAAAAGGAACACTGATTTCTAAGTGGTTATCAATAGATAATGTTAATTTTTATTCTCTAGATGTTGTAAATTTTGATGACATATCTTCTTCGGAAAACTTGCTACATCTCACTGCAAACAGACCGAAGATGCCGGGGAGAAGGTTGCCTGGCCGCTTCAATGGTGGACATTCGGTGAGTCATACATACTAATAGTAAGATACAGATGCTTTAGTTGAGCCAGAGTCCATTTGGAGATTAGAATGAGGAGGGTTTATCACTGTACTGGAGTTTACAAATTAGGAAGATAGCTATAGACATCCTGGCATTTAAGAAAATACAGAAAAAGAGCTATGTTCATTTTGGCATGCCCATAAAAAGACTGTGGAATAAGAAGTAAGGATGAAATCATAAACAGAGAAATCTAAGACCATAATAGAACACGGGGCCAACAGAGAATATGAGAGTTGTTAATCTGCCAGTGATTAGAATTGAGTATTGGATGCTCATTTTAAGAAAGATTTTTTTCTTACTGGGATATTTGTTTTTGTACTTGTCTTGGGAGCTCCTAAAAAAAAATGCTATTTTCTGCCTGGAATATGGTTCGTACTTTAATATTGATATATTTACTCTCAAACCCTATAGTGTCTTTAACCTACCTAAATGAATAATTTTTTTTTTTTCTTTTTTTTTTGCCAGTCCTGGGCTTGAGCTCAGGGCCTGAGCACTGTCCTTGGATTTTTCTCAAGGCTAGAACTCTACTACTTGAGCTTCAGCACCACTTCTGGCTTTTTCTAAGTATGTGGTACCAAGGAATCGAACCCGGGTCTTCATGCATGCTAGGCAAGCACTCTACCACTAAGCCAAACTCCCAGCCCATGAATAAATTTTTTTTTTTCACTTTTGAAAAGGAAGATTTATTTGACAAGTTTCACTTAGCGCAATACACTTAAAAGGAAATCACAATACAATGAAGATTGAAATTGAGGCCTCAGAATTTCAAACAAACACCAAGACCAAAATCCTAAATATTGGTACTGCCTCTCAAAGTTTCCCAGTTAACTTAAAGAAGCTTTAAACTAAATGAATAAATTTTTAATTATTGTAATGCAATCTCCTTTAGCACTCAAGATGTGAAAGTGTTATTTAGCCTGAAACTGTGTAGCATCCAGCTACAACTGAGGGCTATCAGGAATAGGAATAACACAAGAAGTATAAAGTTTATTTTATTACCTAGTTACTACTGTTTTCTTCTTTGATCAGTTCTGTTTCTTGTTTAAAAAAAATTATTTAGCCAACTCAAAGCCCAGAAAAAACTCTGAAGTTGCCAAAAGAAGAAGATAGTGCCAACTTTAAATCATCTGAGTTTAAAAGGGAGACAAGCTATTCCATAAAGGTGAGATGCGTTGTGGTCTAAGATTTGTGTACTCCATAAAATTCTTTGTGAACATCACTATTATGGAATTCACAGTTCCCTAAAGAAAATCCCTTCTCAGAAATAAAGTCATTCCTACTGAAAACTGATTGTTTACACTTGCCACATGACTCTGCAAGTGTTTTTGAGAAGAGGTTGCTATTTCAAATGAGTGATGTGTTCAGTATGTCAAATTTTTTTTTTGCTTTTTGTTTTTTGCTAGTCCTGGAGCTTGAACGTGGAGCCCAAGCACTGTCCTTGGGCTTTCTGAAGGCTAGAGTTCTTATCATTTCAGTCACAGCACCACTTCTGGCTTTTTCTCTGTATGTGGTACCAAGGAATTGAACCCAGAGCTTCAAGCTGCTAGGCAGGCACTCTACCAGTAGACCACACTCCTAGCCCCAGTATTTCATATTTTAAGGGCAAATCTAACATGTCTCTTTAAATTTTCTTGCTAAATATGTACTCTGAAATTAAGCCACATAAATTATTAACTACTAGGGCTGGGAGTTTGGCCTAGCGATAGAGTACTTGCCTAGCTTGCACCAAGACCCGGGTACCACATACCTAGAAAAAAAGCTGGAGGTGGTGCTAAGGCTTAAGTGGTAGAGCTCTGGCCTTGAGAATGTCCAAGGATAGGGCTCAGGCCCTGAGCTCAAGCCCAAGACTTGCCCTCCCCTCCCCAAATATATATATATATATATGTATATAAACTAATTATGAGGGATACCAAGTCAGTGACTAATCACTTGTTTTGCATTTGCATTTCACCTAGTTTGGCTCTTAACTTGCTTAGAACTGAGTATGTACTGGAAGGAACCAGATTACATGGATCTCTATTATGGTTTTAATGTCTTTACTAAGCATATCATTTTTATTTAAGATAATTTTAACTAGCACATGTGCTTACGTATATGTCTAATTATTCTTTAGTTCCATTGCTTAGTTCACCTAACTACTCTTCCAGTTTATCAAATATACTATCAGCAGTCTACTGAAATGACAAATTTTAATTAAGCTATGGACTTTGGACCTATGAGCTTGAAGTTGTTTTTCTCTTTTCTTTTTTTTTCTTTTCTTTTCTTTTTTGCCAGTCTGGGGCTTGAACTCAGGGCTTGGGCACTGTCCTTGAGCAAGTCAAGTGTTTAGAGCTCTACCACTTGAGCCACAGCACCACTTCCAGCTTTTTTTGTGTATGTGGTACTGAGGAATCAAACCCAGGACTTGGTGAATGCTAGGCAAGCACTCTACCAATAGGCTACACTCCCAGTCCCCCAAAATATTTTTATAATTAATTTCATGTGAAGCTTTTTGGACATTTTAAGCCATGTATTTATTATATGAAATCAAGAAAGCACCCTAATATTAAGACATTCTTACTTGTAGATATTCCACTAGGCAATCAATCTGTTCATGTATAAATCTGATGGATTAAAAATAAAAAAATTAAAGCAGATGGGCATGGTGGCTCACGCCTGTAATCCTAGCTACTCAGGAAGCTGACATCTGAGGATCAAGGTTCCAAGCCAGCCCAGGCACACTAAAGAATGTGAGATTCTTATCTCAGTTAACTGCTACCAAACGAGAAGTGGGTTTGTGGCTTAAGGTAGGGCCGTAGTCTTGAGCTGAAGAATTCAGGGACAACTCCCAGGCCTAGGGGTAAGGCCGTAGCCTTGAACTCAGGGACGGAGTCCAGAATTCAAACCATATGACACACACACACACACACACACACACACACACACACACACACACACACACACACAAAAATTAAAGCAATTAGCATTTTCATAATAATCACAATTGATTGTGAGTTTAGTTGTCTGGTGGTATTTTTAGTGATGAACATTAAAGTGTCCTTTGAATTTCCAGATTTGCTACTTACCTTCTAAGGGTAGGTTGACTATCCATTTTCCAAACAGGGTAGAAAATGTTCTATATTTCCTGGTTTGTTTGGTTTTTGGAACACTCATCTGTAGGAGTTGAAGTATTTTGCGAATGAGACTTGAGAAGCCATGAAATTCATTTGTTTCATGTATATGTATACATGTAGCTTTAAGGTAATATTGTATATATTTAGTATGCTTTCATCTTAACTACAAGCCCATACTTGTAGCCCAGTGTAAAAATTTCAGATTAGGAATGGTTAGTCTGTTTAAATTGTTTTATCATAAAATTTTTTTTGAACTTTAGTCTAACATAAATATAGAAATAAAATCAGTAAAAAAAAAAAAACCCTTTTTATTACCTTTCTAGCCATCTCTTCCAACACTTTCAAGTGCATCTAAGGCCACTACAACTGCTTTCCTAACTCCATTAGAAATAAAAGCAAAACTAGAAACAGATGATGGGAAGCAAAATACCTTGGATGAACTTAGAGCCCAGATTATTGAATTGCTGTGTCTTGTGGAGGCACTGAAAAAGGATCATGGGTAAGTAGCTTGTGTTTTCTCTTGGGAGTACTACTTTACATAGGCTTTGATCCACTGAAGATCTAGTATGACAAGTCTCTAGAGTCACCAAGGTTTCCATGAAATTGTCACTTATAATTCTTTGGTTTTCGAAAACAACTTGAATAGGAAAACTTGTTTTTTTTAATATATTTTTTATTGTAATTAATAGAAGGGTTACATGATATTTGCCAGATAGAGTGTGCATTAATTCCCATACATTGATACCCTTTCACATGTCTTGGTCCCCATTTCCCTCCCCCCCACCCCCACAGCTCAGTTTTTTAAAGAAGTGCCTTATATATGTTTACATTTAGGCTAGAAATATGTAATGTGTAGGCTAGAAAATTGGTCGGACATGGTGGTTAATTAGGCTTTCAAAGAATAAGTAAACTATATTGTTTTTTAGATACGGCATGTATCTCAGAATGACTTTGATCATTATTTCTGCTGCAATTAAGTTAGATATTTACAAAGTGGATGTGTTGTCATCTCCTTAGCTCTGCATCTGTCACTTGTCTGTGCTGAGAATCAAGCCTTGAACATGCTAGGCAAGTTCTGAACCCCTGTGCTAAACCCCTAACTCTGAAAATAATTGAAATAGATTGAAATATTTGAAATACATATTTATTTTTCTAATATGGTCTTATATTAGCTTGACCTGCTGGCTCATGGCTTGTTATTCTTCCACTTGAGCTATGTCTCCAGTCCCACTTTTCACTAGTTAATTGGATGAGTCTCCAGAAATGAGTATTTTGCTCAGATTGGCCTTGAACTTCAATTTTCTTATATCGCTATATTTACAGGCATGAAATTGCACCCTCCCCCCTTTTTTTATTGCCTGTCCTGGGGCTTGAACTCTGCCCAGATGCTGTCTCTGAACCTTTCTTTGCTCAAGGCTAGAGCCTCTACCATTTGAGCCACAGCAGCACTTCCCACTTTTTCTGAGTAGTTCATTGGAGGCAAGAGTCTCATGGACTTTCTCACCTGGGCTGGCTTTGAACCATGATCCTCAGATGCCGTCTTCCTGACTAGTTAAGATTACAGGCATGAGCTACCAGTGCCTGGCTTGCCATTTTTTAAATGAAGAAATAAGTGTTCAGAAAGTTAAAAGCTGTTGGCTTTATTTAACTTTGTTACATTGTAAGCTTAATCCTACAAAAGCAGGTGACACATCAAAGGGAAACTGGCAGTGTCAGTTTCCATCTAAAAGGGTTTCTTAGAATATAGTACAGAGTTTATTTCCAGGGCCAAGTTACCTTGAGCCAGTAAATGCCCATTTTTGCAGTTGGCTAGGATTACTTATGAAAGACAATATTGAGATTAACAGTGTAAGGTACTGTAGTTTGTAGAACAATTTGAATATCTCTTAGATGGAAAAAATAACTTGCATAGCTACTTAAAATGTTTTATATCATTCATACAATGCATATATTACACAGAGTTTCTTGAACTCTGCAGTTCATCTGTTTTGAATTTGGGTTACTATGAATTTTAACTGACAGAGCTGTGAGTTATTCCTAAGTAAATACTGAGTATGTCATACCAATTCTACTGATTTTGGATTTTGATATTTTATCCTTTTTGATACCAAGTGTACTAGCTTTAATGAAGTACTGATTGGACCCAGAGGTTTGCTTACAGAGGCCCTTAAATTAGTGGTGGAGTGAAAACTTTTTCTGATTGTATGTACTTTGAGGTGTATGCTATGCATTTTAGAAGTCTTTCTCAGAGTTTCTCTGGAAAAATAAAATTGGAGTGAATTTTTTAGTCCATTAGAGTAAAGGATCACCAGGAGAATAGGGAAGTGTCTACTGGTATATAGGTGGAGAAAGGTGTGCCACATGGTTTGTGGTGGGTATCTACAGCCATAGGAAGTAATCTAAAAATGAGGGGTGGGAGCAGATTACACATACATATGTGCATTCATCCATGCAACATTTTACTTAGAGAAATTTGGAAGTGCATAGAATGTTTTCAGTGGAAGAGGAGGTGGATGGAATTGAGGAGAGAGCGTCATTTCATTGATAACACAGCATTTGTGCTGAGTTGGAGTACCTGTTTAAATTATTAAAGATTTAATAGTAATGCTTTGTTTTTAGGAAAGAACTGGAAAAACTACGAAAAGAGTTAGAAGAAGAGAAGACAATGAGGAGTAATCTGGAGGTAATTCATCTCTCACACTATTGAGATTTTAGACTGCATAAATGGTCATGTTCTTTTCCCTGTGTGATTGATTCTACTGCAGATTATACTGTCCTTTCATTGGATGCTTTCTCGTATATGGTTGCAGTTTTATAAGTTTCTTGTTGACTGCCACATTGTGTTGCTCATGTAGCATTTTTGTGTGAATGTATTTTTGTATAGTATGGGTGCTCAGGCACATGACATTTTGTCTGATCAGGCAATGCTCTGTCATTGAGCTACATCCCCAATTGCTGGGAGCCAAGTAACGCCATGTCTATACTTTGAGCTCTATCATCGGTATTGTGAATCACTTTCTGCTGAGACTTGATTACCATTGGTTACGAATGTGTTGTGGCTTTATCACTCTCTGCTGAGACCTAGAGTGAGGGTAAACAGGTGGACCTCCCTGTGCTGCCCACCTCTGTGCTGATAGGCTTCAGTACCCTATATGAGCTGGAGGGAGGTCCTCAAGGGGGTTTTTGAGAGAGTTCCTGCCTTGACGGGGATCTCCCTGACTTGTCTGATTGTCCTCTGGTGAGGGAGGGCTGGGTGCGCGCGGTCAGTGGGCCCTCTCCTCTCTCGGCTCATCCTGGTTGGGGCATGTTTTCCCTATCCCTCCTGCTGGTCAAGAGGGATGGGGGACGAAAGACCCCCGACACTCAACTTAGAAAATATTTTTTTGAATCTCAAGATATGTATTAGTGAATAAAATAAATGTAGTTCTTTCTCCTTTCACAGTTTGTAGTTCTTCCTTGAGCTGTAAGTCTCTTTTCTCTGCAAAGAAAGGGTATTTATGTCACTCAATTTATGTTTTACATTTTAGGTGGAAATAGAAAAGCTGAAAAAGGCTGTCCTGTCGTGAGGCAGCAAGGACCCAGGGTCCTTCCAGTTCCAGGGATGCAAAGACAACGCAGAGCACCTCTCCTGACTCCTTACACAAGCCTGTGAACCATGTTGAAATCTTAGGGAGATGGAGGAAGGCTATATACATATAATATATGTATACATATATATATGTATACATATAATATATGTATGTATGTATATTGTTTTGCCAATATAAAAAGAAGAAAAAAGAGGAAAAAGAGGCCTTACTTCTTACTGCGCTGGGATTGCAAACATTTTGTTGTTTACCTGAAAATACTACTGAATCTGTATAAAAAGGAAAGATAACAATAGTGTTTTTTTTAAAAATTGAAATTGTAGTATTATTTTTAAAGAGATCTATACTATAAATATGGTGGTATCTTTACAAATAACCTGTAAGATAAACTATTTGAGAGGGACAAATTAGCTTTGTAGTATCCACAGTCACTATTTCCCCGATTGTGTAAGACACATAAGCTTTGTGTATGTACATATATACATATATATATAAATATATTTTTACTTTTGGCTTCTTACCCAGGATTACACTGTTGTGCCTGTTTGTCTGCAGTGCTGTTTATATTTTGGGTGATGAAATAGGAGTTTCCTAGATAGAAACCAGATTTCTCACCCATGCATTTAGTAATAACTTAATAAACCATCATTGAACATTTAGAGTGTTTATATTGCTTGCACTATAGGACTCATAAGAGGAATTTAATTAAAATGTATTGGATTATTAAGCATTTGGGAAAATACAAACTTTATTTTTAACCTCATGAGGTTAAGGAAACTAAAATATCAATTCTCAGTTTGTGCCTAGAAATGACAGCACATAGGAAGATCCCCGACACCAGCCCTATTGCTGTATCTTTTGGTTTGTTTTGCAGTCTGAAATATTGCTTATTTCGTTACCTTGTGATTTTTATTCTCCATACCTCCTCCCTCTAATTTTTATGCTAATAAATATTAGGAAAAGAAAACGCAAATCTTGTCACAAATTCAATGAGGTTTCACACAGATAAGTTACTATCGTATAATTCTCAGGTTTTCAGTGAATAATGTAATTAATCAGACTGACTCAAGGAGATACTTTGGACTGTTGGTAAAAGCATTTCGAAAGAGTGCTACTATCTCATAAAATACAACATTGCAGCTTATTTTAAACCAAATCTAGTTGGCCATGTTATAGTACATTTTCATAAAATGGATAAGTTAGCAGCTTCTTCAGTCACACTGAACAGTTGAATATTTTTAAGTTACAGGTAATTTCTCTAAAAGCACATAAATGGTTTTATTTGAAATTTAAAAAGTGAATTTTATTTGTAAAATTAGGTTTTAGGCTTTACTCTAGCAAATGAATATAAGATATTGAGTACTAGCTATTATGGGTCTTTTATTTGTTTTAAACAACTAAACCAGTATTTCTCCTTTATGTTTTTTATAGCATAAAATCTTGACTAGGCATCTGGGGTTCACGCCTGTAATCCTAGCTACTCAGGAGGCTGAGATCTGAGGATCAGACCTCAAAGCCAGCCCAGGGAGAAGACTCCATGAAACTTACCTCCTAATTAACTTCCAAAAAAAGCTGGCAATGGAATTGTTGCTTGAGTGATAGTGATAGCTTTGAGTGAAGAAGCTTAGAGCTCAGGCTGTATCTGAGGTCAAGCCTCAGTACCAGCACAAAAACAGAAAACAAAACAAAATTTAACAACAAGAAATTTTGTGAAAATGACATTTTGTCATGTGTTTTCAATTAAAGGAGCACTAGAATAGAAATGCCAGTCTAAGGATGTTACTGTTTAATTCATACCTTTAGGGGTGTACTTGGTGGCCATTTGAGGTCTTTGGGTTTTTGTAATGAGGTCACTACTGAATAAATTGATCCTTCCTGTTTTATCTTTAAACTGCTAGTCAAATAAGTTACTTCTCATTAAATAAGCTAGACCTTCTAATGTGACAGTCTTCAGGTAAAACTAGAAGCATTCCATCTAGAAGTCACTCGGCAGTTTTTCCTAAAAATGGTTGTGGAACCTTTCCAACAGATTTCAGGCTGTTCTTGAAAGTTCTTCTGAGCTGGGGATGTTGCAGCTGTGGACTTGTTGAGAGGTTGGAGTGTGGGGAGTATCAGGTCACTCAGATTACGTGATGAGGTGATGAGATGGTAACATCAGGACCATGGTGAATACTGAAGGAAGGATAGGAAAGTCATCAGAGTGCTGCTATGTGTCCATTCTTCTGACCTCAGCACAGTAGTAAAACTAAGTAAGCTTGAATGTAAAAGAAAAAGAATGCCTGTATTTGCTTTGGATCTTAATCCTCTCCTAATTACTATTCCTGAACTTCAGATCAGAAAACGATATTATGGCTTTAAGGATTTTTTTAAAAAAATTTTATTTTTCCCATATGTGGATACGAGTAACAGACTAAAGATGATCAGCATGGAATCTGTCTTGCCAAATGGTTACTGCATATGTAATTCAGGTTTGCTCTTCTCCGAAACCACGTAATGTTACCAATTTCCTCAGTGTATTTTTTTCCCTGTGTCTGTGTGTGTCTGTGTGTGTGTCTGTGTGCGCATGTGTACACACGTATGCGCGTGCGCATGCATTTGTGACCACAAGCTTCTGTCATATTATCAAGCTGTTACCTAAACTTTACAGAAAAAGTCTGAAATGCAAAGAGAGAATGGGCCTTTTGTAATAGAAGACTCTCTTTTATGCTTCTTACTGTGATCCCAGAAAAAAAATCCAAGTGCTTTGCTGTTTCTTGACAAACATTTTATGCTTGCATTAAACTTGAAATGTCTGAGCAGAATGAGACAATCAGTTAAAATCAGAAATGAGAAGTGTTATAATTTAATGGCCTTGTTTTGCTGGAGCAATAAAATGACCAAGTGCAATGACTTAATAAAATCATCTTTTGAAAGCTGCTGCTATGTTTTTAGCTGTAAAATTTTACCCGTTTGTCCTGACTTGCCTTTAATGACATTATTATGTAAAACAGGTGATGTTTTGATAATCTAACATTCCAGAAAAGCCAAAACATATGTATGAGGAATTTCAAGGTAATATATTCACTTTTTTACAGGTGCTCTTAAAAAAGAAAAGCTTCTGCCTAAGAAGGAAAAAATTTATAATAAAAAAATTTTGGGTTGTGTCAGTCTTGGCTTCTTCATTAACTTCAGCATATCGTGACTATGATGAAAATCACTTTGTATCATTGCAACTTTTCCAAAGAAACACTGATATAAGAGCATTGAAAAAAAATCACATACCACTGTAATACATTGCACCTTTTTTTGTTGTTGTGGGGCTTGAACTCTGGGCCTGGGCTGTCTCTGAGCTCTTCAGCTCAAGGCTGGTGTGCTCTACTGCTTCGACCCACACCCCACTTCTGGGTTGCACCTTTTCAAGTGTGTTTCTTCATTGGAAACTTGTGTGGCAGGATTATGGGGATAATGTGTAAGTGCCTTGTCGAGTGTCTTTCCATGAAATCATTTTAAAAGTAGAAGTTGGTATTGTACTTTTCAGAAGTGTTTTACAGTGTTGGATGTGATGAACCATTAGATGGCCAGGATCAAGAGAAAGGCATCTTAACTCTCCTTAGTAGTGAGTATGGTGTGCCTGTGTGAGAGAGAGACTACATTTCTAGCCAGCCTGTCGGTTTTCCCCTGTGGGAGATTAGATTTCATGAATTAGAAATGGAGATTTAAACACTTGGAGACAGAGCTAATACCTGTATGAGAACTTTTTTTTTTGTTACTTGGAAAAAACCCTTGATTTGAAAGAGTAATATATTAGAACATAAAGAGATGGAGCCCCGGTCTGGAGAGATTTTAAAACTGGTTAGTCACTCTTGAGCCTCAGTTTCCATGATTTGGTTCTAGGAGCACAAACTTGCTCATTGGCCTGTTAAATTTCTGAACTCACAACTAAAAGCCCTTGCAACAAAAGACAGCACAGTAAAGAGAGAATCAGGGTGATAGCAGAGAGAGGGCACTAGGCCCTGGGTAAATCCCCAGCACGCATTCTGGGGTGAGAATGCCCATGCTGTACTAGTGTTTCAGTAGTGTACCAGGGGAAAAGACACTGCCATAAAGCAGTGTGGAAAGCAAGTCATGTAAATCTTCATGTGAAATGTTATTGGTTATGTAAACACTAGAACAAAATTTAAGTTGTACAGGCTCGTAATAACGTTTTTGAATATTGTAATTTTGAACTGAGGGGATGCAATCTTAGGGCTTGGACTCGGCCTGGGTGCTGTCCCTGAGGGTTTTTTTTTTGCTCAAGGCTAGTACTCTACCACTTGAGCCACAACTCCACTTCCTACCTTTTTGGTGATTAACTGGAGATAAAGAGTGTGATGGACTTTCTTGTTGGGGTTGGCTTTCAGTCCCCAATTCTCAGATCTCTGCCTCCTGAGTACCTAGTGACCACTGGTACCTGGCTATAATTGCAGTATTTAAAGGAACATTTAAGATTGTCTGATATAGCCCTTGTGTAAATGCTATTGTATGGAGATGTAGTTTTTAAATTCATTCTTGTTCTCAGAAATAAGCAGATAGTGATTCTGATCTAATGGGCTCTGAAACTTTCAAATTAGCATTCAGGAGAGGCTATTGGTGTTGATTCTTTTCTGACTTGTAACCATGAAGACTTTTATCATTAACATCCTTACTGTGTTTGGTTCATACGTTAAGATAAGGATGTTTAGAAATAACATTTTCTGTATAAGACCAGTAATTTTTTTTCCCCGGCTCGTTATGGGGCTTGAATCTCAGGTCCTGAGTGCTATCCCTGAATATTTGGTGAAAGCTGTCACTGTCACTTTGATCTGGAGCACCACTTTTGGTTTTCCATTTAATTGGAGATAATTTTTCTCAGACTTGGCATGCCTGGGCTGGCTTTGAACCGCTATTTTCAGATCTCAGCTTCCTGAGAAGGTAGGATTTATACCATACCTGGCTCAGATTTTTAAATACAGAAGGTAATGTGATCATTTTGTAACTGTGAAGTATACAGAGTAATGATTCTTTGGCAGAGGAAATTGCTAACATATGGTTGAGTATACTTACAGAAATATTCCTAAATATTTGAACAATGAAAATCACTTTGATAAACAGCTGTGATTTTTTTGTTATTTTTGTGCTGGTCCTGAGGTTTGAACTTTAGACTTGGGTGCTGTCCCTGACCATTCTTGATTGAGGCTAGGACTCTTCCACTTGAGCCACTGTTAAAGTAGAAGGACTGTTTTGGTGCTTCATTGGTAAGTCTCATGGACCTTACTGCTTGGACTAGCATTGAACCATGATCCTCAGATCTCAGCTGCCTGAGTGGCTAGAATTATAGGCATGAACCACCAGCGTCTGTCAGTAATGGATTTTAATTGTCAGCCTCTTCCTTGAAACCTACTGTAATAGACCAATAAATATTTAGACAATTTAAATAAAAAATTTCCTCAGATGAAATAAGTAAATTACAATTTAATTCCCCTCTCTCAAGAAAAACTACCAGTATACTTTGTGTTTTAGAACAAAATGATGGGGGGGTCAGCCTGAGTGGATGACCTCATGGCATAGTGCACATGCAGAATTCTTGGAAGTGTCATCTGGCCCTTTTGGGGTCAGATCATGTAGGCCAGCAGAGAATTGGAACTGGAAGAAACCACGTGCATTCCAAGTTCTCTTTGAAGGCTAACAACCTGGAAGAGGGATACAATGCACTTAGAAGACACATTTAAAGAAGAGTGTTATAGATAATGCTGAATTTGTTATGTGTTTCCTCTTATTAATGTCATTCGGTGGTGAGTAATCACACAGATCTATGGATGCTGCTTATTACATTCAAATGTGTAACAAAAAACTGACAAATCCCCTATGTCTCAGGAGGAAGAAACATCAAGAAATGAATTATTAAAGAATAGACGCTGATGCTTCTAGCAATGGAAAAATGTAAATTACAGCATGAATGAATAGGAAATGGGTTTCAGTCTCCAGCACTGAAGAAGACAGCAAGGCCAGGTGATCATAGCTGAAAAGCACGGAAAACTTCCAGGTTGCTGATATGAGTCCATTAGAACTAGTGTCTAAATGCCACAAATCAATTCCGGACCTTGGTTGTCAGGAAATGTAGCCATTGTAGGTGTTAGGTCATGAGAGATGAGTCGTGGGGTGGTGACAGTGCCAGTGGCTCCAGGCTTAGTCTGTAAGGAGACCTCAGCAATGCCCCTCGCCAGTGCAGCAAAAATTTACACCACAGTAAAAATATCAGGATGGGGAAAGGTAACACATCTTTGCAAATCTTGGACCACACTTAAGAATTGCTGACTTAACCCACTATGGCATTGAGTAGATAACCAATAAATACTTAGTAGGTTAGTTTAAAAAGAAATAGTGACAGAGATTGATTCCCTTTTACCCCATCTCCACCCCCTTGTGCCTTTTCACTATGTCCAATATTTAAGCATTCCAGCTGAAATAGACTCACAGGACTAATCAGTATCAAACCAGTTGCTACAAAATATTCAAGCCTTCAGAGAGTAATGGTGCTCTGAAAATGTATTTCATAATAAATTGCCTTAAGGTTTATATAATTTAAAAGCAGGCATGTGAAATACAGCCTGTTTTTATTGTGCTTGCCAGCTGTCAAGCACAGGTCTAATCTCGATCTTAATTATCAGTCAACACCTGGGATGCTGTCCATATTATCCTTCAGAGGTGAAGAAACAGGCTTAGGAAAATGAGCAGCTTTCATGTCCTGCTAATCTCTAAGCACAGGCATGAGGGCTTGAAGCCTGTGCTCGTGATAACATGCTTTATGATTACCTGCCTTGCCAGGATGAGGAATCTAGAATTGTACTTTTCATTCTTTATTATCTCGGAGCATCACACTTTTCCACTGGGAGACAAGCCTCTGTCCTTCCTTTGTCAGGACACCATAATGCGTTTAGATCTCTCTGAGGTGATTGTGCCTAGGGATTTAGAGAGTATTGCTTATTTCTTATGCATGTCTTTGCAAGCACCATTTTCAGCTAAGACATGGAAAGAGCAAGTACTAACCACCATACGAAATTAAATGACCACTAGATGGCAGGCAAAGCCTTCCTTTTGCACATAGTTTCTAAACTGGACCTAGATGCCTGTACCCCCACATTAAAAGAACCACGGAGGGCTCCGTGCTGTAGATTCCCCCAGCACGGGTTACCATTTCATAAGCCGGATAAGGAGTGCTTTTCTTTTGGGGCAATGTCACCCCTTCCTTTGTTCTCTCCATTTCCCCCTTCTCATCCCCACCCACAAGCTGTAGAGTTCATGTCATTGTAGTCCCTACTGAGTGGCACTGCTGCATTCGTTCATCCTTTCTCCCTCCATTTTGTTGTCTCTCCTTCTCACCCTCAAAAGACAGATAAATGAACAAACAAGACCAAAAAAAAAATCAAGAAGCAACAACAGAAAAACCCCAAATGCAAAAGTAACAGTGCCATCTCCAACAACAACAGCAGCAAAGACCCAATAAAACAACAGTAGAAAAACTGCTTTCCATTTCCTGGAAGCTTTTTTTTTCTCTTTTTTTCATATATTCTTATTGTAATTAATAGAAGGGTTACATGATATTTGCCAGATAGATGGTGCATTAATTCCCATACATTGATACCCTTTCACATGTCTTGGTCCCCATTTCCCTCACCCCCCACCCCCACCCCTCATCTTGTTTTCCCCCGTTCCCTATCCAATTTCAAATAACCAAATATAAATATATTCCTGGAAACTTTTGTTTTTTGTTATCATGGTCTGAATATTCTGATACATTATCTTGTTTCCAATTTGATCCAGTCTACTGAGTTTTATTTGACTTATTAAGCTTTTAATTTCTCAAAGTTCAAATTTTTAGTATTCTTTTTAAAATTGTAATTAATAGAAGGGTTACATTATTTTTGCCAGAAGGTGCATTACTTCACAAATATTGATATCCCTTCTTATGTTTTTGTCCCCATTTCCTTCCCACCCCCACCCCGTCACCTCATCTTGTTTTCCCCCTTCCCTATCCTATTTCAAATAAACAAACATATGTACAATATACCAGATAACAAGGTAAGATACTGTAACAATATAAGATAACCAAGGGACAGCAAAAGAGATGAGAGATAACAGTACATTAACAACAACAATCACACATTATATGGCTCTTGTTCCCATATCCTGGAGGTCCTTTCATTTAGCCTCATCCTATATGGCCTTATGTATCTATCTAGGTTTTGCCCTATTGTAAACCTCTGCTAGGAGAGTCCAAGGCTTATACTAATTATGACAAATTAAGGAAACCATTGAGCCTATGTTCCTTTGAGTCTGGTTTACTTCACTTAATATGATTTTTTTCCAGGTCTTTCCATTTCCTTACAAATGGGGCGATGTCATTCTTTCTGATGGCAGCATAGAATTCCATTCAAATTTCAAATTTTTAAATCAGAATATCTGTCTCTTCATTGAGTTCCCTTTGCACCTCACTTGCTGTCCTCTTTATTTCATTCAACTCTTTGTGTTCTCTTAGATGTCATTCAGGTGTTTATTCATATTCTCCTTAGTTTTGTTGATCATTCTTAAAGTCATTCTTTCGAGTTCTTTGGAATTTCATCTTTTCTAAAAATTAATTTTTATTGTCATTACTGACATGTGTCCAGAGGGGGTTACAATATCATAATTCAGGTAATGCATGACTTTCTCTTTTGTACATTATCACCCTTTCTTTTGCATTCCCGCAGTTTTCTGCTCTTGTCCCTGCCCACAATTTGCACAGTTCATTTTCCACATAGTATAATCTATCTATCTATCTATCTATCTATATATACTGAATATTGTGATTGCATGTTTCTATTCACTTTGCTATCTTTAATGCCCCGTATAGTGTGTTTTTTGGAAGAGTTATTAAAAAAACCGTTTCTGACATTGTAATTTGCACCTCCGAGGCCCTATCTTCTGGTTGGAAGGTTTGATCGTTTGTTATCTTCCAGCTGAAGTGTTTTCTGTGAACTAGGTTGCAGCTCAGGGGCTAAACTCTTACCCTGCTGCTCCAGGGCATAAGGCCTGGTCCCCAGAACCACTGGGAGAAGCTATCTCGCTTCAGTCATGAGTGTCCCCTGGTTTACTTGTTGCTCTGTGTGGGGTGGTAATGGTGGGGGCAATGGGAAGTGCTTGTCCGCTTCGGTTACCCTGTCCATTACCCATGAGAGGCTGGTGGCCGGTGGAGGGCCTCTGGGCTCCAAGTTTTTATCCTGACAGTCCACACGGCACCTGGCTGCCTCCTGTGGGGCTCAGCACTGGGTACTTCCAGGCCAGGAACTGTGGATTGCTGCACTCCACAGCCATTGCTGCTGGACTTCCTCCCGGTATAAACTCTTTCAGTGGGTCCTTGTCAGCTCCTCTCTGTCCCCACAACCACCTCCTGTGGCTGTTTTCCACCCAGACGTTGGGGCAGGGAGGTGCGGCTCCCTGAGCCTTGAGGATGTCCTGATTTTCAGGTCCCCACAGCAAATCATTCTCAAAACGTGCCTGACGGGAAACACCTGTGGGCATCTGGTGGCTTCCTGAGCAGGAGCCACTCTGCCGACCACTGACCTGGTGGACTGCTCTCTGCCATGGCAGAACCCGTGGGCATTGCTCTTACAAGAGGGCAGGACCTCTGAGCACCTGGCCCTTCCCCAGGCCAGAGCTCCAAGCTGCTTACACTTAGCTGAGCTTGCCCAGCTGACCTCCTTCCTCTGCACAGGGGCCTCTCATGGCTGGCTCTCCCTCGGCGATGACTCTTCCACATTTCTCAGTCCTCAGAGTAGCGATCACTCCTGTCTGAAAGTACCCCAAACCCCAGCCCTCAGCCCCCAGCCTGGGAAATTCACACACAATGTAATCCGTCACTACCTTCTTGAGGAACATGTAATGACGGCAAGTGACATGTAAACAAAGAACAAGTTGGGGGCTACTTAAGGTCAAGAAAAGTGTTTTAGCTACAAATAATAGAAAACTTAAGTGACACAGTCTTTGAGCGGGCATTATTTATTTACAAGGCCCAGGACCCAGTGACCCAGGGTGCATTCAGTAATTTAGCGGTGTTATCGAGGACCACGGTTTTTCCATCTCTCTAGTCCCCATTCTCAATGTACTCCTGTTCTTCTCTGGCATGCTGCCTCATGGTTGCAAGGTGGCTGCCCTAGCCGCTGATACTCCCTCTTTCACAATTTCTAAAGCCAGAAGGGCAAAAGGAAAGGTGGAGATGGAGCGAGATGACTTTCTTTTCTTTTTTTCTAATATACTTGTCTCATTTTCAGAACTTCCTGGTGTCCTCTCACTGTTCTTCTAAAAAGCCATTTAACAGAAATGGTCTTTAGTTCTGTGATAACGAAGAGGACCTCAAAGACCTGGCATAATTGGTGAAAAAAAAATCTTAGCAAGGCATTAACTGGTTTGGGTTATGACTGCAGCCACACCTGGGATTGCTTCTCTGGGCAGATGATATTTGAGCTGATACCCACCTGGGAAGGTGGTGCCAGCCTTATGTGCTACGTGCCCAGAGAGTTGCAAAGGAAGAATCTGGCTGCTGGCAGTGGGCTGTGGAATGCTTGACAAAGGAGACATGGGAGCTCATGGTGAGTCAGCAAGGCGTGGGGCCGTGGGTGAAGGTGGGTGGAGGCCTTCTGAGCTGCAGTAAAGCCAACAGAGAGGAAAGGGATGTGAATTTGGCTTGCGTGGCTGCGGCAGGATGAACAGGACAGGGGAGGAAGCTGCCTCAGTGCAGGTGACTTCAGAGAGGAGAAATCAGATCCCAGCATTGCAAAATCAATGATGAGGAACCTGCATGCCAGAGGTGAGTGCTCTACTTCCCCTGGGCTTCGGGTGAGGTTTTCTCCAGCAAGCACTGGGTTTCACAGCGAGGGAGTGAAGGGCGGAGGTGAAAGGATATCCTAAGCATAGTGTGCACAAAGGCTTGGCGGCTGATACCACAGAGACCATTAACTTAAGTCCCTGAAGGACCATCGTGTGGGACTCAGAATCACTGGTGAGGCAGCTGGAGCCTTGCTTAGAAGTTCTGCTTTTTTAAAATTTTAATTTACTAATTTTTTTTTTTTTTGGTGATCCTGGACCTTGAACTCAGGATATGGGTCTCTCAGTTTTGTGCTCAAGATTAGTGCTCTGCCACTTGAACCTAGCTCCACTTGTAGCATTTTGTGACTTATTGGAGATGAGAGTTTCAGAGACTTTCCTGCTCAGGCTAACTTTGAACCTTGATCCTCCGTGCTTAGTTTCTTGAGTAGGTAGGATTACAGGCCTGAGCCACTGACTCTTGGATGTTATTCTTTTTTTTTTTCTTTAACTTGCCTTTAAAAATCAGCAAGTAATTACTGAACTATTTTTTCTCATTTGAGTATCATGGTTGCTGAGCTCAAATGAGCTCTGAGGACCTTTATGTTTTTCTATCCCGGATCTCTCTAAGAGATGCGTGGTGAGGGTTTCCTGAACCAGGGAACTATGAACAAGTCTTGGCTTTTGTTCCAGCTAGCTCATTGCTCCTCCTAAATCAGCTGTGTCCTTCCAGGCCCTGACTGGCCCTGGACGTGCCAGCACCCCAGCTTCCAGGGACCCCAGGTGCTGAGGAATGACTATCTCATCTCTCAGGAGCTGTGTCAGGTTCACAAACATAGAGGAGACGCCCAGGGCCTCCTCAAATCTCCAGTGAGTGAGAACTGAAAAGAAAGCATAGACCATGAGGACATCTCCCCTGGCTTCCTCACTTGCTATCATGTCTAGAACAGTCCAGGCCACAAGGTGACAAGCAGGGAACGGTGGGGAGCCAGGCTGGCGGTAGAGAGCCCAAGCACGCACACGAGTGCCTTCTGGCTGCCATCCCCAGACGAGGGGTGGCAGACCCAGGGTGGTAGGGGGACAGCACCCCAGGTCGGAATCCCCGGGGGAAGTGAAGCCTGGGCTGTGTGGGAGCTGGCTGGTGACTCACCTCCCCTGGGCCTGGAGCCCCACCCTCTGCAGGGGCTGCGCCCAGTAGGACTTGTCTGTCAGGCTCCCTGGGGAGGAGTGGACAGTCCATGGAAGCCATGAGGCGGTGTCTGCAGAGACTCGGGCTGTGGAGACCGCACGGTGCCCCTTTCCCCTCCGTCTGGACAGACAGATCAATTGGGAGCTGTCAGGTAGGATTCTAGGGTTCCCGGGCAATTTGGGGGAGCAATGAATCCATCACAAGCGAAGCATGAAGGAGGGATTTGGTATCTTGGACAGCCCTGGGTTGGCATGCACATTATTCTGTTTTCTTCTGTTTTGCATTTGGAAATGGGACCTCATAAAACCATCATTGTTTTTGCTCCCCCGGGAATGTCCCAGTGACTTGAGTGCAAATCCGGAGGTTAATACTGTTCTTACCATTTGCCCTCTTCAGACTTTATGTTGTCAGCAAGAGCAACTTATTATTACACTTGCACCAAGCTCAAACCTTTTTGAAACCAGAGGGCGATATATAATAAATGTATATTATGTATAAAGTTATGAATTTCATATTTATTATACATTATTTTTATTATTTATAATATTGTATATCACACATTCTATATGATAATGCATAAACTATAATATATACATTACAAATAAATAGATGTTTTGTACAGCCCCTCAAAAGTGTCCTTTACCTATGACTATGAGCTAACTTGCTCCTGTCATTTTCTTGGTTCACTTGAACTTTGGGGTCTTGGTTTAGAAGCTTGTCTTCTCTTTGTCTCTGCTGTGAGAGAGAGAATACCCATACATCTGCATTCCAATACTATTGTAATCCACCTCAAATTTTCCATTTTTTTCTTTTTCTTCCTGGGGCTTGAACTCAGGATTTGAGCACTTTTTTTTGCTCAAGGCTAGTCACTTGAGCCACAGCACCACTTCTGGCTTTTTCTGCGTATGTGGTACCAAGGAATCAAACCCAGGCCTTCGTGCATACAAGGCGAGCACTCTACCACTAGACCACACTCCTGGCAAATTTTCCATTTTTTTAAAGGACTTTTGTCAGTATTTGGTGAATGTAAGTTTTGACAGTTGAATGTTGCTTCACCGCTTTTGCTTTCTGAAGTAGGAGCAAATGCATTTTTCTCTTCAAAGGAGACTCACTGAGTGAAAAGGGAAACATACATCACAGTATTTTTGGTATGTTGCAATTCCTTTTTCAATGTATAGCCATGTACTTATCAGTTGGAGAAAATTGACTGCCTAGCAGCTGACATAAATGATTCAAAATCCATTTGCTTGCAAATTGTTAGCTTTAATAAGCTGCAAGCCTGTATTCGATAACTGTGTCTCATAGGCACTGGTGTCTAGTCAAGAATGCCTGTGTAATATAGACCCACCGCATCATTATCCTTTTGCAGAAATAAATGGAAAGTTGTAATCTGATACTCTTATTCAAATATATTGGCATCGAGGTAGGTGTGGGAGCTCAAGCCTACTAGAGAAAATTATCCCAAACAAAGCCCTAGTCACATCAGATTAGTTCACCTAGGTTGCTATGCATAAAATAATGTAAATTTAAAACCACTGTGTGATATTATGCTTACTTAATGTTCTAGTTGCAGCAGGCATACACTTTACACAGTAGCATAGCTGGTTGTTAAAATATCACTTTTCCTCAAAGATTCTCCAAATCACCTAATAGGCTCTCTACTTCTCCCTCTTATCCTCCAGCAATTTTGCAAGAGATACTACTTCTGAAACTCAAGAAAGTTGAGAGTACATGGGGGTTGAATATGATTGTAGTACTTAATACACATGTAGAAAAATGGAATAATGAAACCTATTAAAATGGTTCTAAAAGAATAGAGTTGTTGAGTGATATATTGTGTTGAATTGCAACTACCATTACTTAAAGATAATAAAACATCAATGAATAAATGGACTTCATTGGTAGCCAACTCAATTTAAAATTAAAAGTGTTAGAGAAATAAAGGGGATGGACTCAATCAAATTCTATTACATGCATCTATGGAGATAGCACAAAAAAATCCCCTTTGTACATGCCTGTATTCTAATGAAAAGATAGAAAAATAGTGATTCTTAAGCCATTGAAGGTAGATGAGAGCGGCATTTTCACACTTGGTTTTATTTGTTTTTGTGTGGATCCTGGGGCTTCAATTCAGGGGACATTTATGATGACCCCTAATACTTTTTTTTTTTTTTTTGCCAGTCCTGGGCTTGCGCTCTGGGCCTGTGCACTGTCCTTGGACTTTCTCAAGGCTAGAGCTCTACCACTTGAGCCTCAGCACCACTTCCAGCTTTTTTCTATGTATGTGGTACTGAGGAATGAAGCCCGGTCTTCATGCATGTGAGGCAAGTACTTTAACCACTAGGCCAAACGCCCAGCCCCCTCCCCCCAGTACTTTTTTTTATTGTTAGTTTCCAGTGCCCCCAGATTCACTCATGGAAGTGCTGTCATCTCTAGAGGCATGAACCAATCAGCAAGGAATCCATAGAACCTGTCTTCCTCCATGCCAGAAGAAAACCCTTGAATTCTTTTCATTAAAAAAAAATTCCTCTGCTGTCAACACCTGAGCCAGATTTTTATATAAAAGCAATAGCCTGGGGGTGGAGGCATGGCTCAGGCACTGGGAAAAGCAGACATCATATTGAATTCAAGTCCTGGTCTCAGAAAAACAAAAACAATAAAACCAGCCTGCGGTTGGAAGGAGATATGGATACCTGTCAATTTCTTTTCAGGTTCTATCACACAAAGCCTTCAATCACCCATTGAATTAGGGGGTCAGAACTTAAAGGAGAGGTCTAAGATGGTTCCTTGGGTCCATTCTCTCACTGAGTGACACAGACAGCAAGGGTGCATCCAGCCTGGAGGCTACCCTGGTACAGTTTCTGTGCCAAAGCTCATTGCTTGATGGCTGTGAATGGCGGCCATCAGCACGCCGTTGTGCTTTCATGAAATGTTGATGAAGGGAGAATGCAAAATGGCAACACACCGACATCTTTCCGATTGCTTCCTGAATCAGAACTGGGCTTTTTACAACAGGAATTGGATTTGGGGAGACAGAAAGGCTTTGCGATTCCTGAAGAAGCACGACAGGGAAAGAAGAACTTAGGACGACGGAGGAGATGTCCCCACACTCCTGAGAAGTGACACTGGCTAGGCCTGAGCCATGAAGGTCTTTGGACACTGAGAAAACAGAGTCAGCGCGATCACTGTACCCAGACGCGTGGGACCAGAGGGTGAAGCGAGGGCACAGCAGGCCTGGCCACGGATGCCCAAAGACCCTCCAAAAGTCCTGCCTCTCGGGGGCCGGGGCACTCATCATCCAGGGGAGAAAGCCACAGGGAAGCAGGGAAGAAGTGATTAACTAATGACAAGAGAGCACTAAATGGAGCCAGTGACTTTTTTCTTCATCATTGACTCAGGTAAAGGTTCCAGTGACAGTCCAAAAGCACCTGTTTTGTCCGGAGTGTGGCCTAGTGGTAGAATGCTCGCCTAGCATGCACAAAGCCCCGAGTTCAATTCCCTGGAACAACATACACAGGAACATCTGAAAGTGGTGCTGTGGCTCAAGTGGCGGAGTGTTAGCCTTGAGCAAAATGTGTCCGAGGACAAGACCCAGGACTGGCAAAAACAAAAACAACACAAAAAAGCACCCATTTCATTGGTGACCCTCTCGTTCTATGGCCGTCACACTTCGGTATTTGTAAAGATCACACAGGGTCAGGGACCCTGTGAACCAAGCTACAGACATTACTCATTCTTCTTCCACTGAACAGTGTGCCTACTGTTTCTTAGTCAGTGCCTTATAGTCTCTGTTGTAGAGACCTTTAACATATTTTTGGTTAAGATTATCACTAAGTTTTTTGTGTGTGTGTATATGGGGAGAAGGGGGATGGCTATTGTGAATGTCTTGCTTTTCCTGACTTTTTTCAGTGTACATATGATAGTGTATACAAAAGCTACTGTTTGTTTTTTTCTCATGTTGATTGTTAGGTAAGTTTACTACTGAAGACATTTCCACATTTCCAGGTACTAACTTCTGTTAGTTTGTGGATTGTGTCATGCAATTTTTTTTTTTCCTTCCTTCGGCCCAACCTCAAACACAGAACTTACTGGTGTCTATCCATGAACAGTTGAGTTTACATGGCATGTCAACAGGCCTGGCTGGTATGCTGTGTTTTCATTTTAGAAATTTGAAATTTTAGAATTTTCCCTTTTATTTCTCTTATGATCCACTGATCATTCAAAAGTGAAATTCTCAGTCTCCATATGTCTGTGTTTTTCTATTATTTTGCTTGCTATTGATTTCTAATTTTATCATCCTGTTGTGGCCTGATAGAAATAAGAATTTAGTTAATTAAATCCATAGAATCACTTAATTGTTTGGATTCTTTGTTTTCTTTTTCCTGGACTACCTTTATTGGATGAGAATGATATGTTGAAGAAAATGCTGTTACTGTGTTGGGTTTTATCTGTGACTTTTATTCAGGAGTGTTTGATGGACTTGGTATCAACTTTTGGTGCATATATGTTTATAATTGTTACATTCTCTTAATGGGTGTTTCCTTTGAGGATATGAAGTGAGCTTTTGTTCTTTCTGACAAATTGCAGAGTATAGTTGCTTTGTTAGAAGTACATAAAGGTATTCCTGCTTGCTGTGGGGTTTGAGCTTGGAATACCTTTTCCACCCTGTCACTTTTAGCTCGTATTTCCTTTTGCCAGTATAGTGCATTTCTTCTAAGAAATGCATAGTTGGGTCTCATTTTTTTTTATCTAATCCACCAATCTGTGCCTTTTGATGAAAAATTAAGACTGTTGTTAGCATGAAGATATCTAGCAATGCCTGTCATTTTGTTGGTTTTGTAATGCTTTAGTCTCCCCTAATCCTCAGTTGTTGGCTAAATAGGTCACTAACTTTGTCTTCTGTTTATCCTGGGAGGGTTTCATTTCCCTTTCAGTTATGACACATTGCTTTGCTGGATATGGTAATCTAAACTGCAAGTCATTTTCTTTAAGCAATTAAAATACATAATTCCATGCCCTTTTGGTTCTTATAATTTTTGTTGATAAGTCTGCTGTTAGTCTGAATTTGCTTTTACATGTGACTATGAGCCTTTCTCTTTCAGCTTTCAATATTTTTTCCTTGTTCTGTTTACTTAATGTTTTAACTGTAATATGATGCCTTTTTAGTCTTGTATGTTTTGATGTTTTAAAAGGCCTATGTACATAGGTGATATTTTATCTCACAAGACTGGGTAAAATTTTAGAATACACTTTCTGTGCCTTTTGTTTGTACCTCCTCCTCCTTCTTCTATGCCTATGATTTGTTTGTTTAGTCCTTTATTGATGATCCAAAGATACTGTGCTGTTTGAACGTTCATACTTCTCCCTTTACTATTTGAATATTCTAATTCATCGGCACTTTATTCAAGTTCTGATAGCCCATTTTTTTTTGTACGAGGGCTTGAACTCAGGTCCTGAGCACTATCCTTAGGCTCTCTCAAGGCTAGAGCTCCACCACTTGAGCAACACTACCATTTCTGGCTGCTTCCATGAATAATGGTACTGAGGAATCAAACCTGGGTCTTCATGCATGCTAGGCAAGCACTCTACTACTAGGCAAAATGACCATCTCTGATAGTCCATTTTTAAAAGGCGTACTTGTAAGTCAACAGATTTTTTTTTGAACCAGAAGCTGGATTTACCTCAGGTCTTCATGCTGGTTCAGCTTACTTTTTCACTAAGTTTGTGTTTTGCCACTTGAGCCATGCCCCCAGTCTGGCTTCTCACTGATTAAATCCAATATGGGGATTTGGTGTGACCATGTTTCTTCCTGCCTGGCCATCTAAATTTGGGGGGGAAAAGACATTTTGTCTCATCTTATACATCAGAGAGGAACAGCCCCAGAGCATGAGCATTGTTGACAACGGCCTGTGTGCCTGGAAGCATTGAAAAAAAATAAAAAGATAATTACAAACAAGAGGATTATCACACTTTGCTTTTCTCTACACTTTTGGAGAACTAATGGTATTTCATAAGGTACTATCCAAATTATGGATTGGCTAAGAGAGAAAAAAAGGAAATAATCATTAAAAAGAAAAATAATCTCAATATTTCCAATCCTGAGAAAATGCTCTTCTACCACATTCTATTTCATGTTAGAATTTAAGAAGTTTTACCTTTAGCAGTTTGGAATTTTTGCATTGACATAGTTCTCCCTTTTCTCATTTTGTTGAAGTGAGATGGTTGTGTTTTCAGTGTTTTATTAGTTTGTTGGTGACTCAGATGAGGGTGGGTGAGAAATCTCTCTGGTATTATTCTCTGTGCAAGGCAAACCTGGTTGAGTGTTTTATCCTATTAATACTAAAAACTAATATAATATCATTTTCTTAGACTGATTTGTTTTATTAACACTCCTCCTAAATATTATGTTTCATTTGATATGTGTGTAGTGTTCCTTTAGCTAGATTTGGCATAATTTGCCATGTGCTTATCATTGTTCATCATTTGTACTTTGTTTTTTTTCATTTCTACTCTTTCTATATTACTTTTTTTTTTGCCAATCCTGGGGCTTGAACTCAGGGCCTGGGCACTGTCCTTGGGCTTTTCTCAAGTCTAGCATTTTATCAGTTGAGCCACAGCGCCACTTCCAGCTTTTTTTTTCTTCTTCTGTATATATGGTATCAAGGAATTGAATCCAGGGCTTCATGCATGCTAGGCAACAAGTCTACCACTAGGCCACACTCCCAGCCCCGATATTACTTTTTTTGTTTTGTTTTGTTTTGCTACCATCTCTACAACTTCTGTACAAAAGCTTGCTGTTTCCTGCAGCTCTTTCTATATGACAGTCTGAGAAGAGCTGCTGCAAGCATTGCCACAGGTTGTGTTTATCTAGTTAACATTCCTATATAATTAAAAAAAATAGTACTATAGTTCTGTACTTCCTGGGGAGCCACATTTCCAGCCTCTTTCAGCACAGGCTATGTTGGGATATGGTCTTTCTTCCTTTCCTAGTAGTGTATGGTCCACGTATGCTACCACACCAGCTTCTTCTGTTGAGATGATGTCTTCAAAAGTTCTCTGCCTCCCCCATAGCTGGGGATGCAGGCCTGTGTCTGGTGTTCAGCTGTGCGATGAGAAGGGGTCTCCTGAGTTTTGGTTTCTTCCATTCTCGGCTCCTTAAGGAGCTCACGTTACAGGGGTGAATCACTAGCATCTGGCCAAATTTGTTATGTTTTCATGTGTCTGCCCTGGCCACACCTGACTGTCAGGTGGCATCATCTTAAAGCTTGTGGTGATTCACAGGGGGATGGGTCTCAGGGCACACCTTGCTTAACCAAGTGCCTGCAAGAGATGCTGTCTGGACATGTTTGTGCTGTTCACCGTTGACATTTCCAGTCGGGTTGTCGTCCATTCTTCAGTGCTTCTTAAAACCTGCATCTGATTCAGATCAGGTTTAGAGGAGCCATGGGAGACTAAGCTGATGACATGAGCTTAACGTTTTCTATACTGGGAGAGAACTGAGGACTCAGCTGAGCACATGAAGAGGGAGCTCAGTAGGTATAGTTGTAGACATGATAATTCAGCTGTACTTCCAAATATTAATCTGAGATAGTGTCTCAAGATTATTCTAATTTATGTATTTAAAAATGGTTTTATTTATTTTTCCTGAGGGAGGTTTTTGCTATGTAGTCTAGGCTGGCCTTGAAATTGTAATCATCCCAACTCAGGCTCTGGAGTGCTGGGAATATGAGCAGGTACCACCATGCCTAGTTTTATATTAGTTATTATAAGATCCCTAGAGATAATTTATGGCATAGGGATAATGTATGATGGTCGTATACAAAGACAATACCATTTTATTAAATGTGAGGGAATGGAGAATCCCTGAGTTCTGGTGTTCAGAGCAGGCCTGAATATTGAAGGGTGACTTCTGTACTGCATCATGAACCAAAGGAGATTCAGATCATTCAATCGCGTGTGACCTTGAAAAAGCCACTCACTAACTAACCACGGTCTCCTCTGTGGTAGAAGAAGGCAAAAGTAAGAGAAGTAACTATTCTCCTTGCCTCATGAGATTATTACGACATTATGATTCAAGTGGAAGAGTGCCTGTCTACCAAACCTAAAGCCCAGATTTCACATCTCAATACTGTCAACAACAACAACTAAGTACCCATAAAAGCTATATGTGAAAGTACTCCGAACGGATTGAATCTGTGCAAAGATCATCTTGTTCTTATTTTAGGAAGACACATGGCATTCTGAAAGCAGGAGTGCAGAAACCTTTCCTAATACAGGCTAACCATGTAGTAACTGGACTTTCTTCTCCTTCCTCCCAGGAAGACTGCATTCAGGCAGGAGAATGCACTGGTCATAGGCTAAGAGTGAAATAGAGGGTGGCTAATGAGTGATGCTCTGGAATCTTCCACCTCTGAGATCATCTGCGATGTGTACCCACAATCTGTCTGGCTGAGGGCTTCTGTAAGTGTTCTTTGGAATCTCACGTGAAACCACAACAATTCATTACAAACCTTAATTGTGCAAGTAGGAGCCCTGGACTGCCGGCCAGCAAAGCTAGGGATGAGAGTATTCCTGGTTTTGTTGGCAACATTTTGTCTGGGGCTCTGTTCGTCTTAGCGCTTGCTGTGGTTTATGATTCCTGTCTGAGTACTTAGTTTTGGTCTTAAGATAGATGCGAGAGTTCAAGTTATAAAATACTTTTTCTTCTCTTCAAAATTATACAATCACATTGCTTACCGTGTGTGTGTGTGTGTGTGTGTGTGTGTGTGTGTGTGTGTGTGTGTGTGTGAGTGTGTGAGTCCTGGGGCTTGAACTCAGGTGTGGGCTCTGTCCTTGAGTTTTTATGCTTTAGGCCAGCATTCTAAGATGTGAGTCACAGTTCTACTTCTGTTTCTTGGGTGGTTAATTGGATACAAGAGACTCATGGACTTCAGTGCCCAAAATGGTTTTGAAGCTGGTCTCAGCCTCCTGAGTGAGTAGCTAGGATTACAGGTGTGAGTTATCAGCGCCTGTCTGGTTCTTAGTATTTCAGTAAAAAAAATCTAGCATGTTTTATGTGGCACATTTCAATCCGTAGAATTTCAGCGCCCATGTAACTATTTCTTTGGATGTGAGTCACACAAAATTACTTTTATTATTATTATTATTATTATTATTATTATTATTTGCCAGTCCTGGGCTTGAGCTCAGGGCTTGAGCACTGTCCTTGGACTTTCTCAAGGCTAGAGCTCTACCACTTGAGCCTCAGCACCACTTCCGGCTTTTTTTCTACATGTGGTACCGAGGAATCGAACCCGGGTCTTCATGCATGCTAGGCAAGCACTTTAACCACTAGGCCAAACTCCCGGCCCCTAATTTTATTATTTTTTTTAATGTTGTGTATTCTTTAGAGATAAGCCATTTCTGAAATAGAAGGAATGTTTGTGATCAAGTTTTTGGCTTAGGCTCTATGATGCTTCCTTTTAAACATTTGCTTAGGAAGCAAGAGTTAATTCCAGCTACCTCTTGCTATCGCTGCTCCCTAGAGAGAGGGGAGACAAAAGAAGGAAGGGATGGATTCTAGGTGGTGAGGGTTTGTGATCAAAATAGAGCCAGGCTGCTCCTTCCCATGGCACCATTTTTCTTCTTCTGAACTTTCTGCCTTCAGAGAACTGGAATGAGTGCTAGTCACTGTCCAGTGTCAGAATCTTTCTTCTCCTCTTCCTCTTCCTCCTTCCCTCTTTCTTTATCGAGTTTATTACTGAGTATATTTGGTGTCTGCCATATGTCCTGGGAGCATTAAAGATTCCGTTTAATTTTTGGCATCCTTGCTGGTAAATGTAAGCACAGTAGATCAGTTCTGAAGATCAGCTCTCCTGACCGCTGCAAATCCAGCCCCACCAAGAGGGCGGAGAGAGGGGAAAACAGGGCGCCCACGCCCAGCGCTTCCATTCCTTCCAAAGAAAGTTGTGACCCATTGGAGCTGCAGCGCATGTGCGCTAGCCACCTACACAATTCTCAGCCTCACCTCGTTCACAGCCACCGTGCCTACTCCCTAAACACAGGCTGCTGTTTGTCATGTCCTGGGAGGTGAGGGAAAATCTGCCAAGCAGTCAGTTCATTTGGAGGGAATCCCACTCTAGCTGTGACAGACATCCAAGCCAGGAGCAGAGGGGAGGGAAGACAAGGCCATGGCCGAGGCCTGCAGTGTGGGCTGGGAGCATAAGCCCAGAGGTTCCTGCTCACGTGGATGGCAGAGCACAGATGGCTCTAAATGAGGAGAGGTTCCCAGGCAGGTGGGTCTGCAGTGGCCTGGGGCTATACGTGGGGCTATATTCCTTTTTTTTTTTTTTAATGATTTTTATAGACTGGAGGGCAGCAGCTGTGTGGAAGACGATGATCCCTGCATTTCTGTTGTCCTGCTTGCTGTTTCTTTTGCCCATTGAATCCTGTAGGACGTTATGCCAGGTAAGAAGAGGGGCAAGAGGAGATGAGGAGCTGGGAGGGGTGGGTGGAGAGCATGGACAGCAGGATGTATAAGTGAACCAGTGGCATTGCCTGAAAGCTAAAGAGGAGGAGAATAGTGAGGGCATGGCCAGTTTGGTCAAGAGAATTTGCAACTGCAGGTTGGACAACAAAACAATTTCAGGCAAAAGCTAGAAATTACTTTCTCATCCTTTTTCCCCTTCATTCCATTCTTTGTTATTATCTGAGACATAATGTGGTTAGAATGATCTAGGGAGATTAGCTAATTTTTTATACCCTCAGGTAGTGACCCTTGTAGTTGCTCATAACAGAGGTTATGTTATTTTCTTCAAAATGTAGAGGTGGCCTGAGAGCTGGTAGCTCGCCCTTATAATCCTGGCTACTCAGGTGGCTGAGGTCTGAGGATCACAGTTTGAAGCCAGCCCAGGCAGGAAAGATCATGAGAGACTCTTACTTCCAACACTACCCAGAAAAAGCTGGAAATGATGCTGGAGCTCAAGTAGTAGAGTGCTAGTCTTGAGCAAAAAAGAAACTTGGGGACAGCACTCAGGCCACGAGTTCAAGTCCACGACTAGCGTATACACACACACACACACACACACACACACACACACACACCCCTAGAGGTCTGAGGATCACCACTGAGGCTGGGGCATGTTCATGGCATTTCATGGGCAGTACTAAAAATGGTGTGGCACAAGGAAGCTGCCTCCCACTCAAAATGTGAATAGCACCTTTGTTGAGGATGTAGTTACTGGACACTTGGGCTGGACTGGAAGGGGCCCTGGGGGCTCAGGTAGACTGTGGTTAAATAACGTTCCATTGGGGTGGAAGTGGCCGCAGTGTCACGTTTGAACTTTCATGTGGCAGTGGGCCTTGTGGCTCTTCCTGGAATCCCCTTAGTCACACTGTAAGTCATTTTAGCTTTTCCCTTAGTCGTATTTGTGAGATAGGTTGTGGAGGAGCGATAACAGAGGAGGGGAGGATATAAAAGAATTTTGCACCAGGTACCTGTGACTCGTGACTGTAATCCTAACTCTTCAGGATGCGGCCATCCGAGGACTGCTGTTCAAAGCCAGCCCAGGCAGGAAAGATCATGAGACTCTGTCTAAAAACTACCCCCAAAAGAAGTGGAGCTGTGACTCACACGGCAGAGCACTAGGCCTGACTAACATAAACTCAGGTTCAGCACCTAGGCCCTGAGTTTGAGCCTCAGGACTGGGCATCTTTGGAAGGGGCATTAGTGTTGGACCACAAGATAGAAGAGGGAGCTTTGATGTCAAGTGGTGAACCCCCCTCCCTACTTTATCAATAGAGGGGCTGGGCTGATGTCGCAGAATGCAGTTCACGGGGTATACCTCACTGCTGACTTATAGGCCAGTGCAAGAGAGAGCGCCTGTCTCCAGATCCTCAGCTTCTTGTTTTTCCCATTTTGGTATTTTCTGTTGTATGCAGAGGCACCTAAGGTAAAAACAAATACCTTTGAGAGTCCCTTTCATAAGTTTTCTAATAATTTTTTCTTCATCCACGAATCAGTTTGCCCATAGTAATGTTCTTCATGGCTCCCTGTCTGCACAGATGCCAAGCTGAGATAGCTGGCTTTGTGGAGAAGGCCGAGCCCACCAGGAAGGACATTTTGCCAGAGGCATCAGAATTTGCTACTGTTTTTCTTTCCCATCTCCATTTTTCTACAAGAGTGAATGTGGACTCTAAACTGTACCCGAGAAAGCTGGGTTTATTTTTTCTTGATTGCTGGGGAATCTCAGCTCACCCGGAAGATTCCATCCTTCCCACTTTGCACAAGCTTCCAGATGCTGCACTGGAGGGCAGCGTCACTTCCTTCCCCCCACTGCCTGCAGCATGGCAGGTTGTGTGAGCTCCAGATTTGTCATTCTCTTTTTCACAAGACAAAGCTTTTGGTGTCTGAAGCTCAAGTGCCCCAATGGATGCCACCCTAGCAAAGTCCAGAGGAATCAAGTATGGTGTGCGTTAGAAAGAAGTGAATCAGGTTCTTCACTTAAGGCAGGCTTCCTGTCATTTCTCAATAAGGCATCATGGCTTGCCGCATGCATGCCTAATTAGTAGGATACGTTGTTGTGGGAGTTTAATGTGCACTGAGAGTTGACTTTTAATCACATTTGTCATAGTGTATTAATGCAAACGCCATGGCCTTATCAGGATAGGTTGGAGATGAGAAGTTTGTATTTTCTTCCACACTGTGGACTGGCTGTTTATAGGTGTTAGAAACACAAATCAAAGAGAAGTCTCCTGCACGTCCTTTGGCATTACCTCATTACTCAAGTTTAGCTTTCTTATTTGTAAAATAAAGGAGTTGGATTTTTTTTGGGGGGGTCATGGGGCTTGAACTCAGCCTGGCCACTGTCCCCAAGCTCTTCAGTTCAAGGCTACTACCAGACCCCTGAGCCTGGGAGTTGTCCCTGAGCTCTTCAACTCAAGGCTACAGCCCTACCCTTGAGTCAAGTTCCACTTCCCATTTTCTAGTGGTTAATTGGAGATAAGAGTCTCAGGTCCTTCAGTGCCCAGGCTGGCTTTGAACCTTGATCCTAAGATCTCAGCCTTCTGAGTACCTAGGATTACAGGTGTGAGCCACCATGCCTGGCAGGTGTTAAATTTTTGAACCCTAAAAAATAATATTTAACTTTATGGTTTAGTGGAAGAACATTAACTCTTCAGTTTATACATGAAGGCTTTATTTTCTCGACTATGAAATAAAAGATTATTGTACATCAGTGATTTCAAGGGCATTCTGTTCCGTGAATCTTCAATGAAATCTCCCTGCACTTGGGAGAGACACACCAATGCTCTCTTCCTGGAGAAAGAGAGGGAGATAAAACAGAAAGGGAGAGAAAGAGGAAGACAGAGGGGAGAGAGAGGGAGAAAGAAGAGAGAGAGAGAGAGAGAGAGAGAGAGACAGAGAGAGAGAGACAGAGAGAGAGAGACAGAGAGAGAGACAGAGAGAGAGACAGAGAGAGAGACAGAGAGAGAGGGAGGGAGGGGGGAGAGAGAGAGACAGAGAGAGAGACAGAGAGAGAGACAGAGAGAGAGAGAGAGAGAGACAGAGAGAGACAGAGAGAGAGGGAGGGAGGGAGGGAGGGAGAGAGAGAGGGAGGGAGGGAGGGAGAGAGGGAGGGAGGGAGGGAGGGGGGAGAGAGAGCACTCAAGTAGCAATGGGAGGGAAAGTGAAGGGAATGTGGGATTATGGAGCTGTAGTTCATTTTTTGGCTGCTGGAAGCCAAGCTGGGATTGCTGGTGAATCAATCAGGATGGTTTGTGACTAAATTGAGGCCTTGAGATGAGCATGTTGGCAATTGACTTTGCTATGCATTTTATTGTTCTCTTTCTAGGCCATCACCAAAAGCAAAGAGAAGGTGCCTAACAGACTACATGGTATGTTGGTGACGATCAGTGACCACACAGCGGTCTGACTATCAGGGTTGTGATGCCGGCACACTCTCAGGCCGCTGACGCACCCTCTAGGAGCTTGCCTTTGCACTGGTCTTTTTTTTCTTTACGCTGAATTGTGTCTGTGGCTTCGGCCGTGTCTCTGTCTGTTGCCAGCATCCTCTGCTCCATCCTGATCTGAGATTTTTGTCTCTGAGAACTCATTGACGAGGCCCACATTACCAAGTTCTGGAGCTGAAGGTTCCTTGGGACCATTAAAAACAAGGGTGTCTAGAGCTGATCTAGAAAATCTGAAGTCATGGGACTTCGAGACACGTGGGAATCTTCCCACTCACTTGAACGAGGGCAGTCCTGCTTTTCTCTGCTACACACTGCAGTTCAGAATACGATTTTGTTGGAAGGAGGAGGATACTGTTTCTGAAATGAGTGATGGCTATAGATCCCTTTTAATCCCTGCCCCCTTACCCTCACAAGATCCTTAAACCTTCATGCAGCAACCCCTTGGCTGCTCAGTGCCATCCAGAGTTCAGACTGCTCCTTGTGACACGATGACTTTTATTTTCCCAGATCCATGCAATGGAATCTGTGTGGACAATGCCCGCTGCAGTCAGCTTTGTCCTCCAGGCACTGCAGGGACTATGGGGTTTGTATGTCGGATGAAGACATGGCGCAAAATCACAGACACCTGCCGCACGCTCAACGCCTTCAATATCTTCGAGGTACTGTCGGTTCTTTCACAACATGGATTCTCACGTGCGCTCCGTGTGCAAAGCAGAGGCTCCAATTAGCCACACAAATTGTCCTACGTAAAGGAGAGGTGGAACATGAGGCTGAACCGTGCGGTGAATACACAGACACCTAACAACCTCTTGCTTGTTAACTGTGGAGGTGTAAACATTTGTTCTTCTGTTCCCCACACCCTTTCATACCATGAAGGAATTTCATGTTTTATTTAGGTTAGAGCCAGGAGAGGTGTTCGGAGTTGTCATAGTTAACTTCACTTTAGGCTCTTTAATATTCCCAAATTGTGTGTGTGTGTGTGTTCGCATGCGTGCGTGTACATGCTTGGTGTGGTACTAGAGCTTGAACTCAGGGCCTAGGCACTGTCCTTTAGCTTGTTCACTCAAGGCTGGCACTTTATCACGTGAGCTATCACATCATTTCTGGTTTTTCGGAGAGAAGACTCTCAAAGACTTTTGTGCTCTGATTGGTTTCACACCATGATTCTCAGATCTCATCCTTCAAGTAGCTAGGATTATAGGTGTGAGCCACTGATGCCTGGCTTTAGTTTTTGTGTGTGTGTGTGGGGGGGGGTCATGAGGCTTGAAGTCTGGACTTGGGCACTGTCCCTGAGCTCTTCAGCTCAAGGCTACCACCCTAGCCTTTGAGCCACAGCCCCACTTCTTGTTTTCTAGTGGTAAATTGAAGATAAGAGTCTCATGGTCTTTAGTGCCTGGGCTGGCTTTGAACCACCATCCTCAGATCTCAGCCTCCTGAGTAGCTAGGATTACAGGTGTGAACCACCATGTCCAGTGGGCTTTAATTCTTAATTGCTGATAGTCAAAGTATGTAATTTGGGTCCCACACCAGACCTAGCACATCAGACCTAGTATATCCTATCATGATTTCCCACTGGTTTCCATTGTATCCGCGGATGTGATGTATATCCGTGGATATCCATGAATGCCATCTGAAATGGTCTGATGAAGATAACACTTTCTGTTTGGAGGAGTAGGCTGAGTGGAAAACAGTTGTAAAGTTGGGACTTGTATTGTTTTGCTCCACATACCTGCAGGTCATTGGGAAGGGGAAACATTTAAATTTTTTGCTCAATACCTTTGTCATCAGTTGAATTATTCCATTCAAGGTGTGACTTTGGAAATGAGAAAATAATCAATCTGCAGCTGTGTAATAAAGCCATTGTAACTTTTAGTGAGAGTGCTTTCTGGTGGGTGCACACGATGCAGTGAGAATTGCTTTGCTCTCATTCTGTCTTAGGAGAAGGAGACATATACAGTCCAGCACTTTGGAGCCAATGTAAATGTAAAAGAATATGATGGGCATGATGAGACCATAGCAGAGAAGCTGATGCACAGGTGCCCGGCGGATTTGTCTTGTGTCACGAGAAACATCCAGCATTCTCCCCAAATACCAGGCAACATCGCTGTCATTGTGCAGCTCTTACACAACATATCAATGGCGCTCCTGGAAAACGTAAATGAGGCCAAGATGCAGGTAGGGACCCTGAGTGTTTCATGGAGGGATGTCTGTCCAATTTGACAGTTGGAGCAGCCAGTGAGCTTCTTGGGCAGTTTTTCACCTCCCTATTCCCAGTGCCTACAGAGCAATAAATGTTCATGGGAGAAAGCCAACAAACAGGGAAAAAGGTGAACACACCAAATGGACATTCACAAAGAGGGCTTAACTCGGGACTGGGTGGGCACTGGAGCCTGTTTTGTTTTTTTTAAACTATGTTTTAGCTACTTTCGTCCTCTAAGAAACACTGTAGGTCCTGCAGAGGGAACAACTTCTCACTTTTATTTGTGAGTGTGAATAAGTGTTGAAATGACAAACAGCTAACGTCAACCCCAGGAAGTAGAGTACAGGATCGGATCCACTTCTGTTATCGTTTGACGTGTGAAGCAGAGGGCATCAAGATGCAGATTCAGACTCAGGTCTCAATGGCCCAGTTTCATATGTGTCTGTGCAGGGATGTTAATTACACCATGGGCTCCACGACAGGGTGAGAAATCTCTAGTTGTGCCTGCAGTGTGAAGGGTACAGCTGTGGAGTGAGTGTGTGATGCCCCCTCACCCACCAGTCTCACAGGAAGGCGTGGCGTGCATGGGAGGAGAGCCGGGAGGCACATCCCTCGTAGCTTTAGTCCCATGCAAAGCCCACTGTGCATGCAGGTCACCTGGGAGCTAAGAAAGACACCGGTTCTGGGTGTGGCCTGAGATGATCCATTTCTTTTTTTTTTCCAGTCCTGGGACTTGAACTCAGTGCCTGAGCACTGTCCTTGGACTTTCCTTGTGGGTAACACTTTACCACTTGAGCCACAGCACCACTTCCAGTTCCACTTTTTCTGTGTATGTGGTACCAAGGAATCAAACCTGGGTCTTTATGTACTCTAGGCCATTCTCCCACTCTTACCACTAGGCCACACTCCCAGGCCCCAAGCTGGCCCATTTCTAAGTCATTCTCAGGGAATTCCTACTACTCCAGTGACTACCTGGAGACCGCCGTTTGTAAAAGTGGGTCTGGAGTAGGTTGAAAGTTCCCTCAGTGCAGGGGTGATTACTAACTGCCGATGTCCTTGGCAGAGCTACAGTACCATGGCCAACCACGTTCTTGACAGCAAAAGCATTTCGAACTGGACCTTCATTCCTGACAGAAACAGCAGCTGCATCCTGCTTCATTCAGTCAATTCCTTTGCAAGAAAGTTATCTCTCGATAAACGTCCCCTCGACATAGCACGCGACTTCATTCACACCACGGGGGCCATCGTGTCTGGAAACGGCACCGGAGGGAATCTCAGTTTTTCAATGAGAGTTAATGACACTAGCAGGAGACTCACTGGAAAGGTCCTGATCAATAAAGAAGATCTTCAGAGAGTGCCTTCCTCTTCTCAGGTCATCAGCATTGCGTTTCCAACTCTTGGGGCCATCTTGGAAGCCAGCCTATTGGAAAATGTCACCGTCAATGGGCTTGTCATATCTGTCATTTTGCCCAAGGAGCTGCAAAGGGTTTCAATGATTTTTGAAAAGATCAGCAATTCAGAGGAAAGGAAGACGCAGTGCGTTGGCTGGCATTCCACGGAGAGCAGATGGGACCAGCAGGCCTGTGAGAGGATTCGAGAGAACTCCCGGCAAGTCATTTGCAAATGTAGGCCAAGCAAATTATTTACCTCTTTTTCCATCCTGATGTCACCTCGCTCCTTAGAGCACCCAGTTCTGATTTATATCACGTACGTAGGCCTGGCCATCTCCATCTGCAGCTTGGTCATTTGTCTGACCATTGAAGCCATGGTCTGGACTCAAGTGACCAAGACAGAGATTTCCTATCTGCGTCACGTGTGCATTGCCAACATTGCAGCCACCTTGCTCGGGGCAGATGTGTGGTTTATTGTGGCTTCCTTCCTCAGTGGCCCAATCGAACACCACAGCGGATGCGTGGCGGCAACGTTTTTCGTTCACTTCTTTTACCTTTCTGTGTTTTTCTGGATGCTGGCCAAAGCGCTCCTCATCCTCTATGGGATTCTGATTGTTTTCCACACGCTGCCCAAATCGCTCCTGGTGGCGTCGCTCTTCTCGGTGGGTTACGGATGTCCTCTGGCCATTGCTGTCATCACGGTGGCTGTCACCGAGCCTGGCCATGGCTATCTCCAGCTTCACATCTGCTGGCTGAACTGGGACCCGACCAAGGCCCTCCTGGCCTTTGTGGTCCCCGCGCTGGCCATCGTGGCGGTGAACCTGACCACCGTCCTGCTGGTGATTGTCAAGACGCAGCGGGTGGCCAGCGGCAGCTCCATGTTCCAGGAGGTGAGGGCCGTGGTGAGGATCAGCAAGAACATCGCCATCCTTACCCCCCTGCTGGGACTGACGTGGGGCTTCGGGCTCGCCTTGGCCCTGGATGGCAGTTCCCTGGCCTTCCACATTGTCTTCTCCTTGCTCAACGCGTTCCAGGTGAGTCCAGACACTCGCACGACGGGAAGAGGCTTTGTGGTCGGGACCCGTGCCCTCAGCTTTCCCTAGAAGAAACAGTGGTAGCTTTGCATTCTGGCTGACGGCCTTATAGAAGTCTCCACTCTAAAAACCCGTTCATCCGTGGTAGGGCATCTGGGCTGTCTCCATGGCTGACCATTGTGAACTGTAATGGACGTGAGTGTGCGGGTACCTTTGTTACAGCTTGACATTCCGTCTCTCCGATAAACACCCAGGAGTGTATTGAGGGATTTGAGGGTAACTCTATGTTCACTGTTTTCTTTTTTTGAGGAATTTCCGTACTGGTTACGCTAGCTTACATTCCCATCAACAGTGTATTAGGGTTACCTTTGCCCACATGCTTGTTCCTAGAAAAGTGTGAAATTATCTTAACAGAGGGAGCAGACAGGATGAAGGAGGAAGATGGGAGGGGAGACTCTAATCAAGAAGCCCTGGACATTCACGTGGACATAGTAGATTCTGACCCCATTTCATACATATTTGAAGTTCAGCACAAGATAGAGTAACAAAAATCCCCACAGTTTTGGGGCTGTTCAATAGCAAGAAAAACTAGAGCCTTTTTGGAGCCATTGTCCCCCAAAGAAAGAAAGAAAGAAACAAATAATAGGCATTGAGTAAGAAGGAAAGAAGCTCAAATTCTGATAAGATTCAGATTTCCATTCTGAGCATCTCATTTACCAATAATATACAGACTTGGCGTACGAGTTTAACATTTCAAGTAGAGTTTCTTCATATATAAATCAGGTATTATGCTGTCCAGATTGTTGAGGTATTTGGAAAATGGACTAAAGTGGCAAATTGGAAAGCACTAAGTGCTAAAATAATCTGAAGGTTAAAAATGGCTTCCTATTTGTAATGGCTGAGTTGTTGCTATTTAAAAATTAAGCAGTAAGTTTTCCTCCAAAAATTAGTTTACAAACTATACGGGTATTACATTTTTATGATTTACTTCTAGTCACTTAGAATTTTTAGTTACCATCCAAGACCATCTTTAACACGACTAACTAGGCCATGAGGTGTTCAAGATAGTTCATTTTCTTTTTTAGTCATGCATCATCAATACTCAGTTTCATACCTACATTTGCAACATTTTTATGCTAATCCATGTATATTGTTGCATAATATAAGGGTGAATCTGTATAATTACACAACTTGTTTTGTCCCATACAAATACACCCTGGAATTTTACTGTTTGCTATGTGTTAGTATGTCTCTGAAATGTCTGCTTGGGTTTCAATATTTAATATTTTTCCTCATGATTAAGATTTTGTTTGCCAGTTTTTTTTTTTACTGCTACCATATACTGATGAATCAAGGATTTTTTTACACTCGATACTAAAAGTGTAGGTGGCACTAATTGCAAAGAAAACTTTTTTTGTAAAGTGCTCTAAAACATTTCTTCTTTTTGTTTTTGAGTATGTTTAGTTTCCAGCAAGATTATTTTCAAGTAATTGATAATAGAGATGACGTATCTACTCACTTTTTCCTCTTTCAAATTTTAAATACAAATAATTTCACATTATGACAAACACTTTGATATCTTGGAGAATAATGGCAATAATAGGGCTGTCTTACATTTTTAATCTATGCTCTTTTGCATTTCTAAAAAAATTGTGTAAGATTGGTTTCTTCTTGCCCCAAATAGTAGCTGAAATGTAAGCACTGGCGATTGCTATTACTATTATCGTCCTTTCATACATGGCTCTTTTTTTCTCCTCCATCTTTTATAGGGCTTTTTCATCTTGGTGTTTGGAACAATCCTGGACCCAAAGGTATCATATGCAAATTAGTCTCTTTTTCTGTAGTACTGGTACTTGTAGTGTCTGAGATTTCTGTGTTTCCATCATACCCCAGTGACTCCTGGAAGCAGGGAAACAACAGTTTAAGGAGGAAAGAACTTTCTAGCAACTCAGAGTACTCATTTTTTTAAATGATAAAAGGATCCAATAACAAAACATGAGTTGTGCTTTCTAAAAACCTCAATCCGAGTTTCTAAGTCAATACCAAAGTTTATGAAAGAAGAATTCCCCCAATGGTCCTTTCATTGTCTCCTGAGAATAACGTATCAGAGTAGTGAAGATTACGCAGAGGTGAAAGTATATTTCTATCTGCAGAATATGAAGGGTATTTTTTGCCAGTCCTGGGGCTTGGACTCAGGGCCTGGCACTATCCTTGGGCATTCCTCACGGCTAACACTACCACTTGAGCCACAGCACCACTTCTGGATTTTTTTTTTCTGTGTGTGTGGTACCAAGGAATTGAACCTGGGTCTTCACACATGCATGCTAGAGAAGCATTCTACCACGAGGCCACCCTCCTGGCCCTGAAGTTTTTGACTTGAATGATGGTATAAAAGTGATCTGCGTTTTGACCTCTTCCTGGACTTGTGCATTAGCAGGCGTGTTTACTAGGCTGGGCTTTGGCAGCCAGCCTGTTTCAGGAGCAGCTGTGTGATCACAATGCTAAACAATCCGTACTTGCTCGCAGCCCTAAGGCATGGGGCTCTGCAGAGTAGGACCATTAAGTGCAGTCCTGGCTTATGATCCTTTCCCCCGACAGTGGGCTTTGACCTCATCATCAGTGGAAGTGAGTCTGCCCTAGCCTGGCACCTCGGGAAGGTTCTGCGTGAGTGAGCGCAGAGATAAAAGATGTTTTCCTTGCCTTCACTGGGTTGTGGCAAAGAACAAATTCACTTTCATAGCTGAAAACACACAGAAAGCCTTGAGGATATCATGCAATTTTTTTTTTTGCCAGTCCTGGGCTTGAGCTCAGGGCCTGAGCACTGTCCTTGGACTTTCTCAAGGCTAGAGCTCTACCACTTGAGCCTCAGCACCACTTCCGGCTTTTTTCTATGTATGTGGTACCAAGGAATCGAACCCGGGTCTTCATGCATGTTAGGCAAGCACTTTAACTACTAGGCCAAACTCCCGGCCCGATATCATGCAATTATATACCACAGGATTGTGTCTTTGTCACTCATAATGCCATAATTAGCATCTGCAGGCAAAGCAGTAGCTTTATCACTTTGCATAGCGGTGTAAGGTGTATGCAATGAGCAAAGGATCCAAAACCTGTGGGGCTTTTGACCAGGGTCAAACCTCTAACATTTTAAAACTGAACTGCTAAGGAAAATACTCAGAAAATTGTCACAGGACCATGCATGATGAATGGACAAAAAATGTTGTATGTACTAAAAATTTAAACATTTTTTTGGGCAGGGGGAGGGAGAGATGTCAATCTTGTTGCTTGAACCTGGGGCCTGGGTGCTATCCTTGAGCCTTTTTTTTTTTACCCAAGGATAACTGTCTATCACTTGAACCACAGCTCTACTTCCAGCTTTTTGATGATTAATTGGAGATAACAGTCTCATAGACTTGCTTGCCAGAGCTGGATTTGAACCATGATCTTTAGATCTCAGCCTCCTGAGAATCAATTCTTAATTCTCTTTGTTTACTATCTAGATAAGAGCTGCTATAAAGGGTCGAGTAGCTTCTATGAAATGGATCTCCCGAATACCAGAGGTAAAGGTCCCCTGCTAACGCGTGTGACTCAAAGTTTCCCACAATGAATGCTAAGCAATCACTGTAATACTCAGTGGTGTGGATTTCTCTTTGAGAAAGCACCTCATTGAGCTGTCCAGATAGTTCCTGGAGTTCTAGGACCACATACAAGGAGATAAAAGCAGGCTAAAATGCTGTCAGAGATGACAGACCAGTGGACTCTGAAAGCATGGACTGGAGGATGGGTGATGGAGAGAGAAATGAGAGGGGAACCGGGAGTCTGCTGAGTTCTCGCCCACCAGTCAGGACTGAGGACAGCCCAGGAGTTATTTGTGACTCTAGTCCCTGGAGTGTGGAACTCACAGAGTATCCTATAAACAGATTTTCAAGGCTGGGGGTAGGTCAATCTCCATTATGGTTTGACTCAACCACTCAAAGCCATGAGGAACTTCTTCAGAGAGAGAAGCCCAGGCTAGGCGAGCAGGGAATTTCTTACACCAGCCTGTTTTTGTTTGTTTGTTTGTTTGTTTTTTTGCCAGACCTGGGCTTGAGCTTAGGGCCTGAGCACTGTCCTTGGACTTTCTCAAAGCTAGAGCTCTACCACTTGAGCCTCAGCACTACTTCCAGCTTTTTTCTATGTATGTGGTACCAAGGAATCGAACCCGGGTCTTTGTGTATGCTAAGCAAGCACTCTACCACTAGGCCAAACTCCCAGCCCACACCAGCCTGTTTTAATGTCCTTTGCTATTCTAATACAGAGGAGAGGAGGGAGGTGCAGTTTAAGGGTAAAATGAATTGCTGGCTGTGGACCACTGTTTTCTTGTATTGTTTTGAGTCATGGAGATGACTGCAACCAGAGTAGTCACGATAAACATAATCATACTTTGTCTTCATCAGAGCCTTTCTTCAGAATTCACTTGTCAACCCACCAAAGGGCCAAGCTAATAACTTAGGCTTCGTCCCTAACCTGAGAGGTGAGTACAAACCAGAGGTCACCATGTATGTGTTTTTAATAAAAATATATACGTATATATACACATATACATATACATTATATATTGCATATAATGCTATATCTTAAAAAAACCCATAACTATAAGAAACATCATTTCAGAATTAAAAAGATTCTCGAGTACAATGTATCCTCACCTGGCTATGGTTAGAAATGTGTCTCTTTCTTTTTATTGGAACTGAGGTTTGGAACTTAGATCTTACTCAGGATCATGATCTACTACTTGTCACGACTCTAGTCAGGCTGTTTTCTGGTTATTTGGGGGACAGATTATCACCAACTGAACTACCCAACCTGGCTTCAAACCACATTTCTCTGTATTTTATCCTCCTGAGTAGCTAGGATTATAGGCATGTACCGCTGGCACCCAGCTATGCTCACATTTCTAGATCTGGGTCTTCTGGAAATGTTTTGCTGTTCCTATAAGCATTCAGGCATGTAAGAGAAGAATGCTGAGCTAGCTGGGGGCCGAGGGGGAGGAAGGCTTAAGGAAGCTGGAGCTAGTTTCTTCTCTACTTAATTGCTCCCTCTCCTCATCTCTCCTCTCTTGTTCTCCCACTCACTTCATATTCTTTATCATGTCAGCATTTTCTCTGTTTCTTTTTTTGAAAGATTTTATTAACACTGATTTTTACATCATATTTCACATGTCATGTTTGACAAACAAGTATTCAAGAAGGGAATCTCTATGTACAATCACTGGCACATAGATTTTAGAACATAATCAAAATTAAGCTGAGGGTTTGTATGTCATAGACACATATCAATCGCTGTAAATTTCTAAATCTATATAAGTCTCTAAATTTCTTATTATGGCCTCTTGCATTTTCCTGGCCTTAAAAGATGAAGGAGTTCTGGCAAAATAATATTTGTGAGAGATCTTAGGTATAGAAATCTATGTTTAAGGTAGATGCTTGTTAAAATTTATGCTTAAAGGAGATGTTTATAAGTTTATGCGTTTAGGTAGATATTTATTTATGCTTATGGTAGAGGTACATAGAGAAACAGAGTTAGAGGAGGGGACCGCAGTGTGAAATACACTCAGAGACACACTGACAGAGGGACACTGGGGACTAAAGAATGGGAAAAGAAACAATGTGACAGACATATGTGGGCACAGTCTTCCAATCCTGTGTCATCCTGTTTCTCGAAATCTAGAGAGAAGATGTAAACAGAGAAGGAGATGGGGACACACTCGACAGAGACACCCATAAGAAAAGGGAGACTTTCAGAGGTGGAGCTGGCTAGGGAACTCAGGGAAATGCAGAATGAATCCATGGAAATGACATTCCCACAGCCCAAGGTCACACAGCGGTACCCTGGACATGCAGAGAGCACCTCCTGTCCCCGACAGGACAACAAAGTGGCAGCAGCTTCTGGGGCCGTCTGGAATGCTTAGAGATAAGTTCCACTTACAAGGAAGTGGTCCAACTTAGAGAAAGACAGAGTTAGTAACTCAGCATCAGTAGGCAATAGAACAAGCCCGGAGCCCGAGGTGCACGTGAGCCTCCAGGGAAGAGGTTCATTCACCATCTGCCAGAGGGGCTGTGCACAAGGCTTATTGTTCAGGGAAGAGTAAATTTTTGAAAATTTTGGGCCTTGCTTACTTGTGCACTGAAGCTCTGATTTTTTTCTTTCCTTGACAGGGTCATTCATTCCAGGAATGGCAGAACCAAAGAACCATGGACTATGAAGGAATTGATGGAGGAGTGGGGTGCAGTGTGGAAAGGATGGGAGGCTCCGCTGTCTGAGTTCTTCCGTCTGCTAAACATCTCCACGAATAGACTTCTTATGCTCTCCTGGGTGTCCACGAAAGGAGGACCTGGGTCTTGTGCACGCGTCCAGCTCTGTGCTGTGGGTCCCGTTTCTCCTCAGGAAGAGAGCTCTGGTTTACTTTGGCAAGGAGACCTAGATGTGCTAGCTGGATCCGGGGGTTTGAGGGGGGAGAGGGCCTCATGAGCAGTCACCGGCCTCTGAGCCAGACTTGAACTAGGTCACCACTGGCTGTTTGGATGAAAGGAACCCAACTGCCAGTGTATTCTACTCTTTCGAAGTTCAGTGCCTTAGATGCCCCGCCTGATGGGCTGGGGACGTCGGTGGAACTTCATTGGAAAACATAGAGCATGTGACCCAGAAAAGAGGCCTATTTTGTTTTTTACCCCCTGAACCTTCAAAAGTTATCGTTAGAAGTACAAAGGAGTTGTCCCTTCACAAAGTAGGTTCTGAACACAGTCTGTCGATGGAAGATGCCTGCTTTCAGGGAAGAAGATGGAAGCTTATTGCTGGCGTGGAGCCAGAGGGAGGGAGAGGCTTTTGCTACCTAGCCAGGCTGATGCTGGCTCCCTGCGTTCGACTTTGTCTTCCAGACCAGATAGCAGCAGAAGGGCCCTCTGTTCATATTTTCTGACATCACCAATATAGGCTTTGAAACCTGGGATAGGGAGGAGGGAGCTGTCATATTTCAAGTATAGAGCCCCTCATTTTCTTAACGACATATGTAACTGAGTTCAATATTCAAAGTAGGGTCAGGCAAAGCTATGAGGGAGAAGCCTTAACAAAGGCCTGTGGAGGCAGCTGCAGCAGAAGCCAGAAGCAAAAGCCAGAAGCATGACCTGCGTGGTTGCTGCTGCATGCAGATGGGAAAGTGAGGCAGGAATTTGTGGACGACTAGGGGCTCTCCCTCTCTCTGTTTTTGTTACAAGGAGTCTTCCTCTAAGTGGAGAAGCTTGTAAAGACAGTGGTATTATAATAATCAGAATGGAGAGAAAACAAACGATCAACCAGAAGTGTTATCTCTGTTATTCTATTGATATCAAAGCACAGCATCACTCTTGTTTCCATAGTAACAGAATCCTTCTCAATGGACAGAGAATGGTTTTAGTTGACCATTTACCAATACATCCTTAGCTTCTCCTCAAGGGAAAGAGATGGGCCTGGCCTAGTCCTGAGCTTTCTCTGTGCGGTGATTCAGGCACGGAGAAATGCCAGTTGCCAGGGGTTGAAACACTGCAATGAGGATGGGATCTCCCAAAGTCAAATAGTTGGGAGACACACGTTAGAGATGAAGTCACATTTAACAAGTGAGAACTCTGAGCCCAGGGGAAGACTGAGGGAGCTGCCTTTCTTTGGTTTGCCTTGTGTATTGGGTAGCCACAACTTGCATGGAAACTGCCTCTACTCGGGCACACCCTCCCCAAAGGAGTGTGACAGAAGACACCTACCTACTCAGGGCTCAGAATTCACCAAGAAAGGTCCCATGGAGGCTTACCAGAGCCACTCTGCAATCATGTGGGTGTCCCTCGAAGAAGTTGAGGTCTCTGTCTTCTCCAGCCAGGAGCCCATGTCGGGGCAGCTCCCGTGATGTCCAGAAATGGTGCCGATGAGGTTTATTTTGGTCATTTCTTAAGAGATCCACAAGTGGTGTCCTGCTCAAACCTTACACTAGGCAGGTAGTAGGATATGCACTTAATATACAACCGTTCTTGGGAAAGTCTGTTTTTGTTTTTGTCAGTTGTGGGACTTGAACTCTGGGCCTGGGCTCTGTCCCAGAGCTCTTCAGCTCAAGGCTAGCATTCTACCACTTGAGCCACAGCTCCAGTTCTTGCTTCCTATAAGTAACTGGAGTTAAGAGTCACATGGACTTTCCTGTCTGGGTTGACTTGGGTCCCTGATCCTTAGAACTCAGTCTGCTGACTAGCTGAGCCACTGGAGCCAGGGGCATTTGGGAAATACTGTGCATTAAATACGAGTTGCCTTTTGCTTTCTGAGCACTGTGCTCATGCGTGCGTGCGCGCGTCCACACACACACACACACACACACACACACACACACACACACACACACACACACACACACACACACACACACACACACACACACACACACACACACACACACGGCTTTGGCCCTGCCTGTGAGTTTGGATGTTGCTATCTTCATGGGAGACAGTTAACTGACTTTTTTTTTGAATTATAGCGTTTATTTTATTTATTTACTGTTTTGGGGGTACTATTTGGTTTGACTTTAGGGTTTGCATTTGCTTGCATTTATGCCCAACCTGTATGAGCCGAGACGTTCCTGTTTCTATCCCGCTCAGCTGGGATGGTGGGTGGACCTGACCTGCTTTTTACTACTTTACTACTATTTTTGCCTGGTCTGCCTTTGAACTGTCATCCTCCTGATTTCCATTTCTCAAAAAGGTGGAATTACAGGTGTGAATCACCATATCCAGCTAGTTAATTGACTTCCAAATTAAAAAACTCTGCAGTTTATTTGGTCTATTTGACACTAGAGTCCACATCCAGCAAAATCAGATTATCTTACTGTGGAACAAGCCTTATTTTCATTGAATTCTTTTTAATTACTAGCATAAATTAATTGTACAAAGGAATTTCCTTGTAATATTTACATACATGAACAGAATGTACTTTGATAAAATCCATTCTCTCCACGTTACTCTATCTTAAGCTCCATTGTCTTTTCTTCTCCTTTTTAGGAATTTTTAATGCATTTTATTGTAGACAATTTTCATGTAGATACATGATTTATTTCTGTTGTCAGGTGTATGCATGCTTTATTTACATACAACTCTTTTTTTTTTTTGCCAGTCCTGGGGCTTGAACTCAGGGACCGGGCACTGTTCTTGAGCTTTCTCACTTGAGCCACAACACTGCTTCTGGCTTTTTCTGTGTATGTGGTACTGAGGAATCGAACCCTGGTCTTTGTGCATGCTAGGCAAGCACTCTACACTAGACCAAACTCGCATTCACACAACTCATTCTTATCACCCTTTCTCTTTCCTGTATACTCAGCTGCTGGTCCTACTTCAAAACAATTTCCTGTTCACAAATCATGGCATATTATTCTTCTTTGGTCTAGATTGTACACATGAAAAACCATGCAGTCTCTGTCTTTCTGAGCTTGGCCTACCTTGCTTAATAAGCTGATTCCCCCATTCTATCCACTTTCCAACAAATGACAAAATTTTATTCTTTGTGGCTGAAGAAAACTCTGTTGTACATATATATCACATTTCCTTTATCTCATCATGTGTTATGAAGCACCTTGTCTAGATCCATATCCTGGCTGTGTAATGAGACTTATCAAGGCCTATTCAGGAATTATCAAATATACACTGCAGGCTCTCTTTATGGCTCACAGTTCCAAGATGGCTTCCCTTTCTTCCTTCTCTTTGGGAAGTCTTTCCTTCTGGCCAAACCAAGACGTATTTTCTTGAGTAATTTCTTAGAGCATTTATCAACAATGCCGCCCACTTTGCATTGATATTTATTGTTTCCTTTGGTCTTTTGTGTGTATTTATTTTCTTTTCCAGCTAGAGTTGTGAATCTTTAGGAAAACGTTTACTTCAGTGACTCACTGAGTTAACTTTTGCATGTTCATGGGCAGAATGTGTCATCTTCATACATAGATCACGTTCAGTAAATAAGTTCAATAAAGTCTTGGATGACATAACTTTATGAGACTGGTTTTTCCAAATCCTTAATGACCTGATACTTAACCAGTGACCTAGATGGAACTGACCTATTTTCCACACATGTCAGGTGCCTCCTTGACCCTCATTGTTGAAGATTGTGTGACCAGACTCCCTCTTCCTTCTTTTGCCTCACCCTCACCACACCCCCTGTTCACATCCCAGTGGCTGTTTTTATTAGAGACCAGGAATGGAAGACACCAGAATGAGGATCTGTGGGACGAGTGTGTGTGTGTGTGTGTGTGTGTGTGTGTGTGTGTGTGTGTGTGTGTGTGCAGAACAATTCAAGCTGCCTGGATGGGCTGGAGTCATATCATGTAGCTGCCCACAGGCAGGAATTGTGCCTTCTGGGTCTTCACTCATTGGCCTGAGAAGGTTCCCTGGCATTTCTTAGCCATGAGCACAGTGAATCAGAACTCCCTCAGGACTGATTAGAGATGAGCTCATGATGTATTCCTCAGTTTCTCAGCTCGGTTTCTCCAAGTTCATCACTGATACAAGCAAAAAAAAAAATGCCACAGTAACTTGTCGTAGCTCTCCTCCCCAGTGGTGGCCCAGCTTTGCCTCTGCTCTCTCCTCATTACGTGGGTGTGGGTGCAACGCACAGCCCCACGCCATCATATGAGATAAAAACGATGAACCAAAGGACAAACAAGTGACTCACGTCAATGGATTTGCTCCAGACAAGAGAAGCCTGTAATTTCTCTTAGGCGTGCTTGACAGACCCAGTGTGGAATGAATCACACTCTTGCACAAGTCTCAGAGCCGTGGGCAGCTTCAGCGCTGTCAGACCCGCTTCTTACCACAGCCAGCTGGTTCTCCCTGAAACCTCCTGGACCCCCTCTTTTGGAAAGATGGGTCCTGGCTGTTGAAGGGGTCCTGGGGTGAGAGCGTGATGGTGGGGTGGTGGAGGGATCTCCATACCCACTCCCGGGGCTTCTGGATCCGCCTCCTGGATACCGTGAGTACGTAGCCGGTGCCAGCGTGTTTGCGAGTGAAGAAACAATTGTTTTGTACTCACTGCAGACTGGGGGAAATGTGTGGTTTATGACGGGGTATTCTGCAGTGCTTGAGTTTTGCAGGCTCTCCAGTTAGTAATTGGCTACCTCAAAGTTGCAGGAGTTCCTAAACCACTTTGTTCCCCTTTCCCATTTGTTCCTTTTCATGGAGTCATCTGTTCTGCTGGCTTGACTCATTCATTCTTAGGAGTGCAAATGCAAGGCAACCTGTCCCATGCTTAGACTCTGTCCCAGCACTACCCCTGGCCTGACACACGTAATTCCTTTCCTTTATATGGAATTGAATGTAAAACTAGAGTGAAAAGTAAGTTCTCTAGTGGTTATTCTTTTAGCGATGTGGTCCAAACTATCTTTATAACAATGAATAAAAAAAAAACATTTCTTATAAAACCAGGTAAAGTGGAGGACATGGGAGGGGTTGGGAGAGGTGGGGAGAAAAATGGATGGGTGACATTGATCAAAAGACATTGTCTCAAGAAATGACATTCAGTTGAAACCCCTTCGTACAACTACTTAAAGATAATACAATGAAAAGCAGGAAGGAATCATTTGTTTTGCAATTACTCTTAACTTCCATTTCAAAGTCATTTCCCTGGTCTCAAGTAGCTTAAAGTGTGTTGTTTTGATGGCTACATAACAGACTCTGTGAACAACAGAGGGATCTTAAAATGTTGCCTCTTGGGGTGTCTCTTTTCTCTTTTTTGGTACTTCAGGATGTAGAGCAATTGTTGGCCCTACCATTTTTTTTAAACTGTTATTTGTCAAGATAGCTGGGGAGATGCCAGGATGGAATGATGGAGACTGTCAAAACTTGAATTTGAGTCCCAGCTCAGAAACAATCCTGAGCCACCTAAAACAAAGAGAGAGAATATGCTTTCAAAGTCTCTTAATATTTATTTTCCTCCTCTGTGTTCCATATGAAGTACTCCATCTACAGCAAAGGAAAGCAACAGAGAGTGAATCATTGCCTTCGATTATTGAGGCCTCAAAAGTACCAGGTGTTAAACATGTAAACAATTCATTTAGTCATCTGATCTTATAATCAGAGTTCTAATTACACCACTAGAATAGAGAGTGGTTATGGAATTAGGCCTAGGGGGCACGGGTATACATGCATGCACGTGTGTGCACGCACACACACGCACACACACACACACACGCATGTACACACACACACACACACACATCTGGATCACCTTATTCTCAAGTTCCGCTCCCTTCTCAACCCTCAGTTCACCCTTGAGATGGGTCAGACCCATTAGACAGTGAGGGTGATGAGGGTGGGTCACTGCCCGGATGGCTCGTGGAGCACTGAGATGGTTCTCTCCCCCTACAGTGTGGACTGGTAGAGAACATGTTCTTTTAAACGTGTTCCTTGCTCTCAGACATTTCCAGGCTGTTACTGTAAGGTTTCTGTAAGGGAGAATGAGTGTGAGCGCATTCTATGCGGTCCTTGGTGGTTGGCTGTGCTGGCCCTTCTGGACTCACTTCTCCTTTCCTCAGGGAGTCCCATTGCCGCCCTTCCGGGCGTGCTCAGGGGGCTGGGAGCACCCCTCTGGCCCCTCCAGTCCCTCTGTCCCCTCCTGCCCCTCTGTCTTCATGAGTCTTCTGAGAATTCCACCCAACAAGACCAGGCACACCCACTGCTCCCTCACAGTTCACCCCTCAAGAAGATGGGCAGATAGGAGAGAGCTGTTAGGAACTCTGAAGCTTCTGGAAGGGGGAGAGCCATGTTGTACATATTCTGCCTTGTACAGATGGCACAGAAAGTGACCTCTATGCCACCCTTATGCCCATGTCAGACCTACAGATCTGAGCAGTAAGGCTCCCTTCCCTTTTCTGTCTCCCCTTTCCTTTTCTTCCTTTCCCTTTCCCATTCCCATTCCCATTCCCTTCCATTCTCTTCCCTTTCCCATTTCCTTTCCATCCCATTCTCTTCCTATTCCCTTCCCTTCCCTTCCTCTTCATTTTACTTGCTTCCCCTTCCCTTTTTTCCCCTTTCTCTATCTTATATATCATATATACATATATCTGATACTTTTATCAATCTGTTTCTCCACTATAGGGCATCTAGGCTATTTCCCTAGCTTGGCTATGGCAAATAGAGAAGCAATGAATACGAGTGTGCAAATGTGCAATCTAACTCTTACTGGCTCTAACATCCATGTAAATTTTTAGCTTTTTTTTTTTTCAGAGCTGGGGACTGGTCTCATGGTCTTGTACTTGCCAGGCAAATGCTTTTCCACTGAGCTAATCCCCTAAAATTCCTATTTTAAGGAAACCTTAAGGAAATTTGTTACCAATATGGAAGCTGAATTGTCACTGTCCTTTACGAAAGCCTAAGGGCCACCCTCAGGGTGTTGAGGAATCTTAGACATTGGGATTTGAGAGAGGATGGAACCATTACGAAAAGGCAAGACACAAAGGCATGGCAACGCGAGAGACAGACACTTATTCCTGGTGCCCCCTTCGTATCCACATGCCAGTTGGGCCATCCACAAGAGGAAGTCCCGGCGTTTGCACCAGTAGCAGAGAATGTGCACACCCGCATCACTTTGCCACTGCGTCTCCAGATGCAGAGGACGTCAGGACAGCGGTGCTCCTGCAGGCACGTTTGGCTGTGTCCTTGGAGACATTTTGGCAAATGCACCTGTGGACTGAGGGGTTGCTGCTGGGATCTGTTAGGCAGAGGTGGAGACTGCCATTAAGCATCTTACCATACCGAGGGCGGCACTTATCAACAGACAACCATCCATCCCCGCGGGCCAGTACCCGCCATTACAGATGCATGGGTTTCCAGCTCGACCACTGGGTTCAAACTCTGGACTCCTCCCTTCATGTATTAGCTGAGTGACCTTGGACTCATAGCTTCTCAGTTCTTCAGACCTTATTTCTGCCAGTCATAATATGAAGATCATAATAGTGTTTTCTTTTCTAAAAACATTTTTACCTTTAAGTAGTTGCCCAGAGGAGTTGCCCTTCATCAAAGCAGCTTATGAACACAGTGTATCTTGATCTTACTCCTTTCACCCACCCCTCCCAACCCACCCCTCCCATGTTGTAGGATTTGTTTTGAATTTTTCTGCTATTTAAGAAAGCAGCTTGGGGCCAGGAGTTTTTGGCCTAATGGTAGAGTGCTTGCCTAGCATGCATGAAGATCCGGATTCAATTCTTCTGTACCACATACATAGAAAAAGCCAGAAGTGGTGCTGTGGCGCAAGTGGTAGAGCTCTAGCCTACCACAAGGACAGTGCTCAGGCCCTGAGTTCAAGCCCTGGACTAGCAAAAATTAAAAAAGAGCAGTTTATGTGCACCCTGGATCTTGATCTCTGTCATCCCATCAATATTTTCACCCCTTTCAGCCCACTCCCTATCTTTCTTAATTTTGTGATATATACAACTATGATTAAATGAATTAATATACAGAAAGCCTTAGAGATTGGCAAGCAGACTTTTTCGATGTGTTTCTGTTAAAGAGACTGTGGATTAAGTGATAGGGAGGTGCTTTGTGAATCATGAATCCATCTTCCCTGTTCTGTGTTGAAGACAGGTCAACAAATGAGAGAAAGTGTTTTTTGTTTTTTTTCTTTTCTTATATCTTAACTGGGTTGTCAATAGGTACTTGTGTCTCTGTCCAGGCAGGTTGCATTGGTGTGGATTTGTTCAGGAACCCTCTGCAAGCCGAGGTTTTGCTAGGCACTGGGCTGGTTTTATGAAGCGAGCACTTGAGGCTGGATCTGCCTTCTTTCTCTGTTGTAGGTTAAAATACGCGCAAAAATGAAGCCCCAGACTGCCTTGGTTTTCTGTTTGGTGCTTTTTCTGGCCATGGAATGTTCCCACTCTAGACTCAAGATTCACTTAAAAGTAAGTTTGACCATCTCCACAAGATACCCAAAGAAAGCTCTCTGGTCCCCCGAAGGTCTAGGATTCAGAGGACATAACATGCCATTTTAACAAAATTTCAAGTGCCTGTCATTTTATCCTTCAGCATAGGAGCTTTCTAGAGAAGGAGACTTAGAAACACAACATAAAGAGGGTTGAAATTTTCCCAGAGAGCTGCAGTACAGTGGGGTGATGAGATTCTGGACAGACATTTGTGCAGAGGGGAAAGCAGAGGAGCCACAGCACAATTTAGTTCAGGTCTTAATGCTTCTTCTCGCTTGTTGTACACATCATTCTGCTTCTTATCTGCAATATGAGGCTTGTTTGGAGAGACAATGCAGGGCAACGTAAGTGGAGATTTATGAACCTGTGATTGCAACCCAAGGTGAATTTCTAGCATCTACTCATTTTTCCTCTCTGAGGATAGGTAGTGGTGGGGAGACAGATTAGTTGCCTTTCATCTTCCAGAATACAGACAGAAACATGTGAAGCTACCGCTGTCATGTCTGGGCTTTCCCCGGATACATAACATGTGACAGAAGTGGTACCAGTCCACGCACTTGACTTTCAGAGTTCAAGTGACCTCCAAGATTCCGGTCCTCTCCAGAGGACAGTGTGTTCTCATTCATGCCCCTCCAATAAGTTCCTGCTATGCGACTCCCTTTGTATTTCCCTGGAGCCTCTTGAGCGGAGAAGACAGAGGCGTCCGTCACTAAGGAGGACCCTTGTGAATTCATGTTTTGCAGGATGGAGAGAAACTTCAAAGTCCACAAGAGATGCTAAGCCTGGAAGGACACAAGGTATGTGGGCATGGGCAGTCTGCCCCCATGTGGAGACAGGGCAGAACAAAGGGAAGATGTGGCTGCTGCCAGCATGTCCCCAGACCACAAGCTTTATCAACTGAACAATACATTCGGATGCATTCTCGGTATAGCTATCCCTGATAGATTTTCTTACAGCGATACCTCATCAATCACATAGCCAAGGAAGCAAGCCGATTGAGAGTCACATGTGCCTTCGCATGGTCATGAAGTGTTCATTCTTGAACCCCCAAAGGGAACTGCTTCTATTGAAATTAATGAGCTCACAGGACTCCAGGCAGGAAAAGGACCAGGTAACTTACTTTCTTCCTGCAAAAGTATTATCAACTTAAATGTATGGGAAACCTGTGCACACGGACTATTAAAACAGAGTGAGATGAATAAGATGGTGGTGAGAATTGCCACTCTACACGAATAGGAATAAACAAAAGAAGAAATCCTTCGGGGGAATTTACTGAGATCATGTGGCTCTCACCCAAACCAGGGTCAGATATACTTTTTTTTTCTTTTTTGCCAGTCTTGGGCTCGAACTCAGGGCCTGAACACTGTCCTTGGACTTTCTCAAGGTTAGAGCTCTACCACTTGAGCCTCAGCACCATTTCTGGCTTTTTTTCTATGTATGTGGTACCGAGGAATTGAACCCGGGTCTTCGTGCATGCTAGGCAAGCACTCTACCACTAGGCCAAACTCCTGGCCCCTCAGATATACTTTTGATGGCAAACACATCCCTCTAAAACTATGGCATTGGAGAAGCAGAGAAGAGAAAGGTAGTTAATATTTTTTTGGGGGGGGATGCATGACCATATTGATCTAAGTGTTATACATGATTCTGAATATTTGCAAACCAATATTTAGATGACATAAGACTTGGAACACATTGTGTCACCATCTCTGGCTAAATGAAGAAGTGAATAGCTAACTTGCAACAAATACTAGGGATACTTGGTAGATATCCAGGAAATAAGTGAACTAACCAGCTTCCTTTTTCAGGGAACAGTCATGCACAAAGCTGTCCAAGTCATAAACATGAACACAGCCCTGGGCTCTCAGCCCATCAGCCACACAGCCAGTTATTGAGTTCAGTGACTTTATAGGTCTCCACATTATCCGCTTCTTTCTAATTTCACTGCCACTGCAATTTGGCAACCTTCTCAGACTACCTTATTTGTAGACTCCTGTCTTGTCTCAAGCTAATCCATTGTGTTCTATTCAGATGCCACTAGTGTTTGTGTTTTTGGCACACAGGTATTTCCACTTATGTACACATTGTCTTTGGTTGCTTTCACAAAAAAAAGCATAATGGAGTAGATTCTACAGAGCTACACAGAGAGCTGCAAAGCCTTAACTATTTACTCTCTGATTTGGGTTGCCATGCTTAGCAAATTAAAAAATATATATATCATACCTAATTAAATTGAGATTTCAGATAAACAATAAGTAATACTTCATGGATTGCGTAGACACAGACACCTTACACACTAGTTAGCTGACGTTTCTGATCCATCCTCATTATCTTCAGGTTCTGCATTTCTGAGTTTGCCTCCTAAATTGCCTTGTGATGCACACATGGGTGCTCAGGGTTTGGGCATCGTTAGTAGACATGCACTGATCAGGGAGCAGTTGAGCTGCCGGATGCACACATTTCCACGTGAGTGTGAGCAGTGGTGCCCTGAGGCCTCTCTCCAGTGCTCATACAGCAGCAGTGCTGTCATTTCCTGGTCAGTGTAGTGCCACAATTTTTCTGCTCTGTGCATTTGGATGGTGATTTTTCTGTTTTAAACGATTCCTGACCACCATGCATGAAAGTCCTGTCCAGTGTTTTTTAAGCCAGAGAAGGCTGTGATGTGCTTTGTGGAGGAGACAGAGGCAGAAATAAACTTTGCTCATGGGTTTGACTGCTCTGCCCACCAGTGGAATCCATCCTGCATAGTAAACGGACTGCTCGGATGCAGAAGCACACAGGAAATCAGCCCAAGAATTAACTAGTCAACGAAAAATCATGTTTTCTAGCCTTACATCGACACATTGGCTCACTGTTTGCTAAGTCAGAGTTCGTGGTGGCTTCTGGGAAAATAACTCTTGTGAATAAGGATAATTCACAGTATCTGAACAGAACATTAGTGTTTGAAATAGGCTTCCTGTACTTTACCAATCAGCTTCCTTCACTCAGGTTTCTGCAGGAAAGCTATCTGGTTCCTATTCTATACTATTGTTAATAACAAATCTCAACATCGTTTTCTGGTAAGTCCCATGCTATGTGTTTACCACTTGAATCTTCCTTCTTCTCTTTTCTTGCTGTTTCCCGAACCACCTCAGGCCCTTTGAACAAGCCTGCCTGAATGCTATGCCATGTCTCTTCCCATATGCTGCTCACTCTGCCTGGCCTCTGGCTTCACCATCCACCCATGTGCTCTAAGTTTCACAGTGGAGACAGTTTGCATTACCATGAGACCTCTGGAAAGTCATTCAAAAACCCCCTGCAGAATGAGCTAGATGCCCTGGGTAGGCCGTGGCTGTGCTAGTTGTGTCTCTCACTCGGTTTGTGTACTTCTTTCAGAGAGATGCCACGGGCCCTGAGTCCCCTCTTCCACCTGCAGTCAGCCCTGCGCCGAGCACTTCTGAGGACAAGTTGGGTTTACATGTCACCCAAAAAAGTGGCAAAAATCCACTGAGGCGTGCACCAGCTTATCTGTGGAGACACTTTTTAAGGTGATGATGCATTCACGTATTACTGGGGATATGAGCTAATCCCCCCAGGAGCTGTCGGGACACTCGATCTGATCCATCCTGAAGGACCCTAAGTCTTAGAGGAGGGCTTCAGAAAACCTAGACTGGGCCAAATATGTCTCTCATCCAGCCATCTTTCCTTTCTAGACGCTTCCCTCCCAACTCTTTCTACTGGTCTTCTGATGTTTTTCCTACAGAGAAGGGGACTTGAAACACTATTGTTTAGAGTAGTGCTGAGAGGCTAAATTGTAGCTTTCTTGTTTGCTTTTAGTACTAAAGTTTGAAGTTAGGGCTTCACACTTGATAGACAGGTGTTCTACTGTTGAGCCATACCCCCTACTCTACGTTTTTTCTGGGTTCATCATGAGGCTTGAACTCTGGGGCCTGGGCACTGTCCCTGAGCTCTTCAGCTCAAGGCCAGAGACCTACCACTTGAGCCACAGTGCCACTTCCAGTTTTCTGGTTGTTAATGGGAGGTAAGAGTTTCATGGACTTTCCTGCCTGTGCTGGCTTTGAACCATGATCTCTACCAGTAGGCCACGCTCCCAGTCCCTTTGCTAGGTTTGACCTAGGATTTCACCTCCTGCCTGAGTTCATGCATGGACTTCATAGGTGATGGGGAGGGTCTTCGGCATCCAGCTTTTCTCTGTTGAGATGGAGTCTTTAAACTTTTCTGCTGGGGACAGGCTTACAGCAGTGATCGACCTGCTCCAATCTTCTGTGTTACTAGGATGCTAGGTGCACGCTGTTTAGGCCAACGTACCTGTGTGTTTAAAACGAGGGGTCTTGTGAAGTGTTCAGCCCAGGCACCCTCAGAGATCCATCCTGCCATTCTTAGCTTTCCCAATAGTTAGATTACAACTTAAAGGTCACCTTTAAAGGTCAATTCATGGGGCCAAGTGCATAGCCCAGTGGTAGAGTGCTTGCCTAGCATGCACAAAGACCTGGGTTCAATTCCTTGGTACCACATACATAGAAAAGGCCAGAAGCGGTGCTGAGGCTCTTGCCTTGAAGAATGCCCAAGGACAGTGCTCAGTCCCTGAGTCCAAGCTGCAGGATTGGCAAAAAAAAAAAAAAGGTGAATTCATCTGCTTCTTCTTCTAGTCACTAATCCATCTATCTAGAATTAAATTATAGTTGGTATATTTTTTCCTAGTGCTTTCAGAAATTTGACCAAAAAAAAGGAGAAATCTGTGATCTGAAGGGTATCTTGAAGAAACCAGTGAATGCAACCAGTTAAACTGAAATACCCATGGTTGCATCCTTCCGTTTCACAATCATTTCTTGAGTCTTCCTTCTGTGATCTCACTTTGCCCTCTACTTCTCAGCCCCCACCTGGCCCTCAGGATGACATCCTTCTCTACCTGTCCTTTCCACTTGACTCGTCTATGCTTTTTGTTTCCTCACTGACATGTGTTTACACGGCCATTCTATTAAATGCCAGTAACTTCAGTTTCATTTTAATTCCAAATGACAGGACAGGAATGGTGCGGCACACCTCTGCTTAGCCTCATCCTCTTCCCCCCTGCACGTTCTGGACTTGCAAGCTCCACAGCCAATGGGGAACGCCCGTCCAGGGCCTTCTCCAGCACTGCCCGCTGGATTACTCCTGCATAGTGGACATGGTGAAGTCGTCTGAGCCCACATCCGGAAACATAGCCTTTATCGTGGAGTTACTAAAGAACATTTCTGCAGACCTGTCTGAAAACGTCACACGAGAGAAAATGCAGGTACTTTTAATTGATTTCATGAAACCCATGGCTTTAGTGGTTCAAACTGTATTTTGGGGGTTTAAAACCGGGACAGCTGTACCGTAGCAGCAAATTCAGATATTCCACCTTAGTGCCGCATCTAGATTCTTTCTACTGCATGGGACAATTCAAGAGGTTAGAGGATTAAAAAAAGAAATAGAGTACATAGCGATAACGGAGTGTGTTCTGTGGAGCTGAGCTACGCAGAGAAATGTGAGTGAGGAGGCTGGGTTTCAAAGCAGACCAGCAGCACAGGAGGGCTCGCAGTAAGCCCTGGGTTGTACAAAGTCAGCGGGAGTGCGTGTGCCAGGGCTCTCCAGCGCCTGCAGTGTGCTAACCAACACTGCTATCAAAGGGAGGGATGGAAGGATATGATATGCAGCATTTCTCAAGTTTAGATTGACCTGGAATCCGCTGCCCTGGCCCTCATGTGGGAAACTTGGGTGTGCCAGCCTGTGATTTAGAAACACTGCCTTGGGTACAGTAACAAAGTAGGTAAACAAACCTTGGTGCAATACATACATATACAGATGTGTATATGTATCTATATATGTGTGTATCTAAAACATAGAACCGTCTGGATATAGGTGTCTGCATCACATATTTGTATACGGCAATCCAACTGTATTATATACAGCGTTGGTATGGGTAACGGGGGTCTTCTTCTGTTGCAGAGCTACATCCTGGACACGGCGGCCATTTCCAACTAGGCCTTCATGCCCAGCTCGGACTTGCTGGCGTCTGTGAGCTCCTTCGCGGGGCACTTGGGCGCCCTGGGCGAGGCGGAGAGCGGGGTGGAGCGCGCCTTCATCCGCACGCGGGGCTCCGCGCTCCTCCCGGGCGCCAGCCTCACCTTCCCCGGGGACGCCAGCCAGCAGCCCGCGGGGCACCTCCTGGGCCGCATCGCCATCCCGGGGCGCTGGGCGTCGCCTTCCCCACGCTGGGCTTGGTGCTGGGGGAAGCGGCGTGCGGGGGGCCGCGCGCTCGGGCTGGTGCTCGCCGTGGTGCTGCCCGAGGCGCTGCGCAAGACGCAAGGCTCGCGCGCAGTGCGTGGGGTGGCACGCGTCCCGGCGCGCGTGGGACGCCCGGCCCTGCTGGACGCTGTGGGAGCGCGGCGGCCACGTGGGCTGCTGCTGCGACCGCTCGCGGGCCGTGCGCTCCCTCTCCATCCTCATGTCCCCCGCGTCCGCCGCGGACGAGGCGCTGGACTAGGTGACGCGCGTGGCGCTCGGCACGTCGCTGCTCAGCCTAGCCCTGTGCCTGCTGGCCGAGGCCGCCGCGTGGTCGCAGGTGGCAGCCACCGAGGTGTCGTGCGTGCGCCACGTGCGCCTCGTGAACATGGCCGCGTCGCTGCTGGCGGCCGACCTGTGGTTCCTCGTGGGCTGGCACGCGCCCATCCACAGCCACGGCTGGTGCGTGGCCGTGGCCTTCTTCGGCCACCTCTTCTACCTGTCCGCCTTCTTCTGGATGCTCTTCAAGGCGCTGCTTCTCGCCTACGGCGTGCTCGTGGTCTTCCGCCCCGTGCTCCAGTCGAGCGTGGTGGCCGCGGGCTTCGCCACGGGCCATGGGGCTCCCCTGGCGATCGTGTCACCATGGAGGTGACGGAGCCCCAGGGCGACTACGTGCGCTGCGACGCCTGCTGGCTGGCCTGGGGCCGCGCCAAGGCGCTGCGGGCCTTCGCCGCCCGCGCTGCTCGTGGTGGCCGTGAACCTGCTGGCCGTGCTGGCCCAGCCCGGCCCCACCGCGTGTCTGCAGGGTCGTGGCGCTGCTCACGCCGCTGCTGGGCCTCACCTGGGGCTCCGGCGTGGCCACCCTGGTGGACGGCGCGCCGCGCGCCTGCCACGTCGTCTTCGCCCTGCTCAACGCCCTGCAGGTAAAGACGCCCCACGGGCTCCACTCCACACCACACCACTCCACACCACACCACAGGACCACACCTCACCACAGGACCACACCTCACCGCACCACAACAAGAGGCCCTTGCGTTTCCTTCCTCGTCTTTCGCTTGCAGAGGCTTTGCTGTCAGGGTGGTGTACAGAGGGGCTGAGGTTACGGCAGTCATTAAACCAGTACGTTGCTCTTGAGCTGTCACCGGCCCCCCTCATTTTCTCCCAGTCCCCCCACTGCCTGCCCTCCACAATTCACACCCCAAGCTGTCTAGTTCATTTCCAAGGAAGTGTCTGGAGGGTCTAACAGCTGAATGGGTTCTCACTTTGTCCCCGCTGTGTCTGTCCTCCCCTTTACCTTCCCCAAACCAGACAGAATCATATACAAGACGAAGGGTACAGACATTGAAAACAGCCTCAGAGGGGGAGTAAACCAAAGAGGGAGAGAGGGAGGAAGGGAGGGAGGGAGGAAGGAAGGAAGGAAGGAAGGAAGGAAGGAAGGAAGGAAGGAAGGAAGCAGAAAGAAAAAGAAAGAAAGAAAGAAAGAAAAGCAAGCAAGCCATAAACAGTACACTGACAAACCTCTTCTTGCTTCCATTCCTTGGAGTTCATTTTGCTCGGGATCATTTGACATGATCATCATAAGGATATTTGATTGCGCCATCTTGCCAGGTTGGACTTGGCGGGTCAGTCAGGACCGGGGAGAAGTTCCTTCTTTCTCTCCTCCTGGGTGATCCAGCTGTGTATTTGTCAGAATTAGCCTTCTCTAAGGAAGGACTAATCTTGGATCAGGGGCGCATGAAGCTGCACTGGCATTTTGCCTGCAAACAAGCACCATTATCATGTAGCAGTAGCTTGGGAGCTTGAGGGGATAGCCATTTTTTTTAATAGGATGGGCAGGATCAGTCATTGGATGTCAGCCAATCTGAGTTGTCAGACCTTGCCTTCCTGTGGAATGAGTGATATGAGCTGTAAGTTATGGGCAGGCAACCTCACTGTAGGCTCTGGGGTCTTGGGAAAGTAAGGATTGATCTGCAGAGTAAAAATAAGTATCTAGAATAAATCCTTTTGTCTTTTCCTACTCAACCACACAAGACTGTCTAAATGTTGTTTCAAAGTGGTTTTACTCCCTCCTGCTACTAAACTAGAACCTTCCACAGGGCTATCATTAGCCAGATTGTTTTCTGTATTTATGAGTAATAGAGAATTTGGCAAGACAGTAGTCTTAATTATGGTTTTAATTGGGGGTTGGCAAACTTTGGCCTGCCAACTGTTTTTGTAGAGAAGGTTTTTCCGGAACACACTTCTGCTTGTTTGTCGACTCTTTCTCTTTGATTGCTTTTGAGCAACAAAAATACATTTCAATGGTTGCAGTACTGTAGGTGCTGCAAAGCTGAGAATCTTCACTATCTGTATCTTGTGGGAAAAGTATTCTGGCCACTGCTTTAAGTATCATAACTGCCAAACAAAGCAGCACAGATATTTCCATTAGTGTGACCCTAGTACTCTACTAGCTCCTCTGTACAGCATCTTCGTAACAACAATAAAATTGTTTATAAAGTGTATAAAAATACTTAAAAGACACCAGGTGAAAACATTTATAGATCATGATTTTCCATGTTTGCCTCTTGAGTAATAATAATGGGCCATGTTTCGCTTTCTGCTCATCATTCTTCGGTATTTCTATAGCAGATTGATTTTACTTGCCCTCTTGCATTCTTGTGAAGAGAAAACTTTGGTCTAAACCTTTCTTTTTGTGCTTTTTCTTTTTTTTTTAATTTAAAATCAAAAGCTCCTTGATACACAGGATTTCCCCACTCTTGAAGATATTAGAGTGACTAATAATAATCTCATCTTTCTTCCTTCTTATTTCACAATTTAATGAAACTGCTGAAAATGTTGCTCTGTATTTCTTTTTCAGAGAATTTGTATTTCTCTTTTCTGGATAGGAAGAAAAAGGCCAAAATCCTTTCAGTGACATAGAAATCTCTTCACAGACCAATATGTTTAAAGATGCTTATTTCTGGCCACCTAATTGGTGCTTCTTCTCTCTGAAACTCTCCTTAGGTGACTGGAGACACTCTTAAGCACCCAGATTTTTTTTGTAGATTTCCCCAACTTTTATGCAGCAAGGTCTCTTACCGTAAGAGCCTGGAGCTTCCTATTTAGAGAGTGTTACGTTCACCAGGAAGCAGACTGGAACACAAGGTTCCTTTCCCTGAGACTACTTCCATGCTTGTGATTTGTCAATGTGTGTCCATTGTCACCGGGCAGAAGAGCTACATAAATATTTGGAAAGGAAGTGCAAGATTTAGTCAGGTCAAAGACTCAATGTGCCATGCTCTGTCTCACCAGGGGTGGATGGAGACGAGAATGAAGTACCCATCAGTGCACTTTATTCACAGCCAGGAAACCAGATTGCTGTTGTACACCTGCTGTCCTCGAGGTTGACGGGAGGAACAGAGTGAAAACAACAGCTAGGAAGCCGTCTAAGCTGTGGCCGCTCACCGTTCTGTCGTGTTTCCCGCAGGGCTTCTTCGTTTTGCTGTTTGGAACCATTATGGACCACGAGGTAATTTTCTTCGTTGCTGACATTTCCCGCTCAGCGAAGGGAAACGGGTGGATGCGGTTTTGACCAGTGTGTGATGTCAGGGGCGCCACAGTGATCAGGAGGATGTGGGAGAGTGCTGTTGGTGACAATAAAACCATGATGACACTGCACATCTGTTCTAAGTCAAGCTAGAGCTCCAGCTTAGCATTCATCCTAAAGGTTACTGTTCATTAACAAAAACAACCATTCATAAGAAAATCCTGTATACTCAACACTCATAAAGTTGGTTGTTTTTTTTAAATATACATGGGCCGGGAGTGTGGCCTAGTGGTAGAGTGCTCACCTAGCATACAGGAAGACCCAGGTTCGATTCCTTGGCACCACACACATAGAAAAAAGCTGGAAGTGGTGCTGAGGCTTGAGTGGTAGAGCTCTAGCCTTGAGAACGCCCAAGGACAGGGCTCAGGCTCTGAGCTAAAAGCCCAGGACTGGCAAGAATAAATGAATGAATGAATAAATAAATAAATAAATAAATATGGAATGATGCCATCTGATGTGGGCTAAAATTCCTGGTCTCGAAGTTTTAGGAGTTGGGTCTGAACAGAGGCATTCTCACTGTCCTTTCTTTTCAGATAGAGAAGCTTTGAGGATGAGGATGTCTTCACTGAGGAGGCGGTTCAGGGCAGCAGAGGTAAGTTCTCCTCCCCCCAGTCACACTGGTCCAGTAACACAGACTTAAGCAAAGCAGTTCAGGACTCAAGATTTGATTTGTGAGCAAATAGTATCAACAAGACATTCTAGGTCCACTTATTTCTTGTTTGTTTGTTTGTTTGTTTTTTAACAATTTGAAATATTCTGCCCATGCTGGAGATCAAAATACACTCTCTTAAAAAATTATTGTAATAGAATTCTCAGAAATGAACCCACAGACTTATAGCCACCTAATATTTGATAAGGGAGCCAAGCACAGGTTGGAAGATAGACATCCTTTTCAACAAATGGTGCTGGCAGAATTGGCTACGCACATGCAGAAAATGGAAGCTAGGTCCTTATATATCACCCTGTACCAGAATCAGTTCCAAATGGTTCAAACACCTCAGTGTAAGACCAGCTACCATGAGAATAGTACAGGAAGGGACAGGGGAAAGTCTAGGGCTCCAAGCCATGGTGGAAACTTCTTAAGTAAAGATCCAGGATCATAACCAATCAAAGAAAGACTGGATAAATGGGACTGCATCAAGCTTAAGCGTGTCTTCATGGCAAAGGACATATCTAGCAAGTTTAACAGAATTTACTCTTTGAGAGAATTTTGCGTCTAGACTGCCTTTCCATTAGACTTTGCGCCCATTTAGATGCTAACCAATGATATTTATAAGATGTATACATCACAGATTTATAAGTAATGAGAGCCAGGGTATGAGAGTTGAGTCAGAAATTAGATTCTAGTCCAACTGACTCATCTTACAGGAAAGGAATTTTAGGGCCAGAATAATGAGTAGAATAATGGGGAGACGTTTGTCCTCAAGATCCCTGTCAATTCTCCCTGTTGAGGATTGCTCCAGTTCACGACACTTCCTCGTATTTGGTATTCATGAAATGATAGATCTTGCAGAACACTTTTGGCCCGGTGCTCTGCCTTTTAAGATATGAACTATAATTGCCAACATTTCTGTATTACAAGGAAGATATTGGTTCAACCTATAGGCGAACATTAAGATCCACTACTTGGAAACAAAACTATCCAGATGCTATGAGAGCCGCCATTTAGAGTGGGATAGTGCTGGCTTGGTGTGGCTCTTAGTACCCCAGTTCATCAATTTTAAGACAGGCATTTTCTTCACCTTTTGACATTTCTTAAGTTGGAATGCATCTTGCAATCAGTTAAATATGTCATTACTTAACTGACAGGCATGTTGCCTTTTCTTTTTTGTAAAGCATGAAAATAATGATGCCGCTTGCAGTATAACACTGAGTGACATATGCTAATTTAATTCTCTGTGGGCATATCAATTTGGGAACTTCTTTCTTTATGTCTCCATTTTCTCATGTTTATCCTCAGGCAGGGTGTATATAAATATCAATAAACATCTTTCCCCTGTCCCAGTATCATTATTCACTGTCAACTCTGCCATTCTTCCCCCACTCCTCCCCTATTTAGAATGCATCATTGAGTCCAACCCATGGATCAAGATTAATGAATCACTGAGAGTGAAATGTGAGCATTAAACTCCAGGAGGATTTTCCTTTGTGAGTGGCCTCACTTGCCTGTCATCTGAGGTGCAGGGCATGGTAGGATGAGACCGGAAGATCTCACCTTTCTGAAATAGCTACTTCATGATGCCTTGCATGCGGAAATGCAAATGTGTAGTTTTCTGTAAACCTGTGTTACTTGCATTCACACGAGTACATCGGTGTGCTTTTATTCTGTGTCCTCCATGCGAGGACATGCCGGCGCAGGAGGCATCTGATCTGACTGCCCTCAGCACACACCTGCGCTCCATCTTGTCCCCGAATGGTGACACTGATCATGACCTCGTTGTTGACAAGGACTTGATGACTGAAATCTCGTGACAACATGGCCTGCCTCTCCCTAATGAAATGGGGGCTCGGCCGCGTTCCTAAGGAAGCTGTGGGTGGAGTTGTGGCCAATTAGCTGCCTACTCACAGCCAGCCTCTGAAACTTACAACCACACTGGTGAAACCAGGGGTGTACAATGACCAGGTAGCTACAAAGGGGAAGCACTAAGCTAAGAAAGGGCAACAGCAGCGTGACTGGTCTCAGGTAACACAGGCAGGCACAGTCAGTCTTGGTAATAGTTCTATTCTGGAGAGGGTTTCTAGTCTTTCTGCTCTAGTATAAATAAGTGCTAGAGGGTTAATTTTCTCTTGCCATTTGGCAGTAGCTTTATACTAATTTGCACCCCTTCCTTTTCCAGTCCAGGCCCGGGACTTTATTTGCACATGTAGTATCAGAAGGATTTGTATTTTTTTGTTGGTCCTAGGTTTTGAATTCTGGGCCTGGGCGCTGTCCCTGAGCTCTTCAGCTCAAGGCTACCACCCTACCCCTTGAGCCACAGCACCACTTCTGATTTTCTGGTGGTTAATTGGAGGTAAGAGTCTCAGGGACTTTAGTGCCTGAGCTGACTTTGAGTCATGATCTTCAGATCTCAGCCTCCTGAGTAGCTAGGATTACAGGTGAGAGCCACGGTGCCTGGCTTCAGAAGGATTTTTTTAAAGTCCTTTTTTAAAAATGCCAGCCAGCATCATGGCAGACCACATTGGGATTCAAGAAGCATGAGGGCACAGGAAGAGGAAATTGACACGAAACAATGTCAAGTCCAGAGTGGAGACCGGCTAACACCCAGGGGGCCCTAGATCATCAAGCACAGGCTTGATGACTGAATTAATTTGGGAGTGTTTGGAAAGCACGAAGCAAGGGTGCAGTCCAAGGCAGTGCTGTACTCTGGAAAAGGCAGCATTTCAGTCCTTATCACGTAGTGCAGAGGTGAAGATCAACCGGCAGTGGAAGGAAAATTCCAGTAGTGATAAAGGGCCTGGAGTACAGCAGAGTTGGCTACAATTAGATTCCAGGCTTTCACTGTGGGTGGAAGATCTGAGGTCAAACAAAGATGAGACAGGTCTGTGAAGGCTCCAGAAAGAGGGATGGACGTCTGTTCCTCTGAGACATGAGATGTGAAAGGTGGGAGTTTATTTCAGTGCTTGTGACTGGGAAAGCCCATCTGGAAGGCAGAGTGAGGGTAACTTTTACTGATGTCCCAACTATGCAGTGCCTTCTGCTACTTGAGGGAAGGCCAGGACTGGCTTAACACAAAGCCTGTATTATACTAGAGGAAGCAGGAAGGATCTGGTTCCTCTCAGTGATTGTGTGTCTATTTATTTAGGCCTGAAATGCACATAAAACGAAACAGAGTGTGTCTGCCACGTAAAGTTAAGATGATATAGCAAACAGTTCTAGGACTGTTTGGAAGGGAGCAGGGGCGAGTAGGAGAGAGCAGAGAGAGAATGATAAGACGTTATCACTAGTGAGATGTAAGGTGTCTTAAGTATGAGGCTGACTTTAAGAGCTATACTGGAAACTATGGAGCAACAGGAGGGTAGAGAGGATAGAGGAAGAGAGAGGAACAGAAGAGATTAATCTGATTATGCATATACAAAACACAATGATGAAATGGCACTGTGAAAATAACATACACTAAAATACCCATGACAGGAAAGTGGCACAGGCTGAGTTAGGAGGTTAGGAGAATGGAGAGGGAGAGGGAGCATGGATATGGAGGAAGGTCATTTTATGTCTACATGAAACTGGAACAAGGAAACTAGTTGACATCCTTTTTTTTTTTTTTTGCCAGTCTCGGGCTTGGCCTCAGGGCCTGAGCACTGTCCTTGGGCTTTCTCAGGACTAGAGCTCTATCACTTGAACCTCAGCACCATTTCTGCCTTTTTTTATGTATGTGGTACCGAGGAATTGAACTCAGGTCTTCATGCATGCTAGGCAAGCACTCAACCACTAGGCCAAACTCCCAGCTCCAGCTGACATCCTTTGTTTTTTTCCATATATTTTTATTGTAATTAATAGAAAGGTTACATTATATTTACCAGATGGAAGGTGCATTACTTCACATACATACATTGATACCCTTTCTCATGTCTTGGTCCCCATTTCCCTCCCCCCTCCCCCCCTCATCGTGTCTTCCCCCCCTTTCCTATCCAATTTCAAATAACCAAATACACATATATCCAATATATCAGATAACAAAGTGAGATACTGTAACAATATGAGATAACCAAGGGACAGCAAAAGAGATGAGAGATAACGTAGTACCTTAAGGGCAACAATCACTCATTATCTGGCTTTTGTTTCTATGTCCTGGAGGCCCTTTCATTTCCCTTTTAAAGGAAAGGGGAGTGTGGAGTGGAGTGAGAGGAAAGTGAGGTGAGTCCTTCTAGAGACCTAGTGCAGTTAAAGAAAGAGGAGCCAGCACACCGGGCGCTGGGTTTAGGGTGGAGGGAGAATCATGGAGAAGGCCGAGGGCCAGAACCAGATTGCTGGGAGGACAGGTTACTGTGTGAGCCTGGCCAGCTTGGTCACGACTCACTTCCACGTTTGCCAGTCAGTCATAACTGCACACACCTCCCTCCCAGAATGCTTTTAGGATTAAATGTACAAATCTGTTCAACAACAACAACAACAACAAAGTAACGGTAGCTCTGCCGGGCATACATTCTCTACTGATGTCTCCTTTTCATTGTCTCACTAACAAGTGTTCCAACGCTTTTTTTCCCCTCCCAGGCAGCCCCCTCCCTCATAGCTATTTTGTATCTCGGGACGGAGAGGGGTACGTGAGAAGGAGGATGTGGAAAACATGTGCGGATGCTTTGGCCAGCCAGGCCTCCCTGGAAGACGTCCTCTTGTAGCCAGGAGAGACAACTAAGCTGAGGAAAAACTGAGGAGGACATCTGATGGCTAGGCTTTAAAGAGGTGGAGCTGGTTGGCCTATCCGACCCTTGGCAGGGTGGCTCTTTTCAGCCATTTTATAGCCTGGCTGCCAAGCCCAAGCATGGTGAGGCCCTGCTGGATTTGGTCTGCATTGTTTTTGTTATTGTCCTATGATTGTGTGTGTGTGTGTGTGTGTTGTGGGGCTTGAACTCAGGGCCTGAGCACTGTCCTTGAGCTTTTTTTTTTTTGCTCAAAGCTAGTGAGTTACTACTTTGAACCATAGTACCGCTTCTGGTTTCCTGGTGTTAATTGGAGATAAGAGTCCCATGGACTTTCTCGCCTAGGCTGGCTTTGAACTGCAATGCTGACATCTCATGAGTGGTTAGGATTGCACGTATGAGCCACGGTGTCCAGGTCTTGGTGGGTTTTTACTTCTGAGAATACTGAGTGTGTGGCTGAGTCATTCTCCCTGTGAATGAACCTGAGTGTTTCGGGATTCCAGTGTTAGATCCTGTTTCAGGGGTGGGGCTGGGGGTAGGGATGCGAGGGTGGGTGGACTTGAGTTCATTATTTCAGGCCTTGCGTAAATGGATGCTGCTTCTGGGGTTTTATATTCCTCATTAGTCAATCAGGCAGGAGATTCTCACTAGTGTTACTGTTTGTGTGTCTGTGTGCACACAGGTGTTTGCGTCTTTTTAAACCACTGTACATAAAGAAAATGACCGTTGGTATTTTGGCAATAAAAATGACTATATTTCTTGACTTGCCGTGTGTGAGTTCACTCGGGATGGACTTCTCTGTTGTTTGCACACCATGCTCAGGTACCTGTCGTGTTTTGTTGTCTCATTCATTGAGCAGACCCACGGGGGGGGGATGGTCTTGACACGTGCCCACATGTGGCTTTCCGCCAATGAATATGCTCCAGAATGTATGTCTCTATCGCTGTCTTTGTTTCTCCTCTTTCTTTCCTTGTTTCCTCTCTCTCCTCTCTCTTCTTTTCTCCCTATTTCTCTTGGACTACCTTCAACAATATTGTTAAAACACGACAATACTGAACCGAGACTAATTTATACCCCTATAATGTTTCCTGTCAAGTGAAGGGAAATAGTCTGTGTCTCTAGCACCAAGGATAAACTTAAAGGAGAAAACTTACCACAGGCTGAGGTAGGCTGGATTTTGGTGCTGTTCTCCCGATTAGCCAAGTTGGGAAGTCAAAAGGAAAAAGTTCTTGAAGGCAACAAATAATGCTATCGTGGTGAATCCATGAATGCTATGAGAGCGAAAACAGACAGATCAAAACACCTGTAATATTCCTTTATCCCAAAGTCTATTCTGACTAAAATATTCCCCAAACCACTCAACAGTAATGTGGAGTGCCACTGTGGCTCTATCATTTCTTTGTATCTGCCTGTGACCAGTTGTTAATGTCTCACAAATCTTCCCTTCTCTCTCATTGGCTGTCTGAATTAGGAAAGATAAATAGTAAAATTGGCTCATGCCTGTATCTTAGCTTCTCAGGAGGCTGATATTTGAGGATCGCTATTTGAAGCTAGCCTGTGTGGGACTCTTATCTCCAATTAACCTTTCAAAAGCCAGAAGTCATGTTGTGGCTCAGGTAGTAGAGTGCTAGCCTTGAGCACAAAGAGGCTCAGGGGTAGCACACGGGCTCTGAGTTCAAGCCCCACAACTGAAAAATAATGTAAACTGGCCTAGACCAATGTTCCACAATCAACATTTGTTCCTGTACTGTTAGGAGAGCTAAGTATCTGAGTGCTACCACTGTATTAATAATTGCAAGTGACCAAGAGGTGAAAGACTCCACTCAATCCAAAGCCCCCTGCCTCATTTGCCTCTTGTGTGATTTCCTTTTCTTTCCATTCATCGAGGTCTTCCTCTCATACACCACTTTTCCTGATAGCAATTATATGGCTGATGGTTGTCAGTGACAGAAGCACACGTGAGCCGTTCATCCAGGAGTGTGTGTCCTATTTTAAGAACAAATTAAAAGTTGCCTCAGTTGGTGGTGTCTAACTCTTCAACTCGGAAGAGAGAAGATATTAACAGGCATCAACTCGGCTCATTTCACAGGTCAAGCTGGTCTCTGGTGTCCATGGAGACACTTGAGGAGAAGCTGATTCCATTGAGATGTGTGGAAACACGATCAATAATTTTCAGTAACTGAGGAAGATTACCAGAAGTCAACGAAGCCTTTAAGTGAGATGGTGCAGCTTGGAGCCTGGCACTGTCAACACTTGGCAGGTGATGGAGAAAGTCTAATTGTGGATGATGATGAGCCATTTGACACGACTTGTCACCCCTCTCGCCATGTTCCATTTTAGGAACAGCAGAACTTGCCCAGCCAGAGACTGTCTAATTTAAACCCCAATTTACCTATGTGAGTCAAAATGACTCAGAATGTGTAAATAAAATAGCCCCGAGAAGTCACGGGCTATTTCACGTATCCCCAGGGCTTCTCTTCTCAGAACCGAGTCTTTGTGTCGAGAGGAAATTTAAGAGCTACAGGACTAACTTGGAAGTGGTAAGCAAAAAAAAAAAAAAAGTCTCACGAAAGTTGGAACATTTCCCTTGACAATTAACAGAAAAGAAAATGTTAAAATGAAAGATATAACTTTTAGCCACACAGCATTAGAGTATGGTTTCCTTCCTTCCTTCCTTCCTTCCTTCCTTCCTTCCTTCCTTCCTTCCTTCCTTCCTCCCTCCCTCCCTCCCTCCCTCCCTCCCTTCTTTCCTTCCTCCCTTTCTTCCTTCCTTCCTCCCACATTCCCACCAACTCTCTTTCTTTCCAGCTTGTAGATAGCCTAGGCTGCAGTCCCCCGAGTCATTTCGGCTGACAGACAGCTGTCTCTATATTTAGCCACTGGTTTGAAATAGAGTCTTGTGAACTTGTATAGTTGAGTTGGCCTTATAGAGTGGTCTGATCTCTGTCTTCCAAGTACCAAAGACTGAAGGCCTGAGCCATTGTACCTGAACGTACTGGTTCTTCAAAAGTGAGAACTACTGTCTACAATTCCACTGGATTCAGTATCCTGGGTAATTCTGGGTGCTCTTTCCATTTCCAGATTCTTTTTTTTTTTTTTTTTTGCCAGACCTGGGCTTAAGCTCAGGGCCTGAGCACTGTCCTTGGAGTTTTCTCAAGGCTAGAGCTCTACCACTTGAGAGCCTCAGCTCCACTTCCAGCTTTTTCTAAGTATGTGGCACCAAGGAATCAAACCTGCGTCTTTGTGCATGCTAGGCAAGCACTCTACCACTAAGCCAAACTCCTGGCCTCCATCTCCAGATTCTTAATGTTAATCTACTATGCTTTTGCTCTGTAAGCTTCTTGGCATAAGAATGTGGACTTAGAGGAATTCCTCATAAATTAGCTGAGAAATTCTTGAGAAAGTGGTTTAAAGGAAGAAAGCATTCAATTGAGCCATGCTTTCAGATGAGGACATGGTGGCGAGACATGGCTAAGCAAAGTTATTCACCTCATGTTGGCTAGGGAGTAGACAGAGACCACAGGGCTGAACAAAAGACAGATTTAGGCATATCCCCAGTGACCCATATCCTTGGTCTAAGTCTGATGTTCTAATATCCATGACCTTCCAGTAATGACACCAAATTAGGAATTAATTCCTAGACCAATCCACTAATTAGGTGAGAGTCTTCATGATCCAGTCCTGGATCTGACTCAGAGCATGGCATGGGGGGGGGGCCAAGCGTGAAACCCACCAGCCCTTAGAACCAAACCCTAACACCGCTGCTCAGTCTGCTATGAGAGACAAGACGTCCTTTGATTTCTCATCCCGGCAGGTAGCTTGAAGTACTTCTGCGGACGTTGCTCATGAATCCAAGTGCCATTGGGAGTTTTGTATGTGTGGAGGCTTAGGGTGATGAGGGTGTATGGACTGAACACCTGCTGGGAAGCTGGGGCTGGCGAGGTCATCAAACTTCAGTGGCTGGAAGGTGACAAGTCTCCCTTCCAAGCACATGATCTTTCTTTGGACATTGGGTTTTGGTTATGTTCTATTAAACAGAAATATTGGTATATCTGCCTCTCCTGATCTCCAGCTTGACATTCACCTTAGTCTTCATCTATGTCTGAGACCCCGGGAGTGGGTGAGTGGGTGAAGAGCTTGAAGATGAGAGGCACAAGGGCCTCATGTTCAGAAGGCTGGTGTGAGACAGGACTGTCCCAGACATTCAATTTGCATTTGTGAACAGAAAGTAAACGAACTAATCCAGGAGAAGGCAGCCACCTGCGGGGATAGATGGCCCTTTCCATTCATTTGCAGTATAGACTGTCCTTGCTGGTGATATGGTAAGGAGAGACAGCACGGGCTTTCTGCTGGGTAAGCCAGCAAATCTAACTCCAATTTCTCCTATTTATTTTGTGTGCTCTTTTGTTTCTTTCCCCCTTCTCCTTTGAATATAGTCATGTTATTTTGCAGCATTACTTAAAGACACAGCTTAAGGACAAGGTCAAGAAAAAATGTCAATGAATCAGAAAAAGGAGAAAATTTGATAAGTCAGCTTAGATGGAAGAAGACTTAGAAAATAGAGGAATATGTGTTTTTCATTATCTTGTAGTTTTGGGGATAAAGTCAAAACCTCCTCTGTGGATCCTCCTGCAAAGACTATCTTCCAACACTTTTTTTGACAATTCACTTCACTCTGCCTGGTCCATAAAGCTAGCCTTTCTTCTTTAAATAATGTAGCTTTTGGAAGGCTGCTTGATGATCTTTATTTTTCTTAAAATATTGGGCTTTCTGATGGCTGCAACTGGTCTTTTTTTTCAGCATCCAATTAAAAGCTAAGTCTGCTGGGGCCTGTTGGAGCACAGCCATTTAAATTCACCAACAGGTGGAAGACAGTCACACATTTTAGGTCTTTGCAAAACAAGTACGGAACGTGCAAATATAAAGCTAAGTGTCAGTTTCTGTAATGGCTTATTTCCCATCCTATTTCTTCATGTATTGAACCTAAGTAACCTGTGTGTATCTTTGGTGTTTTATTTTTTCCTTTTCTAAAATTAGCTTCTGTTTTATTTTCTAAAAGAAGAAAATAATTGAAAGGCCAAGAAAAAGAAGAAAACAAAGAGTCTCATTTTGGCCCCCAATTTAATGACATTATCTGTTATTGATAGATAATAGATTTATCCATTCATTAATCATCATTGCTCCTTTCTATTCTATAATTATTTCCATGGCAGAATGTTCTTTGCCATATAGCTTCCTTCTACATGGAATAAATGATTAGACATCAACAAAGTGTGATCCCCTTACTGATTCACAATTAATCACATTTCTGAATGACCCTTCTAGAGAGTTTTCTTAGGGCAATCTTACTGACTAAATTGGCGTATTAATTGTGTGTGTGTGTGTGTGTGTGTGTGTGTGTGTGTGTGTGTGTGTGTGTTTACATACTTTTAGATGGGTTAAAGTATAAGGTAAGCTGACAAAAAAATGTAATGTAGAAAAACCTTAGGAAGGCTGGAGAAAACAGCCACGGTGGACTGGGTGAGTTGAAAGCACACAGTAAAGGAGCTGGCTGCAGAAAGAAACCTTGACTCTCAGATGTGACTCTTGAAAGAGTTCCAGCTCATGTTGCTTTTGCTCCAGGCTCTTCCCCACCCCCCAGCCACCACCAGTGAGGAGGAATCAGCCAGGTGCTGGCCCAGTGCTCCTGACTTTTCTATGAAAGGGAAAGCCAGCTGGGAGGCTTAATTGAGTCCAGGTAGAAGACTGTCCATGCCAGGCTGTGAAGACTGAATTACACTGGTGGGTGGGCTGTTAGCCAGATAATTGGGGCAAAATTACGTTTTCTTTTGATTTCTTTGGGTAGTCATCTAAAATATCCATCTTCATTTTTTTTCTCTGAACACTTTCTTTGATGTGAAAATCAATACAGCAGTATTGGGCATTTTCAAAAAAGAGAACAAAAATAGAAAGAAAATGAACCAGCACTTTATGATCTGACGTTGACTTTTGGCTGTATTTTTGTCTATAAATACTTGTGACCTTAGTATTCAGAGAGCTTTAAAAAGCTTTATTCCTATGTATAATGTTACATCAAAAACATTTTTGCATATTACTTTTATACTTTCTGTAAATATCAAGTATAGGCCTTCAATATTCCCTGTTGTTGGGATACTAATGCACAGTGGCCTTGAGAAGCAAAGATTGAAGAAAAATCCTTGCAGTTTGGAATGATAGCTAAATGGGGATATGAACATGGTTGTTTTAGAAAATTTATTTATTCTTCAGTTGTGAAAGGAAGACAACTAACTGTAAGACACCAGAAGAGCTCTTAACTGTAGCACTTAACTTTCACTAGAACGTCTTTGAAAGGATCGTTGTGGTCACCCCGCTCCCGTGACAGCAGGAGCCCACTCAACTTTGATAGATTTATTTGGAGGAAAAGTCACTTGGAAGTGAAGGAGACAGACAAGTCCTCATTTTCTTTTCCAAGGTGCTTGCTCCACTAGATAAAGATGAACTTCAGATTTCAACAGGCATCGAAATGGGGGTTGGTGAGGAGAGAGAGCAGTATTACTCTTTAGGAATATCCTCTTAGAATACCGAGTGCAGTTTTACAGTAAAGATATGGTGGACCAACAATGCTAACTTCCATTTTCACATCTGCTGAATATGGAAAATACCTTCACAGTGAAAAGCACAGGGCATGAAGTAAGATCCAGTAGATAAGTGACGCAGCAATCGGCTCAACAACCTTTATGGGGATAGATGTTGAATGTAGAGAAACACTACATAGAAGTTGAGTGTAGAATGGTGGTGGGCAGAGCCCCATGAGAGTAGGGTGGGGGCGGGAGCGATGGAGCATGTACTAACTCTATCTATCTATCTATCTATCTATCTATCTATCTATCTATCTATCTATCTATTTTTGGTGCCAGTTCTGGGGCTTGATCTTAGGGTACAAGTGACGCCTCTGAGCCTTATTTTTGCTCAGGGGCTCTTGTTCTACTATTTGAGCTACATCAGCTCTGCTTCTGACTTTTTAGTAGTTAATTGGAGATACAAATATCCCAAACTTTTCTGCCTGTGCTGGTGTCAAACTGCAGTTCTTCCATCTCAGCCTCCTGAGTAAGCTAGGATTACATGCAGGAAGGAGCCACTGGTGCTAGGTGAGTTTTCCTTTCTGAGCAGACAAAGCCCCATCCATTGAACACTGACACCTGACTTCGTCTTCTGCAGCATCTTCTCTCTTTTCATTGCTGTATATCTGGACAACTGCTCTTTGCTATGTATTTTTAAAAGATATATTTATTTATCTTATTCTGCCTTATTTTCTATTTCTCATTTCCTTATTTCTCATTTATATTTTTGAGCTTTCAGGGCAGTTTTAAAGTCACAGGAAGAATTGAGTAGAGGAAAGTTGCTAAAATCTCCCACCTCCCTCACCCATTCCTCCGCTGCTGCCAATCAACCAGAGTGCCGAATTCTGGGTGAACTTACGCTGCCATGTCTTCATTACACAGGGTTCACAGTTCACCTAAGGCTCCCTCTTGGTGTTATGTAGTATGTATTTGTGCATGTGTGCAATCAGAGGTGTATATCCCTGTAGTATCATAAATAAAAGCGTCACTATCTTAAAATTCCTCTTCATCCTTTTTTCTCTCTTAACTTCTGGAAATGAATTAACCTTTTCTTCTTCCCCCCGATACTAGGGGATTTGAACTTAGGGCCTGGGCACTGTCCCTAAGATCTTTTTGTGCTCAAGCGTAGCACTCTATCACTTGAGCCACACCGCCACTTCTGGCTTTTTCTGTGATTAATTGTATACAAAAGTCTCATAGATTTTCCTGCCTGGGATGGCTTGGAGCCGTGATTCTCAAATCTCAGCCTTCAGAGTAGCTGGGATTATGGAAGTGAGTCACTGGTAATGCCTGGCTTGGGTTAAATTTTTTTATTGTCTCCATAGTCTTTTCCAGAATGTCATATAGCTATACTCACACGTAAGAGAACCTTTTTTTTCTGTCTTGGCAAGCTTCATTAATTATTATTTTTTTATTTTTTGTTAAGATGCTTAGATGATCATTTTGCTTTGCTTTTCTGCAAGACTATTCAAAAATCCTCTCAGCTAGAGAAGCTTTTCAGGTTGCCTTCTTGTCATGTGAAAGTTTATGTTTTGACCCGGATTTTTCATGGTTCAATAGCTCATTCCTTTTCAGTGCTGAGTTCTCTTTTCTTGTCTAGATATACCACAGTTTACTTGTCTGTTCACTCACGAAAGGATATCTTGTTTGTCTCAAAGCTTGTGAAGTTATGAATAAAGCTTCTAGAAACATTTATGTGCAAGTGTACTTGGTATATGTTTTCAGTGCTTCAGAGTAAGTACCAAGTTATCAGACTGCAGGGTAAGAAAGAATTTGTCTTGTTTTGTAAGAGCTGTCAAACTGTCTCCTAAGGAGCCCATGCCTTCATTTCTTGCTCCTGCCTTTGATGTCGTCATTTTACATATGTACTTAAAAATTGATGCTCATATTCATTCATAGCACTTGATGTCTTTAGTTGATGTATACACTTACCACTTGTTGCCATGGTAAAAAAAAAACCCACAGGAGATATATACAGTAATTTTGGCTGCAGGCTCATGACTGGACAGCAGACCTCTAGATCTCCTTTTGATGATGGAAAGTCTATTCTCACTGCACAGAAACTCCCTGCTAGCCTTTTCACTGTTGTATAGCCGTAAAGCATGATGGATATTTTATAATATAGATAGTGGATGGCATATGCTACTGTGTTTCATATGCAGTTGTTTTTTAGCATCCATCTGGAAGACTGGGGTCTACTGTGGCCTGTGTGTGCAGCTGGGGCCAGCCATGATATGAGGGCCACACAATCTCATCATATTTCTGGTCACACACATTTTTGGGGAAGTGTCTTCTTGAACAGAATTCTTGCTCTTTAGGTTGTTTTTTTTTTTACATTGAGGGTGACTAAAAGTAAATCAAAGATGATGTGAGGCCCAATAGTTATGTACCATGAACTCATCAGAGTTCCTAGGGAGAAGTTTCACATATCTATAACCAGGTAGGAATTACAATCCTCAGGGAGTCCCAGGAGAAAGCTTGTTAAACTGTCTCCAGAAATGATCTAATGCCCAGCTAAAGTTTTAATTCATTGATCTGCATTTACAGAACTATAAATATACCCATTCCTCCTGTTCAGCATTTTACTGAGGTGCCAAGTCACCGGAAACACAGTGCTGTAGACTATTATTTTTTATTCAAGAAATATTTTAGAGAACATTAATAGTCTTATTGAGTTTTTCTATATTGGTTTTTCTGCTTGTATTTCATTGGTTCTTATTTTTATCTTTAGTACTTTCTTCTTTTTCTTTATTCTTTTCTTTTAAAACTCAAGTTTCTTAAGGTGGACCTTAACTCCTCATATGAACTTTCTGCCACATTATGTGTGTGTGTCTTTTGGTAAATTGGTGTCTTTATTGTTGTGAAATATGGTCCTCAAAGTGATGATTTACTTTGCTCAACAATCCATGTTCTTCTATGTTGATAGACCCACCTCAAATTTCTTTTGATTGGTCTTGGCACAACCTGTCACTTGGTAAAAGAATGGCTTATTTGTGTCTCTATATTTAAAAGGTATCTTGAATGTACTACATGTTCAATGAAGCCTTGCTTTTTAATTCAATTTTATAATATCTGCCTTTGAATTCTGGCATTTAGACGTTTATTTGTCTAAATTTAAATCCCACCAGTGATGATATGATGTGATAGCAACGATTAGGGGAAAAGATGCGTCAGTATTCAGTCAAACAGTATTCTGGGCATTTCTGTGGAGAGTATCATTGGCACATCAGATGGACAGAGCCCCTCATCACCCCTAATGTGGGCAGACCCCACCCAGCACAGGGAAGAGTTTAGTGGACCAGGAAGGTCCTGTGAATAGAAGAATTGTTCTTTGACTGTCTTTCAGCCACACTATCAGTCTTTGCTGCCCTTGATTTTTTTCCTAATCTAGAATTCAGGACTTTATTTGGCTTGTTTGCACTACACAACCACTATTACCACTCTAGCCCAACTTTTTGTTGGTCTTTTTGAGATGGAGTCTCATAGACTTTCATCCCCTGGCTGGCTATGACCCACACTCCTTCAGCTCTCAGCCTCCCCAGTAACTGGGATAACAGCGCCAACCACCCGCTCCAGCTCCAGTTTGATCTCAGACGGGGATGAATAGCATTATTTGATGACTGGATGCTGACCCATGTCAGGCTCCAGGTGATCCCTCACAGCGCATGAACTGTGAATTTCTCTTGCTCCTAAGAGGGCCAGTTCAGGGTTGTCAGCAAGCCTGGGATGTGCTTCCAGGACAACGAGTGGAAGTCAAGTTCACTGCGGCTGCAACAGGGCCTCGTAAGTAGTTTAGTTAACAATGACTGGTGGGCCTGATGATTCTGTAGTCACAGATTCCATTTTGAGGCAAGCACAAATCCACAGAGAAGGCATTATTAGACCTAAATAGAGAACCTACATGCAAGAACAAAAAAAATCAGAATTCTTTGCACCATTTCCTCTGACCTTAGTTAAGCATCTTTTGTAGCAGCTTTTCATTTGTTTTTAAAGAGAGATTTAAAAATAACATCACAAAGCACCCCAGCAGATAACTGGGCTTCATGTTTATGAAAACAAAATATTTTATCTCCAGTTAGGGAGTGTGAGAAATGGGAGATAAGTCCAGGCATGGCTTAGGAGAACTTTTGAGAAAATGTTTTTTTTAATTTTTTTATTGTAATTAGTAAAAGGGTTACATGATATTTGCCAGATAGAAGGTGTATTAATTCACATACATTGATACCCTTTCGAGAAAATGTTTTTATAGTATATGAAAAGTATCTTTCTGAAGTTGATGAGATAGGGTATATAGAGTTACACTTATGTAGGAAGAGGAGGAAATATTTCTTTGAGGGGAGCTGGTCTAAAATACTTGCATTTTTCAGAGGCCTGCTTACAATGATTGTATATATTGACACATCAATTTTTTTTTCTCTAACAGAAAGATAACCTCTTTCCTTTTTCTCCATGAGAAATATCACTGGAACACAATGCTTAGTGCTGGAAAGGGCTTGTTCATTGGCTGAGTCCAGAAACCTGTAATGGAACATGACTGGTAGCTTAACTTAGTTCAGGGCTACTAAGGAACATATCCATCCGTGCATTTCTGTTCAACCGTCAGCCTCTGATGACCAGCAGTTATCTTCATGGCTGTGAAGGTTCCTAGTGGCAATAAAACCAGCCCTGGACACAGGCTTCTTGCTGAGGACAGAGCAATGTCTACCAAGCATCAAACACCTGTGGCTGCTCCAGGCCATGACAGAGGCCCAACACCGAAGAACAAAAATCATATATTCAATTCGCGCAGACTCTTAGGGTTATAAACCAAGCCTGGACCAGCAAACATCAACTAGGATTTTTTAAAAAAATTATGGCTGAGCTTTCCTTTTCTTGTTTGACCTTTCTCAAGTAGCTTTGCTTGGTAACCAAGAGAGCATGTATTCATAGAAAATGGAGAATACGCACACAACTAATAAAGGCTTTAAGATTAAATGATTGATTATGTTAAGAATTAAGCTGAGACTTTAAAGTCTGAAAAGGAAAAAAATAACCTATCAAAGATCGGGTGTCTTCAAGTCTAGTTTAGCAGACAGCATTATTCTAGCTTCCAATCAATATAAGGGCCAACTCGCTGCTGCTGGCTTTTTTTTTCTTTTAATCACCAATAAATTAAGCTTCCAAAAATTGCATCTTTCCTCATCATTCAATAAGATGTGAACTTTCTCCCCTAACGATATGATTGGTTGCTTTAGCAAAGGGGTGGAGAGAGAGCAACAAAGTCCAGAAAATGAATATCTTTCACTTGATAATGTTTAAAATCACCGAAGCGCAGTCACTACGGTGCTGTTTTCGGAAGAGCCAATGAGAAGATGTGGCAAATTTGAGTAAACCCATCCAGCAGCCCAGGGAAAAAAACTTCTTTTTTAGGGGGGCAGGCCCTTAACTTGGTGAGTTTCAACGAGGTTGTGGGAGTGGGGGGGAGAGATAAAACTGTGGAACAACAAATTGTTTATTTTTTGGAAAATAGAGCTTTGGGTTGAACAGTGGCTTAGAGGGATGCGGGGGAGAGGTGGTACCATGATTCCTGGAGCAGATATGGGAGTCTTCACGCAGTTATGTAGAGATTCTTTTTCTTTGTGCTGGTGGTAGAAACCGCTCAGAGCCTTTGTGTGTAACTGGGGAAGTTAATTGGGTTTATTTTCCCTGTTGAGTTTGGTCTTCTATCTGTCCACTAACACTTACGCAGAACGTCTCAGAAACGATTTCAGATCAGAAATAAAATTCAGCAAGTTCTTATCAGTTAAAAATGAGAGACTGTAAACATGGATGCTTTTTACTCTACTTTTTCTTCTGCAGTGCCCATTCTTTGACTAAGTAAATGAATAATTTTAGTCTATTTACTCATGCCAGTGTTTTTTTTTTATTAAAGCTTTGTTTGGTATGGCTTATTTGTTTGTTGTTGAGAAAGAATGAATAGATTCTGGCATTGGAAATTCTGCTTGTGTTTCACATTGACCATTATTATCACTAACTTTTATTGATAGTTACTTTATCACTTGATAAATCAGAGCTGACGTGATTTGTACAGATAGATTCCTGAGTTCAGAGCTGGAATATTTGAATCTGGGAAGTAAGTGAGGGGATTTTAGGACTTTTTGCAGAGTATTTGTTTTTTGTTTTTTGTTTTTTTTTACTGTTCTGGCTCAGATTTCCTTTTCTACCCTTTGAGTGCTGAAGAGATAACATGACCTTGTGAGGCTGATGTCACAAGGTCTCAAGCACAATGTTCTTTGATGATGCTGGTTGGAGCTTTGAGGTTGCAGGGGCATCTCTGGGGCTCGCAGCTTTCTGGGTGCTCTTGAGCAAGTCTTAGGTCCAGCACAGCCTTTGTGAACATGCAGAGATGGTTTCTCCAGGAAAGCCTCTTTGATGTATAGAAGGCTTCCTTGGGAAGAAGCAGAGGGTACATACCAGAGGTAGGCTCCATTGTCTGATACCTGGGCTCAGTGTCTCTTGTATTCCATGAATGAGGATTATTGACAGCAGGCGACTAACCTCGGAATTGTTGCAAAGCATATGAATCTCGTCTGTTTTGCTCCGAAGAAGTAGGTAGACCACAGGGGTAGGCTTCCTCTGAAGTTTATTATTTCGAATTTCAGAGGAGAACATGGATGAAATGGCAGTAGTACTTCAGCTGACATTTTAAAAGAATTAGCATTAACAATCTAAGACACATTCAAGCACATTTCTCTACTGCTTATGGCATTCAGTGACCTTAGATTGACCCACTTGCTTCCAGTTGTTCTGGTTAGGAATAAATTGAGAGGAAGGCATTGTTTTCAGCAGATAATCTGCTCTTTCCCACCATGGCTTAGAAGATATTGAATATATTGATCATGCTGTTGCCTTGGTTATGTGGGGAAATATTTTCTCTTTTCTTCTTTCCCCTCTTCTCTTTCTTTCTCCCTCCCTTTCTTCTTCCTTCTTTACTTCCTTTCCATATTTGTTACTGTACTTTTAGTTGAGTGATTTCAAAAATACTATGCTTATGTAATTCTTTTCTAGTGTCTCACTAACCATGGCAGATCAAACCTGAAGTGTGTGTGTGTGCAATTCGGTCTGATTGCCAGCCTCTGCTCAATGCTTGTTTGCTTTGTGGCTGTGAACATTGCACCTGTGGAGAAGACAAAGATCTCATTAACACTAGATAATAGATAAAGGCTACCTGTCTTCAGACCTAGATTAGGATAGTCAAGCCCCTAAACCGTTCGCTTTGCTTTGTGATTACTACTTTACATGTTTAGGTACATGTCCAGGTGGGTTTTGTTATACAAAAGAAACATAATATCATTATGTATACCAACTATTTTCACTGTAATACAGACATGATCTATAACGTGTTAGCACAATAATGGTCTTATTGCGGCTTAATACAAATGAAGTATCTGTAGCTGGAAAAAAGTCATTATAAGGAGAGTGGCTGAAGGGTATGGAGTGTGCATTGTGAGCAAGAAAAGGAGAAACACTCAAGGTACTTAGACTATGGCTTATGCACATCCAGGCCTGTGCTGGCACAAGGTTCGGAGCACATGTATCTTTTATTATAAAGATAGTTATTTAATATTATGAAAGTTTTGAAAGTAAATGATTGGAAAATGCTTTTATCACACACAATCTTTCTCCACAAATAAAAAGCCCCATTACAGAGTACTAGCCTTGGGCAGAAAAGCAAGCTGACAGTGAGAGATTCTGAATGCTTGCCCCTGTATTGGCACAAAACCAAACCCAACCCAACCAGACAAGCAAGAAGAAAGAGGAGGAGGAGGAGGAGGAGGAGGAGGAGGAGGAGAAGGAGGAGGAGGAGGAGGAGGAGGAGCAGGAGCAGGAGGAGGCAGAAGAGGAGGAGGAGGAAGAGGAGGAGGAGGAGGAAGAGGAAGAGGAGGAGGAGGAAAAAGAGGAGGAGGAAGAGGAGGAGGAGCAAGAGGAGGAGGAGGAGGAAAAGGAGGAGGAGGAAGAGGAGGAAGAGGAGGAGGAGGAGGAAAAGGAGGAGGAGGAGGAGGAGGAGGAGGAGGAGGAGGAGGAGGAGGAGGAGGAGGTGAAAAAAACACAGGTCCAAGGAAAATCTATTTTTTTACCAAGTATTTTTGAGAATAATTTTATGAGCTGATAAAGGTAAACAGAATTGGGCTCTTCTTGGGATTGACTTGAGTTTATTTTTGTCTTTGGAGGGAACCACGTCTGCTGAGGAACATTTCCTAGGTCTCTTCAGTTTGAACATGAGAATTTAGGTCTGGTAAAGCCTCAAGTTATTCCTTAATTTTAAATGTGCAACTACAGAATGTTGAAGATTTTTTTCCAAGTTAATTCGAGTCATTCATAAAAGGATTTAAAGCTATTAAATGTGCCAAGAAATAGAGGTGTCTTTAGTTTTTCTGCAAACAGTCTTAGGAAGTTTTGCTCATGGATAAAAGATGATTGGTCAGTGGAGTGTGAGTGCTGGAGTGTGTTTTATTGTTAAAGGATTGAGCTAATGTGAATTATTGCTGAGAGGTTGAATTTATAACTTGGCAAAGGATCGTAAACCCTGGGGATATTATAAAGTCATTAAGTTTACTTGTGCTTTTGAAAAACCAGGTCTTCCCTCCATTCTTTTCCACCTTCCCCAAGTTCCTTGGCTCTCTCTACAAGCACTGCTAGCATCATGTGGGGAGGAGCTGGCCAGCTTCCTGTCGCTGCTTGCTTTCTATGCCAAGTTGCTGTAGATGCTCTGTACCTTGAGAGATTTCAGTTGAATTATTTTAATTCTTTATTCTTCAGTGAATTCATGTGAATGCCGCATTTCCTTGCAAGTTATCCCTCTAACCTCTATGATCTTGAGACACTTGCTCTGCAAGAAAGGGTGTTTCCAGATCTGACAAACTGAATCACCTGGGGAATGAGCTTTTGTAGATGCCACAATCTCTTATAGTTGTGATTAGACACAAGTATCTAAAGAATAATCACAGTGAATAAGCCTTAACAACGACAGGACATAACAAAGCAAAAAATAGGTTTTCATGACTCATCTGAAGCTTTATGTCCTTATTATCAGTAACAGCATATTGAGTCTTGGGTTGTGCCAAGGCTTTGGAGACTTTGAGATGGAAGAAGGATGAGACTTCACACATGCGTATATGCATGTGCGTAACACACACACACACACACACACCTAGCATTTGTAACATTATTACTTTTCTATTAGTTCTGTCTTTTTTGTTTAAAATGTACTTACTCTCCTTATGTCTAAATAACATAGTTATACATTTTATATCCTGTCTCATAGTTCTCAACAACTACTTGAATTCACACACACACACACACACACACACACACACACACACACACACACACACACACTTGTTCCAAATTAGACTTTGAGAAAAGAAAAGAGTTGTTATGCCATGGTTATGTCTTGTGACTTGCCAACTTTGGGGAAAATAAGTAAGTGTCCTTGTATGTACAAGCTAGAAAGGACACCCCTCCCTCCATTTACAGTTTTCTTTCCAGTCCATTGTCTCCTTGTACTATGGGAGTATGCAAGAGGGATGGGGAAGAATAATTGGAAGCGGTTGTACATACACAGGCGATGAAGGAATGTGCTCTAGGTCAGAGGGCGAGCGTGAAAGCCGACGCTGACCTTCATCTTGTGAGCCTGTGTTGGATGGGACGCCAGGACTGGGAAGGAGTCTGGGGCGAGTCCGAGTTGGAGAGGTCAAGGGCAGCTTTGACTGAATGGAGCCTGATGCACAGGGGCTTGGCAAGCCAGGGTGTTAGCACATGAACAGACATTACCCACAGAGACCCCCTGGCATCAAAGTATGCTTGGATGTAGGTGCTAGCCCCATCCACTAGAAAGTCTGCTGCAATGGAAGTCCCCAGGCAGGGAAGGGTGGACCTGTCTCCATTGGAGATAGCGGATTGCCTCCATGGTCTGCTCCTTGCTGCTTCCAGGCTGCTCTTTTCCCAGAACGCCCAGCAGTGGCACCTGCTGGTGACTTCTGAAAGAAGCCAGGCTAGGGGGGGCTGGAAACCTTCATTACCTTTTTATAAGCCAAGTGCCAACAATCATCCTCAGAGCAGGGGGGACCCACTAAAAGGACAGATAGCATGTGGCTTTTATTTGCACGGGGCACCCACCAGAGATTTCCTGTAAGTCTTTTATTCCCCAAATTCAAACCATTCACAAATCCGGGGAATTCTGTCGATGATGTGAGCGGTAGGAAGAAATAATCAAGTTGCTTTCTGCTACAGGAAACTCCAGAATCATATCTCCTTGTGCGAGCCCAGCCTGTCACACCAAGACTAAATTCTTTCCGAAATGGCCCCAAGTTTCAGGATAATGTCAGCCACCCTCTCAGCCATTAGTTTCAGTTGTTGAAATGGTTGTCCATCTTTCTGTCTGGTCTGCTTAGTTAGAGGTATTTCCTCCATCGGCAAAACTTGAAAGCTCATTGACTGGAGAAATCGTGCTTCTTGACAATCAGAAAATAAGCCAACAGATGATGAAAAGCCAGGCAGTATCTATAGCCAATACGAACTTTTGGTTAGCTTAGCTTCAGACAGAAATTGTTCAGAAACAGCTGGACTGCCTGGTTTCAATCTCTTACTCACTTAACGGAGGTCAGAGGTAAGTGTGAGCGACACTTGAACATGTTGTTATATGAGGTTCTTTGAAGACAAATGCTCAAGTCCACACCAGTTATGGAGTAGAGAGTCATAGAGGGCCCGTAAGAGAAGGAAGGGTGATGAAATGATGGAAGCTTATTATTCAGGTCCGATGAGGTTCTAATTTGCTTTTCAGAATCATCCTGGTGGCTTGAGAACGACATGGCCTTAAACCACACTGCTGAGACCCAGGACGAGGGCCGCCGGCCACACTACGTTCCAGACGAGGATCCCTTTGCCTCTAAGCTTTCCTGGGAAGCGGATATAGTGGCTGGCTTTTACCTAACCGTAATCGGTAAGCTCCCTTCCTTCTTCTCTTGTAAAGGCTGTTTTTAGAAAATGCACAGGCTGAGATGTTGATTTTGCAAAAATGCTTGTAACACCTGCATGAGTTTGTTTTTCTGTTCTTTTAGTGGAGCCAAAGAGCGGGAAGATGGCACGACATTTTGGCATTCCATAAATATCATAGAAATGATCATTATTATCATTCTTGGGGACAAATATTCCATGGAGCAAAAGAACATTTATAGAAAAATCAACTTGAGAGTGCATTCACTTTGGTTATTTTACTAGTAGGATTCTTGTTGGAATATAAAATTTAAAAAAATGATATATTATGCTTAAAATACTTTTGATTTATGATTTTGAGAATCAAAATGAACCATAGAAATTGTCAAGCTCTGCTTCCTCTTCTAATTGAGGAAACTCTGGCCCAGTGAAATATTAACTGTAGATACTCTGCATTGGCTCTTCCCCAAAGTAGCTCCATTGATGAGATTATTGGTCACTGGAAGTCAGTCAGGGTGGGAAGATTTGTGCATAGCATTCCCAGAGGGATGCACTTGCCCCATTTGCTTGAAGTAAAGGTCACAGTCGCTCCTGAACCATGCTGGTGAATTCCAACAAGAACGGAGCTGTGGCATGGAAACCCATGATGCTCTGACAGCTTAGGGTCAGAAAAACCCCAGGTTAAAAACATCTCATTGCTAAAAGAAATTGTTTACTGGTTGAACACACATAATAATCTGAATATCTCATATTAAGTTAGGTATGAAGCAGTTAAAATTAATTTGCCTGTATCCTTTCACTTTGCTTAAAATAAAATAGTCCACTTTTCTGGTTTGCAATCTGTCATTTGGAGTGCATTAGTATAGACAGTGAACACAAGTAAGAATTAACTGCAATACTTTTTTTTTAAGATTGAAGTTGCTATTTTAAATTTGGGTGACCAGTTTGCAGGTGGGTTGTATCTTTAGGTTTCTCCGCCTTTAATCTTTTCAGATGTTGAGTCAAGCTTCTTTCTCAAGGGGCCCTCTGTCTTTTTCTCTCTCCTTTGTCTCTTTCTTTTCTTTCCTTCCTTGTTCCTTCCACTTTTTTCTTTTGTTTATTTCCCCCTCTCATTTATTTATTGTTGGTAAAGAATTTCATTTAATTCCTGAAATTAGAAAAAAACAAAACTCATTAGAAAATTGTTGAGATCCCTTTATGGTCAGTGCTTGAGGCCAAAGGAATCTTTGAGATTGAATCAGAAATTTTGCAGTGATTCCCTGGGTGATTGTCTTTCTTGTTAGCTAGCATTTTACTGATTGAAATCTAATTAAATTCCAACACAAATATAAAAGGAAAAAGCACTCCTTCTTGGCCACCATGAAATTGCTGGGAATGGAGCAGAAATAGAATGCTGGAATGAAGACCATTGTATCATAGTATCTACACGGCAATTTTAGTAAGCTCAAGTATTTTTGATAATCAGAACAAGGCAGACAAACAGGCATCTCACAAGTTGCCTTAATCGCAAGGAATTTATCGGAAAGTAACATATTTAATCTGTGACAGCGAATCAAGCAATATGACACAGGGACAGCCATTCTTCCAGTCCTGGCTCTGTGAGGAGGGATGGCTGCGGCATGCAAGGCGAGAATGGTGGGTGGAGATCAGGCGAACGTCTTGGTGCCTGTGGGGGTTAGGAGAGGAATTGTAACTATGTCTAGACGCCTGTGTGCTAGGATGAATCTAGAAAATCAGGTCTAGAAAGAAGCTCCAAACCAACAGAACATCAAGTGACTTGGGAAGCTGGGGGTGGAATCAAACCCAAGAAAGGAATAAAGTGAGGCTGAGTCATTTGAGGGGCTGTTGGCTGAGTTCACTTTCCTTTGGTTCTTTGTTTTGACCCAATGTTTGCTAGCCACTATTTCTTAGGACAGATACACTTGTGTAAATGTGTAATTCTGTGTGTGTGTGTGTGTGTGTGTGTGTGTGTGTGCGCGCGCGTGCATGCACCAGTACTGGAGCTGGAACTTAGAACTCGGGCATTATCTCTCAGCTTTTTCACTCAAGGCTGGCACTCTACCACTTGAATCACAGTTCTGCTTATAGCGTTTTGGTAGTTAAGTATCTTCAGATAAAAGTTTTTCATATAGACTTTCTGCCCAGGCTGACTTTCAGCTTTCATCTGCAGATCTCAGCCTCCTGAGTGGCTGGCTAGGTTATAGGAATGAGCCACTGGCTCCTGGCTGGATTCCTTTTAAGGAGACAGCCTAGAAGGAATAATGGTCTTAGCGACCTTCACCAGAAGTGAATTTGAAATGCAGGAGACCCATTTCCCTTCTCCACTCTGATAGACAGCCCAGTTTATTAACAACCTCCGTTTGAGATGTTTCTCTATTGGTAAGAAGAATCCAAACTTTTACAATATCCACCCCGTAGTCTCGATCTTCTCAATCTTATTTCCCATTCACTAGCTTTGTGAAATAAATTTTACTTTCTCTTAATGGTCATCTACAAGTCAGGTTGCCTGTGGAATTTTTACAAAATTATATACCATCTTAATAGAGAGTTGCTTTGGGCACTGGGTGAAAACCTCTGAGGTAGAGTTAATGAACAAAACTCAAGGAAGGAAAAGCAGGAAAACAAATAGTGTCAAAAAGATCTCTAGTTAAAGGGTGGTTAAACGAGCCATAGATACATTGAATGCATATGCTCATCTCATGTTCTTAATCTCCTTCTTGGATACAACCTAGATGGAAATATTTAATTACACACTTCATTTTCCCAGTGTGCCTTGCTAGATGGTTTCCTCTAATGAAACATGAGTCTCATTTTAGTTGGTTTGCTTCACGACTCCACAATCTCTATTTTCCTCCTCTTCTGCTTTAAGAAAGCGAAAGAGACTTTCAGGGAGCAGGAAGCAGCATTGCCTCCAGGGAGTCAAGTTTTTGGAGCCCAATGAGGCCGGTTCCTGGTGGTTTCACACCATCAGAGTCATGCCCGTCCTTTCCTTGCTCCCCCTGGCTCCCCTCCCTACCCCCAGTGAATTGTGGTGGAGAAATTAAAATAGAAATTACAGTAGAAAAATCTGGGTCTCTCCTGTTAATACTCTCCTTATTCCTTACTACTAAAGGCAGCTGTACCAGATTCTCATTTACACACAGCTACACTATGAAGCAAGAATTCCTGAGGAAATCTACTCTACATGTTAAGCTTTGGAAGTAGGTGTATTCTTTTCTTAAATACAGTCAGTAGGGATTGGGTCTTTTTATATTGGATTTAAACTGGGTTTGTAGAAGCTTTGTGAACAGTTTCATTGTAATACCAAAGGTGATTAGTCATTGATAAAGTGTAATATTGCAAAAGCGGGAGCACATGGATGCCATTGCTGATAGGTTTGATGGGGTGAGGGACACTTTCTCTCCCCTTTGGTGGGAGGGGCAGTTCCCATGTTACGATCAGCACCTACCCACCCTTGATATCTAGGCCAAGAGCAGCCAAAGGCTGTCCTGTCTGCCAGATATCCAGCATGCCTAGCTCCTCAGGGGTCAAAGTCCTGGGACCTGAGTCCAGGAAATTGCCCCTTCCATGCACGGGATCACACCAGCCTTGCCTGGTTCCCGGCCGAAGTCACCTCTGCTGGCTGGCTTCCTCTTTAGACTTGACCAAGAAGCAAGGGACTGACCCCACTTGTAGGAGGGAGGGAATTCTTTATAAAGCTAATGATCTATGGAAATGGCGGAGGCAAATACTCCAGCGTGGGGGCCTGTACAAGAACTGACCATCGGGATTCCCGTATCCTTGTGAGCCTCTCTGGGAAGTTAGTGGTTCCTTTTCTGGGTAAGTTCAGTTCCTATCAGTTCCAAGGCAACCCATCCCTTGACTGTCACTCACAATTCATCCTTTTTTTAATCTCATCTTCTTGATTTAGATTTTTATCTAAAGTCCTCTCATTGCCCTCTAAACCGAAGGTGTCCATTTTTGAAATTGAGAAGTGTTTCGTATCTGAGTAAGCACGAATTCTAGTTTTTAACAATGGGAACTGTTTTTGTTTTTTTCCTTGTAGGGATTCTATCCACATTTGGAAATGGCTATGTCCTTTATATGTCTTCTAGACGAAAGAAGAAGCTGAGACCTGCGGAGATCATGACGATTAATCTAGCTGTCTGTGATCTGGGAATTTCAGGTAAACTGTTCCCCATTCTCAATCACTCACTGGCTCAGAGTTGGCTTTTTCCCACACCCGCTCCCCTTGCAGAATGCTGTATGCAAGAAGGTCATTCGTTTCACAGTTCTTGAGTATTATCTGTGTACCAGACATGCGAAAGGATGAAGACACAATTTGTAATAGCATATATGCCTCATATAGCTCAATGATTCAGAAATCAGAAACCTACTACAGGAAGCTGCAGGCCATTCTGATGTCCCTCCTCCTTCCCACCCACCTCACCATCGTGAAAGTCTGGTGAAAATAAACTAAGGGGACAAGGCGTCTCAAATGGTTAATGACAACCAAAGACGGGCGAGAAATGATTATAAGAGGAGGGAAGACTCCTTATAAGAGTATTTGAGGGCCGGGAGTTTGGCCTAGTGGTTAAAGTGCTTGCCTAGCATGCATGAAGACCCAGGTTCGATTCCTTGGTACCACATACATAGAAAAAAGCCAGAAGTGGTGCTGAGGCTCAAGTGGTAGAGCTCTAGCCTTGAGAAAGATGGAGGACAGTGCTCAGGCCCTGAGTCAAGCCCAGGACTGGCAAAAAAAAAAAAAGAGTATTTGAGTATGACTTAAGGACTGATCAGTTTCACAGGAAGCTTCTGGTTCCCTAGTTTCAAGTCAGCCTACATAAAATTATAAAATTCAGTTGTAAGAACTTTAAACTTTTTTCATCCTGGAATCATAACCAGAAATTTTGATTTAAGTGGTTGAGAATGTTACCTGAGCATTTGGATATTTAAAACTAGAATTTCCAAGAAAGTTAATATGCAAACAAAATCAAGAACTACTGATTTCTTTCTTGCTCCTTTGATTTAAGCAATAACCCAGCAGGGAGGAATAGCAATGACATGTCTCTTTAACTATAACTATCATGATGTTTGGGCAAGCAACAGACCATAACCTTCTTCCATAAAACTTCAATGTATAGCCATCTGTACACTGGTAATTTCTTTGGATTCCAACTTTTATTTGGCTGATAGTCTTAGGATTCTTAGGATACTAGTGCCAGGGAAACAAAGTTTTTGGTTTACTTGTGGGGGAAAAGGGAGGGTTGTTGTATTAAAAAATTAAAAGATAATATACAGAAGGGTTACAGTTACATAAGGCAAGAGTAAATTTCTTTCTGGACAATGTCACCCCTTCCCTTGCTTTCTCCCAGTTTTCCCCTCCCAGCCCCACCTATAAATTGTATAGTTCTTTTTCAAGGTTGAGTCTGGTGAGTGCCACTGCTGCTTTGTTCTTCCTGGGCCCCCCTTCCCCTCCCAAAGACAGGTAAAGGAACAAACAAGACACAGCGAAAGGAAACCACAAGCAACAACAACGAAAAACTCTCTTTTTTTCATTTTCTGGAGTTCATTTTGATGAACAGCACTTTATGCAATAGGCCTTGTGCCTCTGTGTTCCTCCCCTAAGAGTATCCTCCTTCAGTCTCACGCTATGTCGTCCTGTATAATTATCATGTCCTGGTGTAGTTTAGGTATAGTGTCCACATATAAGAGAAAACAAGTTAGGTAACCAACGCTTACTTCATTAATATGATTTGTTCTAGGTTCATCCACTTCCCTGCAAATGACATAATATTTTTTCGAATGGCTGTGTGAGGTGTATAAGTACCACATGTTTTTTCAATCCACTCTATTATAGGACATCAGGGTTGTTTTTCTTACCACTAGAAACCTTTTAGCAATTTTCCATTCAATGGCTCCCTTTCAAAGTGCTTTCTGATCTCGTTGCTCCATAAAAACATTTTTTTCCTACTGCCACTGGTTTGTAAAAAGAAGCCTCCTTTACTATTGCTCAAGCAGTTGCTCTTGCATAGCTTTGGCTGTGTTGTCCTCTTTGGGAGAGCTTGCTGGTGTTAGTTATCTGGGAAGTCTTTTCTCATGGAGGACTGGCGTATATACCAGGAGCTCTTAGGGTGAAAGGTCATGGTTGGAGGCCTCTTTTCTGTGACAGCAATGAGGACAAATTCTCAGATTATAAAATGACTACAGTTTTGAAAACTGCCACACGATGGCAGTGCCGCAACAGAAACGGTAGCTTTCTGGATCCTCTCACTCAAAGGCTCCTGGAAGCTTCTCCCTGGTAGGGGGATGAAATGCCTGCCTGAATAAAACCTGTCATTTCAGCTATATTCTTCTCCAGTGAGTCAAACCAGTACCACCTTAAAGCCAAATTGTGCTAGCTTTGAATAAAAATGTCCTTAATTGGTGTGATGGGCTGGACATGTTTACAGCTATCAATCTGCTGGCCAGTGCACAAAGAACAGCCCATCAAGTTTTTTTTTTTTTCTCCCATGTGAGTTTTCTCTCATTAATCTAGATCACTCATGAGTGAGCATTTATGATACATGGAGTCTTCCAATGCATCCTACAATTTTCTGTCTGTTTTTCTCTGTGGCCATCTCGGTTCCATCAACATTTTAAGGGAGCACCTGCTCAGCATTAGATGTGCAACTATTCCTTGGCAATGACTTTCCATCGAGAATATGTGCTGGAATAAAGGGGAAAATGAATACAAGCAAACCTAACAACTGTGTGCACTCCGGGTGGATCAAACAGGAATCCCCAAGGCTCGTGGAAAGTTTTACTCTAGCAGGAAACCTGAGACAGTGTTTGTTAACCCGTGGCCCTTGCAAACAGCAGGGGCTACGTTCACTCCATCATTTACTGGCCCCTCTTTCTGGCCTTTCTCTTTATATATTTGCTTGGCTTCCAGCTAGTGGATTTGACCATCGACTTAATTGCTTCCGCCTTGGTTCAAACAACAAATTTGAACTCTATATTCTGCTCTGTATTAGCATATCTGTTTGGGGAGAGAAGGGAAAAGGACAGGTCAAACTCCTGACCCTTCTGACTCAGCCTCTCATTGACTGGACTTCAGGGATGAGCCACCAACCACGTCCAGTCTCAGACACTCCATATCCTGTAATTCAGACTTTCCTCTTTCTTTTCTTTCTTTCTTTCTTTCTTTTCTTTTCTTTCTTTCTTTCTTTCTTTCTTTCTTTCTTTCTTTCTTTCTTTCTTTCCCTTCCTTCCTTCCTTCCTTCCTTCCTTCCTTCCTTCCTTCCTTCCTTCCTTTCTTCCTTCCTTCCTTTTATTTTTGTTGATCGTGGGGCTTGAATTCTGGGCCTGAAGACTTTTCTTTTTGTTGGCTTTCTGTACTAGAAAACAACCTGTCAATCTCGACCTCCTGCATCTTGCTCTGTGCTTATCAATAGAAGGTGCTTCATTCTCTCCTTCATTTCTTCCTTCCTCCACGGGCAGACTGTTTTGTGGCAAGTTTAGTTGTGAAAGGGCAGTGCATGTCCCAGGAATGTATGTATGTATCAGCATGATAATCTATTGGAAGTCTTTGCTAGTCATTTCAATGAGAAGAAAAATCTCCCAGTTACTTTAGTAGATTCAGAAAAAAGCATTTGGTAAAATCACACATTTCTGATAAAGAATACTTAACTAACAAACTCTCCCTGGAGACCACTTTCTTTGCCTAATAAATGGTAATGTCACAGTCATTGATGAATTGTTTAAACATTACTCACATACATTGACATGACTTCTATTTAATATGGTACTGGGAATGGTAGACACTGTGATAAAATAAGAAAAACAATGAATTAGAAAAAAGATAATTATTAGCAAATCACTAAAACTACATAGCAGCCTCTCATTGTTCATTAAATTATCAGATGTGGGGCAGAAATTCTGATTGGTTGTAGATATGCATGTACACAGTAAGACTACCTTGCACTAAATTCCTCCTTAGTCCAGGAATAAAGTCTTTTTACTCTAAGGATCTATATATATATATATATTTTCAAGTTCAGTAAGACTTGACTTTGCAATGTAAGGAGTAATGGAGATAATAGAAAATGGATTCTATAGTGAACATATTTAGAAAACACTATGGCATACAATGCTAATTTCTTTCCTGACTTTAGAGTCAGGAAGTATTTAGAGGGTTAAATTTTGACTGCTAAGAAATGCATATAACCGATCACTTTCCCAGCATGACTGAATAGTCTGTGTATGTTGGTTTATCTCTTTGTTTTGGAGGCCAACTCATGAGATCCCAGTTGAGTGGAACCCCGGTTTGCTCTTGGTGGTTGAATGAAAGCGTATCATGTAAAGCCTTGTTCCCGCCGATAGTGTTGGTAATGCATCGTCTTGAATATCTGACCTAAAAGGGGGAATGAATGGAGCTTTGGGGGAAGTCAGAGGAGAAAACGAAGGAGGAAGGAATGTTCTCTCACATGGCTTACTGTGGCTATGTCGTGGTTTTCTCTTAGGCATAGAAAGGCCCACTTCAGGAAAACCCTGAGGGGGAATTGGTTGTTGTCACCGCCCACTGAAATGACATAGCTCTCTTGTGCTCACCAAAGCTGGTGTCTTGGATGGTTCTCTGTGGTAATAACCACGCAAAAGCATTTTTTGTTTCTAGAATCTTCTTTCATGATCATTGGTTCTTGGGATGATTTTAAACCACTTTGGTTGGTTCCCAGCTCAGTTTATTCAGAGATGCCTACCAGAATGCTCTTGACACAGAACTTTTGTGTGTAATAATGTTTCTTTCTCCACTTAGCCCTGTGCTTCAGGGTAGAGGGACCTGGTGAGGTGACGTAGGAGGGTTGAACTTCGAGAAACTTCTTGTGACATAATCTTGTTGCTTTAGTTGTAGGCAAGCCGTTCACCATCATCTCTTGTTTCTGTCACCGCTGGGTGTTTGGCTGGATTGGCTGTCGCTGGTATGGATGGGCTGGATTTTTCTTTGGCTGTGGAAGTCTTATCACCATGACTGCTGTTAGCCTGGATCGATACCTGAAAATCTGCTATCTATCTTATGGTAAGTTACCACGTTTCTCATTCCCCCATCCCAATAATCAAAGATAGATTGAGTGTCACAACTGTATGTATTTCACCCAGTTAAATAAATAAAAATTGTTCATAACCTCAGAAACCTAGACTTTCTATCGATAGCCTCTCCTGTTCTATTATATATTGAAGGGTTTGACTTGTACCAATGTAGCTTTCTTCTAATACTGTTTTTATAATAATGCCTGATTTGGGGCTGCACCACTTATTTTTTTAAAGGTATCACTTCCTTGTAGGAAGCAGAAGCTTCTACTATATTGTGTCATGCAAGCAAACAACAAATAAAAGCTGCATCGATGGGATATTAAGTTTGATGTAGTTAACAACTATAAGCAAAGCTGTTTGTGATTCTTCTTTGGACTTAGCTCTTAAGATTTTAGAGATGAGGTATTCCAACATTTTCACCTTCAAGTTCAGAAAGCCAGGTAGCTGCTCGAACATGAAAAGAAACACACACAGAAATATTGCTCAGGACTTTTTTTTTTTGGTGGCATTTGTAGGTGGAAAGATGACGAAGCAAATTGGGGAAGGTGAAGCTGAGACAATAGTACACACATTTTTTTTCCCCTCCCAGAGGTCAAACGTTGTAAATCATTCTACTGTTAAGAATAACTTTTTATTATGTTCACTTCTGGAAATTTACTGAGCCAGTCAAAGAAAATTTGGTGCATTTAAGTTTCATATTTGAGAGCTGAGCATAACCAGGGATGATTTTTGGTTCTCTCTGCATCCATCTGCTTTGATTATCAAGCTAATAATCCGAGTGTCTGGTACCATGGAGACAGATTATGTCCAGGAAACCAAGGCATGAATCATCACCTATCACCCTCACTGTGGTAGCATTTCCTTTTATATTATTATAAAACTTTATAGTCCCTACGTTCTGAGGAGACCATGTATGGGATGGGTGTCATAGAGGCGACATTCATAAACTGCTGTCTTCATGATCCAGTACTCTTAAAAATAACATTTGCATCTCTTTTCCTAAACATTTACATCAAAGTATGGAAACACTGGAATCAAAGTTTCCAATAAGATGTCCTTCCACACCTTCTAGCTGACATCACAGTCTTTCTTTTCACCGTCCTGTTTTCAGACATGCCAAGCCTATTTCAGATGTAATGAAACGCTTTATAGATGAGGAGCCTAAAAAGCTCAACTTCTTGAGGTTCTTTGAGGAATAGTAAACTTCCTGTCTATGCCTTTAGAGTATTTTCCCCGAGCTTAAGCTTTTGTGTCAGTTCAAGAGAGGACAATGCCTAGCACCGAAGGAGGGGAGGTGCCTGGATATCCTAGCTCCTAGGGCTGAATCATAATCCTCCTTCATCATTTAATCTGATGAACTCTTAAGCCCCCACAGTGTTCTATGTTGGAGCTAGAAAGCCACTAGGGGACATGAAGGTCTTTCTCCCATGTAATGTGGCAAACCGGTGTCAGGCACTCCCTGAGAGATACCCACTGAGCCTCTTCCTGGTGAATTCCAGTGAGCAGTGTGGGGAGTTTACTCCTGCACCAGGCAGCCCATCCTGTGGTTGTTACAATGTTATTCTTCCTTATATTGAGACAAAAACTGCTTCCCAGTAACCTCCACCCATTGGTCCTAGTTTTGACTTCTGGAGCAACACAGAACAAATCTGCTAATCTCCTCCCTCCTGTACTTGACAGCATTTCACCCTACTCGAACGTAAGTATGAAACATCTCACTAAGTAAAGTAACCCTCACCGGGAATGCTTTGTGTACCTCCGACTAAGCACACTGCACACTCTTACCCGGCCGTGTGATTATCTCTGCCAATGATGTAGGCATTGTGTTGGATAACCAAAAGTGGACCTGAGTCGTGACTCTGTAATTGCTGCCCTAATTTATTTGGTTGTGCTTGAGAAATGAAACCAAATGCCCTATATTTGAAGAAAAAAGGTGGGGACAATATAGCTTAGGAGAAATCGATATAGTTATTGTTAGTACTAAATGAGACACACACAATAAACACTTAACATAAGCAGAACTTAATAGTTTACAGCACAGGCTCCTTATGACTATTTCGTTTAAGCTTGATTAAAACCTGCAAGCACTGTATTGATGCTTAACCTTTCATGGTTAGAACACTAGGTATCTAGGAGAGAAGATTAAGTATCAAAATCAGTGGAGTCAGGGTCTTCTGACCCCAAACAGAGGCAGACTGTGAGTTTGTACTGAAGAAATAATTGAGTTTTTATTGATATTATAAAATTGAAGCAGTACAATGCCATACCCAGCCTTTCTTTATGTGAGATGAGCTGTGGATTTCCTATGTCAATTGCAATGCAAAATCTGGCTGACCTGTCTTCAGTGGTTGAGTTGAATTTTGGAAAAAGATCACTAGTGCTTTTTTTTTCCTTAACATTTTAAAGATGACTGCACTGTTTCTTCTAATTAGAATTCCCTTTGGTTAAGGGGACTGGAGCTGAAAAAAAAAATGGAGTTCACTTTCCCCTTCCTGAAAGTATCTTCACAGAATTACCTTTGCAGTCCTTGCTGTGTTCTGCTTAGCTTCTCTGCCTCTCCCATCCTGATGGCCTGCCAAGAGCATTTGAAGATTCGAAATCTCTAGAAATCACTAAGTGCAATCATTCTCCTTAGCAGGATCACATACCCATCACATCTCACTAGCCCGTTATCACCAAGCTCTGGAGAGGACAAAGGATGTTAGAGATATAATAGCTTTGGAGAAGAAGAGTATTTTAAAGAAGTAAGGTACCAAGTGGCTCATGCCTATAATCCTAGCTACTCAGGAGGCTGAGATCTGAGGATCATAGTTCATTCACAGCCCAGCAAGAAAGTCCTGTGAGACTCTTATCTCCCATTAACCACCAAAAAACCAAAAACAGCACTGCGTGGCTGAGAGCAGAGGAGTGCTAGCCTTGAGCACAATGTGGTCAGGGACAGCACCCAGGCCTTGAATTCAAATTCCAGCAGTGGCAAAAACAAAACAAAACAACAAAAAATAAGACATGAGACACGAAGGATGTATCCCCCCCATCTCTCCCAGTTACTCTTGGTATGGCACTAATGTGCTTTTAGCTGTCTTGCCAAGGCCCCCGTGGTCTTCAGAACCATCTCTTTTTTACTCTTCCATGTCCCCAGAGCTCGCCTTTTGTGCTTCCCAACGCTCCCAGCAGCGTAGCAGGAACCATTTCTGTGGATATTCTCCTGGAGAAAGGCCTCCCAGAATTCGGTGGATCCATCCTTGGAGGTGGCATTTGGCGTGTCGAGGGGAGGCATTCGGGTGCAGGGCAGAGTACCCCGGGGTCACATCTCCTTTCCACCTCCAGGGGTTTGGCTGAAGAGGAAGCACGCCTACATCTGCCTGGCCGCCATCTGGGCCTACGCTTCCTTCTGGACCACCATGCCCTTGGTGGGCCTGGGAGACTATGCGCCGGAGCCCTTCGGCACCTCGTGCACCCTGGACTGGTGGCTGGCGCAGGCCTCGCTCGGGGGCCAGGTGTTCATCCTCAACATCCTCTTCTTCTGCCTCCTGCTCCCAACCGCGGTGATCGTGTTCTCCTACGCCAAGATCATCGCCAAGGTCAAGTCTTCCTCCAAAGAAGTGGCTCACTTCGACAGCCGGGTCCACGGCAGCCACGTGCTGGAGGTGAAGCTGACCAAGGTGAGCGCGGCCCACCTCGGGGCAGGTCCCCAGGGTGCGCCCGCCGGGCAGGCTCCAAGCCCTGGGTTCCAGGCCTCGCTGCCTCCTACCCAGACAAAGCCTGAGGCGGTGCTGTGGCTCAAGTGGTAGAGCGCCAGCCTCGAGAAAGCCCAAGGACAGTGCCCTGGCCCTGAGTTCAAGGCCCCAGGAGATGCTGGGAATGAAAACAAAACCTGGGATCCTGTGCCTTTGTCTTTGCTTTGGAACCTGGCCTTGGCCACATCATTTTCCTGTCTGTCTCTGTGTCTTGCTCATTCTGTCTCCCTCTGTCACACGTATATTTAAAAATACCCGCCGATTTGATAAAAATGCACCCCCCTGGTGATGATTATGGGTGGGTGTGGAATGGAGTAAAGTGCTTAGCAGGCTGAGTTCAGATCCCAGTACCACCACACATACAAAAATAGATTGTGGTGAATCAGAGAACACGCCTCGCTGCGTTTCTATCGTCTTGCTTAGATGTGTTGTGAATATTATGAAGGACATTCTGCCGCTCAGATGACTCATGGAGGAAACGCCATGGCAGCACTCTCCCCAGGTGGGGAGTTTTTCCTAACACAAGAACAATTTCTGCAGGGTTGAGTTCCAGGGTCAACCCGAGCTTTAGACTTGGCAGTATCGTAGAAATTGTGATGCCAGGAACAGAGCACCCAGTTTGACGACAGATCAGGACTTTTTTCCTACCAGGAACATCTCATTTGTGACCCAGAGTTAGAATCTTGGCTTCCTTGAATTGCCCATTTCCTCTCTTGTGCTACAAGAACAGTCATACTTATTTTGTTGTGTTATTGGAGAAATTCTGAGATAAAGCCTACTGGTCTGCTTCTGGTTACATAGTGGATGTCAAAGGAATCAGTTTCTCCTTTTCTCTACAGTTTTAAGGTACCCTTGCTAAAGCCTTTAAAGCAGTGGTTTAATTAAAGTATAAACAAATTTTTCCTGTGACATATGTCCTAAAATTCTATTACTGTTAATCACTATTCACATCTGAGCCTTGACTTGTTTCTACTAAGTGAAAGGAAGAAGAAATTGTCTCATAGTGGAACTTTTTAAAAGTCTTCAACGTCTTTTTCTTTTGTTGACTCAATAGCCATTTTAATTATTGTATTATTTTTTATTGTCAGGATAATGTATAGAGGGAGTACAGTTTTATTCGTCAGGTAGTAAGTGCATTACTTCTCACATATTGATACCCCTTCTCATATCTTTTGTCCCCATTTCCTCCCCCCCCCCCCCCGCCCCGACCCCTGGAAGTCTTTTTCTCAATTCACCTGCTGCCTGGGCATTGACAATTGCTTATTTACTTGCTGTGTCTAATCTGCCCAACAGCCTAGTATAAAAGCTTATTACTTAAAAAGCCAAGAGTTTAGGACCCAAATCATTTGCTTTTCTGCATAGTTTAATTATTTCTTGCTAGGTTATTTTCTAGGCCTCCTTCTGCCCGTCCGATCTCGTCAAGCTAAAAAAATTGGCATTGGTCTACACCTAACCTGCAGCCTTTTCCTGTTGGTCATTTCCCTCTAATTAATTGGTTTTTTTTTAAATGATGGTTTTGCTGAATTTTATAGCAGATTGACATTTCATGGCCTATAGACATAGAAATAGACAGACATAAGCTCAGACTTTCTTCATATTTCTGTTCAATAATCTCACTTTTATGTCTCCATGTGGTTCTGTTACACAGGTTTCATATTGATTAGGATCAACTCCGTAGACCCAGAGTTTTTCTTCGTCTTCCCAGAGTTACTTTTTGTTCCAGGTTGATTTTCACACATGGAGGTAGTGAGCTGGTGATCCTGGCTTAGTGTGTCACCATTGGCCTTTGCAGAGATTTTTAATTCCTTTTACATATTCTTTATCCCAGTGGTGAGGTATCTTTCGGCCATCATTTCAGTCTTTTCTTTCTCCCATAACCTTGTCAGTGCGTATTAGGAGTGTGGTGAGAACATGAGATGGATATTCTTCTATTGCTACAATAGATCAAGGGCTCTACTGCTTCTCTACTGGTAGCCAACTCAGTAAGCTAAGATCTAATTGACCTCTTTCTCAAGGTCAATCACCAGCCCCTCTCATGTCTCCTCTTGTCTTTGGGCTGCAGACCCTTTAGCGAATAGAATGGAAAGCTGGCTCTGGTTCCTATGTGCCTCATCTTAACTACTTAGAACAATCTTAATGCTTGTAATCCTTTAGGATTCTAGCTGTGGATGTTCAGAGAATTTCCCTACTCCACTCAAAACATTTTACATTTGAATCACTTTCTCTCTCTCTCTCTCTCTCTCTCTCTCTCTCTCTCTCTCTTCTGTATTTAGATTTATATTTTGAAACTATATTTATATTTATATTTTAAAACTGAGAAGCTGAGAATAAATAAATGTTTTATTGCTCTGAGTATTTCTCTTAGTGAAGAAAAAATCCATACAATGTAAAGAACATTGTGGCTGCTGAATGGTGGTGAGATGGGAAAACAATACCAGGAATCTAAATTATGTTTTTTTATCCCAAATATTATCATGCTGTAGATGCTGGTTTTCTTTTTTTCCATATATTTTTCCATATATTTTTATTGTAATTAATAGAAGGGTTACATTATATTTACCAGATAGAAGGTGCATTACTTCACAAACATTGATACCCTTTTTCAAGTCTTGGTCCCTATTTCCCTCCCTCTACCCCCACCCCTTATCTTGTTTTCCCTCCTTCTCTATCCAATTTCAAATAACCAAATAAGCATATGTACAATATATCAGAAAACAAGATAAAATACTGTAACAATATGAGATAACCAGGGGACAACAAAAAGAGATGAGGGACAATATAGTACATTAAGGACAACAATCATGAATTATATGGCTTTTGTTTCTATATCTTGGAGGTCCTTTCATTTAGCGTTATACTATATGGCCTTACATTAGATACTGGTTTTCTATTCACATCAATTACACACAATACCTGGACCTCCAGTGAGGACACAGATCTAGTAGGTACCTGGTTTTCTCTCATTGTTCCTCCTTTCTCTAAGAAAGGCTTCTCTGTAGCTGGTGATATCCCCATGCTATCAGAGCCCTCAGCATGTCAACTCTAGTGGCACTTTTCACATGGACTCATGTATTTGTCATCTTTTATTTTTTCTTGCATGTGATGTAAAAGTAGAGTGCCTCAATCCCTTTCATACTGGATGGAACATTTCCCTTCGTGTTGCTTTCTTTTCCCCATTGATTGTCAAGCTTTTTTTTTTTTTTTTTTTTTGCCAGTCCTGGGCTTGAGCTCAGGGCCTGAGCACTGTCCTTGGACTTTCTCAAGGTTAGAACTCTACCACCTGAGCCTCAGCACCATTCCAGCTTTTTTGTATGTATGTAGTATCGAACTCGGGCCTTTGTGCATGCTAGGCAAGCGCTCTACCACTAGGCCAAACTCCCGGCCCCTCAAGCATTTTTTTTTTTATGACTATAAGCTATAATACTGTTTAGCGTTAATGTCTCTTCTTGTTCGATGCTCTTTGCATGTCATTTATCAAGAAGGATGAGGTTCAGGGAATCTTCTGTGTGGATTGTAAGGGCAGCTGGTAGTGAATACATTTCATTCTAGACAATGTCTGCCCTTCCCTCACTCTCTCCCGGTTTTCCCCTTCCGTACCCACTACAAGTTGTACAGTTCGTTTTCAACATTGTGTCCCCTGCTGCATTTGTCCACTGCTCCATTTCTGTGCCTCCCCTTGCCCTCTCAAAGACAGATACATGCACATAGAGAACAAGAAGGAAACAAAACAAACATGTATTGCTTTTTAAATACTATTTAGCCCACTTATTAGCTTTCTTTGCTCTTCTTAGTTGTTCTTAAATTCAATGTCACTTTCCAGAGAATCATTCCCAAAATGGGATTTAATCTTCCTATTAGAATGTTTCCTTTAACCATGTCCATTTCCTTCTCAGAAGTTATCAAATATCCAGTTAATGTACAATTACAGACTTATTTATTTGCACAGTGCCTACACTGAGTGTTCAGTAAAGCCTGCAGGGAAACCCAGTGTTTCTGATCACGTTGTGTGTCCTGGAGGATCAGATACAATCTATAGCATAGAAGCCAAGGAGGTTCAGCTAGCCTGACTTCATCAATGGTGTGTGGCCAGTGGTCACTCCAGCTGGGCCCAAGCCTTCTATGAAGGCTTGCAGAATCAACATTTGTTATTTCTTCAGGTCACCAGTGGCTGAATTCCTTTCGTGTTGGAGAGTGTCAATATCTGTATGAAGAATAAGGAGAAGACAGAGCTACACAGCCCTGAACTTATAACACTCTAAAAAGTCCCCCCCCCCCCCGTTTCCCAGGCCCCAGCCTCTGCAGCTTGGGTGTGGTCAGTGACAGCCACCAGCTGCTTCCAGCTCCAGGGCTGAGTTATGTCCCCAGGTCTTGGCTGCAGCAGCAGAGAGGCGCACGTCAGAAGTGGTTTTCATGCATAGGTTTGAGTATCGTTTCTGGACACTGGGTTTCCATTCTAAGTGTGGCATTTCCAGCGATGCTCGGTGGGGTCCAGCAGCCTTTATCTAAATCCAAAAGCAGTTATAGTACTTGCAACTCAGGTCTTGACGGAGTCATTTGCTAGCAAGCCATTCAAGTTTCCCAGGCTTTACTTTTCTCATCTGTGAAACGGGATGGAAGAAAGGAATTAAATGATATTTTAACAATTGTTTTTAAAATGTGGTGCTTCTATAAAAGTAATTATATTCGTTCAATTACATATAGAGGTAGAGAGCATGACTACCCTGCCTCCCCCACCACACTCAGGGCGGTGGAGGTGGGGGGGCGGCTATCAACCTGAGTATTGTTCCTGTCTAAGCAGTTTCCTACCGAGGGCCCCCGGGCAGTACAATGAACAGGAAGCTGCCCTATTCCCCCCTTCCATGCAGGATTCTTGTACATTGCTACTTGTCCTTCCACTCAACCACAGTCTAGGCAGAGAACACGTGTGTGCTGAGTTTTAGGTCATAACTCCAAAACATAGGCGCACAGAGTGACGTGACCGCCTTTGCTTCTTCTCTCTTGAATTGCCACTTCCTTGTTTCCAGAGTAGTTTAAGATTTGAGAAAATAGAAACTGGAAAATGTAGAGATCTTCTTTTCAATCGTTAGTAGGAATTTATGTTATCAGCTTGGTTCACATCAGAGTTAACATATGGCAGGTGCAGCAAAGACCTCAGTGTGTGTGTGTGTGTGTGTGTGTGTGTGTGTGTGTGTGTGTGGTTTTTAGAGGAGACTATGAGAGTGAGTCCTTCTTATTATTCCATGGGGGAAATAGAAGAAAGGAAAAATGCAAAGTAGACATGCTTCAGTTGTTGAAATATAGCTCCAAGTCACCACCCTGTTTGCGTGCGTATCATTTGAGGACCACAGTGTTTAAGTTATCAAGCACTGAGTTTCTGTTAGTACTGTGGCTCAGTGACAGATTCTCCTCCCTGTGGAAGGCAGCGGCCTCAGAACTGATTTTTACTACTCCACTGCTATCTTTTAATGACGTTTTCCTAAGGGTGAAGAGTACATCCACATAGTTGGTAAGTAGACGCAAGGCAGCAGAGTCAAATACTGCATCCTTGTGCTCCTGCCAGTCACATGCTCCCCAGAGGCAGGCCAGGACCCTCCCCCTTGGCCCTTCTCTTGTGATATTGACCTTATCTCAGAGACACTTAAATGCATGTCTATCACTGGTTCCATTCATGCAGTTACTGTGGTCCTCCTTTTAAGCTTTTACTTCCATATCTATTCCATGTCTTTTCATCTATTTGGTTATTCAAGGTAGCTTCCAGAAGGCTGAAGTCTGACTCATATCTGGGTGAAGGAACCTGATGGGAGGAGCTGTCTGCCTGGCATGGAGAGACAGGGAATGAATGAGGATGAGCCATGTCTGAGATGACAGGGTATCCAGGAGCTGGTGACATTCTCATACTTTCATAGCATTTCATACACCTAGGAAGGGTGGGGTAGGATCCCCCTCCGCAGACCCGGGCCTGCTGGAAGGCTGGGATGTGCTGCACCCAGAGACAGAACCAGAACTACATGTAAAGCACCCAATGTGCTTCCAACCCCATGGCTCTTTCGTTGCTTTAACTAGTTAATTCACTGGGGTTGGAATGAGTAACTATGGATAACCTTGCTTTTGGGATCCTTCATGCCAGTTTGAACTAGAGTTGGGAAATACTGATTTCTCTGGGTCCCTCTGTAGCAAGATTTCTTTAAAAGGAACTGAGTTGCAGATGCATGAATCTTTTTGTAGCAGCTAAGCACATATTCTGTGAATTTTCTCCCACAAAACTGCCTAATTTATGGATTTGAAGTTTTAATGCTTTGCCAATGAACCAAAAGGCAGGGCTGAAAGTGAAATGAGGAGAAAATAATATAACCAGAAGACTTGGATGGCACAAGTTCCTTTGTTGAAACTGCTGTATGGGTATTTGGAAGGTAAGTTTGGGGAATTCAATACAGTTTTAGAATTCACAAAAGTGAGGGACAGACTTACAAAAAGGTGAAGCCAAGTAGAAAGCTCTGGAAAAAGGGAATGCAACATGAAAGTTTTTGAAACTTTTGTGGAGTATATGTCAGAAATACTTTAATTTTTAACCACTGGATATTTTGCACAGTATGTCTTAAAGTGAAGTGGTAGAAAATAAATGTGTCCCGTTTAAACTCTTGATTTACTTCAGAAAGACAAAGAATATTGTGCAGGATTTTAGGATCCAGGCTTTTCTCCCTGGTTCTGATTTTATGGAATGTTTATTAGACTTTAAAATTTGTGCCCCATATGTGCTAGGCAGATGTTCTACCTCTGTGCGCTCTTAGGTCTTTTTTCACTTGGACATATTGAATATTTTGGCCATCTTTCTCACCATACCTCTCTGCATTCTTCTACCCCAACCCTTCCCTCCTCTCACACAAGACATGTTTCTGACATTCAATTAGTTAAGATATATTGATCCATTTGTCCATTGTAGGGCATTGGGGCTGTTTCCGCGACTCAGCCCTGTTGAAGAGTGCTGTGATGAACATGGATGTTCAGGTGCCTTTACTGTGTCCCAATCTACAATCTCTGGGATACATGCCCAAGGGTGAAATTACTTGTTTATAGGGTAATTCTATTTTTTTTTTTGAGAGAACTCCATACTGACTTCCATAGTATTTGGTTTACTTTTTAGTGGTGCTAGAAATCCAATCCAGTGCTTCAAACTTGCTCTACCATTCACTGAATTCAATCCCAAGGCTTATTCTTACCCCAGAAGGTTGTGCTATGGGCCAGAGAATGAGGCTATGTAAGTCTTCTTGCCTAACGATTCTGCTCCCACGAATGCTTATGTTAAAATGCACACACAACTTGGTGGCAAGAAAGCCACGTCCAGTTGACTCTGAAAATAAAGAAAAGCAAAACATCACAAATATGGCTGCTTTCACCGCTGTCTTACAGCTCACCACAGGTCTTCCACATAGCCTGTCATGAACCTGAGTCTGGGAATTGCTATTTCCCCTTAAGTTAGAGAAAGAGAGCACAATGTGGCCTCAGATAGTGTTATTCTGACACCTTCCAAAGGTTTTAGGGAACTGAAAAATACATGGAAAGGTTTTTAAATTCCAGAAGTGAAATGGGTCAAGCTCATTGTTCAGTATGGCAGCCTGGGGCATGTAGTTCTCTGACTGGTCAGAATGAAGTGTCATGTGACACTCATGCCATCAGCTCCTTAAAGTCCTGGGAGGTAGAGACAAGCTGAGGTTACTAATGTAAATCATGTGACACTCATGGCATCAGCTCCTTAAAGTCCTGAGAGGTAGAGACAAGCTGAGGTTACTAATGTAAATGACTCACTGGACAGATTAAAGGCAAACAGAAAAGTGAAATGTTTGCTGGGTTTTTTTTTTTGTACTCTAATTAATGCCCCCTCCTGTTTAGACAGTGCCTGAACAAATCTGCTGAGTGGAAATTCTACTCTTGTGAGCAGAGATGCGCTTGACTTTGTCCATTGCTGGCTGAAGGAAGAGATTGTTGGCTGAAGGAGGGACTAATAATCTTTTTACCTGCTATTTCCTTTTCCTGCTCCACTTTGCTTTCTGGGTTAATCTTCCTGAGCAGAGGTTTCATCATGTATTCTGGGCATAAATCTTCCACTGCCTCAATGAATTAAGAGCTAGCTCAGTAATGTGTTATACAGAACCCTGAGTGGATGAATGTAATTTTTCTTTGCAGCCTCATCTCCCTTTGTTGCTTTCTCATTATCAGAGTGAATTGCTCGAGTTTCTGCACACACCTCCCTCATTCTTGTCTGTACCTCTGATCATGAGGGTCTCAGCATTATCACTTCCACATACTTTTGGCACAGTGCCAGTAATATGCTATATCTTCCATGGAACTTCTTAATTTGCCCAGTAGGCTAGCATTTTCTTCTCTGAGATTCACAGTTATTTGCATTCATCAAGGAGAGCACTCTAGTTTGAAGGCATATCACAGTTTCCTACAGCCATTGACATAGAGTTTTGCTCAAAGCATTTGTTAAAAGGTTTTGTTGGTCCAAAGTGAGGTATTTAATAGGGGCCAAGTAGGTAGCCAGAAGACAGTAATTAGAATTGCATTATTGAATGGATTGTTAGAGATGATGAAAATTTATGAGGGTGTTCAATATTGCATTTCTAATTATTCCTTGGTCCAAAACTAAGAGGCCCTCAGGAAATTATAATTTTGCATGATAGAAGAATACATCCTGGAAAAATCTCATTTTATAGACCTACACCACTTTGGTTGAAGCTGAATAACTGATTTGTTTGATAGCTGGTGAATTTTCATGGTCTGAGACTCCAACTTAAAAGAAAAACGTCACCCAAGAGAAATACTATTTAATAGAAATCCTTGAAGGAAATGCGTGTGAGAATTTCAAAAAGCAAGCAGAGGCTCTCAGTTTCCTGGGGCAAATGGAGATGGTTTCACATTTCATCATGGCAAATACATTTTCTGCAGAATCTTTAAGCGAATGTGGATTGAGGAGATTGGAAAGCTCAGGAGAACTGGTGTCATTTTGTTTACCATAGTTTTCTTTTCTGCCCCCAAGTGCAGGCGAAGACCTGACAGTTATTCTAGGGTTGTTGTCTTGGGCTTCTGGTACCCTTGATGGGTGCAGCACAGAGTGGCTAGAAAGTGGTCGAGGACATGAGGAATTCAAAGGACTGCTGTGGGTCAAATAAATGGGAAAACAGGAGCCTACGTTTCTGGGGGTGGGAAGGAGAGGCCTGGTCTCCCCCCTCCCTCCATCCAAAGTCTTCCAAAGTCTTACCACTGGCGAGCTCTTCAGTGCCCTTCCTCTCTGTCGTGTCAGGTGGCCATGCTCATCTGCGCTGGCTTCCTGATCGCCTGGATCCCATATGCCGTGGTGTCGGTGTGGTCGGCCTTCGGGAGGCCGGACTCCATCCCCATCCAGCTCTCGGTGGTGCCAGCCTTGCTGGCCAAGTCTGCGGCCATGTACAACCCCATCATCTACCAGGTCATCGACCACAGATTCGCCTGCTGCCACAACGGTCGCTTGAAAGCCACCAAGAAGAAATCTCTGGAAGACTTTAGGTAATTTCTTTCTGTTTTTCTTTTCTTTCTGCTTTCAACAGCTGGAAAGGAATTATCCTTTCCAGGTTGCCAGAGCCTGTGGTGTGGTTCCGGCCCCTTCGGGGTTGCTGGCGTGTCAGGATTGGAGCCTGATGAGACACGGCCCTCCTGACCCCAGGTTTCTCCAACCAAGTAACTTGAGATGCAGGGGTGGGAGAAGAGGACAGCGAGGAAAAGGATTCTAGCTCTTTCCTTCACCTAAAACTACAGCTTCCTGTGTTATTTGATTATCTATTGTTTCACTATTAGTAAAAACGTGATTCTGTTTTTGATCCAGAAACAACCAAAATCCCACACCATTACATCTATGGGAGAAACTACAAACTGTCCTCAGTGGCTTTGAACCATTCCTTCTCTGGGGCAGAATCCATTCTATTTCAAGAGTTTCTCATGACACATGGCGTTGATCTGAACTTAAGTTTTCAGAAAAGAATGGGTTTGCTTTTTTGTTGCCGTGAGCACCACAACTAGTAGCTAAGGCACCGAATGTTGGCAGGAAGGAAGAGGGAGAAAGAGGTGATCTTTTGCTGTGTGCAAGGGTTTTCATTTTAGGCTCACAAGATCCCAGTTATATTCTTTCTTCTTGTCAGGTGAGGCAATTGGGATTCAAGTAATATTATGGCTTAAGTATCTCTCCTTGGTTACAGAGCAAACCAAGAACTTTTTCTTCTGTAGAACAAGAGAGGCCTAGAGAGTATGGGGAGAGGGAAGAGAGAGAGAGAAAGAGAGAGGGAGAGAGAGAGAGAGGGTGGGGCAGAGAGAGACAGAGACACAGAGATGGAGACAGAGACACAGAGAGAGACAGAAAGAATGCTGTGGAGACAAATGTCTGTGCCTGCTCAAGAAGAGCCTTTGAGTGAAATGTGAATGTGACAGCTCATTTCTTTGAGTTGAGGATGGAGTCGGAGGAGGGGAGATGGTTCCAGGATTCTTTGCACTCACGTGCAAAGAACAACTAGGGAACAACTAGGGAACAATAGAGAGAGAAAATAAAAGAGCCAGCCAGAAAGCTATAAGAAGTAGAGGTCTTGTCTTGTCCCATCTCTGTGCTTGAGCAAGTGACAAAACTCTTATGAAGTTTAGTTCCTTACCATGTGAGCTCACAAGAAAGATGATAAAATATGTACAAATAAAAGTGATATTGTCGTTATTGATGCAGGGGACAAGAGCTACAATTTGGATATAAAAGCCCAGTGAGAATGTAGCTATTTGTGATAACTTTCTTTTTGGACAAATTCCGTGCTTACAGACTAGGATCTGGATGAGCTGACAACGGTAGGAAACTGTAACAAATAAATAATGGATATGCAAAGAAGGTCTAGGTAGAAATTGTTGGTGTATCTATTTTTTTGCTGTCTTGTGAGTGTTAATGCCTTTTCTGTTGAACTGAATTGTGAAATCCAAATGCTAGACTATACCTATTTTAGGAAGCAATTGCCCTTTGTCCTTCTCAGCTATTGATACTTTATTATGAATGCAGCTAGAGAGAATAATTTTAGTAGAACGATTTGGGGGAGAAAATAATGGCATACTTCTTCATTTAAAGGAGACAAGAACTTGACAAGAATAGCTGGAAGCAAATTTCACCTCACACAAGCTCTGTGTTCTGTACTTTCATTCTCCAATGTGAGCAGCCCATAAATATTCAAAATCCAAGAAGGAGAAGAGGGAAATTTATGTGGAGAAACGGTCCACAGAGCTTTGGAAAAATCAGCCAGGCAAGAGCCAGCCCAGCTCACCTCTCCTCATTAACCCCTTCAGAGAAAACCCAGCAACTGCTCTGCCAAACAAGACAAAGATTTTTTTGCTTTTCTATGAAATTTCTGTTGGAAAATAGTGTAGAATCATCACGGAGACTTGGGATACTAGACATAGAGGCATCTTCCAGGAGGCAAGTCTGGAGAGGCATCAAGATATAGAATTTAGAAGGGCCTGTCACAGGAGAGAGTAGAGGATGGAAGCTGGTCAGCAGAAATTTACTTTTCATCTTTGTAAAGAATAAAATGGAGTTTAATTGATCGTGGTTGTCATTAAGAAGCAAAGCAAGTGAGAACTTTGGAGATCCTTAGCTTGTCATAAAACAATAGAAACTGATAGGCCCCGAGTGGTTGATAAGCTACCTGAACATTCAAGGGAATTAATTGATCAATTAATTCATGCTGGGCTTTCCTTTTTATGTGGTACTGGGAATTGAGCCACATTCTCACACGTATTAGGGAAGAGCTGTTCTATTTGCGCTATGGTCCCAACTCTGTGCATTTCTGAGCTCTGAAATGTACTCATTTACGGGAGAAGATTTTCTTGGGAAGTATTTTGAATTCAAATAACCAAAGAGAATCTATGAAATAGGAGATGAGGGAAACCTAAGTTGAGTAACTTCAACAGTTCCTGAAAAGGTCAACTCCTAGAGACTGGGGAGAGTTGGAGAGAAGCTGATGAACCAAGGGAAAAGGCACAGATTCTTCATTCATCGTTGAAAGCCAGCCAGGCAGAGGTTGAGGAAGGAAAACGTGGGGCGGGGGGTGAGGTGGAGCCACCTCAGAAGCCCACATCTCCGTCTCAGCCTCCACAAACACCAGTAAGGCCTTGTATGGAGAGTGACTGGGTACTTGACATGGTAGGCTGATCTAGGTGGAAAAGAAATGTCTGGAAGACACGGGGGTAGAGCCTGAGTGATAAGAGTGATTTCTTCTGTGATTGCTTATGATTGAGCAAAGGTTAAACTCTAGTATTCTCATCACCGACTGCTTTCGTTTGCAGTGCTGTCTTTCCAGCTCAGACTCTCGCAGCAGGGGAGCCTCGATGGCTGGCTGAGGAGCAGGGGGGTGGATGGTCACTGAGGTCTAGAGAACGCTCATGGCTGAGAGCTAGTTCATCCACAAGTACTTTGGTTTCAGAGAGTTCTGCCCTCAAAGAGTTACGTGATTGTGTGTATTCTAAGTGGAATGACTTACACATAATCTCTAATTCTTCTAATTCGAGTCCCTGGTGGTAAAGCTGACATATGGGAACATGGTACAGGTCTCTATATACATCATCTGTCTGTCTGTCTGTCTGTCTGTCTGTCTGTCTATTTCATCTTGCATTTTTCTTATTTCTAGGCTTCACACAGTGACCACAGACAGGAAGTCTGCTGTGCTGGAAATTCATCAAGAGGTATGAAGATGGACGCAATATCACTCACGGACACATTAATTCACTTATTTGCTCCTCCCTGCTGTCAACACCATCTTATTGTGGCCACACTTTTCTCGTTATATTTTTATATTATGTACACTTTCTTTGTCTCTCTACCAACCACATTTTCTAGTAAATTCCAGTGGCCACACAGAAACTAGATATAGCTCCCTCTTTTAGGGAATATTGACAGGAGGATCAATCCTGAAACTTGAAGTTTCTGTTAAAAACCCAGTTACATGCCAACCAGTATTGTCTGAGATTATGAAAAAAAATGCTAAGAAGTTTTCTTTACTAGGATGTGAGGTCATTTTAGTCTACTATCTGCAGCGTTTTTTAGTGTAGGGTAGGGATGCAGTTTCTGGGGCTCCTTTCACAGGATGTGTGTGAGGTGTGTGTGGATCTTTGCCACTGATTTTCACAGGGATTCTCTGTTAATTCTGGCAGAAGGTTTGACTCCATTTGACAGTCATTCTTTATAGGAGTCAGCTGGGGGAGCAAGCTTTCTCTGAAATCCCCACATGGAAAGTTCTATTGTATCTTTGTATTGAGGACAAAATAATTCCCTCTGTTGGTAATTTTACCCACATGAGATTTTCCCTCTCATTAAGTTCTAGTTACTGATTGAGTAGCCTTAACATGACGTTATTAGCTGTGATGGCTTAAGAAATGAATTCAGTGAAAATGGCTGTTGGCAAGGACTGTTTTCCTTTTGTGTTTTCTGTTTCTTTGGTGATCTTGTTTCTTTCATTCATTTTTTTCAACAAATACCTTTGAGATTCACAGATAAAGGGGTGCAAATATGAAGCTGAGATGATGGATTGATTCCAAAGGCAAGAAACTTACCTTATAAGCACTAGTGAGAGAGGAAAGCTGTAAATACTAGCAAATGCTGGCTATTCGTAGAACTCCAGCTGCATTGCTCTCTTCCACTCTCTCCTAATCTAAGGGCAGGTGCTGGTCTCTTCCAGGCTCCTCCAGCTCATCTACCTCCACTTCTGCCATGAACTTTAGACTTACTCATCAACTGAAATTCTACAGTTTTGGTAGCTGCTCTTGAAAAAAGCAAATCAGGGAAGAAAATGGCTCATCTGGTGCCAAAGATCTCTGTACTCCTGTAAGCTAGGTCCTCCGACCCAGCTTGGCGTCTTCAGCTCCTCCATCTGTTTGTCTTGTTGAGAATTGGCGTAGAGGACGAGGAAGAAGTTGGTGTGCGCTATTGCTTTAGGGTAACCATAGGAGAGTTGCTAAAAAACAAAACAAAACAGCCCATCATTAGGTTAGGCAAGTGATTTGTGGCCCGATGTGTAAATTATAGAGTGCAAAAGGAAGTGGCACCCTCAGCTGCAAGTTTAAACAGCACTACATGGTATTGGGTTTGCTTCCCAGCCTTTTGTCTTTGGCAAACTTAAAAATGGGACCTGAGCAACAGCATCTCAGGCATATTGTGAGGCTGAGACGAGATGATATATGTAGTTGTTACTTAGCATGAGTCTCTGACAGAGGAGGCACCCGTTTGATCTTACTGTCATTTACGTGGATGGAAGAGCTGGAAGTTATGAGGTTTGTAAAGTTTACACCCTCAAGTGTGGTGACATGGTCGAGACGGATTGTTTTTGTAAGGATGGAGGATCAAGATCAGGAGGTTATCAGATTAATTAAGGGGGTTAAGATATTACAGTTCATGGGGGCTGGGTTAAGAAATCGAATCAGAAACAGCGAGAATAAAGTGGTTTCAAGGTATTTTGAGAAGAGGTTCTTGGAAATGGACTGCACAGAGGCTGGGACGATGATAATGGCTGTCAACAATGGCTCAAAGCCCATCTGCTTAGGAATGGCACGGAAAAGGAAAAATTGTGCTGTGTGTGTGTGTGTGTGTGTGTGTGTGTGTGTGTGTGTGTGTGTGTAGAATTTGGAGGGAAGAAGGAGAAAAGAGCATTCAGGTTAGTATAGATCTGTCTAGAGGCAAAATTTAACCTTAGCCTCACACAGAAATCCCCCAAAGGCAGACTGCATGCTCCTTTGTTAACTATTTAAGCAAAGTGTAGCCTTTCACACAATTTAAAGAAGCATCTGTGAGAATGGATTAATTTAGCAAGGAGGGAGAAGAGAGGGTGCTTTGGGAGAGGGATCTTAGAGCTAATTTCTGCTGCTGATTTGCATATATGGTTTAAATCCTCCCTTCTTTGATTCCACCTGATTCCAAGATACCTGGAGATCTGGGATGCAGGGAAAAGTTACCAAGATTAGTGCAGAATGAGGGTGTTAGTGCTTGGGTAGAATTCAGGGGTGGCTGCACAAACCAGTCTTTCAGTGGCTCATTATTGAGTAGCCAGGGATTTGAGAAAACACTGTGCTGTCATCTAGCACTTAGTTTTAGGTAGAGATGAAATTAGCTGTGAAGAAAAGATACTGTATTTTGGGTGCTGGTGTGTGTGTGTGTGTGTGTGTGTGTGTGTGTGTGTGAGAGAGAGAGAGAGAGAGAGAGAGAGAGAGAGAGAGAGAGAGAGAGAGAGAGAGAGAGAGAACAAAATCCCCAAACTGGTCATTTCTATATCCTTTGAGGTCTCTGTATCTGGCATGTGAAGGCAATGAAAGCTGAATGGTTGGACTCAAACAAGAAAGCAACTCCCAGTTGAGCATTTGGGGACAGATTTGCAAACATAAGATAGGTACTCCCTTATTTCAAAGGGACTCTGTTTAAACATTACTTGTCCCAATATTAAAAAGATGAGCAAATCAACTTGTGAAATAGAGAAGGGGATTAGAAGGGTCCTGTAAACTCTAAAAGATGGAATTGAAGGGTCATATACTACTGTGACTCAGGAAACAGACAGGAGACACCAGGTCCAAAGCGAACGTGGGCAAAGTTAGTGTGAGAGTCTATCTAGGAAAAAAACAAACAAACTAAAACACAATGCCTGGGAGTGTAGTTCAAGTGAGTGCTTGACTAGCAAAGTACAAAATTAAACAAGCAGAGAGAATCAAGAGGATCTTAACAAAATACAAATGTATTTTGATACTTCCCAAGTAGACTGAGGCACTTGAAATATATTTTTTATAGTGAAATCCAATTATTTGTTTCTTAAAATGCGATTTTCTCAAGAATGAAACATTATACCTATTTATCACAGAAATGGTAAGTAAACAACATGTCTCATTTAATTTAGTTGAAATGCATCCAACTGCCTTTGATAGCCTTTTGCATTAGGAACCACAAACCCCAGAAAGGGAAGGGAATATGTGTCCTCTCAGCAACAAACAAAGGGAGGAAGACAAGAGAGATGGAGGCAAAGAGTTTAACGCCATTAAGAATTTCCAAAAGATAATGTAAGCAAAAATAACAGCAGACATCGAAGAATGAGGTGCAAATCTTCATAGGAAAAAAGAATGTAAAGGCAGCGTTTGAATTCATAGTTAAGTTTATGGAGAAGAAAGCAGGCCTTAGTCTGCTAAGCTCTAAGAGGGTGGCCATGCTCCGTCCCCCCTGTTCAGTCTTGAGCAATGTGACTCGATTGTGTCTGTTAGCAAGGCTCCTCAGGACACCTGTGAGGTGTCCAGCGGTCTGGTGATGGTCCCTGATCCCCTGACCCTGTCCCTCAGCCACAGGAAACCATGTAGAGATGAGTCTCTGGCGATGTCCATGGAAGCTGTAGTTGGGGAGTCAGCAGGAGTGTGGAGGTATGTTCCATTCTGGAAGCAGCAGGGAGGGCTGACGCGAGACGACACTTCTCTGCTATAAAACCTTAGGAGAGCAGAGGCAGAATTAGAAAGCCTATTTGTGAGCACTTGGAGAAATTCTCGGTTAACCTCCACTTTGGGTTCCCAGCTGGAGAATGTATTTAAAGGAGAGATGATTGCATTTCAAACCCAGTGGTCTCCGTGCGCTGAGGTAGGTTGGCTGATTTAAATCCATGCCACCCCAAATGTAGGGTTTGAGTGTCTCCTTAGAAAGGCAAATATGGACTCCACCCCTAGGCCCATACCTTTCCCAGGGACAGAGTGACAGGGTGCAGTGGCTCCCTGCTCACTGGACAGCAAGGGCACGGAGCTTTGCCAGCATCCAGAGCTGTTGCACATGCGTCATCTGTGATGAGGACACAATTCAGAAAGAGTAGTCATCCTTCATTTCCAAACTCTGGTATTCTACAGGAGCTTCTTCTGTGCTATATTCTGTTGCGATCCACTTCTCACATCTACCCACCTCACAGAACACATGCTCAAGTGAACAAGAATTAATGGTTTAATTAAAGAATCGAGAATTAAACAAAGCTAATGTCTGAGAGGAAAAGCAAAGCATCAGATTCATCTGAACAAAATGAACAAAATTTGCCAATGAGCCTGTGGTATTTGTCCACACTGGCTGGAATTGGATCTATTTCTCCACATTTTTGACACTTCAGCCTTGTCCAAACAAGCCACAGGGGGAGCTCAGGTTGGTGACTGTTTCAAGGGCTTAGAAGTGAAGAATGATGACTGTAAATCTGCAAGTGACTATCAACACTTCCTAAGTAGGTGAAATTGACACCTACCTCTAAATATAGGACCACTGACATCTGTACAGACACTTCCAAGACCTGGTTTCGCTGCACTTGCTGCCAGTGTAGACCTGGCAGGGTAGCCTTTTAAAAGATGGTCTTATTCTTCAGTTGAGCACACGGGTGGGGCATGCAAAGGGGGCATCACTCAGGATGGGAATGACACAGGCTTATTACCAAGGTGATGCCCTGCCTCGCCATGGAAAGAAAGATGCCTCCAGCCTAGAAGAGATGCAGCCTACTTCTTCTGAGCCATTTTGTTGGATTGGGTTGAAGGTAGAGCCAGCTCTCGGAATCAGCAGTCAGGTTCAGTGGCTGGCTCACAGGAGTTGTTCAGGACAAGAGTTAGGGCAACTGAAGCATGTAGGGGTTGAACAAATAAGGCAGAAATGGCAGGGCCAGTGGAGGCAAACCTGGGTATTTGGGCAAGCTGAGGGGCCAGAGCATTTCAGGGGTCACTGTGGTAGTAGCAGCTACTGCTGGCACAGGCCCTGTGAGCAAGGGACAAGCCTTGGCAGATCCCCAAAATAAAGGTGGGGACTAGGTGAGCGAAAGAGAAAAACAACTTGTTCTAGATCAATGTGCCCCCCCCAATATATGTTAATCTGCAGAAGTTGATGTAGAAAGGAAGCAGGAGTATATTTGTTGAGTTCATATAAAATATTTATTTTTACCTCCTGGGGAAAATTCCAGAAGTGGTTACATCATTGTACGATTTTAGTAGTCCACAGACCATGTGAGAACATCTAACTGTTGGTCCCGATCTAAGGTACCCTGAATTTATCAGAGAGTGAGGTAAGTGCCATGAGCTTGCCAATTAGAAATATCTAAATAATTATACAGGTTAGGAATTGCTTTTTAATTTTTGGTGCTATAAACAGACATGGAGTGGTAGCGTTAAGGAAAGGAGCGATTTATTCCGTACTTAGAAGTTGAACCCTTTGGCTTCATCCAGTATCATCTGGGTTTAATTCAACACGATTATTAATTAACAGTCTATCACTCAATTCAAGTGATTTTCAAGTGAACAAAATTATTCACACCAGCCAAGTGGCTAATATTGGTATGTTTCCCATTAGAATGTCTTCCAGGGTTTTCTCAATTAAGTTCTATGCCTCCGAGTGTTTGTAATTACAGGGAAGGCTGTACTTTCCCAGAAATATGTGACTGGTTTTCTTTCAGATGACAAACCTGAATGAAGAATGGAGTTCACGAGTGAGAGCTAAGAGCCCATTTCATAGGGATCCTGACGACTACAAACCGGCACAATGTGTTCTCATTAGAGTGGGGGAATAATGAAAGCAGGTTACAGGAGGTTGCAAATCGTGCTATTTACCTGAAAGAAAATTTCCCTAAAAATAATAGCAACAACAATATTATTAAGTTTTACGTGTACCAGGCATTGGTCTTGGGCAAAACACAAATGCTGAGTCATATCTAGCTCATTACCTATTTTCATAAGCAAAGGATTTTTAAGAATGGAATTGCAACCAAGACTATGTCCAGATTATTTATAGCTATTTGTCTTTTTGAGCAGCTGGGAAGCTATTGTGTGTTGCACAATCTGAAAAGTGAATTTTCTGGTACTTCATGGGAAAAAAGCCCAAATTGCCCAAATCTATTAGACTGCTTTAAAAAATCTGAACAATCCAAAAGTTTATTTTTTATCCCTTATTTGGAAACTGAGGCACAGAGAATTTATACAGCCTGCTTAACATCATACACACACTGTCATTAAAAAGCCAGGCTTCCCAATACTTAGTTGGCTCTCAAGTATATCCCTCTTATTGCTTTGATGTATGGTTATTGAGATTTATTCTGTATTTAAATTTACTTCCTCTCTTTTGCTTGCTTTAAAGTCCTAGTCTATTTCCTTGCTTGATTTACAAATGGGATGGAGAATTAGAAATGATATATGGCTTTTAAGGCAGTCAGGAAGGCCTGGACTACGAATAAAGAACCTGTTAGTTGTGTGGGGTTGTGGTCACAGCTAAGGATAAATTCAAATTGTCATTATCTGTCTTGTGCGTCTGTGGAGAGGAAAGGCAAAAGTACAAGACAGTCTTTTTATTTGAAGAGAGAGTGTGTTGGGGAAAAAGGATGAGTACATAGATTGTGGAGAAGGCTGAGAACTTGGATTTTTTTTTTTGGAAAGCTATGGAAGGATGTTTAGTCCTGGGTAAATTATTATCAGATCTCATTTCTAGACCACAGAATTTGAGCCTGGGCCCCATTCTGTCAAAATGTATATGGTGTCTGGGAGACCTGTAGTCAAGTTGCTGGGCTGCCTGTTTAAGATGGAAACTGTGGATTTACCTCTGCGTCTTACATGAGGGTCTCTATGGAATGGCACTTGTGACTCTGCGTTTCAGTGGAAGCTCTCATTCTCATACAATGCCATGCTTTGTAAAGCCTCAAAGGATGACTTACAGATGTAACAGGGCAAGATTAATACAGGTTGATTAATAGAGGACTGAAGAGGGCCTGGAGAGTAGGGTTTGGGTTGCAGAAGAAGCCACTGGAATCTAGAAATACTTTGGAAACAAAATTTTACAAGCATTAATGATTAATTAGATATGAATGCTAAATATTACAGGAAAAGAAATATATATACACAGAGTGCCAATCCTGGGGCTAGAACTCAGGGCCTAGATGCTGTCCCTGAGCTTTTTTTTTTTCCCTCAAGGCTAGCACTCTACCAACTTGAGTCACAGCTCTATACCTGGCATTTTTGGTGATTAATTGGAGGTAAGAGTCTCATGGACTTCCCTGTCTGGATTAGCTTTGGATCATGATCCTCACAGCTCAGCCTCACAAGTAACCCCAAGAATTCCAGGTATGAGCGCCCAGCACCTGATCAAAAATGCTCTTCTTTTTATTTTATTTTACTTTTTCAATTCTCAGGGTAATGTATAGAGTGGTTACAGTTATATTCACCAGATAGTAGGTGCATTACTTCTCACACATTGATACCCCTTCTCATGTTTTGTCCCAATTTCCCTCCCCCCACCTCCTCCCAATCACCTTGTTTTCCCCCCTTTCCTTTCCTATTTTAAAAAATGCTCTTCTTTACTTTAAAAAATCCTGCTTTAGGTTACAGAGATGAGAGAGAGAATATATTTTTCTTTCAACCAAAAGGTTGCTACTTAACTTCCCTATTGTCTATTCTGAAATAAAACATATCAGTTTGTTCAGAAACAAATGCCCAATCTTCTTGCCCAGAAATGAAAATCGATGTCCAGAATTGTTGGATTCAATATATATATTTGTAGTGAAGAGCCTGGCACACAGATGGCATATTTTGAAACTGACATGCCAACTGTGACATGAAATCTACCAATTTAATTCAATTAGGATATCTGTTTTGTGGGAAAATTGTCCACCAGAGAGATGATGAGGGGTCTGTTTATAAACCAACATTATAATAGTATTTCTTTTCCTCTGAGAAAATGTTAACTTGCTTCATGGTTTTATCATTTCGAACATTTTTGGCTGATGAAATCCTCAGACTTAACAACACCACACAGTTAATCTGTCATTGAAAATTCAAAAGTGGAATGGTATAAAACTTCTGTCTGTCTGTCTGTCTGTCTCTCTCTGTCATTCTCTTTCCCCATTTCCTAGTTCTGCCTTTCATGTAAGAGAATAGTGTTCCAGGGTTACATGTTATTCCCCTTTATACTCTAGTTGGTCCTGTTTGAGGGATGTGTATTTGAGGATTCCATTTACTGTGGCAGTTCTAAGTGTCCAAGAGAACACCACAGATTCCCATTGTCACTCTAGTAAAGTTCAAGGGACATGCCTATAGGAAAGAATGCTCCAGAAAGAATCACTGGAATGGGGATCCACCTTGCTTCATGGCCTTATCCCAGGCAATGGCTGGATCATAATGCAGATATGACTCTATCCTCCAGGGAACATATTCTTCAAGATGAACGACAGTACAGGAACATGAGTGAAATGTGGCCTCAAGGAAGAAGTGTGATTTGTGTAGGATATTAAAGGATAAATTGGGGGGCTTTTGGAGTGCTCAGGGTCTGGCATTTGCCAAGTAGGCACTTGACTTAGGTCACACCTTATGCTCTAAAAATTCTGTTTGTAGACACAGGAGGGGGTAGACCAGTTGATCTCAGCAGAGGCAGGAGCAAGCTTGATGTCCAATGGATTCAAGTGTACAAGCAGTTGAAGAAGGATAGAGCAGATGGAGAGGATGCCAAGGAGCTCGCAGTTGAGTCTTTGCAGGGTGCATTTTGTTGTAATAGTTAGATGACAGTAAAATGTGGCAGCAGACTGGGGGACAGAGGTGGGGATGAGTGAATACGAGCCTGAACTAGAATTCTAGCAGGTAGAATATTTAGGAAGGGAATAGGATAGGTAGGAAGGGGTAGGAGATGCTGTCCTTGATCTCATCATCCACTCCAGCCCCTCCTTTTGGTGTGTGTATGGCATGTTTACGGTCATCATTTCATCTTAACTCCCCTCCATGAAACCTGACTTTATCTCCTCTGAGCAAGAATAACAAGCTTGCTGGCCATGAAGAGGATAAACGGCAGAGTTTATACTGTGTCTCGTATTCGGAGAGTTTGCTTTGTGGGTGTTATTTGACTGCCCACCGGCCTCCACACACTTGTCCTGTTAAGAGAGAAAGAATGAACATGGATGATCAAAACAATGGTTCTCCCACAGCACAGCTGGAATGAGCTGTCGTGGGGGCAGTATTTCAGTCTGGGAGAGTGGAAGAGTCATCAGGTGAATAGAAATTCCCATGTCCTCTCCTAACTTTCTTCAGTCATAAGGACTTTGCCTTGTGCTCAAACCGGGGCCATGAGAGAGGGGGGCTAGATCAGATAATCTGGAGTCAGGCCGTCTCCCCGTTTGGGGCAGTTGCCATTTGCCTCCATGGCCGGCCTATCCTAATTCAGAGAAAGGGACATAGAAGCCACTGATGCTTTCACCATGGCAATTGTTATTTCTGCAAGCTTGCTCCAGGCTGGTGCCAGTTTTGGGGAGTAGAATCTGGGAATTGTGTACACGAACCATTCTTATACCTGACATTTAGTGTGCAGGTCGTTGCCCATTCCATATAGACAGAAATCATCCAAATGGAATTATTTCTTTTAAAGACTTCTGAACACACTTAGAACATGAGTCCCTCTAAGAAGTGGGCTGTCTTCCTAGATTATGAGAAACCTGTGGCCATTCTTTTTCAGTGGGAAAGTGGAATTCATAATACAAATGGAATTTAAAATACTCAACGTGCAAATTATAAATACTAGTACAAGTACTACTAGTAAATAAAATGATAGTAATTGCCAGTCCTGGGGCTTGAACTCAGAGCCTGACACTGTTCTGATTCTCATTGTGCTTAAGGCCAGAGCCCTACCATGGGAAGGACAGCGCTACTTCTGGCTTCTCCTGAGTAGTTTATTGGAGTTAAGAGTCTTATCCTAGACTGGTTTTGAACCATAATCCTCAGATCTCAGCCTCCTGAGTAGCTAGGATTGCAGATATGAGCCACCAATGCCCAGTTAAATTCTTAAATTTTAATACTAAAAAAAGAAAGCCTCCTGAGGATGTTCTTCTAATACATCTGGAGAATATGAAGTCAGACCAAATAAACCTGAATCCTGTTTCGGTTATTGTAGAGAGAGCAATTATTCCTATAACTCAACAGAACTGTTCTCTTTCTTTTCTTCTTTGCTCAAGACTGTAAAACAGAAACATAACTATTCTTAGAGTCTGATTTTTGCAGATGACTCTTAAGCAAAGGAGAAAGGCATGATGCCAGGCCAGAGAGAATGGAAACAGGAAGGCTGGGGGATGGAAACAAACTAGAGCACCTTGTAAATGCTGAATGGATTAGAAATGTGGACGAGCAGGGTGGAATTGTACAACTGGGAAATGACGGATGCAGAAACCCAGATCTTGGTGACAGGCAGGTGATCAATCTATGCTCTGATCTGTGCCCTTCCTGAAGGTTAAATGAACAATAATAGGATTCTGTTAATGCACCAAAGTGAACTGAAACCCTAAAACCTACAATTGGTGTGTTAAAGTTCCTAAAATTGAGCATAATTAAGAATGATGTGGAATGCTTAAAATAATGACATTTAGAACAAAGCAGTTCAGAAGAATTTATCTGGAAAGGGTGATTTCACAGTTACTGTGAGAGATATCTCCTCCTCCTCCTCCTCCTTCTTCTCCTCTTCCTCATTCTTCCTCCCCTCCCTTCTCCTCCTTCCCTTTTCTATTCTCCCCTTCCTTCACTTCCTTCTTTCTCCCTTTCCTTGTTCTTTTCCTCCTCCTCTTCCCTCTCATGTTTCTCCACCTTCTCCTCTTCATCCTTTTCTTCTTCCTTCTTCTCTTCCTCCTCTTCTTCCTCCTACTTCATAATAGGAGTTAATTGAGTCTTGTGCTTGCAAAGCTCTACTACAATGAGCCCTTTATTACTTTGATTATCTTCATGATAAGTCTCACTTTAAATCTAGGCCTGCTGTGGGCAGGGATCCTTGTACTTTTGCTTCTCCATGTAGCTGAGAAGGGGGAGGTGAATGCCACTGCATATAGTTACTGAACTGCAATTGTCCAGTCTTTCCCTCACATGAAGCTTGGACTATAAACTGGACCCACCATATCTGGTTAGCATAGATACTTTTCTTAATAACAAACTCAGGCTCCCTGGCCCAATGTAGGTTTGTTAGAATTCCCTGGTATCAGAGCACACTGAAACTCTCAAAGATAGATTCCATGAAAAGGAAGGATGAACATGAGTCTTCAAATTAAGATCCCCATTGCTTGCGGCCTTCTGAGAGGCAAAACCAACTTTGTCATTCAGGACCCAGCCTAAATTTCTCCTGTCCAACTACTGGTTACATTAAAAGTGCAATTTGTATTTTGTTTTGATACAAAGGGGATTGGTGGGGAAAAGGCTGTGACAATGACCAGAAATGGGACTTGCTTGTGAACTGCCCAGCTCACTGCTCCCGGACGGCTGTGACCACAGTTCACCACTTGCTTCTGAGGCACAGAGATAATTTGCCTTTGTTTGCAGGGGTGTGAACCTCAGGAGAACAACCAGTTTCCTTAGATTGCTTTGTGTACTCAGTGATATCATGTACATTCATGCATGGCATTATTTTCTGGTTTGCTTAATATGTTAGCAAAACTTCACGAGGAAAAAGTCAAATAGGTGCAAAAGATGATGAATCACACAGTGGACGCCTATCTAGATCCCAGTTTTAGCACTGACCAACCCCTAGCCTATCTTCATGCAAATTGTCACTCATCCAGCTTCTTCCTCTGATATGTTGAAGAAAGCAACATCCTGGGATGTCATCAGATGTCATCAATGTCTGATTTGTGGGAACAAGCTTTCCAAAAGCATGATGCCTAGAAACCCTATCAAGCAACAGAAAAGGGTTCTTACTTTCCAATCCCTTGGGCAAATGTTAGACTCCCATCTCTTTCCTTTAAAGACTCAGTCTTTTTATGTGAACAAAGGTTGGCAAATATCTTATTTTAACCTGAACTTTATCTCTTTGTATTTAGATTTTATTTACCTCATCTGACAGATTTTGTGTGTGGGTGTGTGTCCATGTGCATGTGCGTGCGTGTGCGTGTGCGTGTGCGTGTGCGTGTGTGTGTGTGTGTGTGTGTGTGTGTATGTGTGTTGATGCCAGGGTTTGAACTCAGGGCTTTTCACACTTTCTCAGCTTTCTAGCCCATAGTGGGCACTAAACCATTTGAGCTATGCCTCCAGCCCAGCATTTTACCAGTAAAACAGAGATGAAATCTTACAGATTTTTTTCCTGCCAATGCTGTATTTGAACCATGTTCCTCTAGGGCTCTGCCTTCTCAGTAGCTAGAAGTAGCATCTGGTATTGGTGCCTGGCAAGGACATTTTAGGAGACACTATTTATAACATCCCTCAGGCGCTCATGGTGTGCCAGGTTTCCTGGGTTTAAATGGGTCCCTTCTTTTAGGTCTTTAAAAAAAAACCTTTGGAGGTGGGATTTACATATGAATGTATTCCTCCATTTCCAGAAGAGGAAATTGAGACTCACAAACTTAAAATAACTTGACAAAGTCACCTAGCAGGTGAGAAGGTGCAAGCTTTACCAGGTTGGTGGCCTCTGCCCCTGAGTTTTCCACAGCACACCAGTTTTGGAAGGGGGTCGTGGGCAGCAGTTGATGGGTCCTGCACTCTCCATGTTGCTTATAGAAACAAGAGGCCCAGCAGGACAAACACACTTGGTTAGGTACTAGGCTAAGGATTTTCTTGAATAATAAGAGTCTCTGTTTTTATTCTTCAAATGAATTAAAAATGCATCCTTAATTAGTCTTATAGAGGGGTTTCAATTCAACATGTCAATTTATGGGTCCAAGGTGTCTTGATTCTCTTGTTTTTATTGTGCATTGTCATGGTTAGCTTATTTTCTCCGTTGTTGTCTTCAGTTTTCCAATGCTATGGAGAAAGCAAAGGGAAAAAAATTTCCAGCAACTAAACACAGCAAGTATACATGTCCTGCCCAAAGTCACAAGTTCGCCACAGAGCTAGAATTCAGACTGAATTACTTACGTCGGGCTGTCCACAGTGCAGGAATGATAAATCCATATAAAACCCCAACTGTGGGACTAGGAGGGGGAGGGACCTGAACTAACCCAGCTTGACTTGGCCTGTGCTGTGGCTCTTTGGCAATATGGTAAAGGCAGGTTCTGGTGCTGTCCTTGGCTTCTCTGTGGCGTTTTGTGTGTTTTAGGGTCAGTCCTTCAGACCACGGCAAGCCCTCCCACTGCTTGTCCCATGGCCCAGGCACAACTACCCTGATTTGGGAGGCTCCCGTCTATTTGCCGTGTGATGTGGGAAGGGAGGGGTGGTGTTTCTGCCAACCCACTGGGTAGACTTTTGTTTTTATTGGCAGTTCCCATGATGTGGCTGCATAGAGAACTGGATGGAATACCAGAAAAGCTGCTGTTAGCTGTCCTTTCCACATTTCCTGGTCTAGGTCACAGAATATTGGTTTCTAGATGACCTGTTAGGTGTTTATCCTCCGAGTACAAAATTATGCAAACAGTTACCAAGAATTAATGCAGTTATTTTCTGATGTATCATGAGAAGCTGGACAGTTTTGTAATAGCTACAGAGAATTAAACACCAGCATTCTCAGAGCTTTTTGCAAGGCAAAAACCAAACGACTGTGATGAACTGGACATTTATTCTGGCTGAGATATGCTTGTGTGGAGATGGGAACATTTGGATGCACGGCTGCAATAAAGAACATTATCGCTTCTTTAAAGTAGGTCAAGGTAAGCAAATGTGATAGGCTCTTTTTTCCTCTCCCCACATGCTATAATTACCCAGGGTAATTCACTAGATTTCAGGCCTGTGTATATCTGGACCACGGAATTATATAATAAACCGTTATTCATTGCAGGTGATTAAAGACATGTCTCTGGACTGATTAAAGCAGGAAAGGCACAGAGTAAAGCATTGGGATCCTATTTTCTATTAAACCTACTCTCGTAATTTAAAAAGTTGTAGAATTAAAGCCTAGAATGAAAAAAACACCAGGAAGTACAGTAACAAGCGTGAAACAATGATCACACGCTAGATGTTCTTCTAATTTGATAATGTGGCCACAGAAAAATAATCTCTTCAAGTTTTTGTTTACTTATTCAGAAACGGAGATGATAAAACTCCTTAAAATATTTTTGTTGATATAATACTATAATGCATGGATCTGGTTTGTCCTAAACATATAGATTCTTAATAATAATGTTCAAAAGTGGGAGAAAGGAGTAGGGCTGCCATAAGCAACAGCAGTCTCCAAAGCAAAGCACTTGTGTGGCATATGAGGCCCCAGGCACGAGCCTCTGATACTGGGTCTCCCCAGGTGGCCTCCGGTTTCAGCCATGAGAGAGGAGGGGGCAGTGGGAGGGAAGTTGCAGGGGGCCTGGGCGGCCTGGCGGCGTGGAACAAGCTCTGTTGTACTCTAGCTACTGCTCTATGTTACCATCGTGCTGTTCTGGAGAAATTTGCCATTCAAGATTTCCTATTTGTCCTATAATAACATTTCCAGTTCTTCTTCCAGAGACAGCGTGACACAGATGGCAAATATTTAAAGTGGCAAAATGAATTGTTGCTAGAAAGGGATAACCTCCCCAGTGGACTGGGTTATAATGTAAATTTATCAGAAATGTATATATATAATATTTGTAGAGAGAAGTATATATATATATATTTCTCTCTATATGAATGTGTATATATAACACAGAAAATGTATATTTGCAATGCACATGTATATATAGTACAGAAAATGTGTATATATATGTATAGGTATATATAGCAGATAAGCACAGATTTCAGTACACTCTAAAACCAATAATGATACCACAGAAATAGTAGGAAGAATTTTTTTTTAAGTTCTTTCTTAAGTGTTCTTTTCTTGGAGTTTTCAAATTACAACAGTAACTCAGTCTTCCTGGAACCATTAGAATGTTATTGCACAGATGTGAAAATGCAAACATAATTACTTCCCTTCCAGTATTATTTCAGTAATATTATTATATGCATTTTTCTACTTGATTCCTTATTCATTCACAGGGCAATATGAAAAGAATTTATCTTTATTTTAAAGAGACAAACCTATGAGGCAAAACCAGATAAGCAGATAATCTCACAATGCTTGAGACTTTTCAGTAGAATCATAAATCACCTGAATTACCTTTTTTGGGTGAGTTTAATCTTAGTATAGAAGAATCTAGCTGAAAGGTTTGGGGTTAAGCAGTGGTGAAGAACAGATAGGATATATCCTTTGTCAGGATGTATTTCTAGAACATCAGTGCGATGGAAGATTCTAGATATGACACATTCAACCTCTTTCAGCCCTTGTCCACATTTCCTGAACCAGACACAACAGAGAGACCCAATGGTACCCGCCAGTCACTGGTGGTCCTTCACCTTAGGGCAATGCTGGTCATTATAGTAATTTAGTATACATCTTTGTGGGCAGGCAGCTGTGGTGGGTGGGGGAAGTCAAGCTGAAGAGTTACGGTCTTTACTTACAAGCTAGTTGGTAGGTAAAAGGAGGATTATAGATTAAAGTCAAGTTAGACCTTCTCCCTCAAATGTTACTGGTCCCCTGTCTCAAAGAAGACTCAGGCATGTATCATACTTCTGTAATCCCAGCTAGGTGGGAGATCTAGCTAGGAAGATGGTGATCGGTGGCTTGCCTGGGCCAAAAAGCATGAGACCCTGTCTGAAAGGTAGTGAAAGCAAAATGGCTGAGGCTGAAGTGGTGGAGGACCTGCAAGCATGAAGTCTTGAGATATATATATATATATATATATATATATATATATATATATATATATATATATATAAAGCACCCATGAGCAGACTGATAAAATCAGTCTTGGCGTGGTGAAGGACATGTGTGGTGTGCATTCTGTGTGAGATATTCCTGGAAGGCATGCACTGTGGATGGGCTGGGCCTACCTGCCTGATTTCTGGACTTGCTCACAGCTGCACCTCTGCAATCCATGCAGAGATGAGAGAGCTCACTTAAAACACTATGGGGAATGAGCACATCATTCCAAGCAAACGAACAAATGCCATTAGTGCTGTATAATATGTCTGTCCACTTTGTGGGAAAATTGAAATCTATCTATCTATCTATCTATCTATCTATCTATCTATCTATCTATCTATCTATCTAAATGCATCTACATATCCATCCATCATTTAAATATCATATATTGGTGTGTGTATCTACATCTTAATATACGCATGTGTATGCCCGAGTCAAACAGATCTAACTCTCGTCAGAAGTTTTGTGTGGTGAGTAATAATTGCATTCTATCTGGAGTTCTCAGGAGTGGGACATAGGCCCTCTTATAGTTGTCCGTTTCACCTACAAAGTTGGTGTGCAATTTGTAGTGGTACGGGATCCAGCTTGGAACCATTCTGGTTGTATGTTTCACTCAGCTTAGGCACTGTTCTTGAAGCCCTTTCCCACTGGGCTTTCAACTTCAGGTTCTCTCTGTAGTTGACACACATTTGACTGACTTGCTGAGCTATCAAAGACTAAACAGCCCTCTCTCCACACCTGCACTCTAATTGTTTCTATTGCTGAGATGCACTTCAGTAAGCAGATACACAAGTGTAGGCTTAGAGAGCGTGGTTCAGGGACTGTCCTCCAGATACATGGTTCTGAGTCTGTGAATCGTTAACGTAGGAGAGTGTTGAACAGGAGCTGGAATCAGTGGACAGGATGCACCTCAAAAATGTTGTTGTTTTCTTAAACAGAGCAGTTCCCGATTTGCTAGCACCCATGTTATGGATGGAGAGTCACGATAATGGTGGTGACTGTGGAGAGAAATGGTGCACCTCTGTTGGGAGGCCGAGAAACCCCCACGCCTGTTCACCCGGGCTTCAGAAATAAGTGGCAAGCTCCAGTGTATGTTTTGAAACATGCTGACAAAGAACGTAGTGGCTTACTCGTGTTTATTCTTTTGAAGCTTGAGAAGTGTTGATGTTCAAGTGTAACCCCGAGTGTACAACGTAGAGTAAGTGTTCCCTCTTCAACTTTCACAGATGACTAAAATAAATGGTGATCCTGAGATGCCAATGGCGTCCTACGCAATGGGAAGGCTTTTCATTCACTGTGTTAGCTGTAGAACCTGATGCTTCTAATGTTGTAAACATGTCCTAGAAACCGCCACCAGTTAATTCTTCTTGTAGATGGTTAGAATTTAAATACTATCTGGGACACTTGTAGAAACATAATCTGTCCAGTCAACTTGTACACAGAATGTGTAAGAACTCTCTTTGACCATGTGCAGATGTTTGACTCAGTGGTTCCGGTCCAGTTGCATATGAACTGAAGGACACTTTGAACTACTGTGTTGTGAACACTTGGCTAATCCTTTCCATCTCTGTCAGTTTCTCTTGATCCACATGCTTAAAATAATTTCTCTCCCTTTTCTTTTCAAGCCACAGCTGTGTTATTCAAGTACATTGTTTTTCAATAAAGAAAATATATTGCACTGGCATTCTGAATCATTTTGGTTTTGTCGGTATTGTTTATTTTAAATCCGAAGATTCAGGAACTCAGTGGGTAATAAATGTGAGACTTTGATGGATTTAAAATAGGGTTCCTTACATTAAAGGAACCAGCCAAATTGCATCGTTCAGTAATTCTCCATTTACCCATAATAGTGATTTGTGTGGACTTTTCTGACCTCCACAGGCTTAGGTATAAATGTTTACTGGCTAGGAACATTTCTGAACATTTCGTGGTGCTGGGAATTTTCCAAGTAACCAAGAATATCTTTATGAGTTATGTCACAGACTTCCTTGTCTAAACAAGAGGAAATGTTCCAAGGTCATACTCCAGAAAGTAGAGCAACCAATAAATATTCTACGTTACCCTTTCTCCCTTCTTCTTAGCAACATTCTCTAGCTAGAACAATTGGTTCTCCCATTTATTGTTACGTGTCAACATCAAACATGGTATGTTTCAACCAGGGACCCCCAAAGGTTAAAGGGGTCAAGTGACCAGTAGCACTATCACCCCAGCAAACAATTCAATCCTTCATCACAGGCATGTAAGGAAGACACACACAAAAGCACGAGAGAAAGTATTAGAGAAATGAGGAAAAACCAACCCAACCTAAACAGAGGGGACACGAGAACATGTGTTTGCGCTTCTGTATGTCACAAGCGTGAAAGGAAGAACCGAGAGGGGAGAAGAGGCATTAACCCTGACACACAGAAGAGGGGCAGTTATAGTTTAAAACCTTTGGGAATATTGCCACACACAGTGGGGTTCTTTTCCAAAGACTACTGAAAACAAAAGCTAGCTCTGCTCTACTGCAGCCACAGCACCAAGCAAACAAGCGAACAGTAACTCCCAAGTCAAACAGCTCCCAATCTTCCGTGTTGAATCTAATGAGTTTTACAGGGCACGTGTCATGACCCAATGTCTGTGAACAGAAAGACTTTGTCCTGTGCAAGCTTCTAGGATCAAGAGTCTCCTGTTTTCCACATTCAGTCTCCTGGATTGCCGAAACTGGGGCCAGTGAGAATGAGGCTTCTGGTGAAGAGATTTATGTCAGGCCTGTGCCTTTACTTTTGATTGTCCCCAGCATACAGGCAGTTAGTCTGCTCAGTCTAACAGCTGCCAGCAGCATGCTACAGACAAACGAGTCTCCTTATGAGCTGTTGAAGAAAATAAAACTGTTTTGCTGATCCCAAGACATGTGTAGTTTAAGCTTGTGTTCTAAGTGCTTGATGCTAATGAAGACATCAGCTCTTACTACTAGTTCATGTCTTTCAAGTCCACATCAAATGACAGTTGAGGACAAATAACTTCAATAAATATTTGTTAACACCTTAGTGAAAGCTAGAGACTAAAATACTTTAAGACTCAATCCTTAGTAGCCATATATAATATGTAATATATATATATATCTGAATGTATGTGCATGTAAAGTTCTGAAGTATAAACGGCTGTTATAACTTATTGTACAGGTGAGAAAAATGAGAGTTCATCACACGCTTGTTTGGTAAGTGGTAGAGCCACTTTTGGACCCAGCCATTTACTGCCAGTGCCTGGAAGGGCCCTCCCTGAGCCATATTGCCTCACCCCAAACCTTGGACCTCCCATATGACATTGGAATGAAAAAAATCTCAGCCACACACATGCACTGATAGAAACTAGGACAAGTTTCTTCTCTCCACTTTGATTTTGAACCCAGTGCCCTCTGAGGCCTCCAGTCAGTTCGGCATGGATGGCCTACTTCAAGTGAGTGAGCAGTTCTTATTTCCAGGAATACTTGAATTCCCTTAAGTGCCTCTTTTTTTTTAATACATTGTTAGCAGGCCATGGATCATTAAAATATAAAGGAAATGTACACCGTCTCTTGCACTCATACCATTTCCTAAATGTTTGTGCCATTTAAGCACATTCTGGGTCTTCATCCACCAAGGTAGGGCAGGGCAGCTTCCTTCCTCACCATCATCCTAAGCTTCCTTCTTAAGTGTGGTTAGGACACTGCACTTTCTGAATGGAGAAAACTGGATCTGTTCAAGAATTCAGTGGTCAATGGGCTAAATTCTAGAGCAAAAAGCATGATCCCCTATCCAAAAAAGCAGGTAAATCCAGCAGGGATAGAGGTCTGGTTCCAGGGCTGGATGGCTTGCCTGGCAAAGGGGATGCCCTGAATTCAACCCCCAGGAGAGAGCAGGTCCAAAAAATAATCAGACAGAAACATCTAGCTCTCCTTAAAGGAAACTTGGATGGCCTTTGTAAAATCCTAACAGATCATACTGTTCATTTTCTTTTATATTTGAAAATCTGTCAATAATCAGGAAAAGGTACCTTCTTAGTATTTATGCTAAGGGGTAAAAATCATAGAACATTAACAAAATTTTGTGTCCAAGCTGGGCACAGTGGCTCATGCCTGTAATCCTAGCTACTCAGGAGGCTGAGATCTGAGGATGCAGTTCAAAGCCAGCCCAGGCACTAAAACATCCGGGAGACTCTTATCTTCAATTAATCACCAGCAAACCAGAAGTGGTAGCCTTGAGCTGAAGAGCTCAGAGACAATGCCCAGGCCAAGGGGTAGGGCGGTAGCTGTGAGCTGAAGAGCTCACCCAGGCCTAGAGTTCAGGTCCCACAACTGACAAAAAAAAATTGTTTCAAGCAGGTTGCTGGTGGCTCATGCCTGTAATTCTAGCTACTCAGGAAGCTGAGATCTGAGGATTATGGTTCAAAGCCAGCCCAGGCAGAAAAGTCCCTGTGACATTCTTATCTCCAATTAACCATCGAATGATGGGAAGTTGAGCAGTGGCTCAAAGTGGTACAGTACTAACCTTGAGCAAGAACTCAGGGTCAGTCCCCGGGCACTAAGTTCAAAAAAAATTTTTTTTTGTTTCTCTCTATGCATATTTTACTGAGCTCTTTTTCTGCTAGATGCCAGATAATAAGTGATTAAAAGTGTCTTCTATTAAACATATAAAAAGACAACCTTCTTGGTTTTTCTAATTTTAAAATACAAGTTATACATGTACATTATATCATTTGAAGATCAAGTTGGAGGTGAAATACAATCACAACTAAAATAGATGTATTTTCTCAGTCTCAGGTACAAACTGAGATGCAGCAATGGGAAAGTGACCTCATCTTGCTAGGCAACATGGGAAGGGATGTTTTAGGAAAATCTATTTACAATAGTACATTCGCATTTCCAGCACCACAAAGCAGCTGCTGTAGCCACAGCCTCAGCAAACCTCCTCTGGCTGACTTCAGGCTTTAGTCAGTCATTATGTCACAGGTTTGTCTTGGTGTGAAATTCCTCTGATTAAGCAGAGCTGACTAAGGAGGAGAAGGCCATTCTCATCGCCTTCCCTCTGGACAAGTCAAATGCAATATTTCTTCAAGATCAAGTTTAATGGAAAATAGGACTGGATGAGAGGGGGCCTGAGATTGGTTCTAATAACAAACTGGGCATTCTCAGCAAATGCTGTTTGGCAGAATCCCAAACTAAACTCATAGAAATGCTGAAGAAAGCAAAATTGCCTACTAGGCAGGAGATGCAACTTTTAAGACTCATCCTAACCAATCTTTCTTTCTCCCACAATAACCCTAATACTAGAAGAGCAAAATCTTTTAAAATACGATTTCAGATGTACAGCAAAAATGTCCTTCCCAAGATTTTATTTTTTAGTTCAATTTTAGATGTTACCTTCCAACTGGCTTCAGAATCTCTTAGATGAGTTTAGGAGAAAAGCCAATGGTGATGGTTTAAATAAAACAAGACTAGTTTTTAGCTCGTATTCAAAACACAAAGTAGGTACTCCATTAGCTTTCTCCTACTTATCTGTCTGTTACTCTGGCCACTTGCGGTGACCTCTATGACCTTGGCTATATGTATGTTAAAGAGTACGGGTGGAGACCAGGACTTTGGCCTAGTAGTAGAGTGCTTGCCTTCTATTCACAACAGTGCAGCATTGGCTCAGGTGGCAGTTGAATAAATTGTTTTGATCACGTGCTCTAGCGGATACCTTGAAACATGAATCAAAAGCTGGGGACATGATCTGGTAGTTCTGATGTACACCCTTTCCTCTTTGCATTTTTATTTCCTTTTTTTTTTTCTCGGAAGAGAATAAGGCCTTAAAAAGGCAGTCTTGGCAGGGATCTCGTGTGAACACTTCCTCCGGGCCACTCTCTGTGCTCTTCAGGCTTCCTGCTCTCCCTAGAGTCCTCACTTGTATACCTTTCCCTCCATTTCCACCTTCTTGTCTCTCTGCCCTCTGGAGGCCTTCTCTCTCATCTAACAGACTGTTTCTAAACCCAGTGTGGGTCCTGGGCCCTGAGGCGGCTCCTTTACTCAGCTTCTTCTGCCTGGAGCAGAGGGAAGAGGCGGCACCCTGGAGCAAGCCAGAGACTCACTTGTGATCACCAGACAAGAACCTCCACATCACCTGTCCTCTCAATCCACGGGATTTTCTAGGGTTTTGTGGTCTTAAAACATTAAAGTGGTTTTTACTAGATATTTCCTTTGCATTCCTGGCTTTCAGTGTAAGTTTGTCTCCTCAATGAATGACTGAATTTTCATCTCCATTCAAGCTTCAGGAATTCTGTTGCCATTTCCTTTTGCCTTGCTGTTTCTTATCTGATCTGATGGGCCCTTGTGGAGATATGTCTTCTTTCTACCCTCAATATCTTGTACACAGCATACTAAACTGCTACCTGTAAGAAAACGTTTATAAGAAGAAAATGCTATTTGGAAAGAAGAAAGCTACGAATTGGTGGGATTCATTCTGGTTTTGACTGAAGAGTCAATGTCAGAGAGAAGGATGACATTTCTACTGCTGGTCTGAAATGAGAGTGTATCACCTCACTAGAAAGCCATCCTTCCATGATGGGACACTGGGCAGCAGAAGGTAGGTATCTGTAGAAAGAACTGCAGCTCATATAATGAGGGATTGTTGTCCTTAATGTACTATGTTGTCTCTCATCTCTTGGTTATCTCATATGTTACAGTGTTTTACCTTGTTATCTGATATATTGTATATATGCTTATTTGAAATAGGATAGGGAAGGGGGAAAACAAGATGAGGGGCTGGGGTCGGGGGATGGAAATGGGGACCAAGACATGAGAAAGGGTATCAATGTATGGGAAGTAATGCACCTTCTATCTGGTGAATATAATGTAACCCTTCTATTAATTACAATAAAAGATATATGAAAAAAGGAAAGAACTGCAGCTTAGAACTGCAGGTTAGATTGTTAATCCTGTAGAGCTGGGGAGAGATGGGGGAAGAGTTTCCATTGCTGGGCCCGGTTCAGTCAGCAAGCCTAAGGGTAGGGTGGCTTTCGTGTGTGACACGTACAGAAGCTCGATGTGCTGCATCAAGAGAAGAAAGGCAGGGGCGCTACACGCCATTGATGGAACAAATTCATTATTTTTATACACAAGGCTAAAATGTTATCATTCAGCCCAGAACTAAGGGCCACTTCTGCTCCTCCACTTACCAATGGTTGTCAAAAATCGTCTGAGTGACTGAAGTGTCAAAAAATAATGCATTGGGACTAATGGATTCCAGGCTACAGAGGTATTGTGTTCACATCCTATTGCTACATTGGCCTTTAAAGAAAAGATTCTATAGAGAAGTATTTGGAAACCTTGGTTTGTATCAAAAAGCATCCTCTACCTATCTGCTTTTGCTCTCCAAGCAGGGTGATAATGAGTTCCTGCTTTTAGAAATACCACCAAATGCCCTTTCAAGCACTTATCAGCACTAGAACTCGGAATGAGCCAGTGCTTCATATTTCGGGCTCACTGGCTCAGATCTATTATTTTCTTCCACACTTCTGTGTGTCACTGCTCTATTTTTCCTGAGCCATGGTCTATTTTTGTGTGTGTATTAGTCTAACTGCTCCCAGTCATTTTCTCTCACTGTTGAGCATTCCAATGTGTCCTACACTCTTGGCATTGGAAGCGGCCCACGGCTTCTATTTCAGTGATTTGTAAAAAGCTATTTCATCTCCAGAAACAATACTGCCAGTCACCTCAAGTAGCCCTGGCCTATTTATTTCTTATAAATATTACAAAAGGGACTTGCAGCTTGCCTTCTCAGATCTTTATTTAGTTCTGTTAGCCTAACTATATTTTGGCAAGTGTTTCTCCTCAGTGTACAAGGAAAGTTATGTTTCTGGTAAGTTAGTGCGTATGTGTGTGTGGTGTGTTGTATTCCTTAATGTTTGAGTCTTTGACATTTTTATGCCTCTGTTTTTTAGTTTCTTCTCTGGTGGGGTTCAGGGCCACTGTCTGCGTTGTTGTAAGTAGCAGGTTCAGGGGTTCTGAGGCGATAATGGAGATATAGAGTCATGTTCCACTCTAGAGAGCCGAAGTCCTCCCTTCGTCAAGCTTCTTTCCTATGCACTGGCTGTTGTCCTGACCATGGGAAGGTGTGGGGCCCAAGGAATCTATAAAGAAGATTTTGGTAATATTACCTAAAATGCTCCCTGCAATCTGATGCTTAGAACACATCATTTACATACTTATTGAATGCCCATGTCGGATGTGTGTTTTTTTTAATTAACATATTGAGATGACTTTTAAAAATTAACATATTGAGATGACTTTTAAAAATTAACATATTGGGATGACTTTGAGATGTTAGGGGTTTTCTTTACTGCTTGATCCGTATTTCAGCAAACAAGCTAAAATTGCAACTTTATCGAATAACACTTTTGACATCTTTCTTTCTCTCTTTCTTTCTTTCTCTCTCTCTTTCTTTCTGTCTCTCTCTTTCTTTCTTTCTCTCTCTCTTTCTTTCTTTCTCTCTCTCTTTCTTTCTTTCTCTTTCTTTCTTTCTCTTTCTTTCTTTCTTTCTTTCTTTCTTTCTTTCTTTCTTTCTTTCTTTCTTTCTTGCTTTCTCTCAGTAGGCAGTGTTATTCCCTTTTCTCTGTTACCTCATTTCTAAGGAAATTATTACAACCAGCCTAAAATATGGGGTTATGGTAAGACAAATGTAACCCACTCTCCTCATTTTTTTATACAGTTTTCTCCCTGTAAGTAGGTATGGTCGACTGTCTGGAAAAGAAAAGTCTTATATCTGATAACACCTTCTGCGATTTGTCAATGGCATTGCAAAGTATGAAGTGGAGGGCTTCTTTTCATGGTTGTTTCTGTCGTTCTCATTTCCTAGGGTCTCCTCATTCTCAGATGCAACAATTATCTTCCTGAAGCACTTAGGGAGAAGAGGTTGGATTAGAATAAGCAAGTCTTGCAAGATGAAGAGATTTATCACATTGGATGTTATTGAAAATGCTAAGGGTGTCACATCAATACTTTGATCTGACAGTACATCAGAAAAATAGCTTGTTTTTTTTCCTGATGATGCAGTTATTAACTCGGTGCCACATCTTTTCTCGAGTTAGCAGGCAAGCTGCATCTAAGCCACATTCCCAGTCCTTTATTTCTTTTCTTTTCTTCTTCTTTTTTTTGTAGGTCATGGGGCTTGAACTGTGGGCCTGGGTGTTGTCCCTGAGCTCTTCAGTTTAAGGCTACCACCCTACCCTTGAGCCACAGTGCCACTTCTGGTTTTCTAGTGGTTAATTGGAGACAAGATTCTCATGGTCTTTTGTGCCCAGGCTGACTTTGAACCATGATCTCAGATCTCAGCCTCCTGAGTAGCTAGGATTACAGGCATGAGCCATGTAGTATTTTTCTCCCCCCATGAGGTGACTCTGGACTGTGATCCTCCTACCTATGGCCTCCCATGTAGTTGAGAGCCATACATCGTCAACAGGTTCAATTGACTGATGTAGATAAGACCCTGTGATCTTTGTGGCCTGGCTTCCTGAGTCACTGAGATGACAAGCCTGGGTCTGGTGTAGAAAAGGAACATTTAACCGAGCATGCCTGGGTCCCCAAGCTTCTAATTACTCCAAAGTCCTCCCTCTAGCACGTCCCTCATGGTTTCTCATCCTTCTTTTTCATTCTTCTCCCAGTAGCAGGACTCCGTAGGGACCCCCATTCCCCACCACAGAGAACAGGAGAGAAACCCCGGAAGCTCTGCTGGCATTTCAGCCATATGACTTCAAGGAAGGAAGGAGCCACACAATTCATATTTCTTTGACAAAACTTTAATTAGAAAACCAGACATCTGATTATAAAAATTACACAAGCTGATAAATCTTGGTAAGTTATAGAGAGAATAATTTTATGAACATTTTTGTACCTAATAGAAAAAGTTAAAATAATTAACAGCATTCATCAGATTAATTGTGTTTTCACATGGTCTTCTAATATAAAAAGCATGTAGATACCAACTTTTTTAGAAATCCACATACATCTGTAGTAGCTTTTCATAATGGGAAGGTACGAGTTTTGTGTTTAGATAATGATATTAACAGTTTGGCAATGAATCTAAACTGTCACAGCTACAGCACGACAAAATTTGTGATCCAGATGGCTTAAGGGAACTTCAGAGATGGTTGGCTTTGGCCAAAATGACCTTTTGAAGAAAATCTAGACAGAAGAATTCATATCTCATACCTGAAAAATATTACAATGTTTCTAAATAACCCCATTTTCTTGTTTTTCAACAGTTTTGTATCCAAGTGGAACTGTGTGCTGCTGCATTGTACTGTCTGTGGAAAATAACATGACATCAGCAGAAAATCAGAACTTTATTCTCTTCCCTAGGCTAGTAAGGATAGATACCCACAGACGACAAAATGTTGCAAGAAATCTTCCTTTTCATAGGTGATCTTCCCTTTAATAAAAAAAAAATCATGTTGTTTCTTAACATTTCTCTTCTGGGAGCAAGTTAGCATCACACTGACTTTTCCATCATGGCCTATGGCAAGATAAAAATGGCTTTTTATCTGAACAATAATTGAAGAGTCGAATGACATGACATAGTCACGTGGAATGTCTACACGTCTTTATTGCACCCCGAGTAGTTCAGTATTGCATTGCAGTGATGGCTCACTTCCTTTCTCTATCTACGCTGCTTATCTCATAGTGCTTTGGTTTAAGGGGCTCCTCTTTCTCAGTAAGAGCTTCCTTATTTTCATCAGGGAAGTGGCCATAACAGAGTGGTAAAGTCACGTCAGGAAGGGAACTCTGTCCCCGCCATGTGTACAGATAGTGAACTGAGAAGGGCCATTACTGCGTTTACTGGCGCCAGTTGGCATTTTCACACCCACATTCTAAATTTTATTTCATTTTAACAACTTGAAATTATGAGGACACTGTATCAGGACCTTGAGGACCAGGGATAAAGAAACTATGGATTAACCTTATTTTTCATTCTTGAGCCCAAATCTAAGTACACATGTTTCTGGAGCTTTTAGTTGATTGAGCTTGTCAGCTGGAGTGACAGGAATGTGCCATCTAGGGACACCCAACCTTGAGTGCAGACTCGTGGACACACTTTAGAAAGAGCTGGACTGAGTTAATGACGTTGGTGAGAGCACTGAATCAATATTGCAATCATTTAAGGACAGAGAGAGATTGCAAATATGAACAGGCCTGATTTTATGGCAGACATACCTCAATTTTGAAGTTGGAAACAATAGCAAGAAGAAATATCTCATTTTAGCATCTAATATTTACCCCCCTCCCATAGCAAATTTACCCTGTCAGATAAAGCAATAGGTACAAGAGAGATCTGGACCTGTTCAGCCTACTACAGCATCAAGATCGCAGTGAATAAAAGTATAAGCAGGCATTTCAGCTGAGTGTCAAACAGAACTAAAATCATTCATGGAAATCAAAGCTATCATGGCTTCTCAGAAGCTCTAACAATTTCAGAGAGCTGAGCACATGCTGAAACCAGGGTACAATCATTCAGAGCCATTAATTCCCAGCACAAATAACTCAGTGCTCCAGCAATATAAATTGCAAGTCATTTTGAAAAGATTATATTAGGGTTAAACTAAGACACACACACACACACACACACACACACACACACACACACACACACACTCGCCATTTGGGACAAATGACATTTGCTGAGTGAATCGGAACTTCAATAGATGGAATTGAGCAATACTTTTACTGGTGTTAAGGGAACTAAAACACATTCCATACAGGAAAGAAAAAGTTAGAAGCTCAGGAAGTTCTAGGAGAAAGAAGATCAACACATAATTATTACCTTTGTACAGAAAATACTGCTTGCATTCCTGTCGCGACAAAGAATTTAAGCCACCCAATTACTCCTTAATTCTTACAGTTATTAGAGGACTTGTTAATGATCTTACAGAGCCTGTGATTTAATGACAAGCATATGTTTTGGGGACTAACCAATGAATCATTAAACATGCATTTGGGAACAGCAGGTAAAATGTCAATAAATTATTCATTCATAGGGAAGGAAGAAAGATACATTGTTTTTCTCATGCTTTTGACAGGCTGGCTTTTTGTGCTTGTGTGGCAACACTTACATTCCAGCTAGAAATGGTTTGAGGAAGATTTCTTGTTTCTTCCTTAGCTTAATAAGAAGAATCATAGCCATTGCTCCCACTTGAATTTATGGCTGCCAGGACAATCTCGCCATGTTTCCACCATGTTTCTGTTCCTTTCCACTGACAAGTTGGGTAAGGAAGGGGTCCCTGCTCTGTTAAAGGAAATTATGGCTTTTGTTAAAATGTAAGCTGCTGATAAGTGCTTGAGGGAGCGCAAGGCTAGGTGTTAATGTGAATCACCAGGGAGACCTTCAAATGTATTAGTGAATGTGCCTTGACATGACTTGCTAAGGAATAAGATTGGCTTCAACTGCACAAGTGAAATCTGTGAGGCTTTCCAGGCCCCTGGATGTCCCTCATATGATGTTTCTCTTCGTTTACCAATTGACTCTGCCCTTAAGTATACACCATGTAAGTGATTTGCTGCTCATGGCTATTTCCTGGTTAGCATCTTACAACGGATGAAGAGGCCTCAAGAGAAGAAACCGTGCCATTCCTTGCCTCCATCCTCTCAAGTGCTCTATGTGACCAAATGACACGAACGCACGAAGAAAATAAAAATTATACATTTCAACAGAACAGTAGACGTTTAAATCATTTTGAGTACTTAGACTTTGGGCCATGTTAAAAAAAATCATTAAAAAAATGCCAATACTGGGGCTTGAACTCAGGACCTCATATTCTCACTCAGCTGTTTTCACTCACAGCTGGTGCTCTGCCACTTGAGCCACGTGGTCTAGTTCCGGCTTTGAAGGAATTAATTGAAGATAAGAATCTTGTAAATGCGTATGTCCTAGCTATCTCAGAGCAGCCACGGTCCTCAGATCTCTGCATCCAGAGTAGCTAAGAGTACAAGCATGAACCACTCATGCCAGGCTAAGCAACCCTTCTGCTTATGCCTTAGTCATGTCCATGGTAAACTGATGGCCTTTTGTAATGTGGTCCTTCCTTCCTTCCTTCCTTCCTTCCTTCCTTCCTTCCTTCCTTCCTTCCTTCGTGTCTTCATTTCTTCCTTTCATCAGAATTCTTGCTTGACTGTTACCTTTATTTGCCATTGCCCCTTCCTTTAGGGTAGAATCTTTTCACACTCATATTGAATAGTTTATTTTAGTATATTAACTTTAACCAGAAAGGTTTATACCTTTAAGTTTGTGCCTTTTTTATTTAATACAGTAATTGATTGATTAGGATGTCCTTGTCTTGAAACTTATCATTTTATCCAAAAAGAATGCAGCACTCACCTAAATTTCTTTCCATCAAAAAATGTGATAGAATAACTTCTATTATTGAAAGCCAATACAAACTAAGAATTTTGAACAATTTTTTGATTAGGTTAATTTCTGTCATAAGATATATCTGGAATTTGCATTGTCTTCATAGCACTAATCTTTCAGTTAAGGCAAATCTGTAACTTTAGTTTCTCCTCTCTACTAGACATTATCTTATTATTCTGAGCAATCTGAACACCATTTTTTCCCTAAGTAGAGAGATCATGCACACTACAGGTTTTTCATGAATCTTTCTTGGGCAGATTAGTAACTCAATGATATGGCTGATTTATGTCATTTTATTTTGCCAGTTTCCCTGTAACATTTCCAACTGATGAAAAGCTTCTTCCAGCCAACAACTAGTGTTTTAATCAACCTTGAGTTGTGACTTCCAGATATTAGGAACAATTAAAAAAAACAAAACCTCGTAATATTTACTCGTAGTGCTTTTAAAAGAAACCCCAAGGAACATTTGGGAAGGGAATTTTGGCTTTTAGAAATATTTTGTATATGCCTCTGCTATGAGTTTCAATAACATTTTCCCTTTTTAAAATTTTAGTGGCCATTCAGATTTCAAAATGGTTCTTGTTAAGACAGGACCAGAAACACCTTCAGATGCTCTGGGCTTTGATTGAACCTAGCATTTCCCCCTTACAGGCATATCTGTCAATGCTCCTTTTGTGTTTAATTTGGTACTTAATGATGGCACTTGCAGGGAGAGATCAAAACGTTGGGGAATGTCACATGCAGATGTGTTTGAGACTTTGGAGGGCAGTGGCTGTTACCAACTGGACTGGTTTGAAAGATCATCCCTTTATAAGGAACAAAAAGGAAAACAAATTTTTTCCACACAGGCAACAATGTGAATATTGCTAAGGTCCTTGGAAAAATGTATTCCATTACAAAGCCCAGACATTAGCTTCCTTAATGGATTGGCTAAACTGTCACCGTGCCATATGCGAAACAAGCTTCTGCTATTATTTAGTATAGCAATAGAATATCATTCAGATTCACTCCTTCTGGGTCATGTTCCTTACCTGGCTCACACGCTGCATTTTAGGAGTTGTTAAATTCAGCAAATTAAAAAAAAATTTACAGAATGACCAGTTAAATTCACCTCTTAGCAAAGCAACAGCCCATGCACGTTCCGTGTTTTCTCCAGAAACTTGAACTTCCAATCAAACTGCTCTGTACCAAGCCTTCTCTAAAATGATATATTCTTACCCCCTTCATAGGTTTCTGAGTGTATTTGTCATCCACAGATTCTTCAGGCCCAGCGCTGGAGTTCTTAGTAGCCGTGCATATGTTTCAGCAGCGGGAAGATTTGGCACACACACCGCGGTTCAGGTAGATCTGTTTCTATGGCCTGATTGTCCTTCGCACTTTGACCATGCTGCTTCTTGAGCCTATTTCTTGTTTAGAAGTGGGATCTTGACCTCTCTCTCCATTCCTGGGCACACTTAGACCAGTTGTTCTCAGAATATCTATCCCTGTCTACACATTGCCCTTTTAGTACATTTTAAAGTGGAGCCTTCCAGACCAGTTGCATTCGTGTCACTGGGGAACTTGTTAGCAAGACCCATTTTTAGTCCACAGCTCTGGCATGCTGAATTGGGCATTCTGGGGGTGAGACGAAGCAATCTGTGGCCCAAGTTCCCAGGCAATTCGGATGCAGGTCATGTTTGAGACTCCCGAGCCCTCCACTGACATACTTTAATTATAGTTGTCAGTGACTATCTCACCTACTACCTTCCTTCTCCCAAGTCTTTAGTGTTGGGTTGTAGCTGCCCTAGCTTTCTCTCTGCATGCTTTCTCAGTGACAGGCAAATACAGGATGGAGAATAAATGAAGGAGAGTGAGCTACCTGGAGGAGTCCTGACTCACCGGGCCGTCTCGTTGCTGTCAGCATGTTGCATAGTCTTGCCACACCAAGATTCAACTGAGTTTGAATTTTCTCAAGCATGTTATTTGCTCATATGTTTTATTTAGTCTAGAGTGGAATATAAAGGGTTCATATAAACTGTTCTCTGGACATTTAGGTGGTAATATTGAAGCACATGCATTTATAAATGTAGATTGTTTGACAACACAATTATTCTAGAGGGAGAGTATTGTATTAAATAGAACCAGATCATCTGTGAAACTGTTTTGTGTCAGATGCACTGTGAATATTTCCTTTTTCTCATATATATACAACCATAGCCATATCTGCTGAGTAAAAACAACACTATAGTATCTTTATGGTGGGATTAAAGACAGAATAGAACTTGTATGGCTAAAGATCAGATCTGTAATGTGGACAAATTCTTCCTAACTTAAACATTTGGATGACCAAAGTGATTGTTCAGTAGAGACAGATTTTCTGATGGCTTTGAAGTAATAGTTCTGCAAATAAAAACAAAACACTGTGTACCTCAAATCCATAGGTATGTGACCAAGACGACACAAGTGCCATGGTAAAAAGATCATGAGTGAAGGATCCACACATTTCAACGTCTAATGGTAAAGTCTGTAACTAGTTTGAAGAAGCACATGCACTACTTCTAAGTATTAATTGGCATAATACCATATTCTGGAGCTTTGAATATGCAAAACTTCTTATTAGAGGAGGGGAATAGGATCAAACTACATTATATGCATGGAAGGAAGTATGATGATCAAGCCATTGCTATGTATAATTGAATATACGACAGAAAGAAGCTCTTGGATATCCGATTTGGTGAGGGTGGCAGCTTTTGTGCAATAATATTCATTTACTTCTTCCTTTTGTTTTTAACTTCAGAATTTTGGACCATGGTTAATATTTCTCATTGGCAATGACAGTATTCTCCTCCATTTGCTCTTCCATTCATCTTGACAGAGCAATACTTCTAAGTGTTGATTCTAGTCATGATAAGTTGGAAAAGTACTTCGAGAATCCAGAAGATGAAATGTAAATTCCTCAGCACGATGCTCTTTGGATCCCAGGCTGCTTCCTGGCTGTGCAAATGCAGTTCCTCTATGGACAGCTCACATCCACACTGCATTGCGCGTGGAGGCCACAGACTGCGTCCTTCCCTTTGCTCCTGGTGATGGCTCAGACCAAGCACATCACGCACGATGCTAGGAGCTGTACGTCATCTGAAGTGCACACGTCAGTGTGATTCACTCCCGCTGCCATGGACTCTACCAGCAAGAATCGCTTTGCCTTTGGGTATCCATTTGGGAACTCTACATACATAATTTTGTCTTGGGATTTTTTTGGAGGGGTGGGGGACATGCTTTTCTAGGTAGCTAAGGCTGGCCTCAACTTGCAATCCTTCTGCCTCACCCTCCTGAATACTGAGATTTTAGGGATGCATCACCATGTTGGCTTTTGACTTAAACAACAGTCAATAAAGAAAACTTCACGCAGATTAGGTCTTTTATTAGGACTCACTTGATTAAATCTGTTCACTTGGTAGTCTAGACCAGTAGTTTTGAAATTCAGCTACACATATAAATTTCTCGCTGACAAAACCAGAGAGTGACTAGAGCTACTGGTTTGATTGGCCTTATATACACTTGAGGGCAGGGAAGCTTTGAAAATCTCCCTAGGTTGCTGTGATAACAGCAGATTTTTCCAGGCCACTGGCTGTGCTGATCCTGAGATTATCCATCCACAATGCCTGTGGGAGTCTGTTTGTTGGTTTTAGTCCACTTTGGTGGCTTGGTTGGCAGCTCTTGACTTCTCAGCTCTGTGAACAGATGGCCTGTTGAACCATTTCCAAACCAAGACTCCCCAAACGAACTCCACCCTCCCTGTCATTCAAGGAAATGCTCATTTCAGGTTTAGAGATGAAAATCCCTCCCTTCAAACTTTGAAGAATCCTCATGTCTGCTTTTTTTAGTTAAAACTAATACCTTTACTACAAAGCAGTGGTCAATATAAACAAGCTCATTTTATTCTCCACTATGCACATATATTATATCTCACTGTGATTTCCAGAAAGAGCAAAAATGAGTCATAAGTGATTTGAAGAAAAACAGTGTCAAGCACTTAAACTAATGCATTGTCTTAAAATTTGCATTTAGAAAAGAACAAGGGGAGGGAAAAGAGGAGAAAACTATGCCATTATGTCTCACCACATAAAATTTGCATTTATACATCTTTCACAAGTACCTTTCATGCTGGTTTAAGATAGAGGAAAATGATTCACTGTCCCATAGGAGTGTAGAGCTTGTTTATGATGATGTATTCCTTTTCAAAATCATCTCTAAGTAGGGATTCTACTCTCTCTCCTATTAAACCAATAGTATTTGACTTGTTAACAATGTAATATTAAGAGATGGTTAATTTTGACGTCCTACTTGGGCTTCATTTCCTGGAGAACTTGGGAGCCAGTGGACCGGGTCATTCTCTCCCTCTTACATTTTGAGTGTCACCTGGTCTGTGTGTGGTGATCTGGCATGGAGTCAGAACACAGACGGGGCCTCAGAACCAGGGGATTCAAACCCATGCCATGAATGGGCTCTGGCAACCACTACTATTCTAAACAAGAAGAGCTGTAAAATGTACACCACATCACCAAACATTTGGACCTTTCCCTTGGACAGGCAAAATACAGAACTTACGATGGTAGTGCTTGCATTCCATAAACTTTTCACTGTCTTCAAACCCAAGAATACATCTCAGAAAAGGCTCTTCCTTAATGAACTGACTTTCAACAGAGTGCCGTATTCTGTTACTCTGATGGCTGCTTTCCTTTGCCACCTGCAGCCACTCTATTCTTCATGCTGGACAACCCAGTGGCTTTCCACATTCTGTGCATTCTTGTATATGTCATTTTCTTTCAGTCTGGGATGTTGGTCTTGCAGTATCCTCCATGTGATGAGTTCAAAACCTCTCCCTGGGTCTTCTAGCCAGAGCTTCATCAACAGATTCTATAAGTCTCAAGTCAGGAGGTCTGGCACTGCTATTTTTTTTTCTTGCAGCCTACTACACAGGCCAATACTGGCGTGCATTTGCGGAGTGAGGGGTATAATTCATAGCAAACCAGGAGTGCTTCAGAAACCCACCATAACAAACTGCAGTCCTGAGTGCCACTGAATTCCATAGCCTGTCATTTAAGGGGATAACAGCCAGGCATCTTTTAGAATTCTCTATATTTTACTATTTTCCCCATCCTTTCCAATATGTTCAACAAAAGAAAACACAGGAAATCAATAATCAGAAACCAAGTAGGACCAAAAAATTGCTCAATTATGTAGGACCTTCTCAAAAGTTTGCCCTTGCATTGCATTTTTGTCTGCTAATATCTTTTTATGATATCACTCCTACTCTTTGATACTGTTCTTTATATTAAATCACATGCCATTTTATCTATCAAGATAAGCATCCTAACCCTAAGCTCTAGTGCATCACCCATCAGAAAAGACAGTAAATTCTGACCAAGCTGGGAGTTTTCTTTTATACAATGGCCTACTCTTGTACAATGGGATATAAAAGAAAAATACCAGAAAATAAAACCCTCCAAATACATGTTCTCTTGTGGGTTGAGATTTTGAGGCCACAAATAAAAGAAGAGCAGGTTTGAAGAAATTCAGTATATATCCTAAAACTAAGTGAAGGAAGGGGCTGGATTGGGAGGGCTGGGTGAGAATGTGGAAAGTCACTAACCAAACTGCACTGGATTCATAAACTGCTTTGGTGAATGGCAACTCCTTTGTACAACTACTTAAAGATGATAAAAATATTCAAAAAAGTCATTTCAATATGCCTCAATTTCTCTAAGAATGAGTTCTTTCATTTTATTTTTTGTTTTTCTGGGGGGGCAGTCCTGGGCTTGAACTCAGGGCCTGAGCACTGTCCTTGGGCTTTCCTCAAGGCTAGAGCTCTACCACTTGAGCCACAGCACCACTTCCAGTTTTTTTCTATACAGGTGGTACTATATACGGGTGGAATCTAACCCAGGTCTTTATGCAAACACTCTTACCAGTAGGCCAAACTCCTGGCCCAAGAATAAGTTATTTTTTAAGAAATAACAAACGTTGAATATATTTCAACCAAGGAAGACAAACTGAAAAACAAGCCAAATTAAAACATTAACTTTGGCCAAGAAAATGGATAATGAATCAGTTATTTCTAATAAACTAAGGCACCATTGTTATTGAAATGACATAGAAAACTATTAAGTGAAACACATATTTTTGTTTTGTAAACGATGTCAATAATAGGAATCATTCTGAATTATAAGTCCTTTTATATTTTGTGCTAGTACTAGGGGTTGAACTCAGGGCCTGGGTGCTGTCTCTAAGCTTTTTGTTTTCCCCTTAGACCTGGCACTCTACCATTTGAACCACAGCACCACTTCCGGCATTTTGGTGGTTAATTAGAGGTAAGTCTCAGAGACTTTCCTGCCTGTGCCGGCTTTTAACTGTGAGCCTTACAACTCTGCCTCTTGACTGGCCAGGTTGACAGGTGTGAGCCAGTGGTATCTGACTTGGAATGACAAATCTTTTAAGTAGATGGGGGTTAATTGTTTCAAAATAATCTTGTACTAAAGTCCCGTGAATGTTGATTATCCACATATGAATTATTCACAATGCCCCTGGATTCATTGCTTCTTAAAGTAGATTTGAATACTCCCAAGTAAGATCCTGTTGAGTTAAATCACTTGGCGGTGGTTGCAGATAGCTTGTGGGTGAGGCCGTCCTGACCTGTAGCTGGGCAGTAGACAGGAGCTGCACTCCCCAGATTCCACTCGCCACTCGGGATCCCACGTGGACCATACTGTTGTCTTCATCTGCTGTGGCTCTCCCATACTGGGAGAGACAATGGCTGGTGCTACCACAGAAAGCAGGATGTCTTAGGCAGAGTGCACTTGGGCCAGTTAAGTTCTGCTTTCCATCTGAAGTTACTACAAACACTTAAAAAATTGCATGATGTAGAGATGCTTATGAATTCAGAGACTCATAATGATATCTTTAAAACTTACTGAAGGATTTCTTTTTCAATTTCCTTCAAAGTAAGTCCCTCTCTTAAGAATGTCAGGATAATTGACCGCATCTGGTAGAATCCTTGCTTAGCAGGCAGAAGCAGTGGAGTTCAAACCCCATGCCTGGCAGGAGACACATTAGAATCTATGATTCAAGGATTAAAATTGTGGGGATTATGTGATGTCACACAGTAATGACATAAGATGTGACGCTTGGTAGATTTTAACCTTGGCCTCCGTGAATCTGTCTCTGAAAATTAATCAACCCGAGTTTTTCACTGAGGTTGGATAAGTAAGTTGAGTATAATGACCTTCCATGGCGACATATCCTATTTATGACAAGAAATGTCTAAGAACAATTTAGCTTTTATAACACTTGAAGCTGTGATAAAGAAGAACTACTATAAGCAACTGACATTTGGAACTACAAAGAAATAACAGTATCTTTCATGATTTATACAAATTGTGCCTTATGGGACCGGGAGTTTGGCCTAGTGGTAGAGTGCTTGCCTAGCATGCATGAAGACCCAGGTTCAATTCCTCGGTACCACATACATAGAAAAAAAAGCCAGAAGTGGTGCTGTGGCTCAAGTGGTAGAGCACTAGTCTTGAGAAAGCCATGAGCTCAAGCCTGGGACTGGCAAAAAGGATAAATAAATAAATAATAATAATAAAAAAAACAAAAACAAATTGTGCCTTATTAAGCCTAGTGAAACTAGTTTTTTGTGGCTTTTGTTATGGAAATGGAAGGCTAACTCTATGAATAACTTCATGTAGAAGCTATATGATAAAGGTAAATATGATGACTTTTTTTAAGTAGCTAAGATTTTATTATTTATCTTAGGACTTTTGCTTTGGGTCATTGCAGCATAGAATTCTTAAGTAAAGCAATCCTGAGAAAGTCCACTAAAATCGTTATGTATCATTGTGTTCAAGAATGAAAACAGGGCTGGCCTGTAGCTCAGTGGGAAAGTGCTTGCCTAGCAAGTACAATGTCCTGGTTTGATCCCCAGAACTGAAAAAGAACAGACAAAAAAAAAAGAATGAAAATAATAGTGAAATAATAGCATATTTGGAACATAACTTCCCTTTGAGGTATGTTACTCATTTGTTAGGTGTGAAAATCTATAAGGAATCTTATTTGTCAATTCCTATCATAAAAAACCTGACTTACAAGTTCTTTTTTTAATTATCAAGGATACAGAGAATTTTGCAAGTGGACCTAATGCAGACAATTCATTAGCTTTGAAATAGTATTTTTGTTTTCTTCTTGTTAGGTCTAAATGGCTCCTTGAGTAGCCCTCTAGGTTCAAGAAGGTATTTTCTGATGGAAATACAACAGAGGAAGTACTTTTTTGATATTAGAAGTTATATTGGAAATTCTTCTTTAGGTTTCTTCAGTGAGATGGCCTTGCTGGCACTGGTGTCTCATGGTTTCCTACTTGTTACCATTTGTTAATTTTGTTGTAGAGGTTAGTGTTTGGTATAGCCAAGAAAAAGGAACAATGAGTTCTTGTGTTGGTATTGACTGAACAGGATGTGCACATGCTCTGTTTCTACTTTCCTGCCTACAATGCATGTAGGCATGAGTGAAGAGTATTTCTTCTTACTGGTTTTCTTTTCACCAACAAATCACTTCCCCAGTGGCCCATCTGAGGACTCCAGCTGCAAACAGAGGTACTGTGTCCATTCAGGGAATTGGCATGCCAACTGCTATGCTAGGAACTTCTCTCTTCATATTTGCCTAGGATAACTAAATGAGCAGACTGAGTTCCCCGCCCCCCGCCCAGCTGATAGCATTTCACTAACATTTGTTGTAGATCATTTAATTTCTTTTTATGTACTTATTTTATTCATTTATTTTTCTTTGTGGTACTGGGGCTTGAACTCAAGGTCTCCTATTTGCTTGCAAAGTGCTCTAGCACTTAAACCATGCCCCTAGCCCTGTTTGCTTTAATTTACAAGATAGGGTCTCATGCTTTTGCCCCAACCAGTTTCATACTGTTTTTATCATTTTCTCCCAAGTAGCTGAGGTAACAGGCGTGCTTCATCACTCAGGAGAATTCCTGACATAGAATCAGTGCTAGTGTTTTAAACCTGGGCTGACTGAAAATCAAGATCCTCCTATCTTCGCTTCCAGAGAAACATGACCACAGGTCAAAGTCAGCATCTCTTTCTGAGTTCCCTTGCTCTGGCATGTCTGTAAAGAGACAGCTGGACAACTGTCGTGAGTGATGTCATATTCATGGATATTTCCTGTTAATGAGAATGTCTGAGTGGGTCTGCACGTCAGGACGTTCATTATACTTTAATCCTGTCCAAATCCCCAAAGCAAATGTGCATCAGGGAGGAGTGATTAAATGCATTGTACTCATGAACTGATAGGTTGAATGGCGACCTTTCTGTGCATCCACTTGTAGATAATAAAAAAATACAATAATTTTAAAAGGGAGTTGATAAATACTGCTTTGTGGCATTATGATATTGCCATTTACTCAAAAGCTGCATGCTAGCTCATCTTCAGATAACTTTATGAGGTAGCTAGAGAGACTCCCCTGCCCTTTCCAAGCAGTGATATAGTTCCTACATAAGAGCAAGAGAGTCTATTGCTGAAAAACATGCATAATTAAGAGAAAATAAAGTTGTTGCTTAAGCTCTGCCTCAACTTTCAGTGTTTGCCTTTGCAAGCCTAATTTATTGCTAGATTTTCCTTATGCTACATCAAAATAAGTGTACTAGGAAACATAAGAGTATGACAATCTCCTGATTTTTATTTTTGTTGTTTTGTCAGTTGTGGAGATTGAACGCAGGGCTGGATGGTTCCCCACAGCTCTTTTGGTTCATGGCTGGCATTCTACCACTTTGAGCCACAGCGCCACTTGCAGTTTTCTGGGGATTTGTTGAAGAAAAGAATCTCATGAACTTTCCTGCCTGGGTTAGTGTTGAACCAAGACCCTCAGATCTCAGCCTTCTGAGGATTACAGGTGTGGACCGCCAGCAGCCAGCTACAATCTTCTGTTGTTTTCCTTCCAGCTCTATCAAAATGACTATTAGTATCCAGCAAATACACCAAATATAGTACTGTAAGTGATTTCAGACTATAGGGAAAGATATCATCAGACATCTTAACTTAGACAATTTAAATACTCTTCATAATATAGTATGCCTCCACCAATTAAATCTCTCCATTCTGGAAAGTCACACATTTGTCATAAACTCCACTGATCTTAATCCTGTTGGTCTATTTTAGTTATAGAAAGGTGACTTCCTCAATGAAATTTCCCCAAAATATTGAAATACTTATTCTCAATTGAGTGGATTGGGTCCTATGGATAATAACTCTAATCACGGTGCCAAGGCAAGAGAAGAAATGTTACGTCCAACATGAGCTGTTTGGGAAACTGGAGCAAAATTATAAATAACTTGAAAAAGTCCAAGTTCAGATGGGGACAAGCAAGTTTCGCTTCCTAGCCTCCTCATGTTTCTTTCTCCTAACAAAACTTAGTAATTAACACAACTTAGAGGAATTGTCTTAGGGAAAATTCAACTGGGCAAAATAGCAGGGAATGGCTTTGTCTATCTTATAAAAGTGCAAAAATTAGCAGTGATTGATTTCTGTGTAGAAATACTTCGTTGTAATATATATATGTATATGTATATATATATATATATCAGATAGAACTTCCCAGCTTACAGGCTAAGCCTTTTCTTAAAAATTGTACTGTTAGAGCTGCAGAAGAGTTAAGATGTGATCCATCCATGAAGTACATATTTATACCATTGTTATTCCTGTGGTTCATTTTGCATTTCACAAAAGTACAAAAAAAAAACCTGACTGAAGCAATCATTTGCTTTTTGTCTTTCCCTTGCCATCTATTCTGTTAATATCTTTGTGAGCCTATGTATTGTTCTTTTGGAGTTGTTTTGCATTTCACAAGAGAAGTACAGAAAAACTGACTAAAACAATCAATTCAATTGTATTTCTCCCTTGTCTAGCCTTGATCCAGGCAGTTGGCACATCCACGCTGGAAACCAGCGAGGTTTTCATGGATGCTAACTTGAAACCTCTTCGCAAAGTGCCTCCTTTGTGCTTTATTGTCACTCATGAAGGATCTATGGCTTCAGTTCCTGCTTTGAAATCCAGTCCAAGCACCCTTCCAGTGGGGTATGTTTGCACATAACCAAGTTTAGTAGCGGTTAAAAAGCTATAGTTTTGAGGCACTGTATGATTCTCTGTGCTGTGTTCTAAACCGTAAAATGTGTACAATCACTTCTCCCGTCTAGCCACATCTATATGCAGATATCCTGATTTCTGAGACATAGGCCTGTCTACCTGTCAACATTCTTTTAATCTCATTCCAGACACTGTGGCTAATCTGATGCCACCCAATTAAAAGACAGAAGACTATGTCTTTCCTTCCAACTAAAACATGATGGTAGGTAAACCTGAGAGCTTTAATTTAAAAATCAAAGTGATTTACCACTATCAGACCCACAGGAAACCCTTTCATTCTAGACTTTATAAAGAGAAGCTTTGTTGCTTTCAGTTTTGTTTTGCTTTCATTTTAGTCAGTGTCATTACCGTTACTAGTGTATATTTTCCCTACACCAAATATCTGCCAATGATTGCTTGCAAACAGTCAGCATAAAGCCTTGCACCATGGCGCTCCTGCCCAGTTCTCTGTTTTGATGTCAAATGAGAAGATTTCAACTCAACCATTGACAACATTTTGAGGCATTGTTAATAAAATTTGTCATGGTTTTGCAGTCTCAGAAAGGGCAAGATAGACAGAGAGGGGAGAGAGAGAGAAAGAGACAGAGAGAGAGAGAGACAGAGAGAGAGAGAGAGAGAGGGAGGCAGGGAGGGAGGGAGGGAGGGAGGGGAGGAGGGAGGGAGGGAGGGAGGGAGGGGAGGAGGGAGGGAGAATGAATGAGGGAGCTTCCTTTGAAAGAAATCAAAGTTTATGCTTGAAAATTCTTTCTCATTCACAAATGAAGGAATAATAATTCCCCAGGGACAATCCCTAAACCCCACTTCCATGGTGCTGAATCTTCTGGTTAACTATGATTTTAATAAACAGAATACAGAGGAAGAAGGCTTATTACTGGCCAGTATAAATTCCTAGGCCCTTGCTCTGGAAGTGAGATCTGTTTGCAGTGGACAGTCTAGAAGAGGTGGCTGCCTCATGCTAAGCTGGGAAGACAATTTTGAAATTGCTTCCTGTAAGGATGGAATGTTCTATGGACTTTAGGCTTTCAGACCAAAACCCACAAGGCTTTTATGATAAGGATATGAAAATTTTAATCAAAGGTGCATTGACCCTGAAAATAGCATCTTTTATAATCTATGTATTATTTGTAACAAGGCATGCATAGTGCCATGCATTTATAACTATTTGGTCATAAAAATATGTGACTGTAATTTATGATATTTTCAGTCAACTTATAAAAATACATGTAATTCTGAATGGCAATAGTCCATCTCTAGTTCTAACCACAAGTCTAGAAGGGTTAGCTTGATATGGTAAAGTGCAATGGTTAATTACACAATGGCCATGGCTCTTACACTTGAGCTCAACACACAGAATGGTTTTATGGAGAATTCATCACAATCCTTCTTTTTACAGTACAAGATAAAACCTGTGAGTTTAGTTTCTGAGGAAATAAATGGGAATCAAATGAGACATTCACATACTATAACCACAGAGGACAATAATTCTGTCATGAGATATTCATGCATAACCTTCAAAGAGGTTCAAAGGTATTGCAAAAATTCATGGGCTGACATCTGCACACGTCTTTCATTAAAAAGACCTAAGTGTGGCATAAGATACTCGAACATTTTCTCCAACCTCAGAGATTAAGAATCTAACCATTATTTCATTCTGTAATTTAGGTTGAGTACCTCTTTGAAGCGTGGTGTTATAGAAAGTGGGGTGTATGAGGTTCTTTCTATTTCAAAGTCTCATTGGGGCTGGAGGGGTTTGGGGACAGGGACAAATTCTCATTCAAGTTTCAATACAGATAAGGTGGGGGCTTTTCACACTTTAAAAGCTCTCGCTTTCAGGGAAAAACAAGTTGGTAAATTAAAATATTGAACAAATATAACATGTTTCTCACCATTTTCTTTTGTCCTAGCCTGATATCAGACAAATTTCTAATCTGAAGCCATTTATGTTTCACAAATAGACAATACAGGTGGAATCAACTGGAGAGACCCGCACAAGCCACTGGGAAAGGCCGAAGTGGGTGCTACCTGGAAATCATGATCTCATAGTTTAAGGTGCATCTTGCTACTCAGTAAAGGAGTAAAAGAAACCTTAGAAATCTCTGTTTCACAGTAAGAGTGGGAGGGTGAATGCTGCTCCTTTAGATTTTTCTGGGCTCAAATTGCTTCTGAAGTCTGAGCTAAGGCATTTGGGGGGGAGGGGATGGTGCATTAACTCTTCCAGAACATGGAGTTCTATCTATTTTTGTGAATTATTGCTATGGTTTACTAGAGAGTACCATGGTGTTTTGGAAAAGCTAATGTTCCTTCCAAAATGCTTTCTCCCCAGACAGTTGAACAATGACAAATTGATGTTTGTCCCAGAAACTTTACAGATATAACCAAAAAAGTTCTACCTCGTTTGCACAGAGAGCCTGGGGTTGGCGACAGTCTATTCAAGCCTCCCTGGAGATTTGGCCCCAGGTACCACTGTCCTCATATTCATTTTCGACAACTGGCATGGCTTGTTCTTTCTTTCGTAAACCAGCTGCCAATCGTCTCTGAATCTGAAAAAAATTATGGCAATCAAGACTGAAACCGACCCCAATAGGTCAGCTTTCCAAAAATAAAATAGGTACATGGATGGGGTGTGTAACACAGAATGGAAAGAAGCGCAAAGAGAGCAGAAGCTCTGAACTACTCACCTCCCATTTTTTTTCAGGGATGCGACAGACAGAATGTCATCTTCACAGACGACCGGTGATCAGTGAAAGAGGAATTCCCTCCTCCCTTCCAACCCAGAACTCAAACTGAAACACATCTCAGAAGTATTTCTCTTCAAATATGAGATCATGCTCTCCAGGTTTCTTAGACTACCAGTTTCTCCTGGCATTAGCAGTTCATGAGGTAATGGGCTAGGATTTCCTGCGACATGTCTGGACAAATACAGTGAATAGAATGAGTACGGTGATGGACCAGCTCTTCTCGCTCCTCCTGGATAGAGGCGGTTCTTAATGAACACAACATAGAAGACACAGTTCATTTCCACTGGGAAGGAAAGACTTTCAGGTAGGAGAAAACAAACTCTGCTCAATTAAACTGTTATCTAATCATTTTGCGTCTTAGCATCTGCTTTTCCTTTCTTTTAGCATTCTGGCAAATAATCTGTCATAGCACAATTGTTTCATTATTCCATTCATCTATCAACTTAATCTCCAACGGATGATAACAAGAATGGAGGAGTTGGTGTCTCCTTTTTGGACTTATCTAAGCTCAGATGTTTTATTTTTCTTCGAGAGATAATAATATTCATTCAATTAAAACGGTAGAATCCAAGGTAGTGGGGAATGGGTTTCTTTCAGCTCAAGGAGCTTTCTAGCAGATTTTTATATTCATTGGACATTTGTGCTTTCTTACCTGGAAATGAACTGTGTTACTATGTGACGCAGGAAATGACATTTTCTAGAAATCTTTCTCCAACAAGAAACACGGCGTCAATCCACTTAAGCTCCCAACAGCAGTCTACTGACTAGGTAACTGCATTGGACCTCAGACAAGGGAACAGCTCTAAGAATTCAGCAGCAGGCAGGCTCCGTTAGGACGCCACCTGCAGAGAGTCAAGGAACTACTTCGGGGTAACCAGATCAATGACATAGCAAGAAGTGACACAATTATATTGCTTTAGTTAGTGGGACCACTGCTGCTGTGGTCATGGCCTGGGTTGATATTCTGGGTTAATGCAAGGTACATACTAGAATTAACATCATTAGACTATTTTCTTTGCATTAAGAGCCATCTGATGACGAGTGATGAATGAGGATGGTCTATTTACCTCTACTTCCCAGTGCAAGTTCCCCAGTGATGTTTCCTTTCTTCTATGTTAATGATCTCTATTTGATGATGGTGTACGGTCACCATCTTGAAGTTAGAATGATGTAATTACAGAATACCTCATTTTTGTTTCATACACACACACCTGTATACCCTTCTATGCATACCCATGGAGAGGGGGGGTGAAGTGCTTATTTGCAGATGACCAAGCTCTCTGAAAGTAACATCTCAGCCTGTTAGATATAGAGAACTAGCCAGGGCCAAGGAAAAGCCATCTCAACTATTGAGTTCTAACAAGAGATTTTAAACATCATTCATAGGGAATTAGCTTAAATGCCTTTTGTGTATTTTGCTAGGTCACCCAAAGCTAGCGTCTCAATAACCAACCACATAATCTGTAGAATCTGATGGGTCCGGATTCAAAAATTCTGTTTAGTTCACTTGTCACACAGTTGTGGAACACTCTTGCTGTCTGGACAGTTGACTTGATTTTGAATGGCCACTGATGAGTTGATATACTTGGCTAAAGCTGGTGAGACTTTTCTTAGAGTAAACTTCAGAGTAGCTGCGAATGTACACTTTCTTTAAAACAGGCCTCCATGTGTGGTGAAGAAGACACACTGACATATATGTGTTTGCGGTTATACATAAAATGGGGTGGGAAGACCTTTGGCTTAGACGGGATTAAATATGTACTTCCCAAATGCATAGGTTTCTTTTGAACCAATCTGTGAAACAAACACTCTAGAAACAAATAAACAGACACGAAAAAGCGATATGGCAAGTTTAAAATTTCCTGTGTCCTCTTTGCTATTCGGAGGCTACTTTTCCTCTCCTTTCCATGTCTCCTAAGCATTTTCTCTGTAGAACGAGTTGGACCTTTTGGCCTTCGATGTAAGCACTTCATTGATGGATGGATTCATTCCTCGGAAGAGCTCTAAGATTGCGCTGAGAAACAGATCTTTCCCAGAGAACAAGGATGCAAGTTCCCTCTCTGCTCCTATTCCCTCTTCTCCCCCTTCCCCCAAGAAGCAGCTGTGTCAGAGGAACGCACTCTCCATCTGACTTGCCTGGTCACCTCCGGCCTGCCCAAGCAGCTGAGGTATGGACTCGGCTCGCCCTGCATCGTTGTGCGACATTGGGGAAAGAAAGAAAAAGCGATAAACAGCAAACAAAAAAACCAAATCCATCCATCCATCCATCCATCCATCCATCCTTCCTTCCTTCCTTCCTTTCTTCCTTCCATCCATCCATCCATCCATCCATCCATCCTTCCTTCCTTCCTTCCTTCCATCCATCCATCGGTCTCCGCCTCTCAGACCGTGGTGACGTGATCAGGGTTCTCTTGAATTTCTATGCACTCGATTTCCTCTCTCTCCTTTCGTTTGGCACGTTTCTTCTTCTTGTGGTGCTTCTTGGAAGGGGGGAAAAAGGTTAGGAAGACGGGTAAAATAACAAAACAGTGCAGGAGTGTGCAAGCCCCGGTGAGCAGCAAGCATTTGAACAGTGTGAAGGTCAGGTTCGAAGGCACGAAGAGGAGAGGGACCAAGCCAAGAAGAAAAGAAGTGATATTCTGCAGGATGGCCGTCCCGTGCTCTTGCAGGGAGCTCTTGACGCACTGCGTTCGGGTGTGCTCGGTGGCGAGCACGAAGGTGTACAGCAAGGGCGCACAGTGGTCGACGGCGAAGTTGAGAGCGTAGATAAGGCACAGGACGGAGACGCAGTCCAGGCGGACGTCCCACAGCGCCATGAACCCCAGGACCCCCAGCTCCACCGAGGTCACGCTGAGGATCAGCCAGAGGTTTCCCAGCGGGTGGATGACCAGGAAGAAGGTGAGAACCAACACCAGCAGGACGCCGAAGCCCGCGGTCAGCACGGGCGCCACCACCGACAGGCTGTAGTGGTCCAGGAAGACGAAGGAGGGGTTGAAGACGATGAAGCGGATGCCCCGGGACAGCGCCAGCGGCCGCAGCCGGCCCAGCATCTCCACCACGTCCCTCTGCTGCTCGCGGCCGCCGCTCCGGGCCACCAGGTAGAGGCGGGACGCCACGATGTGGTTCTCCTCGCCGGCCTTGGAGAAGATGATGTCGTTGCGGAAGTGCTGGAACTCGGGCTGCCGCAGGAAGGAGCCCTGCAGGACGCCCAGGAAGTCGCTCTGGTTGTGCGCGCTGATGTTGCGCGCCTGCAGGAACTGGTGGTACTGCTCCACCCAGGACAGCGCCGTGAAGCCGGCGCACAGGCGGCGCAGCTCCTCGCGCACGCTGCGGTTCCAGTACTCCAGCGGCTCGTACACGTAGAAGCCGATCACCGGGCCGTAGGCGCCGAAGTAGCGCCGCTGCACGGCGGCGTAGGCCACGCTGGGCGAGTCGCTGGCCAGGAGGCGGAGCACGTCCGCCCCGTCGCGGATCTGCAAGCACCCCATGAAGGAGAAGGAGGCGTAGATGAGATAGAGGATGACCACGAAGGGCTTCACGTAGATGTTGGTGATCCACTCGTTGTAGTGCTCGCGGAGGAAGTGCTGCAGGAAGTGGTGCTGGTAGGGGTCGGCCTCGGGGTGCGCGGGGGGCGCCGGCGGCGCGGCGGGCGGCGGCGGCGGCGGGGCGCGGGGCGCGGCGCCCATCACTGCCTGGAACCACACCGGCTTGCGCTCCAGGAACTCGGCCGACGGCAGCTTGCAGCAGAAGACGCTGTGGTAGCGGTTCTGCTCCAGCTGCCCGGCGAACACCAGGCAGGAGCCGAAGAAGGAGGACACGTAGAAGTAGTTGAGCAGGATGGAGACGCACATGCCCTGGCAGAACACCTTCACCGCCTCGATGTTGGTGAACGGGCTGGTGCCCAGGCCGAAGGTGACGAGGTACAGGCCGCTGGTGGCCGTGTAGGTCACCATCACGTCCGAGTAGGCGTCCGCCACCCTGTCCTTGAAGGGCAGGGTCTCCTTGGTCCTGCGCCACCCGGATAGGAGTTCGAACACGCCCTTCGTCCCGTGCCCTGCGGGGGAGAGGGGACAGAGACAAGGGGAGAGAGGGGGAGAGCTGGTTGGCTTGGCCTCCCCTGGCCGGCCCCCACCCCTGCCAATCCTCCTCCAATCCTGCGCGCGCCCCGCTCTCCAGATCTGGTGGGGGGGGGGGGGGTCCCGTTTCCACCATTAGCAACCACTCCCTCTTTGGGCAAAAGAAAGCGCGCATCCTCTGTCCCCGTCCACCCAGGAGCTGCAGGCAGCTGTCAGGGCCACGCGCGAATTCCCCCCTGCGCAAGAGCCACCCAGGGCCTCCCAGAGCAGGCGCTCCAGCGGCTCTGCACGACCTCCGGGGCCCTGGACGATCTCCCCGGGGCCCTGCACGATGTCCGGGGTCCTGGACCGGGCCCTGCACGACCTCCGGGGCCCTGGACGATCCTCCCCGGGGCCCTGCACGACCTCTGGGGTCCTGGACGGGGCCCTGGATGACCTCCGCGGCTCGGACGACCTCCGGGACCTGCTGGGTGGCCAAATGGCTTAAAAACCCACAGATTTACTTATTCGACATTGGATGCAAGTAGGAGACAAGAAAATCTGTCTGGTCACACGAAAGCCAGGGCAAGATTTGCCAGGACAAGCGTGAAAGCAGTAGCTACCCTTGGGCTCCTCAAAAGCCCCCCTTCGGCTGGAGGGGACGGGTGAACGGCTGCCTGCTTCACCTGAGCGAGGAATGGCCTTGGTTTGGCCCCTTCGGGACGCGTTAGGTGGAGCTAGCGAAGGTCTAAACCACCAGTGTGCTGGGCTGCTGTGGGCCACAGAGCTGCTATGTTCAGGAACCTGCCAGCTATTAGGAGCTAAGGAAGCAGCTGGGAAAGTGTTATACCCTATCTGTAATTCCTTTTTTCATTCTTCACTTCCCTGGCTTGAATCTATCCATGCTCACCCAGAATAATTCCCCTGGTAACACTGAACTTTGACCTCAGAGCCTCACCCCCTCCTAGACATGTGTTTTACCACACCCCTGGCATTCATAGTTAATTTTGGAGTGAATGGAAACCTCCCTAGATTACTCACAGCCTTGCAGACATAACAGTTCTAAGCAAGATTGTCCTCCTCCTCCTCCTCTTCCTCCTCCTCCTTCTTCCTCTTCTTCTTTGTGAATGGATACAAGCTGTGCTCGGGCTATTCTCCAGGAAAGCTATTAGACAATGGTGCAGCTTAATGACACTAAGTGTCTTAGTTCATAAATCCCTGGAAAATGTATCTTGTGTGGTATCTAGATATCGGAGTTCTGGGTTGCATTCCCATTCGCTAAGTACAGTAAATCCACCTCATTTAGGGATTTAGTGCATGGGATCTCAGTCAGTCTCCCATCAGCATCACTTTTGTTTTCTTCTATACATGATCTGCTGAATTTTCCCCCTGCTCTTCGTTTGGGGAAAGTCTGCCTACCTAAGGCAAAATGTGACCTAAAAGCAAAGCGAAAGTGAAGGTGTTTAGGTTAGAGGGTGGTGTTTTCAGCGGAAGCTGGGTGTCGGGGGACAGAGCGCAACGTCTGCAGTAGAGTTCTGAACCCTCTGAGCATGTGTACATTTTCCTCAAAACCCACCTCTTTGGAAGCATATACCGTGGGTGCCAAGGGCCCAGTCTCCTGCTTTCACAAAGGTGTTGCAATAGCTGCTATCACTTGAAATTTGTGCTGCTGGTGTTTGACAGTAGTTGAACCCACTCGGTTCTTCTTAAATTTTACTTGAGATTTGGGTGTGCATGAAAACGTTTTTGTCCAGCCTGATTTTCAACAAGGGGCATTGTGTGTGACGTAGCGCTGGACCATGCAATGTAACTAACGGTCAGTCATCTAAGGATGTGCATTTGAAAACCACAAGACACATTGTCCTAAACGGTATCATGGCATCCTCAATAATAGCCTCGTCTGCCTTCCGCCGGAATTATTTTTTCTTTTCTTTCCTTCCTTCCTTTCATTTTTTTTTTTAGGAAAATGGAACCTCCATTTGGTGAGCCAATGTAAACAAAGCTTTTATCTGCCATTGAATCTATTCCTGATGATTGCAGGTAAGCTGATTAAAGACACATTGTCTTCTGGGAACTGTTGGAAAGTATTAATGGCTACAGAAGGAAAGTAGGTATTGGAATTCCTATCATGAATGTAAAGGCCACTTATACTCCAAATTTGTCCCTTCTGGCTTTCCAGTCCAAAAATATAAAGATATCCTAGCAACTAGAAAGGGTTAAGATAATTACATTTGGGTAAAAGTCATTTTTTTTTAAAAAGACAATGACCTATTCCTTCCTGTATTTAGTTACAGGCTCAGCATATGTATACTAAATGAAGTTGAATCAAACAACATTAGATATTTATTCATGTCTTTCTCCAGATGCTCTGACCAAACAAATTATCTCTGTTACTATCTTGTCATAAGTAAAATATTAAGATAATGTTACGGTAAGGTAATTGAAAGAGTCCTTTCATTAGAGCATTCCTCTGTGGAAATGAGGACTCATGGGACGTTTGGAGTTGGGGGGAGGGGTGGGAGAGGCCCCGTGGTACTATGTCTCAATCTGGCTTGCCTTTGCTAATGGTCATTTTAATAGAACAAGATCATATTGTTGTTTTATGCGATGCAAAGGACCGTGTGTGTGGAAAACGATTCTAAACCATATTAGATTAAAGAACCACTCTCTAAGAGTGACAGAAATCAGAAACATGATCTCCACACATGACATGCTCTAACCTACCGGTTTAGGCGTTCTGCAGTGTTTCTTGTGGTTCTCCACTCTTTTACTTCTTTCGTGCCTGACCACTTCTGAGAAGCTCAGACTGATTGCTTACCACAGCCAGGGTGTCCTTTCTCTGCCCTGTGCGCATGCCCAGGATGGGTTTTAGACCCCCAGTTTTGCTTATGTGTTGCACCTTGCAATCCTCTCCCTCTCTTGCTGGACGCACTCATCCATTGGTAAGGGGTCATCACTGCCATAAAGCCATCCGTGAAGGTGTAATGATTGTTTTCTATCCATTCACATTAGTTTTGAACCATGAGCAATGTTTTCCCCAGGGTGAGTCAAGTCTTTTGGTGAGATTGCTAATTCTTCAAAAGCAATGCATTTTATGTGACGCTGGTACTGAAAACGTGTTATTTTGTATGCTATTTATTCATTTATTTGTTTATTTATTTAATTGAGGGCCCTGGCTCTGTCCCTGACCCTCTGTGTGCTCAAGGCTAACGCTCTACCTCTTGAGGCATGGTAACAACTTCCAACTTTTTCTAAGTAGTTTATTAGAAGTAAGACTCTCAGGAACATTCCTGCCTAGCCTAGCTTCAAACCACAATCCTCAGATCTCAGCCTCCTGAGTAGTTAGGATTATAGATGTAAGCTACTGCTGCCTAGCTTCTTTTCATGTTACTTTTTTTTTTTTTGCCAGTCCTGGGCTTGAACTCATGGCCTGAGCACTGTCCTTGGGCTTTCTCAAGGCTAGAGCTCTGCCACTTGGGCCTCAGCACCACCTCTAGTTTGTTTTTTTGTTTTTTGTTTTTTTAATATGTATGTGGTACTGAGGAATCAAACCCCAGTCTTAGTGCATGCGAGGCAAGCTCTCTACCACTAAGCCAAACTCCTATGTTTGGCCTCCTCATGTTACTTTTTATGTGGAATATCCGGCAAAGTTACCACTGTCCAGAAGATGTCCAACTAACCTCTATTTTAATTAAATCAACTGAATACTTGTTTCTGTGTGGGTCCCAAATGAACCTTTTAATTTTTTATTATAAATTCTAAAGTTTATTATACATCTTTCTACAGTTATATGTTATCTAACTAAATGTGAACACATACATTTGTAACTAGGACTTGTAAACATAAGGACTTTTCCCAGGCCATCACAAGGCAAACAAGAAACACTGTCTGTCTCTTCCCACTTCTGTAAGTCCAGGCTGTACTTCCTTGGATAATTGGACACAAATAATAACTTCTAAGGCAACCATCTTAAAAATAAGACCATATACATGGGAAAGTGTATACTCACCCACGATAAAACCACCAAGATTACTGTAAAAATAGCAGGGACATGAATTTAGAAGAGAATGCACCACGTTGATTCTGAGGGTGCAGGGGTATTACATTCTTATAATGAAATTCAAACTTAAACATCATACACAGACTCCAGGAATACCACATGGCACTGGCTGCTTGCCTCTCTATACCAAACAAAGGGACATGGTGAGGGACAGAGAAAGGAGATTTATTACATAGGGAAGACAACTCTTTATGGTGTTTTCAGCAAGAGTTGAGAAGAGAGCTCCTTGGAGCATTTTCAGGCCTGGCAGATACTGGCTTTAGGTGAGGGAGAGTGAGGTCATGGGTGTGAAGGAATGCATGTTTAGGACAGTCCCATGTCACAGGGAACTTTCAGAGGCAGTCAGAGGAGGGTCAGGTGGGCTGGCAGGTCACTGCTTCAGGATTGCTTGCTGGTCTCCACTCAGACCAGGTCCTTCTGGATTCCAGGATAGTTGCACAGTGACTTCAGTGGATAATGGTCCAGCACAAAGCACACAGAAAGAAATGGAGGCACCTGGACTTTCTCATCTGTATCCTGCTCCCAGTTCATTCATGGGCCAAGTTTCTCAGTCAGAAAAAGAAAAAAAAGAAACGTTTTACAGCATCTCTTTCTGTGCCATTTAATGAGAAGATGCAGCATGTGAAAAACAACACAATTATTGATTTGGAACCCTTGGCGATGCATAAAAAGGCTTTTATTAAAATTCTAGAAATCACCCCATTCTTTAGGTTTAAAAATGAACCCAATTTTGGTAATGATCAACTTCTATCGGAACTAATTGTGACTACCTGCATTAGTACTCCTTAATGGGGTTTTCTTTGATACATTATTTTAATAAGCACTGGTGGGTGGTTTCTAGTTCTCTGGAATCCACAGAATTGGCAATTTCTGTATTTGCCTTTGGAAGATACACTGGTGGGTCTCCGTTTTCTGTGAACATGCGATACTTCCAACAGGACACACATTCTCCACACAGACCTACATGGACCTAAGAAACAGGTTTAGAAGGTGTGACATCTCATGACCACCTCCAGAGAAAGTCTTCTATCCTCCCCTCGCCATTCCTGCTTTGGTTGGCTACTCTTTTAGCAACAATACTTGCAGAAATCACACCCAAGCATTGGTGGAAAACAGTACAGGGCAGTGAGCTGCAGCATGTCTATCATACAGAAAGAATATTCTAGGTCACTGGATTAGGAATGTAGTTTGGTTACTGCTTATCTTTACTGCAACAGTGGAGCTGGCTTTGAGGTAGACCACTGGAACTCTTTGTAGGTTTCCTTGCTGTTCTGGGGCTGCAGAGAGCCTGTGGATCATGGTTCAAAGCCAGACTAGCTAGGCAGGAATGTTTGAGACTCTTACCTCCAATTTAGCACCTAAAGAGCCAGAAGTAGAGCAGTTGCTCTACTAGAGTACTAGAATCCAGCACAAAAGCTCAGGGACAGTGTCCTGAATTCAAGCCCCAAGACTGGCACCAATAAACAATAAAAGTCAGCATTTGGCAGACCTGTATAGACGGAGACCAAACTACATCTGTTAAGATTTAGTAGAAAAGAAGCCAGTCAGGAAATGGTGGCCTATAAAACTTGGCAGATTGCAGAATATACTAATAAATCTGCTGGGCAATAAAATGGGAGTGGGGAGACTGCGGAAGCATAAGAAAGTGAAAAAAGCAAAAGACCAAAGACCCATTGGCTAAGATGTAAGCCCTGAGAGAACTGCACAGCTAGAATACAACAAAAATAAAAGTCAGGGCTTTTAGTTTGGTTCTCATTGGAACCAGAATGCCAGTTGGGAATATTTTGGGAATGAGGGAAGATCTGGGAGGAACAAAAACCTCAGCATCATTATTGGAGAAGGGAGTGTGAGCTGAATGGAACAAATGGTTTCTTTCTTTATGCAAAGCAGAGCAATGAAAAATGGGTGGAAAATTGGGAGTAGATAGAAAGTCACATAATCATCGAGAGAAACGGAGCCATAGTTTGTGGAATAAATACAAAATATATATTTTAAAATCAAGACCTGGAATTCAGAGTCAAATTAAAGAGAGTGAGTAAGGAACGTACAGAAATGAAAATTAAGATAATCTTAGCCTTCAATGAATGAATGACAAAGAGATGGAAAATTTACTGCCCTTCACTTGAAGGTACTTCTGGAGTGTCTCCCACTAAGAAAATATAATAAAATACCACCACTTTGAAGTTTAATAACATTCTATTTGTCCCATTTGAAACCAATATCACGTCCATATACGTGAACTTAACAGTTCATTAATTGTCAGCATCAGGAATCCTCCATCTTTATAAGCCTAAAGCGGATGATAACTTAGGATTCCTTTAGCACCAAGGACTGGGATGGTTTTTAAAATGTCTGATTCTAGTCATTAGGGAATGCATTTGAAATGAGAGAAATCTTACTTAGCAAATTTAATCCATGCCCAATTTCAGTTTCTATTAGATATTCTTCAAGAGAAAAGTTAGGTGAGCAGCTGTACAGATAGATAGATGCCAAGTAAAACCATAACTCATGACAAGGTCAGAGTCCTGAGTGTTTCCTCATGCTTCTTACCAATGACAACAAAATAAAAACATTCCATGTCTGGAACTGTCCTGGAACCACATGGCTTGAAGCCAGTAGAAACTCAATTAACCAGAAAGCTCAGGAATGGAACGACTGATCATTCAGATAGTCATTAAGTTAATCAACCAGAGATTCTTTTTTTGGTTCTGCTTTTATTGGCTGGTTAACTTTATCAGAGACAATCTTTTTTTAAAAATGTGCTAGATACATCCCTCCTCTGTATCTAATCAGAAAGAAGAAAAGTAGAAAAAGAAATGAAGAAAAAGCAAAAGCTGTATATGTCAGCAACTGAAAAGACAGACTGTGAAATGAGACATTTTAGTTCCAAGTCTGGTTTCATTACTGTATAGTGATTGTGGAGAAGTAGTTTAACCATGAAGTGCCTTGGTTTCCTAAGCTAGATAAACTTAAAGCACTGATGAGAATATGAAAAAAAAATGATTTAGAACAGTCCCACTGCAGTACGTGCAGTGAATGTGACCTGTTCTCTTTCTTTCTGTTGAATAATATACCAGGGAGTCATCACTTAATTATACATCAGTAACCAGGAAGAAAGGTGTGCATTGGTGAAGAAGGGTTTACGTTTCCTCACTATCCTTTTTATCGGATAATATGTGGCCTGGGTAAGCCCTGCTCCTTGTTTCTATTCATTAGCCCATAAAGAAAGAACCTCAGTGGTTACGAAAAGGGCTGCTGTGCTAAGAGTCACCTTGAGCCAGTTAGTGCAGACAGCCAGTGGTCCACTCTTCCTGCCTCCAGAAATTTTCCCTAATTCCCAGAGACAGCTGCGGAGGCCTGGGGGCTGGCTGAGTTCCAGTATTCAAATTGAATATCATGTTTTCCTCTGATTACTTTGGGGGAAAAAACCCACAACAACAAGCACCTGTTTTGTTTTCTTCTTTTGTCCATAGAAATTTGTGGTGGGAAGTGCTGCTTCTTCAGGGATTGACTGATTCTGCAATCCCTGCCCTGACACAGGCATTCTTCCTCGGTACTAGCTCAGAGACAGGCTGAGAGGCGCTCTCCCTCTGCTGCGGATGTGGACAGGGAGTCTGCCTTAGTTTGGGATTCACAGAACAAACTAGAGTTACACCCAGGAGGAGAACAGTGGCTGAGCTGCTGGCGGCTGGCCACAGTTCCATGGCCTGAGGAAGCTGAAGAAGTCTCTGGTGCATCCTCTCTGGCACCATGCAGTGTTGCCCTCTGAAGGAACCTCTGCTAAGCTCAGCCCCCCTGGCCAGTTAAAGCATCGGTCTTCTCACCCTAGTTCCCTGCTCTCCGCCCCCTTCCTGCAGCCCATGGCTTAGCTTGCCCTGCTGGAACCCAAGTTCATAAACACAGGTTAGGTCTGCCTGACAATGTTTGGGATTGACTCCCCCAGGCAGCAGAACACAGGAGCCGCAGAGCACAGCCTGGAAGACGGGTGTCCAGGATGCAATCCCAGCTGCACAACTTCCATCGCCTTAACAACAAAAGCTTCTCGCTGTGGACAGGACAGACAGAAGCACCCACCTCACAGGACTGCTGCCAAGACTAAGCCGCGGCGCCCACGGCAGACCCTGGCACAAACGAGACGCTCAGTACATACGGCTCCCATTTGGTTTTGTACGTGCGGGAGACTATTCATTTGGGGTCTTGGCTAGACATATAGGATACTAACATAATTTTGAGATTCAAGCTTAAAGTTATCAACCGGAATGGCAGAACGTGACGGAAACCTGTCACGATCCTCATCGCTCCTTTATGCTAAATCCCACTGCTTTCCAACTTGATCATCTTCTTGGAGTTTATCCTGCTCATTTCCATCAGGCAGAGATTTATCAAGAAACGATCATAATAATCCCCGTAGAATGCTACAGTAAAACAGCTAACTGGCCCTAGGGCAGGATGAATTGAGCTCTATGACCATCGGAAAGTTGAGGTGCATGATCTGAACTTTCTGATGCTCAGAAGCATATGAAAACTCCAGAGCTTTGAAATGATTATAAAACCAAAGCAGGTTCACTTTTTAAATTTTGGGCCAGTCCCGGGGCTTGAACTCAGGGCCTGGAATCTGTTCCTGAGCATTTGTGCTCAATGTTAGCACTCTACCACTTGAGCCACCGTTCCACCTTGGGCTTTCTGGTAGTTTATTAGAGATGAGAATATCCCACACTTCACTGCCTAGGTTGACCTTGAACTGTGATTTTCCTATCTCAGCCTCCTGAGTAGCTGAGATTACAGGTGAGCCATCCATGCTGAGCATAACAGGTTCCCTTTTATGTTTTCAGAATATTCTCACTTTACATAATATGCAAGAGCAATCTACAAGAAGAAATTATTACAATATTCAACTTACGCCCTGGGTTCGATTCTGTGGTACCACATACACAGAAGAAGCCAGAGGTGGTGCTGTGGCTCAAGTGGCAGAGCGCTAGCTTTGAGCAAAAAAGTGTCCAGGGACAGTGCCCAGGCCCTGAGTTCAAGCCCCAGGACTGGAAAAAAAAAGATATAAAATGTAAATAGTCTTGGGAAGACCCATTCCATAAGCATAGTGGTCCTTTATTTCTTTGGAGAATGAATTTTTCCTTTTCTTTCCTTAAGCTGTCTCTTAACAATATATACAAAAGAGGGACAAACTGAAGTGAGGTATAGGTACAAATGAATCTTGGGGACATTAATTGTTTCTGAGTCTCCTGGACAAGTCAGGAGGTAGACAGGCATATTATTTCTCATTTCATAGTCAAGAAATGCATAGCATGTAGTATAGAGAGGTATTTGAGAAGTCAAGACAGCCATTCGGTTTGTCAGCCCAACTCATTTATCTGGGTCTGGTGAGACTCTGGTCCCTTTGAGGCTAGGTGACCACATTTGCCATAATTCTTTCATCATTCAATTCTACTGCTGTGCTCAGAACTCAATCAATACCTGTTGTCAACTTGAGGAATGAGTGTGTTCTCTTCTGAGGCCCAAGCTCGATGGTGGTCTCCTGTGTAGAGATGGGGTACTCCCTTCTTCCTCTGCCTCATGTTCTTCCCTCCACTCTCAGTCATGTAGCTGTAGAGATAATGTCCGTTCTTCCTTCTTTTCCTTCATGACCATTTTGCCTCAATAGCTAATTTGATAAGGAGACTGCTAATCTGATAATTTGTCAAGGTGTTTGGCAATTTCTTTTTTAATTTAATTTTTGCAATGGCTTATTGTTAGCATATAAAATGCATTTGATTTTTTTGTGTGTATTGATCTCATATCCTGCTGCAACCTTGCAAGATACAGGTATTAGTTCCAACGACATTTGATTAGTTCTAATAAGCTTCTAGTGTGTTCCTTAAAAGTTTTTTTTTGCAAAGGAAGTCATGCTTTGTGTCATCCTTTTGATCAGGATGTCATGTATTTTCTTGCCTAATTGTTCTGCACGCTATTCAGCTTTCGTGTTGAATGGAGGTTATGAATACAGACACCCCCATTTTGTTTCTGAATTTGAGGCTACCATTGAATCTTTTTGTCATTAACTATGGTACTAACTTTATACTTTTGATAAATGACTTTCATTAGGTAAGGAAGTTCTGCTCTGTTGCTACTTTACTGGGTGTTTTATCATAACTATTTCAGGAGTATGTCTAATGCCTCTTTCGTGTGTAGTAACATGATTGTGTGAGTTTTGATTTTTATTCTGTTGGTAGATACAGGTTCAGATGTCAACATTCTCTTGCATTTATGGGATGCATCTCACTGGGTCATGGTGTGTATTGATTTTCACTGGTTGATTTGGTTGTCAAGTACTTCACTGAGAATTTTTGCATCTATATTGGTGGAAGATGGAGGTCCATCCTCTTACTTTCTTTGCCATGTCTTGCATGGTTAATCTTGGCCTCGTGGAATGCTTTGGGAAATGCTCCCTCCTCTTCTTTTAAAATCTCTTCACTACAAATGCGTTCCTGCCTCTTGCGCCGTCCTTCAGGCAGCTTCCTCCACTTGTTTAGAGATTGCAGCCTACTTAAACTTCCTCATCAGTCAGTACTTAAGAAAGTACCCACATGATTGGAACCAATTTATTCTCCTCACTACGCAGTATTTATAATAATCCCACATTATTTACACTAATTTAGTCTTCCCCTGGGAGCAAGAGAGAGCGCTGGGCGCTGCAGCTGTGCCTCCGTTAAGCAGCGAGAGGGTGGAAGTACCTGGAGAGTCTTCACCTGCGAGAGTCAGTGCTTCTCTCATCACCCTGGGGATGGAATATTGGGCCCTCCTGTGTGCGCTGCAGGAGAGGTCTTCCCAGCCAAGGTCCCGAATTCTACGTCCCTGCCTCCTTCCTTCTCCCTGCCCTCTTGAAAACTGAATTTGCCACTGGCTGTAAGTAAAGTCAACAGAAATAACCTTCTGATTTATTATAAATAAATAGGAGTGGAAGTGGCTCTGTGGTAGAACACTAAGCTTGAGCAAAAGAGCTCAGGGATAGTGCCCAGGCCTCGAGTTCAAGCCCCGCGTACGACCAATAAAATAAACAAATAAGAGCAAGTTACTAACTAGAGGGAGAGTAGGTGTTGCTTTCCAGTCTCACTTAGCTTTCTGACTTCCTGCAATAATCCAAAAGTTTTGCAACTGCAACAAGATGTCAGTCTTGTTGAAAGATTGGTGGTCTAGTGGCTGGGATTTGGTGCTTGCACCACCGCGGCCCGGATTTCAGCACCCGATGTGAGGTTTCCTCAAAAGTAAACTGCCATTTGGTCGAGGCTGAAGACAGTTTATTGGAGAAGAAACTGCTGGGCCATGAGCAGGGAGGGCCCATGGAAAAGGGGATCCCTGACAGGGTCCCAGTTTACGTAGCGAGGAGGTACGACCTGGGGGTCTGGGCTGTGACCTCAGAAAAGCAAAGGTGCCTGCCTGCAGGTAAGCCAGCTGCCTAGGTAATACAGGTAGTGGGTGAAGGCTTCAGCAGGATTAAGCGGGAGAAAGTTTCTGCACTGGGGGCCTGAGGAGGGGTGGGTCTGCGTGGGGAGCTTCGCGGGACCTACAAGTCTGATTTCAGATGAGCTAGCATCTTCTCATTTCCATGACACTCCAGATTTGGTGAATTATTCTATTTCTGATATTGTAAAAAAAAAAGTACATCCTTTAATTGTCATGTTCCAGGCATAACACTTTTCTACAAGTCAAGCATTCATCCAATACCGGTCATACTTTGAATTCTGAGGGACTATAAAGAAAGAATCAAGACACTTCCTATTTTAAGAAGTTTCAACTTTCAGGAGATGGAGGCTTTTCTTAAAGAACTAAACTGATAAGGCATGTTAAGGTCCAGTGTGAGACACTTATCTGTAAACTCAGTACGTGGTGGCTGAAGCAGGAGGATTTCAGTTGAAGTCTGGGCTATTAGGATCAGGTATCTATTGTTTGGATACAAGTACATTATCAGGAAAATCAAGACATTTCAAAGACTATTTATTTATTTATGTTCAGGTACTGCAGGTAACTTCGAGATGACACGCATAAGTGGGAAAGGGGAAGTAAAAAAAATGATTCTAGAACTCAGTAAGAATGAGGCTATGGGATGATAAAGATTGGGAATGAATTTAGCCTGAGGGTTAATTAGCAATGGTTTCCTCTTCCATGCTAAACAAAGCCAACACTTTCTCAACTAATTTTTCCTACTTGCATCCCCTTTTCATTGCATACAAATAAACTCAAACTCTAATCTTTCTGTTTTTTTTTTCTCTGATGGGGTCACTGTGCAGTATGTCTTCTCTTTAGCCAATTTTGTATGCTTGCAGGTAACTGAGACATATGGTTGAATACTAAAATGCCTGATGTGTTTCTTTGTTCCCAAACGAAAGGACAAATTCACGCAGCTTTTCATTTGGGAACATGAAATAAATTGTGCTTGGAATTTCTCTCAAAAGTGGCATGTGTGTGTGTGTGTGTGTGTGTGTGTGTGTGTGTGTTGCATTATTATAACCCAAGGGTAAAGAAGATCTGGTCAGTAAATTCACAAGTACCAGGAGATTTTAAGCGGCATTCTTTAATATCTAATTTCTGTAAATGTGTTAAATCAAGAAAAAGTTTCTTACTTTGTTCATGTTTTTAGCTTTGGATCTCATTTTCTTCTCTCTAGATCCATTCTCTTAGTGGAGAGGAATAGTTCAAAAAGAAAGTAGAATGTGACTTTAAACATTTAACTTGTAGATTTGGGGATAAAACCTAGGACCTTGTGTAGGGGAGTCCAGCGCAGGACCTGGTTCTGTGTCCTTTCCTTCAGTGTCTGGTCACAGGATGTGTCCAATGCATACTGGATGCCAAGGAGATACATCAGTTACCCCCAGAGAGGAAGCCGTCGAAGTACTCACATTCATTCCAGTGACCGCACCACATGGGGAGGGACGCCACGACATGTCCACTCTCATGCTGTAGAGAGCACTAACGTTATAAAAGACAGATAAAGGAGCCATGGCTAGAGACATAGAACTCCAAGTGATATGAAGGGCAGGGTTACAGTCTATGAAGAAGGGAACAATAAAATGCATAATTGGTATCAGAGAAATGCAAATGCCATTTGAGTGTAAATCAAAATAGGGAAAAGGATGGGGAGGAGGAGCCAGCTATGACAGTGCCTGCAGATGTGAGTGGCAGGTTTACATACGGTGGTTCTCTCCCTCCCTCAACCATGGCCTTTCCTCTGGGTATCCACCTCTGGTATCTGACTTCCCATTTGCTCTGGTAGCCCACTTAGTCTGATTTTGATCTACTAGCTCCTCCTGAATTTCCATGCCTAATCTCATGCCTTAAACTCCTTAAATTCCCACAGCAATATGTATGTAGGTTGTGTTGGAGAGGATAGAAATGCAAAACATGTCCAGTGCAGCACAATGCCTGTTCACAAATCATTCTGCATAGGGTGCCTGTAGAGATTTATCAAGAATTTTCAGGGCATGATCTTGGTTGTGTTTAAGCTATCATATTCTATAATCTGCTACCACTTCAGAATGCTTCTGTCCAGAGACTTTTTGGAGAAGAAAGTCAAGAGCTTTTGGTCAGTGCTCAGCTAAATCTCATCTGCAGCAAGCACAGTTTACAAAATAGTGACTTCTCCAATAAGCTGCAATGAACTCAGCACCTTTCCGTGTCACTGTGGGTTGAGCACGAGTAGCCTTTACCACTATGGGAGGAGGCTGCTGCTAGCTGTTCTGTCTTGTGAACATCCTTCCATGAGCCTTCCACACAGGATGTTGCTTTGTCCTTTCATAGGACCAGGACCTCAAAGCTTATGTCAATCTAAGTGACTGACCTATCATCCCAAAGCTTAGTTTCCAAAATGGAAGTGGTGTTCTGCACTACCTCCTCTTATTCCCCACATGGTCAAAAAGTCAGAGAAAGAAAGAAAGCGACTCAACCAGGAGAAGGCCTTGAAATTTGATGGCCAACTGGTCTTTGATAAACTGAAGTCATGGGAAAGAGAAGAAAACACCTCGAAAGGCACTATTAAAGTGTTTCTCCTCAGCTGAACCCAAACTAAGAGAGCATAGGTTATCTCCTGACTTCTTTCTTTTAAGGCTTTAGTTCTCACAGATGATTTCCAAGACTTTTAGATTTTAGTATGTTGAAGAGGTCGAATCTGTTGAGGTTGTTCTCATACATTCTTATTTTCTCCTTGCACCACAGTGAAGAAATTTAGCCTATGTACTAAATAATATCCAAAAAATCTGAGTGTTGGGCATTATAAACAGACTATCAAATTCTTTTCTTAAAAAAGTTCTAATCTTTCAGTGGCCACTTAAATATTTTCTGTAGGCGCCATGTGATGGATAATTTTACATGCTAACTTGATTGGGCTACAGAGTACGCAGATATTTGGTCAAGGAATTTTTTTAGATGTGTCCGTGATAGTGTTTTTGGATGAGAATTACATTTGAATCAGAAGACTGACTGTATTGCCTTTCTCAATGTGGTGGCCTCCCGTCAATTTTGTGGAATTCTAAATAGAAAAAGAAACAGAGGGTAATTGCCTAATTGATCTGAACCTAGGCAAAAGGCTCTATTTCTATACTCCTCTATATTTCTATACTTCTACCATTGGCTTTCCTGAGCCTTTAACATGAACAACACATTATCATGGGTGTTTTTCAGATTCTATTATTGTGTGGAAAATTTCCTCATATTCACATATATGATGATATTAATGTAACTGATATATGTTAATGTATATATGATATATGTTATGTTATTTATATATAATATATACATGTATACATATTTCTCTCATATATATGTAAATATATAATATTAGTTCTGTTTCTATGAAAAACCCTAGCAAGATGATAAAGTAAAAAAGAAAAAATGAAGACAAAGACAACAGTATAAAGGGAACTTGAAAATCATGTTTTTCTTATCCCGGGGTTCTTTTTTCTCTCTTCTCTCATTAACTTTGTCAAAATTTGCCAGAGATACTTTCTGAGCCCTTATTAGAATTCCTTTCGAATTTGGGACAATAAAATCTGTCCGCCTATGATAATGATTAAGCATATGGAAAGGTCTATAATAGTGATTCTGCAGAAATCTAACTAAATGGCACAGAGAGTTTTATAGAACTACTTTACTTAACAAGTAAAGCCAAGAGAGGGCTACTCCAGCCTCCCCCAGATGCTCTTCAATGAGGATTATTATAGCTGGTGTTAAATCAGCAAGTACTCGTTTTTTCAAGAAAATGACCTATCTAGTGTGTCAGCATTTCTTTACATTGCTAGGCATGTTCATTCAGTTTTCAGTCTATGTTGTAGTACTTACTATTACTGATGCATAGTCAGGATTCACACACAATTCTACTCCCATGGAGAAACAGTTTACAGAAACTGAAATGTCTTTACGGAGGTCACTACGGCTTTATGACAACTCTCTGTGTGCAGGGGAACGATGTATTCTTAAACTTGCTTTGAGAGCTGAATGGTGGCCACTGGAAGAGTTGGCATCAACAGAAGGCAAGGCATTCAAGTGATGTGTGGCCTGGGTTCCTGGAGGTGGCCAGTTTTACCGGATCCCCGTGGCTTTCTTAGCAGAGCCATGCATGAGGACCTGAGTTGTTCTTCAGTTCCACCGGAAGAGCCAGGAGGTTAAGGGGAGAAGAGCCCGATGCACCAAGCTGTAAATTGTCAAATGAGGTTCCGTTCCCCTGACCCTGCCTCTACAAAGATGCTCTGGTGAGGCAGAAAGGGGACCCTGTTGGCCTCTGTGAAGTGATTTGCATCCTCTGTGAGGAGACCCTGGTTTTACATATCTGCCACAGTGAGAAGGCTTCCTCCTCACTTCCATTTAGGAAGATCTGAGCTTCTTGATTGCTCTTTTCAGTTTCTAGTCATAAGGCTGCAGAATTAAGTACACTAAACCAAACCTTCTCACCCACCTTTCGATATGTGCACACACACACCACCCTTAGAAACCAAAAGGCATCTTGCTGCTTGCTCTTGCGAGCCTACTTTATCACAGGGAAGTGAAGATTTCCAGTGAAAAGGGCTCATGATGTCATACCAAAATGAACTACATCCTAGAATCTGCTCACCAAGTTGACTCCTGCCAAAGGCAGTGATTAAACCGTTCTGTATTTACATCTTCCTGGGTTGACACTCGGCAAATATTTGCAATATCTCTGTATAATCACTGATTCAAGTAAAACATAATCATTTGTCATATAGAAATTCTTTCTCTAAAGCAATGTTTGGGGGCCAGGAGTGTGATCTAGTGGAAGAGTGTTTGCCTAGCATGCACGAAGAAAGACCTAGGTTTGATTCCTACCCTTGAGAAAGCTCAAGGACAGTGTTCAGGCTCTGAGTTCAAGCCAGGTCTGGCAAAAAAAAAAATAAATAAAATAAAACAATGTTTAACAAAACTGTGTACTTAAGACATAGTTGCATTTGTTATACTTCAATTTTTTCCACTTCTTTTTCATTAATTTTTTTCAATGATGTTAATTTTGAGTAAAAACTACTATGTTTTCAAAGATTCAGAATAAAAGAAGTAGTCATTTCTTTCCAAAATTCCTAGGCCAGGAAGAATTCAGCAAGTCATCAATGACCTAACACAGTCCTGGTAACAAAAGTCAGACAGATGCAAACTCCTCAATGAACTGGGTGGTGGCTGTCACAAACATAGACCAAGCATCTTAGCTCACAGAGACATATTCACAACCCACAGACCTACGAACCTCATCACAGTGCTCTGAAAATCTCTCTCAATCTTTTTTTGTATTTAATGTATGTCATAGCATACTTTTAGGTCATCTTCAATGGCCTCCCTGGAAGCCATGGAGAGCATTCCCAGACCTTTCAAACTAAGAAAGCTCAAGTGTGCGTCTATCTGTAAGACACTCTTCAAAGTTTCAGTTCTTTCACCTTAGTGCATTTTTAAGGAGCCCACAAAGGGTGAAAGCAACAGAAAGGTCATGGGTAATGTCATTATAAGAATGAATGCCTTTGCATTGTACAGCCTCGACCTGGAATGCAGCTTCCTTTGCAATTAGCCTATCAGCTCTGCAGGAGGGAGATTCCAGATTTGCCTCTGGAATGGCTCAGCATGAGAGAAGAGCCTGGATGGCCAGAACTGGGGAAGCTATTGCCGGCTACCTTCTTTGTCTTCTTCTAACCAATTGTGGATAATTAAATAAAAAGGGATTGATAGTTCAGCAATGGCAGCATAGTTGGAAAGTGTGGTTAGCTAACTATAGATACATTTAGCTGTTCTAAATACAGGAGAGCTCATTCTAGTTTCTTTCTGGTCTTTTGGGTAGAGTTTTTCCCTTGATAAAATTCTAAATGGAAAAGGAAAACAAAAGATCATTTCACATATTTTGGCCACGATGGTCTAGTTTTCTCTCAGTATTTCTCCTCTTCTTTAATAGAACTCCAATGCTGATTTTGGCTCAGTGCCTACACAGATTGAAGTCTGCCTTTTCCATCCTGCCTTATCTGAGCAGAGACTGGGTGGTGGGATGTGAGAAAAATGTGAGGTCTGGCTAGATAGTGGGTGGGTGGGAGTAAGCCATGGTGGAGGGCAGAGGGATAAGCACAAAGTCCTAGGGATAGCAGACCACCAAACTAGAGAGGATCTGGGATTTCGGCTCTGTGAAGGCAGCCCGGTTGTGTATATTGATTATAATAGGAACTGCGTCTATCACCTGTATTGGCCTGAGAGAGAAACAAACGTTGATGGCCCAGCACTATAACTTTGGGTTATAGCAACTGATTTCAATTCATATTCAACCAAGGTAGGTATTCCTTCACTGAACGTATTGTTATTTTAGGCTCTATCAGTCCCCACAGATGACAGGCATGAGTCTATTATTACACAGAGGGAAGGGCCAGAGATGAAAATGTTTGTGGTAGAGGTCGTGGATTCAGTCAGTCTTCACCTCTGAAAGCTTTCTTTTCTACAGAACAGATTATTGTGGAGAAGCATGCCTACTGCTTATCAACGCGTTTCTATGGACAGCCACGTAGATATCCTGACTCCTCACCAAGCACAGGTGCCTGGTGGTCCAGGGTGAGAATTAGCTGGCAGGCAGAGGCAGGAGTTAAGGTAACATCCGTCCCTTATAGAATGACGGCAAAGGCAGGAAGGGCGGATGGCCTAAGTAGAGCTAAATACATTCTGCTGATTGTCTTGAAAATCACAGGAAGAGGAAAGAAAAAAGAAAACGATGCTGAAGTGTAATTCCATTTGCTACACTGTTGGTTTGGGGCACTAACATTGCCTGCTGTAAAAGCTAAACAATCAGAGGGAGTTTAAAAAAGAACCAAACCAACAAACACCTGCTAGCTACTCTAAATTTAAGATATGTTCTCTGAAAAATAAAGCTGCAGTTCCAAGGCAACTATTATTATACTTTTCTGTAAGATATTCTTGGTTTTTCTTTAGAGGGGAGATGGGTGGGAAAGGGAAACTGATAAGAGAAAAAGTACCCTTTTGTGTCTAATTAACATTTTAAAGTTAGTAGTATATTGTGCATGTGTTGTCTTGTTTAATAGTTCTCTTTTATCAGTCACAGGGCCATATCTGTAGACGTGGTATTTTTGTTCTTTGTTCCTTTTTGTAGGTACTGGGGTTTGAACTTAGGACCTTGCTGGGGGAGCATTCTTACCACCTGAGCAGTCTTCCTTTGCTGTTGGTCACTTTTCTGATGGCGTCTCATGATTCACTCACCTATCCTATCTGTGTGGCTGGGATTATAGCTGTGGACTGCCATGCTTGGTTTGTTTGGGGAGAGGTGTCTCACTAACTCCTCCTCCTGATATCTCCCACTCAAGTAGAGTTATTTGCATGAATGGCTGTCCCCTGTCTCTGGGCTTTGTGCTTTAAAATCAGCTTCCTTCCATCAGCGAGACTTCTCTTGCTCTGACTTCCAATCTGTTATCTGCCACCCAAGATGCTACTTTTCAGCTGTCTTAGGCTGCAGCCTCCTGTTACAGCAAGGTGAGGCTATATTAAGGGATTACAAATAAAAGCTTAACAGCCTTTAAGAAAATGAAGAGGCCACAATATGGCCTTCTTGTCACTTCTGCCCTCCCACAGGGCAGGCTCTGTGAGCGACTGTCACACACAGCCTGGCTTCCCGCCCCCAGAGAAGACCTGGGCGGTCCTCGTCCAATCCTTGACATGAGAGAAGTACAAGGACAGGTTTTTGCTCTGGTTTCACTGCAGACTGGCAGCATCCCCAGCGGAGTCGAATCTTTAAGCATGTCATTTGTCACAACTGGAGCACCAGCCATCCTACAAAGGCTCCTGTCATTAAGGTCGCCTCAGCAGCGTCCAGGAGGGGCCAGGTCTGGAGAAGGGCCTGGATCCAGAGGGCCCAGCCTGGGCAGGGTTAATCCCTAACCAGGGCCCTGGATCATTGGGCCTGCAGGGAGGAGCCTCCCAAGGGCTGGGTGTCTCTCTCTCTCTCTCTCTCTCTCTCTCTCTCTCTCTCTCTCTCTCTCTCTCTCTCTCTCTCTCTCTGCTGGCCACTATGGAATAAGTAGCCTCCTCCGGCCACTGTGATGTCTCCTGTGCCCTGGCACACAAAGTGACCAGACCAAGAGGGTCCTGCAGTCTCTGAAGCCTCAAACCTCGAAGGCCTCTCCCTCTTTAAGTGGATTTCTCTGAGGTACTTTGCTCCAGGAATGGAACAACTGACTCAGACAATAATGATGGACTGTAAGTTTCATTTCCAAACCAGTATTAGCTTTGAGTTGTTTTGGGGGTTGCAGAGAACTTAGCTTGGAATAAAAACATCAGACCTTCTGTCCTGAGGAGCCGAACTGAGCTTGTCCCTTGGCTTCTTCCTGTCCCTTTCCTGTCTCCCCTCCTCTTTCACCTCCTCTGTAGGAGTGCTTCCTCTCCCTCCCTGGGATCTCTGCCAGGTCCACCTGGCTCCTGGGAAGGGGCTGGGATGAGCAAATCCTGAGGGAGGTTGCAGTTCCACTGGCTGCGGGCCAGGAGGAGAGGGCTGGGGGTGGGGGAGCCTCAGCACAGTGTGAGGAGCAGCAGCTGGGGGGGGGGGCACGATGGCTTGGGGTAGTCCAGGCCTTGGCCTGCGCCTCCACTCCTGAGAGGGTGAGAGCAGAGCTGGTCTGCACGGGTCCATTCAGTTCTCACTGTGCAGGGATCTCCAGAGGCGTGGGCCCCGAGCTGGGCACACACAGGCGTGGAGGTGGAGGGAGGCCAGCTCCGCTCACAAGGAAGTGACTCGAATTCACCACGCTCACCCCAGAAACGAAGCTCCCCAGGCTCTTCACCTTGAAGGCAGGTGAGTCAGTCTGCAGCCTCACACACTCACATTTACACGAGTAGCCAAGCTACAGAGGGAGTCTACATTAGTCCACAGGAAATGTGGAAGGCACGCATTAGTCACAGAGTAATTGCATACAAGTTTGAACAAGGATGGCCGATAAATAAAGACACGAGGAAATAAAATCAAATGAGATTAAATTTTTTCAAATATTTGAAACAATAAAACAAAATGCAAAGAAATCTAAAATATTCCCAGTCATGTGCTCTGCATCTCAATTGATGAAGAGACACTCCCAGCCTGGCGTTATCATCCTTTGCATTTAAACACTCTCTGAACTATTGATTCCCTCCCCTTAATTTTGGGAAAATGTGTCTCTCAGAAAGCAAACGGCCTCAGAGGCAAGGTAACTGTGAACATGCTTAATTTAAATAATGAAGTGAAAACCTTTGATTTGTTGAAGTGGGTCTCGTAAGTGCAGTACATTTTCTCACGGATTCATAATATACACTATGAAAAATAGTTTAGCGGCCTTTTCTTCTTCCTTTTATTTTTTGCAGGATCCTAACTTAAGCATTCCTAAAAGGTATTTGTGCTCATATGACACACAGAGTCACAACCAGATGTGTATTCCACTTGAAATTACAGGGTTAGCAACTTTTCCTGTTAAGGTCTTGGCAATGTTTCCACTTCCACATTGTAAATGTCAGTATTACAAAAACATGACCATATTCATATTGCTTTTAGGTAGCTGTTGTTAGCTATTTTTATGCTTTGCTACAAGAAAATATGCAGCATTATGTGTGGATGTGAATTCCTGTGGGGTTTTTTTTTTTCATGTTTTTCTTTTTACCCAGTTGTTTAATAATGGGTAAAACGTTCAGAGACCTAAGAGCAGCCATTATTTGGGCATCTCAGGACACATTCTATTCTGGACTGTACCATTTAAAGAACTCCGGCAAAAAATAAGTAAATAAAAGCAATTTGCCATCTCTCCTGAATGTAGGGATAGCTACCTTCCCTTTTCTCTTTAATGGAGTGTCTCACAAAGGGTAAACAGCCATTATTAATTATTGATTGTGTCATAGGTGGTGGGTCGAGCAGCAGTCTTAAAATTATAAATTCCTTAAGAAAAATAAATGTGTTTTTTTTTTTTTTATCAATTTGGGATTCGCCTGTAGGGCTAGCCACAATTGCTCCATGATGTAGTAGATGAGGTATTTTTAACAGTGTGTATGTGTGTGTGTGTGTGTGTGTGTGTGTGTGTGTGTGTGAGGGGGGGGGCGGAGAGAGACAGAAACAGAGACAGAGACAAAGAGAGAGAGAGAAGAAAGAAAACTGAAGTATATGTAAACTACTCAGGGCCTAGCTACTATCCTTAATCTGTTTCTCTCAAAGCCGGCACTCTACAACTTGAGCCACAGTTCCACTTCTGGCTTTTTGGTGGTTAATTGGAGAAAAGAGTCTCATAGACTTTCTCATCCAGAGACAGCTTTGAAATCGGATCTTGAGTAGTTAGGATTATAGGCAGGAGACACAGGTATCTAGCAATTATTAATAGTACTCTTACTCAGCAAGAACTTAAACTGTCAGGACACAGTTCTTATGAACTTGTCACAAATGTGTGTGTCTGCCATGAGAGGGACGCATGTATGGGTATGATATATATGTGTATATACATATAGGTGATTAGTTTTGGTCCTCATTTATGTCAGATACTTCTGGTTATAATTACTGTTATTATTAAGCATCATCTTTGGGGTGGGAAGGAAATGGGTATCAATGTATGAGAAGTAATGCACCTTTTATCTGGCCAATATAAGTGTAACCCCTCTATTAATTACAATAAACACACACGCACGTGTGTGCGCGTGCACACACACACACACATACACACACAAAGAGTCATATTTTACTCTCAAAAGTGTAGAGTTGGATGGATAAATTATTCATTCCCCTGCTAACACTTTATATTTTCAACAATATTTCTAACACTTCTGATATGATCAAAATCATGATTCTCCCCAGCTTGACACAGGATCTGAAGCTAGGGAAGTTTTAGTGATCAGTCCAAATGCACAGAAAGAAGACAATAAAGGCAGAATTTCAACCCAAATATTTTTGATTCCAGTCTCATGTAATTTCTCTGACATCCCACCCCCTAAATCTTAGGGAAATTTTATCTATAGGACAAAAGTACTCTATCACTTCATTCAGCAATCCATCAATCAGGAAAAAAAAGTGTTATCATGTACCATGCAAGTTATCAGGGCATATCAGTTAACTACATATCCTGATCCTTTCATAGGACAGTGGGACTCCTGGTAACAAATAAATCTTTTGGCAGCTTAGAAATTTTTTTTTTCATGAAGTGCTCTCACCATAGGGAGTCAGGAATTAAAGAGAGGGAGAGAGGGTGAGCTTTCTCGCAGTGCATTGTGTGGATGTATGGAAGTGTCATAGTGAAACCCCCCTCTGTATAATGAATATATGCTAATTGAAAGCTTTCCAAAAGCAATGCACTACTCTGAATCAGGAATATCATCAAGGAGAGTGATCTAACATGAACTCACTCCCACGTGCACAGATAGGAGCTTTCCTTGTGTTATTCATTCATCTGTGTTTTCTATGAGGGACCCCCTCCAGTGAGAGGCATGGATTTGACCAAGCTTTTCTGTTAGCTTTTGATGTTGAATCTTCGGTATGCCTGAGAAGAAAATGATAAATGGTAGCCACAGGAGAGCTGCATAGACATTTCTGGCACATGTTTAATGCCACTGTAATGAAGCATTGTAGCAGCTATCACTAGCCCGCATTTAGAGTTTAAATCGCCCATGCCATGTTTCTGGTATCGCGTCCCCAGTAGTATAATTAGAAAGAAATACTAGCCTTAACAAAGCTCCGTGTCACCCATGCATTTTCCTCCCTAGATGACTTTCTAAAAAAAAGTCTTTTAGAAAAAGGGAAAGAGAAGCAATTTAACAGACTTTTTTTATTTTTCATTTCCAGAGGGAGTTCTCCCATTATTCAGCTGAATATTTTCCAAACTTTATACCAGGAAGCCTTAATCTTTCTAGGTCACTGTATAGTATTTTGAGTCTAAATTAAAACCATAAATACTTAAAATCTTCCACCAATGTTTTAATAGCTGGCAAAATAGACATGTTCCTTTGCTACTTTGATGTGTTCGTTATACAGGAGAAAGAGCCTTATGAAAGACATGGCTAAAAAGCAAAGTCACCCAGAGACTACACCAATTTTCCTCCTCTTCCATCTATTTACTCCTGCTTACAGCAAGGTTGACAGGATTTTGTGTTTAATAGGGACATAAAGATTGGCAACCCACATCAACAGTCATCAAGACTGCATCCTGAAAGTGGAGGGAAGGTTACCATTTCCCAGAGTAGATTATTAATAAATATTGGCTCTCTGACCACGGGTGCTGCCTCTAAGATTTCCATAATCTGGTGTGCTAATACAGACACAGAAGCAACTGTTCTAGAACCAAACTTTCTCCACTCAGTGTTTCCCGATACTGGCAATTTAGCACCCAATCCTGCTTTTATGTACACTCTTCCTCCTTAGGTGAGGGCCAGCCACGTGGAACTACACCCCCTAGAATCTCCACTGGCACTTTAAGCCCACCACTAACAGATGCCTTAGAGATTTGGGGAGAGAAAAGAAAGGACAAAGACATACGTCGGTGCTTCCAGAGGAAGAAGCAGCTGTGCACTCTGGAAGAAGAGAGCCTTGGCATATGGATTGAGCTGATTGCTATTGCCAGAACCTTACAGCTTGGGCCCTAATTTAGTATCGAAAATGTGTGGAGATCTCCCCTTGACCTTGACCTTGGGGTCTTCATAATATTTGAGCTCCTCATTCTCCATGTTTAACCAACTCTAAATTTAAATAGTGTGTGTGTGTGTGTGTGTGTGTGCATATTTCTCCCTGATAGAACTTATCTCATATACCTAGACCAAGTAGTATGAAATAAATAAATTGGAGACATAACTTCACTACCAGAAAACTGTGCATAAGTTAGTTATAAGAGTGTTTTCTAGAAGTCCATGCTTTCTAGAAACATACTAGGTAATTCACACACCTGTAATATGACCGACAGCAAACACCTCATAGGTGGTTTCATGAACTAATCTTTGTAAAGTGTGTGGGGGCTGATAAAAAGTGAGGATGGCATAATTATGCTTAAAATGTTAATTTAGCTATATACAAGAGACCAGCACAAGGAAGAGACTTTATGTTTCTATATTTCTTAACACACTCAATACCATAGCCAATAAATGGAATAGTGATGTATGTATCACTTGACCAGTGGCAAAATGGAATACTATTTGATGATTTTTTTAAAGGCTAAGTCTTTCTCATTTGAAACAATATGGAGTTGAGGTATATGGTAGGTGAAATAAGCCTAAAGCAGAAAGGCGAGCATCACACAATCTCACTTATACAGGGAAGCTAAAAATGTTGGGGTCTGATGCTGACAATAGAGCTGTGTTGTCAGAGGACGGAGAAGAGAGAAGGAAAAAAGGGATGGATGGGAGACAGTTGGCAAATGGATACTTAGTGATATATAGCTGTATGAATTTCTATTGTTCTACTGAACAGCAGGGTATCTATAAATAACAGCATTGGAAATATATATATGTATATGTACATAACATATCTCTATCTATCATTTGGGAAAATATAGAAAACTACTGAATGCTTCCACTGAAAAGTTAAATATTTGAGTAGATTGATATGCTTACCCTGATCTAAGAATTATATGCACTGACTGAAGGGCACTCAATAAATAGGTAGAATGTATATTTTTGATTGCATATGTTAAAGTAAATGTACATTTGATAAAGTAAATAGAAAAACATGATAAAAACTCGCACTTATATTTATGTGAGAGTGGCATTCTAGCTAGGTGAATGGCTCACCCCACTAATTCCAGCTTCTCAGAGGTAGAAAGCAGAAGGATCAAACACCAAGCTTGACACAGGCAAAAAAAAAAAAACAACAAAAAACACTTGATATCCCATCTGGGAAAAAAAAGCCTAAAAGCAAAGGGCTTTTAGAGCTGAAGTGTTAGAATGCTTACCTAGTGAGTTCAAGGTCCTGGGTTCCAACCCCAGTACTGCCACAAAGAAATAACAGAACAAAACAAATGGTGTCTTTGGAATTAGAAGCAGGACACTGATTTTGATGTTCTGGAATGCCGACCTGTTTGAAATTGTGTTTATACCCTGTGAAGCACAGCCTCCTTTACAACAGCAGCCATCAGAAGCCTTGGGGTATTCTTTTTTCAGGTCAGGAAGCTCCTGCCGGCCAGGAACTCAGCCTAACCACTCACCTCCATGTTAGAGACACTGCGTGATGCAACCCAGCCATTCACTTTGTTCATGTGTTGTGGCTGTGAATGACCTAGGGCTGTTTATTCAAATCAGACATCCTCTCAAAGGAGAGGCCCTGCTACACTTAACGATGCTCCAACCACTGTTGTCGCAGAAAATCTAAAGGGATCCAGAGGAGGAGCTACGAATACATCCTGGATGACCACACTTGCCCTGCGCGGGTCATGACCACCTTTGAAAAGGACAGAACTTGGTGATCCCTTGTTCTAGCTCATAATAACCCAGAAATACATGGAGTTGTCTTTCATAAATCCTCCAGCTCTTCAGTAAGAACAGAGGTGAGTGAGTGCATGCGTGTACACACACACACACACCCCAGCTTCAAGGACAGGGAAGTAAGCTGCAGATGGAGGTGGTTTTTGTTGCTCTCGTTACCTCTAATAAAGGTCACAAAGTTGGCTTTAGTGCTATGCACAGATGCATTCCTAAAAGATCAAGTCTGGAAAGATCTGCTTTAGAAAGTAGGTGTCCTCATTTCCTAAGAACCTGTGCCCTGCTTTGCAACGTTAGCTGCACTTCTCTCCCCTTCCCTTCTCTGCCCTCCCCTCCCCTTCTCTCCCCTTGTCATTCTGTCCCTTTTACTTGTCGCTAACCTTCCTTTCTTTTCCTTTTATCTTTCCTTTTTTCCTCTCCTCTCCTTTCCTTTCATTTCCTGTCCTCCTCCTCCTCCTCCTCCTCCTCCTCCTCCTCCTCCTCCTCCTCCTCCATTTCTTCTTATTCTTTCTTTTGAGTTTAGGCAGTAGTGGGGTTTGAACACAATTCCTTGCATTCTTTTGAATGCTTGCTTGCTTCCTTGGCTGATTAGCAAGACAGACAAAAATCAAAGAAGTCAGGAGAATGAATACAAATGCACAAACAAATAACTCTATATTTCTCTGATCATGAAAGTATAACAAACAACTTCACTCTTCAGGGCAAAGCAGAAGCAGAGCACACCTGAGTACACATGGTGGCTTGGCCTGTGCCTTATTCAGATAAGTTGTCAGTGAACGTCCTTCCACAGAAGATGGAGGAATAATGCCATAGAAACGAGTGGGTGGTGTGGAGACTAGGGTTGTGGTGGGGAGCCAAACAAGTGTAAAGTCTCAAAGGCTTCCCAAAGGCTTGCTGAGCACTGACTGGCAGGTCTCCATGGAGGGAGGAGGAGGTGACAGCTGAGCACTGACTGACAGGTCTCCATGGAGGGAGGAGGAGGTGACAGCTGAGCACTGACTGACAGGTCTCCATGGAGGGAGGAGGAGGTGACAGCTGAGCACTGACTGGCACGTCTCCATGGAGGTGAGACCTTGAAAGGCAGAGCAGAACAAGGGGTGGGGGTGTGGAGGAGAGAGAGGGCGGCTGGGTTTTGCTTCCTGTCCTCACTCATCTCTCTCTGCCCCTCAGCCCTCCCCACTTGTTGCCTTACACAGGCTGAGCTGTGTAGATGGCACCTCTGGTCTCCTTGGCTGGAAATGCAGCCTCTCCAAGGGAACTCTGCAGGGGGCAGGGAACTTATTTCACTGTCTCTGCTTGAGGAAATTTGCAGGGTCCGTCTGTCCCTGAGGCAAGGACAGTTCCTGGAGGCAATTCTCTCCACGTAACCTCTTCCGCAGCCCCCGGCCCCCCCTCAGATTTTTTAAGCTTCTTCCTTTAATCCTAGAGAATTAGCCACGCTGTACTCTCACTACTTCCAAGTGCTGGGGAAACGATCTGTGAGCTGTGATTCGCCACACATTCTGTTCCCTCGTTAGGTTGAATATTCCACGTCTCTTACCAACAGGGTTCTTAACTGATGTAGCAAGGAAGTCGTATTACTATTACTACTATTATTTCATTAGGAGTAGTAGTAAGTTGACAAGCCTCTGAATCACACAGAACAAACGTTGGGTGAAGCAAGACTCAAGACAATTGTCAGGAAGGCATCCTAGGGTGCAGGTAGGCGCTTATTATCAAGTCACAGGGAAGAACAGAAGCGGATAGATACATAGGCATTCTGCAGGTATATCTAGCAAGAATTTATATGGAAATTGAGAGGGATGAGGACTAAGTATTTCAGGAAGGACTCTTAAATTTTTAGCTAAGACTAAGAGGATTAAGGTGTAGCAATTATATAACAACAAAACCAGGTTTTCAAGGAGAAAAAAATAACTCAGATTTAAGAGATTTGTTTTGTGCACTATGATAAAATAGGGATGAATATGGTGTATAAGATAAATCAAACTCAGAGGGACAAATACCATTTCTTTTGTATGCAGAATCTAGGCCTTAAAAAAACACCATATAAAAGAGGGTTTTTTGGGAGAAAGAGCAGTAAAGGAGAAAGAAAAGAGTCGGGGGTGGGTGGGTGGGTGTGAGTGTACTTGAAGTACTTTATAAACCTATATGAGAAAAGAACATAATGAAACTCTCTAGCAACTGTGAAATAAATAATGAAGGAGATACGAGAGAAGAAGAAAAAAGGCCCATAGAGAAAGATGTGAAAAGTAAGAAGAGGGAAAAAGCAATTATGGGAGAGTTTTGAGTCACTGTTCTGAAGAGTGCTGTCATTTTTCATTCTGAGATTTGGGGGGCATTGAAATGGAAAGTGAGGGTAGATTTCATCTTGTTTGAGACACTGAAAACAATACAATTCCCAACTTTTTCTTTCTATGTGATTTCTTTTTGCCTCTTCAGTGGGAGATTTCAGTAGACATGCAAAATTGCCTTCAGTGCTTTTTAGATGACAGAATAATAGTTCTATTGATTGTGATGCCGAGAAGTTTGGATTTACTCATCCTAAATTATTTTTAATGAAATTCTCTGCTTACTTGTCTCTGTTTTCTTGTCTGTCTGCTCTGCAAGGTGATGATCTCCTTTTAATTTTCCCTGTATTCAGGACCCTTACCAGTGACTGGCACATGGCGTATGTCAAGAAAGAGCCATTTATTTGCCTGCAGTTATTCAGGTCCCCATACTAAGAAGCGTCTCACAGTTGGTTTCTTTTGCTGGCTAATTGGAGATGAGGGCATCTCAGATTTGTCCGCCCAGGCTGTTTCACACTGTGATCCTCAGATCTCAGCCTCCTGAGTCGCTTGAGCCAATGCTAGACAAGTTTTCATCTTGTAAACCATGGAGCCGGTCCTGTACTCAGAATGATAAATGAGGATCAATCCTGTCTCATACGAGGAAGGGGAGATCTTTATTTTGATCCTAACACAATTTAGCTACCTCTTTTTCTTTGCCAGTCCCTGAGGCTTGAGCTCAGGGCCTGAGCACTGTCCTTGGGTTTTCTCAAGGCTAGAGCTCTACCACTTGAGCCACAGCACCACTTCTGGCTTTTTCTACCTATGTGGTACTAAGGAATCGAACCACTAAGACAAATGTCCAGTCCCTAAAAAATTAAAGGTAAGACTCTTCCTTGTCATTTAATTAGCATTTCATGACCTGGCAAAACCTGAAAAATCTAACTGCTTCCAAGTGCTGGATTTGTCACTGACTTTGGATGAGTTTTGGTCTGTAGGAAATCTTTGTACACTTTAACATCCCAGTTAGGATATAACCAACTCTATCCCTGCCCTATACATCTCAGAATTCCATTACATTCAATGTCCTAATAGCTCTATTGGAAAGATGCTGGATGCACACATGATGGTAGTATATTGATTTTGATGAACACTGGTGTCGTCATTGAGAAATCAAGCACAGAGTGTATGAAATGAACTAATGGAGAAGCAGCTCGAGGCGTGGCGTTTCTTGTCTGAAGTGCTTTGCATGTAGAATTCTTCCATTAAGTCAAAGAATGTTTGGTAATGTAATAATGTGGCTGAGGTCTACTCAGTAATTTCCCAGGGAAGCGCTGGCTGCTGAAGTGATCGCATTACCTACATGCACTTTATGGTCTGGCTTCGAGGCATCTTTGCTTTGCAATGCTCTCTGCCTGAATGAACTGCAGAACAGGAGCCAAACATCGCAGTGTCTTCTGCAGAGGCCACTGTCTCCCCAAGGGTTCTAGGTTCACACTTTAATTTGGTACTAAAGAGAGGCTGTGTTTTAAATCCTGTGTTTTCCAATTTATGATGAACACAGAGGCAGCCATGAGGCATTCGCTAACAACTTCGAGAATTAGGATGATTTGCGAAAGATGCACATTCTCCTTTTCAAGTCCTCCTTAGGACAATCTCAACTTTCCACTCACATAAGAAGCACACTGTTGTGCTCTGTGCAAACCTCCTGCTAAAGCTGTAAATCAGAACAATGAAGATGGAAACTCTGTTCTCAGGGAAACCGCATGTGGTAAAAGAATGACGATCAAGGCGTGCACTGAACCCGCCCACCCCAGAGGTGGGTCAAGAGGGTTGGTGCAGGGTGGTCTACAAGATGGGGTGAAGGAGGACCGATAGGTGACACATGAGAGGTGAAGATGAGAAGTCGAGGAAAGCCCAGGCCAACAAGAAGCAATGCTTTAGGAGAGACGCCAAGGGCAAGTTTTGTTGTTTGTTCACTTTGATCCCAGTCTCCGTTCTGGAAAGGAGAGAAGAACTGGCTCCAGTATTTCATCTTGTTTTAGCAGCAGGCAAAGTGCTAATCCTTCCTGTGCTCTCTGTTCCACAGCCAGACTCTCACGTCTCTCGCTGCCCGTCACAGTTTGCTCTGTGACAGAGCCAAACACATTCCTGACGGACTCTCAGAGCAGCGCAGTGCCTTTGGTGGTGAAGCTGAAAAGGCAGCGTCTCTCAACCTCCATGGTGACACTGATCATCATCATCATCACCATCGTTATTATTACTAATACCTTTGTGTGAAAGGCCTTCAATTCACCATGTCGGTTTGTGAGTGTAATACATCAGTGCAAGGCCTTTCCTCAATTTCCTCCACTCGCCCAACCCAGGCATGCCCTCAGTGTTGGACTGGATCTATGGTCATGGCTGCTGTAGGGCTGCTTAGCCTAGGCACAAGCAAACCACTCTCATCAGTTGCCCATTAGGAAGCTTCCTCCTGATCTGGCAACCCAAAATATGCCCGGATATTGCTGATTAATCTCCATGGAATGAAATTATCTCCAGTTGAGAACATGAAATTATTTTGGAAGCTATCACCCATTTTTCTTGCATACTTTCCTTTTGAATTATGCATAATATAGGGTAATATTAACATTGATTTTTATTTGCTGACTAAAACCTATTGGCAAGCAGGAAAGTTGGTTTGATAGATATAAAAATACCAGCCAGAAACCCATCTGCAATTTAAAGCATTTCAATCTATCTAGATTATTATAATCAGGCTGTAGCAGTTTCATTCATTCATCCTTTTTTACCCAGTGGCTGTTTATTATAGGTACAATTCTTGATTCTATGGAGTCAATGACAGAAGATGGAGAAGGAGGAGGAGGAGGAGGAAGAAAGTTAATTCTTTTTCTAGTAAGTATTCACTGCTTCCTCATTCAAACTCCTATAAAACTTCTTCCTAATTACTTAATATTTCTCTCTATTCTTTAATGGATTACTAAAGAAATGGATTTCGACTATGTGAGTAGCTTTTTGAAGTCTTATTTTAAACACATTGTATAATGCCAAGGTTAAGTACTCAATACCATTTGTAACAAAGGAATGTTGTCACCTTTTTCTTTAAATATGTTTCTCAAATAAAATGACCAGACTTCATATAGCAGCCTGTTTACAACTATCAGGTTCCTAACTGACACTTTAAAGTAGAAATGATATTTATGAAAAAGTTAAGGAATATCATTATTGTGTAACGTCACCTTCCAATGCTAATCATTACAGAGATATTGCCTCTGGAAAAAGGAGAGGCACATACAATGTTTCCCTCTTTCTCAATTTTATTAATTATATATGTGCCCATTTTTAAGATTTGTACTCTGTCTCTTTGTGTAATTCAGAATTGGTGGTTTTACCATGTTCTTTCCATTGAGTTTTATTTAGGTTCTTCTATTTATTTGTTTGTTTGTTTGTTTATTTATTTATTGCTTGAACTCAGGGCCTGGGCACTGCCCCTGACCTTCTTTTGTTCAAGGCTTGACCTCTACCATTAGAGCCACAATGCCACTTCTGGCCTTTTCTACTTATGTGGTACTGAGGAATGGAACCTAGGGCTTCATGTATAACAGGAAAGCACTGCATCACTAAGCCACATTCCCAGCCTGGGTTCTTCATTTTATAACAACATTTGGCAAAGTTTCTTATCTAGGAGAGGATTTTAGTCTTTCTGCTTGAATGATGACTTGGGTGATAATGGAGCTCTCATTTCTAATCTGCATTTTTGTCTTCTCTGGAATCATGTTTGTGATTATGTTGATGCCTTTGTCTCCTTCTCCATCGACTCTTCTCCCATTGGTTCTTATTTCTGTTCTTTTTATGTAATGCCTCATCTGCCTTCTATATTTCTAAATATATTTTCACTCTTGTTTGTTCCACCCACTTTTTTCCCCCTAAGCTCTGTCAGCTTGTGTTGTTCCTTTTTTTTTTTTTTCCATTTTGCTATCTCTTCACTTTTTCAGTTTTCTTTTGGGTCTATTTTTTGCATTTTGCCCTTTCTGGGAGGGGTCAGAGCGTTTGTGTCTTACAAAGCATGCTTTGAGGTTGTGCTGTTTTCTGGGACAAACTGCTCTTTGGGTAGCATTTCATCATCTGCTTGTTTCGCCCATGTTATTTTTGGGTGCAGCACCCATCTCTCCAGTTACAAAATGGATGCAGTTCTATGTGGAACAGCATCTGAAGACTCCTGAGGGATGTTTAGAGGAAGGGAGATGGGCTTGTCTTCCAGCACCAAGGCAGGCTAGCTCACTGGAAATCTTCCTTAGTCCTGCCTTTGTAGTTGTGTCTCTCCTTAGCTCTCAGCACTCAGGAGGCCAGTTTGGTTGGGGGTGACCCACCCTCCTTCAGTCTCATTCTGGAGAGGAGGAACTAATCCATGCCACTGCCTTTCCAGTAATCACAGGGGTAGACTCCTCCTTCAATTCACCTTTCCTGAGCTTTGATGATGTCAGACCAAGCTCTTGTGGGAGGTCATAGAGTCTCTCCTATGGCGGGTTTGACATCTCATTTTCCTCTATTAGAAAGATGATTTGTATGTTTCTTATAACTGTGGAATTTAGCTGACATGAAATCTTCAGCATGGCATAAGCTCAAGGAGATGGATATATACGGATATTTTTCATTCCCTTTCATCTTTGTCTAGCATGATAACAAATATCCTTCCCTGTTAAATTCGAGGCTGTGAATCTTTCTTCAGCTGCTTTCCTTGCTTTGCAAAGGAGAGGAGCTATTTTTTAAAGTCTGTAGCCATGTCTCTAATTACAAGTATTGCCCATTGTTTCAGTGTGACAAATTCTGCCCGTGGATCACCGCGTGATCTCTCTGCTTTCTGATTGCCTCACTGTGTTCCAAATGGTATCTTGGTATCAGACGATGCCCCACATCATCCTTATTCTATCACATGTAGAAATTGAAAGTATTGTCCATGGACAAAAGTTTACCTCTTCATCTCTACTGCCTATCTCAGTTCCCAGAAGAACGAAACAACAAATTAATGCATCAATATATATGATATTAGCTGACCTCCATATAAGATTGGGTCACCATAGAGGGTATTAATGCAGATGAAAATAAATAGCTTTAAATGTTTTTAAAAGAAACCTACAAGATCATCTATGTTATATATGTGAAAGCAGAAAGTAAATAACCATGAATGCTTTGAAAGCTGAAATTAAAGAGATAAATACAGAAATATTTTTGGAAGATTTTTCATTAAGATTTTATGTTTCTGAAAGATGGAGTATGTAAAAAGTACATGATAAATATCAAATAACAAGATGGAAGAAAATGATTCAAGAGGAAGGAAAAAAAAGAAAAGTAAGTATTTTAGACTTAAAAATGTGTGAGGATTGCTTGTTGGCCTCTACTTTTCTGCAGAAAAGATGAATTTTCATTATGTTGAAAGGTTAGGACTGATGAGAGTTTTAATGCTGCTTGTGTAATGCCAGCATTAATGCATAATTCACACTCTGTTTTTGAATTCCAAGAGAGAAAAGCTTAGTTCTTGGTGGTTTTAATATTTAGTTTCTTTTCCTTTCTGTTCAAACAGAGAGCAACTGAAAAGCATGCTACTAAAATGCTTTTAAAAAATCTTTTTATCCTTTTCTGTTTAGGGAAGCACTGTTGGTATTTCATGATTTTAAGAGCAAATAACTAAGATTTTCAAATTTAGTTTTTCATAGCACAACTCTGAAATAAAACTCAGCTTTAGCACAATAAAACTGATGGTAAATATCTAAAGCTATTTCATCAGATTAAGAAAGAATACTGGTTGATAATATACCAATATACCAATAAGCGCAACAAAACCTATCAATAGTTTAAACACAAAGTTCAAGTTTAAAAAAACTAAATATTATGGTGTCTAGGCTGATATTCTAATTCTATAACCTAGCAAGAAAACTAATCCTTTTATTTTATCTTACACTAAACAATAATTTATGGATTATAATTCTTAAACATTTAGCAGTAGATGAAATAATATTTAGCTCAATTCCTCTGTAAATTCATAACATCATCATTTATTAAATATCTAAATCCAAAGGAATTTAATGTCTTCTCTTTGTGATAGGATATAAAATTATAGACCCTAAATAAAAAGTGATAACCACCAATATATGTCTCAGAAATATATTTTCATTAACAATAGTTTAATATAGATATGTTCACACTGATAATTATAATTGGTTTCATGATTACATTACAAACAATTGAGAGATTTCTACTGTGTTATACATTAAATTGTGTTGAAGTAATTGTTTAATAATACCTTTCAGAAAGAAGAAAGTGATTTTGGTTGAACTGAGATGAAAGAGGAAACAAGATTTTTAAAGTTTCTCTTCTTTTTTCTTTCACATTGTTGGGTATGTGTAGTATATAAGTTAGAGGCCAGGAATTACAATGAGAAAAAACAGTATGTCCCTAATGAAGTTAAAAAATAACATTAGAAATGAAGAATTACAGATCAACAAAATGTAAGTCAGGAGGTACTAGAATGATGGCCAAATGATATCTTATTTTACCACATAAAGAGGGAAATGAGGGCTTTGGTTAATTTAGGGTTTGATCAGTATACAGAACACATTGTAAAACAATATCTAAATCAAAAGTGAGCCTTTTAAACTTTCACAAATGAAAAAGGGAAAAGTGAAAAATAAAGTTCATAAATGCATTGCAAAAGATGGACCAAAACTTAGCAACAATAAGAACAATAGAACAATTTTAGTAAGGAAAAGGGAAGACAGCACATTGGATAGATTGATATCCAGTGCTATGATAAATGTTAGTAAAGGGGTGAAAGAGATTCAATCCTCGGTTAACAGACACAGTCCTTACCCTGAAAAAAGTCCCCTCAGAGAGATATGGAAAAATCTAAGAGAACAGTTTAATCTTAGTATAGGCATAACCTACAAAGAAAAGATTTTAATGAAGCTACGTTAGTTGCAAAGTCTCAATTTTTAAAAATGAAAGTCATTACTAGAGATAATCACAGTATACTGCCAAAATATGTTAAGAAACTGTAGCACACACATACACACACACATACATAAAATATACAACACAAGCTGTCAATAGGTCACTGTGAACACCAGAATGCTGATGAACACAGCGGCAGACACAATAAAGGAGAGAAAATCAGGAGGCTTCAGATGCCACTAATAATGTCTTATTTCCTCATCTGAGCTGAGCCAACATGTGTTAACATGTAATTATTAGCAAGAAAAGCATGTGTAAAGTTTTGGTACGTGTGTAAACATTCTTGATTTATCCTTAAATGGAAAGGCAGGCTGAAAATCAGCATACATTTTGTCACCTCATTTTTTTTTGTATCTGTATGTGTAGAGTTTTACCCGTCTATGGATGTGTTTATATATCTATCTATCCATCTATCTAATCTATCAGTCTCATCTGCCTAAATCATTTATCTATCATTTAATGACCACCTAGCATTTGTCATCTAATATCTATCTAATCTACAACTATCACTTGTCTATCATTTATATACATCTACCTATCACGTATCTATCATCTACCTATCGATAGTATTAGATGATAGGCTTATATTTTTCTCTCAGCATTTTCCTATAGTGGATGTCTATTTCTTTTTTGAAAAAAAAAAAAGATAAAAAACCCGACTATCCAAGAACAGATGTTGGAATTTCTAGAGCCGAGGGTTTGGTAGCAGGGTCCGTTTCAGTTTTGGAGAGGGGGATGAGTAGCATTGAAGGGTGAGGCGAGGAAACTCAATGAGGAGGAAATACTTGGAAAGCGGCTGTGCTGAGAGGGACTGAGGATGAGGTGGACAGCCAATTAGGTAGAAGACTGAAGTAAGTGTGCCAGGAACAAGTGCCAAGGCTATTTTTAGCTGTAAAGGAACCAGAATCACACTTCAAAACAAGGACAGGCAGTTTCTTTTAATTGGAAAGGCTGACTGGAAAAGCAACAATTTTATATCCAACTATGTTTCAGCTTAAACTAGGGACAAGTTGTAGGCATTTACCCAAATGTCCAGAAACAAGGCCATACTAAAGCTACTAGCACAACCATGTTCATTACTGAATTATTGACCACAGCTAAGATACAGAACCAACCCAGATGCCTCTCAGTAGATGAGTGGATCAACAAGATGTGATACTTATACACATGGCTTCCCTTATTTATAACAATTAGTACAAATCTAGGATTCTCTTAACAGAGGATCACAATACCTCAAAAGCTATGTACATATGGTCATACAGGATGAGACAAAATGAAAAGAACTCTAGGATATGGAAACAAGTGGCTTATCTTTGTGACTGTTGTTCTAAATGTACTATGTGAAGTTATTTTTTTCTCTTTTTCCACTTATGGTTACGGTTTCATGGTTTTGGTACCTGGTATATTGTATATACACTTAATTGTTTTTTTGAAATAAGGAAGGGAAGGAGGAAAACAAGATGATTTGGAGGGGGTAGGGAGAGGGAAAGGGGGACAAAAATATGAGAAGGGGTATCAGTGTGAGAAATAATGGGACTTTCTACCTGATGAATGTAACTGTAATCCCTCTATACATTGTCCTGACAATAAAATATAATTTAACAAACAAACAAAAAACAGTAGGGAAGAATCCCATTTACTTGGAAATCACAAAAAGATGTTTTTTTAGACTTAATATGTAACCAAGAAATAAAAAAAGATGAATAGAAAATCTATCTGCTTAGTTCATTTACTTTATATGGTGACCGATAGTGATTCATCTAATGCCAACGTATTAAGAAAAAGAAGGAGCCAGGATGGGTAGAGCCAGGATAGAGCAAGGTAAATGGTGTTCAGGCTAAGAGGTGTGATAGGAATTCTGCCAACGTTCTTACAGAGAGGAAGGCTTTTTATCAGATATTACCTGGCTCCTCAGAGTCTCCTGAGTAATAACTAATATTTTCTGTTGCCCATCCTAGAGCTTAAACTTAGGTATTGGGCACTGTCCTTGAGCTTTTTTTTGCTTACATCTAGTGCTCTACCACTTGAACCACAGCTCCGCCTTCCAGCTCTATTGGCAGCTAATTGGAGATAACAGTCTCATAGACACTTTTTTCCCAGGCTGGCTTTAAACCACCATCTTCAGATCTCAACCCCTTGATCATTGACTAGTGTTCTTATATACACCTGGAAAAGAAGTCTCCTGGGAGAGAGCCGACTAGATTTCTCTGTTACCAACTTGCTCCTGTCAATTTGGTAAGATTCTTACATTTGGAAATTGGTTTTTGCCAGCTCTGCTTTTACCATATCGATTTTTGACCTATGAGATAGACATTCTAATTCCATCTTACAGTAAAATTACAGATAATTATGTAACTGATTCTCTTGGAACTCAGGCTCAGTTTTGCTTGGCAACCAGTAGCTCCTATTGCCTCTAACCCTTTGAATTGGGTTAACTTGTTTTAAGGAGAGAAAGCTAAGGTGTTAAGTTAAAAAAAAAAGAAAAAGAAATCACACCTCTAGAAACACTTCCATAGATGACAGGAAGAGTTTTGTCGAAGCATTAGCTGAGCACAGTGCAGTCATCCAGGCTGGAAGCATTCAATTTTGCTCAAGTTTCCTTTCTACCTCTACTTCTATTGTGAAGGAGGTAGTTTAGAGTGGAGGAATGATAGTTTTCCTTTTTCCCTCCCCCCCTCCTCTTCTGCAGCCAGGAGAATGAAGGCCCTCGGGAAGAAGGCGAGGCTACGGCACAGCCAGTCATGGTCTCACAAAAGCCTTGGCGAAGGTCCTGGTGGCTTTATGGCTTTGATTAATGAGAATTGTTAACTGCCTGACTTCTTGATGACTAATGTATGTCCATCAAACAACAAGCAAGCACCAAGTAGCCAGGTGTGGTTGCTCATACGCACAACCCCAGCCAGTGCGTGGCAAAGGACGGGGAGGGTTGGCACCCAAGGCCGCCAGGAACAAAGTCCAGTAGGACCCTCTCTCCATGAACAAACCGGGCCCATTGATCGTGCTGGAGTTCCCACCACACATACTGGATGCACAGATGCAGGGGAAGGGCTGCTGCTCAACGCTAAAGCACCTAAGTAACAATACTGAGGCCCCGAGTTCAAACCCACTGAAGCACCTCAAAAAAGAAACAAAGAAATAACACCTTAAACTACTTAGATTTGAACATCTAAATCTTTCTAGTAAGTAATCACTTTGAAAGACTTTCAGAAAAAAAAAGCCATCACTCTAGATTTTGTGAAATGGGATGTGCAGTTTCACGCTCGGATTTGTATTAAACACACACACACACACACACACACACACACACACACACACACACACACTTGCTATAAAACGAAGTAATTAGTAAAAGAAAGTAGAAGTACGTCAATTACTAAGCACAGGGCAGTGAAAAGACAATATTGTAAACTAACGCCTCCCTCGACCATGGAGGGAGCAGAAGGAGAGGACGTAACCGTATCATAGAGTGACTCCATCACGGTAGTGTTAGGGCTATGCCAGGAAGTGCTGCACAATACATGTTCAGGACCTTCGTTCCCATCTTGTGTCCAACATGTCTGTCAGCGATCGTATGTTTTGTGATATCATTTAATTCTCCTTTGATCAAGTAAGCCATCGCACTTGTTTTCATCCACCCAGCTCTTTCTTTGAAATCACGCTAAACTATGGGTTGGTTTAATTTTAGAATTGGTTTAATTGGTATAATTTTATACTTTCTGATCAAAACATCGCTCTTTTCTCCATCACCTTCTTTATGTCCTTTACTAAGATGGCTATCTTCTATCCTTGTCCTTAACTGTGTCCTCTCAAATACTATTAGCAAAACTCAGGATTAGTACATTGGTCTCTATATTAACTGACATTATGGCATTCAGCACTGAAGTTGGCATGCTGTACTTTCAACGGAATCGTCAGAAAGCTCACAGAGCCATACATGTTTCGTTTCCTACTCGGGAAAAGGCTAGGAGGGCCAGGAGTAGCAAAGAAAGCACCTTGTCCTTACATTAAATTCAGACTCAGGGTTGTCTGTATTCACATTGGTATTCTCTAAGGATATTTGTTATTATTTATAAGCCAAGTCTGGAATAGCAGCATTTAGTCTTGGTCTAGATGAAGCCATTAGTCCATCACTGGAGAAGAAACCATCCAACATAGAAAGTTGATATGTAAAGCCGTAGTGTTCCAGGAAGGCAAGGGGGAATTGATGCTCAGAGCTTCTTCTGTGCTTAGAATAACATAAGATATATTTCATTTTTCTTCATCAATTTCCTTTGTGATAGATGACAGGGTCCAAAAATTCGGGCTTGAAAATAATTGAATCTAGGGAATAAATATCCAGTTTTTTTTTTAAGTGAATTTTTTCTGGAAGGGACTTTTTTTTTGTTTCATCAGAAAAAAAGCAATGGTATAGACTTCTTTGCATTTCCACCCCTCAACTTTCCCAGGATTGAGTGGCATATTTATCTCGATATAGCACTACAGGACCGTTCTCTGGTGACAGCTGGGGACTATTTTTCTGGAGCATTCTGACCTGTCAGCCAAGTCAACATCAGCTGCTTTTGATAGACATGCATATGAGGATGGCTTAGACCTCTAAGCTAGAGAACGAGCTATCCGGCACGTGAATAGCTCTGCTGCTGCTCTACTTTTCCTGCCTGCTTAATATTCAGCCCTCATTTGAATTTAATTCAGGAAGTGAAAAAAATACAGGCAGAGCCTCTTGCACAGCCTCAGCCACATTTGCAAATATTTTTGCTGGAAATTCTCATCTGGCATATCAACTACTCCTGAAATGAGCAATGTCACCAGGTCCCTAATGATTGTCACTGAGTAAAAGTGTGTTGTAGAACAGCACTTCTCCTTCCTAAACTCTGCTCATGGACCCGGGGAGCTCGCTAGTCATAATATGCAAGAGGTAGAGATGGAATCCAGAGGCCAGACAGAAGCTTAGAGATCCAAGGGCAGTGCTAGGCAACACAAAGTGAAGTCTAGTCAAGCCTCAAGTTCTGGGCAAAGAAGTGAACTTCTCCCTGAGCCAAAATCTCTCCCTTTCTCATTTCCTGTAGAAAGTCTAATAAAACAAGAGGGATAAAGTATTTTTAACTCATTAAGAAGCTCTGACCCAGGAGGCTTAAGTCAAAGCTATACAAGAAGTATAGAATTCAATGCAAGGAAATGAAAATCACAGAATGACAGATAGGAGGCAGTAAGATATCTAAGATAAAACAATGAATAGTTTAGATGCCTTGCATCAGCATTTGCAAAGCATGTGCTTTTGGTACATTAGACAATAGTAAAAGAGTCAGGGAAGATCAAGTTTTAGCCTCCGATGAGACAAAAATCTAGAAGAGCAGAAAGTACTCTTGTGTCTACTGAATACCACCCTGGCTCAAGAGTCAATGTGCAAGGGGTGTTAAGGCATTGTCAGCCCATTTCTTCATCTTACAGAAGTGTGAAAGGAATTGGGCCAAGAGGAAAGACATCACTAAAGCAAGGAAGAAGAACTGGATTATACTCAAAGTTTTCTGACTCCAATCTGTAAGTCTCAGGTTAGTTCACATTATTAGCTCGCATCTCCCTAAGTAGATTGCTCTTTTATTCCCCAAGCAGTGTGATAAAAACAATGTCTGGGCAATAGTTACAACTGAACAGTCACCTTTATTTAGTTGTTTATTTTGGTAGTACTAGAGCTTGAACTCAGTGTTTTGCTCTTGCTAGGCAGATGCTTTGCCATTTGAGTCACATCTCTATCTCAGCTCTCTGAACATTCTTGAGGTCTTATTAAGTAAGATCCTCTATCTTCTCACAGCAGTCATTTCCAGGAAGATTTTGATGCATGTAATAACTCCTGAGTAGAACAGGACCTATGGAATATAAACTTACAGGGAAACATTTCTAATACATAATCTAATTACTTTAAAAATGCTGTAGCAAACCATCAACTCTTCTTGTTAACCTCTGTACTGTGCTGTCACACTTAAGAAAATAAAATTGCATGAGAAGAAATATCTTGGTCTCCTGTCCCTGTCACCTCTTAGCTGCTTCTAGCAGGAGTAAAAAGTATGGTTACCTTTGTGTATATTTTCAATTCTCATTGCTGATTTTTCCCCCTTGGTTGAATTAACTCATTGCTTACTCAACTCCACACCTAGCTGTTTATAGCTGGCATGCTATTGCGTGGCTTACTGATTTATTTTTTTCAACCATGGATACAAAATTCAGTAAGTTCTTAATGCTTTCTAGCTATCCTCAATCTTTCTCTTTTAGTTCAGCCTCTACACTTGCTTCTTGTTTTTTAAACTCAGTGCCTTCTCCTTCAACTTCCCTGTCTGATGTTCAGTCACTTTACATTCTACTGACAAAGCTGAAGACACTGAAGAGAATTTCCACATTCCTGTGCCCTTTGCCACCCAACCTGTCTGCAGGTGTTTGTGCATTTTATTCTCCCCTTCCATAACCATAGATGAACTAACTACAAGGGATCTCATGTACAGCAATGATTCCAGTTGTGCCTCAAAGTGAGTCCTTACTCTTCTGCTCAGTGACATTGCTTCTGCAAGTTACTGTGTGTGTGTGTGTGTGTGTGTGTGTGTGTGTGTGTGCTTTCCTATCAAGCTTTCTCTTCCTGCACATTTTCTGCACGAGCTAAGCATTATTAATTCCCCTTTAAACCGAAACTCCTTAGAAAAAAAATCACCTTAACTCCCTGCCTCCACTTCCTCTTCTCCAAGCTCTATTGATCTTCTGTAAATTACTCCTTTGCCCTCAGCAATCCCCCAAGTTGCTCTTGTCAAAGGCATCAGTGGCCTCCAGATTGATAAATCAAATGGCCACTTCTCAGTTCTCCGTGTACACAATTTATTAGCAGCGCTTGGTTCTCTCATTCCCTCTTTGAATTCCCTCTTTGCTCTCTAGGCAATCCTCTGGCTGACCCTTCATGTTATTTTCGGAGCCAGTTTTATCTTCCCAGTCTAGGAGGCTTTATAATGAGCGTCTATCAATACTTATATTTCTAGCTGAGCGTTTTGGAATTGGTGGCATCTAATGATAGTGAGGTCAGGGTGAATCCCAAATTGATTCTATCTACAGATCCTTTCTTAGAAGCTGTTCTACATGATTGACTAGTGTAAAGTCTTTAGTTTTGATGCCTAACAGGTTATCTCACATTTAACAGACACAAAACTAAAGATTCAGTCTCCTTAAACTCTCTCCCCCATGACTATCTATTATGTCCCATGATGACTGTTCTCCATTAGTTACACAGTTTTCAAGGCTCAGGGTTAACCTGGATTCCTCTTCTTCCAACATGGTATTCCTGTCGGTCTATCAATCCTGTCAATTTCCTGTTGGTGTTTATGTCCCTGTGAAGGAACCATCATCACTGCACCCATGTACTCTGTTCCACCATTCTATCCCAGGCAGACTTCGCATCCACTTCTTTAATTCTATGTTTATGAAGGAGAATTTTCATAAGGGGCCTTGCTTTGTGTCTGAATCAGCCTGGGTCTCTCACCCATGCCTCTTGTATAGCTGTGATTACAGGTATGAAGCATACACCCATCTTGTTTGTTAAAAAGAAGGTGTCACGGGCTTATGCTTTAGGCTGCATTTGAACTGTGACCCACCTCATCTTTACCTCCAAAATCTTACAGGTCTGTGCCAGTGCAACGGGCTGTAACCACGTCTTAAAAAGTCACCTCACAGAACCATTCCTGCTACCTGTAGACGAATCTACATGATACCATCCAAGGTACATTTCAAATAGGCCTGACCACAACCTCCTGTTTCATAGCAGATTCAAACCTCTTTCTATCTCATCAAATTAACATACTTCCTGGTGCCTCTCAAGATCTGTTCCAAGGTTACCTCTCCAATCTTTTCTCTTGGCCCCAGGACATCTGCCCTGCTTTAGCCAATCCATTCCCTTGCTCCTCATCAACTTCACCAGTCAAAGTCCTGTAAGAGAGCCTTGCCTTGAACAGTGCCCTTTCCTAGAGATGGTCTTGCCTCAGACAGTGGCATGGCTCTTTCTTTCCATTCTCTGAGCACTCAATTTTAACTTTATTTTTGTCTTTTGATTACTGGCTGTCTAATGTTCTTCCTTTTCCTTCTTCGGCTCTATTTTTTTAATTGAGCATCAGCAGTGAAAACTACTCTCTATTTATTTATTTTATCAACATGTTTCTCCTCTCTGAAGCCCTGGAGTAGAAAATCCACAAAGGTAACAACTTGACTGGTTCTGTTCAATGTCTTTTCCTTCATGACCTCTGATGCCTCAATGTAGCCAGACTCTGCAACCACATGCATCCACTGATGATAAATGAAGGTGGGATGGTTTCAGAAGACTGCAGTCCCATATTGTATCTGGAAACCGGGAGATAAACAAATCATCTCTATGTGTCCAGTGATGCCAGCATGATTAGCATGAGACTCCCAGCACACAATACCAACTCAAAAGGGGCAGGAAAATAGAATCGTTAGCTTGTTGTCATGGTTACCATCGGCAGATTATCAGCAAGGTGCAGCAGCAGCCAGTGCCGCATCGGTGTGTGACATCAGCCCCCACTCCTGCTGCGAGAGACAGGAAACACATGGAATCGAAAGCAAGGCTCACAATGGCTTACACAATTAGTGGCATTCTTACTGGTACATGCTTGAATAAAGAAAGAATACCGGATTGAAACTAAATGAAGTCCTTTTAGGTGCTCACCAGAACTTAACTTGTGACGTTGAGCATATGTCTAGAGAAGCTATGCCTATCTACGGTCATTCTGTTTTCTAAACCCCAAATCTGGACTGGATCCTTTGACCAACAGAAATTCAACAATGCAAATTTGAAAACACTAGACCTCAAGTATGAAAACTGTCCACAACAGTGCAAGTGTGTAGAACACTTCTGGAACTGCGTATATGCTTGTGAAATGACTTATTACCTAGGTCAGTGAAGAGAATGAATGATGACTGTGTGCTCAGAAGGAATGCAAGTGGTCAAAGATAAGGCAGCAGCTTTGCAGGGTTAACACGGGCAGTCACGGATGTGAGATTCAATGAGGCTGGATGGTCTCAATTTTGACACACACAATGGTGAGCAAAAATCCCTCGAAGAAGTTAGAGATTAGACAACACATTGACTAAAAGAAGAATGGGGATCGGGTGACTTGCCCTTAGTCCAGAACTGCCACTAATAAATGTTAGAAAAAATAAACAAAAGCCAGAGCTTGTTTGTTTTGTCGGTTTTTTTTTTTTAAAGAGCTGTGAGTCTTTTCCTTATACCAAATTGACTTTGAATTGTTCAATTCTGATCCATGATTCACACCAGGACTCTTTTCAATCAATACCACTAACAGATATATATATATATATATATATATATGCCAAATTCAATTCATTTGTATTCAACATCACATTCGCCCACACCAACTTCATTGCCTCCTGCTTTCTGTGTCTCACTAACTTCATGTATCTGAAGTTCTATGTATGTTTGAAATATGCCTATTTTATTCTAAAGTCTCAAGTCTCTGTCTCTGCCCCCCAGCTCTCTCTCTCTCCCTCTTTTCTCAGATTGCAAGGCAGTGAAAATGACTTGGTCTTAGAGCCTTAAAACGTTTTTATAAGGAGTGATCCAATGCTAATGTCAACAAAGAACGAAATGCCTCATATTGCAAGAACTTCAAAATGGGGAAACCAGGTAGGTCCAGATGCTTCATTTCATTTATGAACAATTCAGGAGGACCGAACGTCATACACGGTGCGACCAGCATCGCGATGAAAACACGGGCTTTTTAAGCTTTTCACTCATCCAGTCTCAATTTTGACAAGTTTATTGCTACCATCATTTCTGTTGGCGAAAGGAAACACAAGAAAACAGACTGCCTCGTGAGGGAACAAAAAGTCCCAAGTCTCTGCTTGTAATCCTTGTAGTTGTGTGTTCAGAACATAGTGGAACTGTTCCTTTCAGAAAAGAGTGCTCAAGGCTGCACTTACACCATCCCAGGCTGATTTCTTGTTGCAAAGGTCAGAACAAGAGGTGCAAAGGGCGGGAAGTGGCATTTTCCATCACCATGGCTTCCGGGGCTCTTATTATAAAAGGAATGAAAACAACACTGACTTTGTAGAAGCCAGCATTACAGTGTACCATTAGAAGAGGTAGATTTGTTTTCTCCTATTGGTACGCAATCTATAATGCTACCTTTTTCTGGAAAAATCTTTCTATTACCCAGCCAATTTGCTAACAGTTCTAGAAAAAAGCCTGAGTAGGAATTTTGTCAATGTTGAGCAAGCCATGTTTCACTTGTAATTCACATTGTACAATTCTTACAAGTATCATATATTATTTCAAGTCATGACTGGACTAAAAAAATAGCAAATTTGGCTCATCCTTAATTGATCACAAAATTTTCCATAAAGTCATTTTTATGAATAAAACCAATGGGCACTTAAAGGTGATATTCAAAATCCAGGACTACTCAATTTCTTGAAGGCAATGGGTGTTTCCTGTTCTTTGCTAAATTCACTTTACATACCCAGTTAACTGCTCAGATTTGCTATGCTCATTAAGGGTTTACTATCTGCTATTAACTTTAATTATATTCTATTACATTTACTAAAAAAACACACACTTGTTGGAAGATGTGTACTATTTTGCCCACTTTATACAAAAAGAAATGCATGCTCAACAAGATGAGCTAACTGAACAGGGCCATAATTAAGTTGGATAAAGAACCTGAGCACTTCCAGTGAAGCTTCCTTTTATGCCAACACACGCACAAAGATTTGCTGAAGTGGGCATCAAAGGCATAGGTTATCTGGGGTCTTTGCCAACCATATCACCTGCACCTTCCATGTTGGATGATAAAACAATTACTCACACCATATTTTAACCTATGAAGCTGAAAGCAATGATGTTTCAGCTGTAGACATTCTTACTCAGATGGGTTTATCATCTCGAAGCTTTCCAAATCACAACACAATGGGAGGAGAACGCTACATCACCATGGTGATTTTGTTGGTAAGATACACCAGGTTTGTTGGTAGTCCTTTCACAATCCTATTCCCAGAGTCTGTTTTCTCTTTCACAAGTACAGTCATGTGTGGGCAAACGACCTTTTGTGGATGGTTGAGAGACCAGTTAGGGGTGACTGGGAGGCATCATCTTTCCTGAGGATGCCCACCGATTCTTCTCACCAGAAACAAAAACAAAACTGGAGTGTATGATGGCAGTGGGCAGGTGTGACTTCATAAAGATGTGGGACAGTGGAGGATGATGTGGACAGCACACTAAGGTCTTTGAAATTTGCCTGGTACAGCAGTGGTCCTCAGAATTCTCCTTACCACTGTCATAGATTCCGTCGTTATGAATCCATTCGTTTTGTCAAGACCCATCTAAAGCAGGTCTGGAATATTCTTATCTTTCCATGCTATACTCCTCGGCCTATCCAATTGGAAGAAACTTTGTAGGGGATTTCAATACTGTACAACCAGGAAAAAACAATCTGACAGCATTAAGCTAATTCCCTAACCTTTTTTTTAAAAGACTTAATAAGGCACAAGAGAATCACTCCAAATAAAAATTTCCACCACACACACACAACACACACCCCAAAAAATCTTAGCCACCACGCAGGACCGGGTAGGAAGGGTGGGGGGCGCAGGCGCGGTAGTTACCCATGGCGAGGAAGGGGACCCCCAGCAGGGTGGAGTTGAACTTCCCGTCGGTGAGGAAGAAGATGCCTGCGGCCGTGACGATGGAGATGCAGACGGTGAGCACGCCCAGCAGGCCAAGGAAGGGCTTCCCGCGCAGGCAGTCCTTCATGGCGCTGGAGAGGGTGGCGGTGGTCAGGATGAGCACGAGGCTGACCAGGACCTTGCCGCGGGCCAACAGGCTGGTCTCGTGGAAGTCTCTCCACAGGCTGAACGAGGCCAGGGAGTAGAGCTGGAGGTCGCCGCCGTGCTCCTGCTGGCGCCGGCCCAGCAGCTTGCAGAACTCGCGCTCCCACTTCTCCCCGATGCGGTCCTGCGCGGCGGAGCCGTAGGTCTGGAGGTAGTAGGTGATCTGGATGGCTCTGGCCGACTTGACCCGCTGCTCCTTGCTGTTGGGCACCTCCACCACCCCGCCCAGCTGGTGTCCGATGAAACTGCTCCTCCCGTCCTGGAAAAGACAGCAGGGACCCTCGTCACCACAAGCGCCTTACTCCAGGGACGCCGGGCGCTGCGGAGCCGCGGGCAGGGACCCCATGCAGGGCGGTCGGCGCTCCAGGGCCAGGGGCGCAGGGCCCGGGGCGCAGGGCTAGGGGCGCCTGGCTCCCGGCGCCAGGCGCACGCAGAGGCGCAGCGCGCACCGCCCCGTCCCGCCACCCCTCCTCCGTCCCGGGCCGCTTCTCTGGAGGCCCAGGGAGGCCCCGGAACCCAAGGCCCCACTGGATCATTTGGCTCCCCACACACCCCACACACGCGAACGCGGAGACCGCGCGACGGAGCTATGTGCCACACATGAAAATATCTCTCCTGAACGTGGAGACGCCTCGACGTGCTCAAGTCACCAGGGGTACACCCCCATCAATCACCACACACACACACACACCAGACACACACCACCTCCATCAATCAACACCACACACACACACACACACACACACACACCAGACAGACACACACACCACCTCCATCAATCAACACCACACACACACACACATACCACCTCCATCAATCAACACCACACACACACACACACACACCACCTCCATCAAACAACACCACACACACACACACACACCCCAGACAAACACACACACCACCTCCATCAATCAACACCATCCACACACACACACATACCACCTCCATCAATCAACACCACACACACACACACACACACACACCACCTCCATCAAACAACACCACACACACACACACACACACACACCAGACAAACACACACACCACCTCCATCAATCAACACCACCCACACACACACACACCACCTCCATCAATCAACACCACACACACACACACACCACCTCCATCAAACAACACCACACACACACACCAGACACACACACACATACACACACATACACACACACACCACCTCCATCAATCAACACCACACACACCAGACACACCAGACACACACACACACCACCTCCATCAATCAACACCACACACACACACACACACACACATACCACCTCCATCAAACACCACACACACCGCACACACCACACACACACATGCGAATACCTTTTTTCTTGTGTATGTTTTTGGGATACCTCTTTTGTATATTGGTGATGTAACTGCATAATGCAGCATAGTACTGAAATGTTTCCTTAATATGTTGATGTGAGCTTTTCTTCCTTCCTTCCTTCCTTCCTTCCTTCCTTCCTTCCTTCCTTCCTCCCTTCCTTCCTTCCTTCCTTCCTTCCTCTCTCTCTCTCTCTCTCCCTCTCTCTCTCTCTCTCTCTGTCTCTCTCTGTCTCTCTCTCTCTCTCTGTCTCTCTCTCTCTCTCTCTCTCTCCTTCCTTCCTTCCTTCCTTCCTTCCTTCCTTCCTTCCTTCCTTCCTTCCTTCCTTCCTTCCTTTCTTTCTTCCTTCCTTTCTTTCTTTCTTTCTTTCGTTCCTTCTTTCTTTCTTTCTCTCTTTCATTTTTTTGGTGGACTCTGTCCCTGAGCTCTTCCGCTCCAGGCTAGTGCTCTACCTCTGTGAGCCACAGTGCCACTTCCTGATGTGAGCAATTCTTTACTCTTTGCATTCTTCCTTCCAAACACCTGCCTCCAGCAAGGGTACTTTCTGTCTAAGTACCCTCTATCTAAGTACTACACTCTGTCTAAGGTACTTTCCATAGTTTTGTTTTAGCACACAACAAACTCTTTTCAGATTGTGTTGCAAGTACACAAAAAAATTCAGAAGTTCCCAGCAAGTAGAGATGCTATTTATAGTATAAACCCTAAATTTAAAACATTAGTAGAGAAATTTCCTAGTCACTTGCCCTTGCATGACAAATAATTACAACCATCTTAATTAACTTAAGCCAACACATTCTTAAATAAAAAAGGAAGGGCTAGAGGCAAGTTGCTTAAGTGGTATAGCAATTGCATACAAAGCAAAAGACCCTGAGTTCAAATTCTAGGACTGTCAAATTTTAGTTGTTTTTTTTTTTTTAATTATTGGATGATTTCCCCCTGTTGCTATTTTTCATTTCTGTGACATCTTTGTAAAGTTCTTTCTCCTCTACTTATAAAAATAAAACTGAAAGCTGACTTTAGCTTCCCAGGGCCCCCTTTTGAATAAGCCCCACTCAACATGCAGTGGCTGGAGTGGAAGGCAAGGACAGGCAAGCTCTAAGGAAGGAAGAGGGACTCACTCTTGGGAACTGAGACACAGCCCATACTGCTTTGAGGTTGCTCACCACATGCAAATGCTCATCAATTAGCCTTCTCTCTCTGTTTGAATTTTCGTATACATTTCGTCTCCAGTCTACTTACTATTTCTTTCATTTAGACTCTTGTTTTTGATTATTTGAAAGAATCTTTCAAAAGCTTTGTGTGTGCCATGCTTCCTGCCTTTACTCATTTTGGTCACCAAAAAGACTTCTAAGGAAACTCCAGTGCAGAGATTTATATGGCTCTTAGGCCTCATTTAGAGAGAAATTCCAGCAGATCAAAGAGATGGCTCATAACATGTCTTGAAAATATTGAAGACAAATAAGGATTTTGAAATAGTGGATCTTCATTGTATGTGACTAGCTAAACTGTCTAATTCCCTTAGGTTCTTTTTTTTGAATTGCTTTATTAGAGATTGGCTTCGGTCCTATATTTTCCCAATATTTTGAAATGCATAGGAATGAATTTCTCATTCACATTCAGGTGCACGATTTTATGTATCTGAACCCAAAAAGAAAGGATAATAATCAGATCTCTGGACCTGCTGGAATGCAGAGTTCTGTTGAAAGTCTTGCAAGCTGTATTTGTCACTTACACAGTCACTTTGCTTCTGAGAAATACACCTGCCAACATTATGGAAATGAAAAATTTCTATTGTTTTTGCAAGGTGTTACAGAAGATTGTCCCTTCAGAACTAGTCAGTAGATAATTAGGAGAATCAAAGAAGCACTAATATTGTATTTTCTAGCATAATATCCTAGGAGAATGAGATGTTCAGTTGGATGAAGGCATAGAATGGTCCTCCAGGCATGAGGTGACCCCTTCAGCCTGCTGCCCACTCAAACTGCAGGACCGAATACAAAACCCAAAGCTCATTCCTTTGATTTGGGGGTTTCTGGATTCCTCAATTTTCTCATTCTATTTATAGTAGGAACAAATTTCACGTCTATGATCTATTCAACTCTATGAAAATATGACCTATACGAACAGTTCGAGAGTGGTGATCAGAAATAATGACCATGGCGACAACACAGCCAGGAAACATGTTCACATCTGGTCACAGTTGTTATCAATCACATACTACAGCTGTTGGGTTTAATCGATGAGCAAGCCTAGAGACTTAGGGAAGAAAAATTAGTCAGTGAAAGGAACCCAGGTTCCAAGTCAGATGTTCTGACTGCAAGTCTGATCACTTCTAGAATCCGACAGAGGTCTCCCCCTCCTTCCTGCCTTCGGCAAGACTCAACTCCTGCTACCCAAGCAACGATTCGAACTTATCTCCCTTGTAGATTCTTTTCCCCAGTATTTCCTCTCTTCCCAAATAATTGCTTACCCTTATTTTGTGATCATGTTTCTGCATCACCTTATTTGGCATTTCTACTGGTTCCTTGAACCTACCCAGTTATTTCTACCTCATGACCTTTGTGTCTGTTGTTCCTTGTACCTGGAATATTTTCCTACATTCTTCTCTAAGCTAACGAGCTTTCTATCCTAGAGCTCTTTGCTTTAGAAGAAAGCATTTAAATTGCACAACCTAAACTGGACGCCCTCTCCCCTGCACAGGCTTACTTTGTGTCTTCTTGATAATGATCTCTATCTGAAAGGATCTAATATAATCTTTTTTCTTTTTTTTTTTTTTGCCAGTCCTGGGCTTGAGCTCAGGGCCTGAGCACTGTCCTTGGACAAGGCTCTACCACTTGAGCCACAGCACCACTTCCGGCTTTTTTCTATGTATGTGGTACCGAGGACTCGAACCCGGGTCTTCATGCATGCTAGGCAAGCACTTTAACCACTAGGCCAAACTCCCGGCCCCAGGATCTAATATAATCTTTTAATTGCTCTTTTCTGCCAGAATGTGCACTTGAGATATAGTGTCTGTTCTGTTTTGCTCACTAACAACTTCCCTATGTCTTAAACAAGTTTCTTCTAGAAGAAACACTCCATGGCATGTGTTAACTGAATGCATTCACCTTCTGGCATAAATTGCTAAGTCTAGGTTATTTAATGAATAAAACTATTAGTGGCTTCATTTTCTTTTCTTTGGCAGCACCAGATTATTTTAACAGTCTAATTTTCTCAGATTAGGAAACCAAAAGCCATTGTATTTTCTTTAAGCCACTTATTCTCATGCAACATTTCCCCAAAATGTGTTCCTGTTCCATTTTCTCTTTGCACAAAACAGAAGGACTTGGGAATAACAGGAAGAGGGGAAAGATTTCTGTGGGTACGACCTCCAGGCAAAGGACAGCTCGAGGAACTGAAAGGAATGTAAGGGTTGGAGAGTGGAGAGGGAATTAGGCTTTTCCAGGAAGAGCTGAAAAATGCCTTCTTAATTTGTTGGATGTAATTGTCCATTATTGTAAAACAAAACAATCCACCACAGATGTGGGTTTTAAGCTGGAGAATGGCTAGATTTATGGAAGGCTTTAATTTTATGCGCTGTTGCAAAAGATTTATTGAATAGGTATGGCTTTGAAAGAAAAGAGTTCAGTCCAAAAAAATCTCTGCAGCACTGCAGGTTCTGGACGCAACATAGGACATTGTTGGCAGAGGCAGCCTCTAATAGGTAAATGGTTGCCCTGTAAGCCAGTAAAATTACTGGTGAGGATGGTTTCTCACTGTCATGTAATACTTCATTCATTATTTCTCCAACAGCAGTCATGTTGGAAAAATATTCTTTGGGCTCTTTAGCTTTCATTTAGTCCAGTTAATATTTTGTGGCTTTGGAAATCACTCCCATCCAATTCCCACTTCTACAGTGTAAATAAGATAAAAGACAAAATTTTAAAAACTGTATGTCTTTTAAAGACACAGAAGAGTGTGAAGACATTAATATCAAAGCCAGTTGTGTCGAGAAAGAATTACTTGACAATGTTCTCAAAGTACTTGGGAACAAATAGAATGTTTGCTCGATCTATGCGATAGTTTGACATTCGAACTCTTTCTGAAGAGTCTTCAAATAACCTGGCAGCACAACCCCTGTCAAAGGTGATTGTGATTCAGGTTGTGTTAATTTTTAGTAAAGAATACTCTGCAAGAGTGCTGGAAACTTTACGTGATTACCTTTCTTCCATTGCTGAAAAGAAAACCTTTCTGTGTGTGATAGGTGATGAAATTTCCACATTAATGATTAAGTTTGAATGGTTTCATCATTTGAATAATAATATTTCTTTCTTACTATAATTTGCATTCCAATCCCAATGTAAAGTGTGCATATAAGCTAGGATTAAAATAAACCATTGAGGGCCATGAGTTTAGCCTACTGGTAGAGTGCTTGTCTAGCATTCAGGAAGACCTGGGTTTGATTCCTCGGTACCATATACATAGAAAAAAAGCCTGAAGTGGTGCTGTGGCTCAAGTGGTAGAGCTCTAGCCTTGAGAAAATCCAAGGACAGTGCTTAGACCCTGAGCTCAAGCCCAGGATTGGCAGAAATAAATAAATAAATGATAAATAAAAAATAAACCATTGATCATTTTTCTTTTCACATTCTGGGATTTCATATTTGTGAGATATAAGCCCATAATAAGTAAATAGATTCCTACAAAGTATTTTTTTAAATAAGTGAAATGATGATAGTATACTAGATTAATGAAATACAAATTTCAATCCCAATTTCTTTTTCCCAGTCCTGGGCTTGAGCTCAGGGTCTGAGCACTGTCCTTGGACTTTTCTCAAGGCTAGAGCTCTACCACTTGAGCCGCAGCACCACTTTCAGCTTTTTTTCTATGTACATGGTACCAAGGATTCAAACCCAGGTCTTTGTGCATGCTAGGCAAGCACTGTACCATTAGGCCAAAATCTTGGCTTAAGCATTTTTTTAAATTGTCATCAAAGCCATTTTAACAATGAAGACCTTCAAAACTTTAAAACAGTCTAACTACATAAAATCATTTTTTTAAGTGGAGTGTTGTATTTCAGGTATTTGTTTTGTTTTTTTTAAGATGAAAGTTGAGAAATAAGCTTTCAGTTTTACTGAAATGAAATAAAAAATTTTAGCCAACCTGGATATAAAGTAAGTTTAACCAAATACTCTAGCATACAAATGAGGTAAGCCTAGTTTGGAATTATTATTATTATTATTATTATTATTATTATTATTATTATTAACAAACATGGCCGATGCAGACCCAGTGTTTAGAAATCTTATTTAGATTATACTAGGTGCCATTTTTTCAGTCACTATCTGATGAAGTGCTACAATGAAGGAGACTTTGGGGACCAATGAAGACAGGGGACCCTGGGGAGGACAGTTGTATAAGGACGGGAGCGAGTTGGTCTCTGGGTTCTCCTTCCCAGCCCCAACACTCACGATCCTAACACATGGCACACATATTGGCATCATGTATGGATATACTTGAAAGGGTGGAAGTTCCATATAGGAACCATGTAGACATCCTGTCTTCCTCAGCATCCTCACCACAAGCACTGACAAGCTGAGCAGGCGCACTAATCCCTGTGAATGTCAAAGTTATTACTGGTAAGGACAACGAACAGAAGATGTGATGAGAACCAAAATATGTGTGTGTGTGTGTGTGTGTGTGTGTGTGGTCTATATAACTGTTAGAATGGGATGATATTCTTACTAATAAATATATAATTACACACAAAGATATATATGATTGTATATAAATATATACTTCTGTAAGTCACACACAAGCCAGGTGCAGGTGGCTTACAGCTGAGATCAGAGCTACCCCAGAGCCTGCGACCTGAAAGGTCTCATTTCAAAGCCAGCCTGGAAAGAAAAGCCTTCAATTACCCAACAAAGTACTAGGGCAGCAGTGTGGTGGTGTAAGAGCATTTGACACTGAGTTCAAGCCCTAGCAACAGCATAAAAAGTGCAATTGAGATATGTAAATCACACTGTGTATTTGCTCAGCTATTTAATGCTGACCCCAGTTCTCTGCAGGTGCCTGTCCTGGGGTAGAAAGAACCCAGGATGGAGGACTCCATTACCTGGCTCCATGTTTGGCTACTACACAGAAGGATGGCAGTGGAGATCTCTGAACACCAGCTTCCTCATCACCAAGGAAGAGGTCAGGTTGCTCTTATCTCTAATAGTCTGACTTGCCTTGCACTTAAGGACCCGTTGGTGCTAGGGCAATCAGGTACTGCAAAGAATGCTCGAGAAATCTGCCTTATGAGGAAAACCAGAAATAAGAGGGAGGGGGAAATACTATAAAAATCTATGCTCATTACCACAGAAACAAGAAGAGCTTCATCTTTCTCTCAATCCAGACCAAGTTTCTTGGACTCCTCTTCCTTAAGTAAACCCCTGAGAAAATTCTCAAATGAAAAATACGTACCTACATACACATATGTCATATATATCACATACATGTCATATATATGTCATATGTCACATATGACACACATATATATATGACATGTGCCACATTTTATCAAGAGGCAAATCATCTCTCAGTTGCCTAGGTCACTAAGTTTATCTCTTTGATAGTAATATTTACTCTATTTGCCAGTCTCCATCAGTATTCTCTTTGCTGTATTGGTTTGCGTGCTACATAATGGCATTCATCTCCCCTCCTTTCCCCCTCCCTCCCTTCTTCTTTTCTTGTCTTTCTTCCCTTCCCTCACCCTTCTTCTCCCTCCCTTCCTCTCTGTATTCCTCCTCCTTCTCATTCCACCTGTGTCCTTCCTAGATTTGAAAGGCAACTCTCGCAAATCCACAGTGAGGGATAATAATTATGTTATGTCTGTAAAATGCTAGATAAAGAATCCAACACTGGCTTAAGCCTATTTTATCTTCACTAAATTACCTTTTCTTTGTAATCTCCCAAAGGACAGACACACTTTGAAAACGCAGTCTGTGATATACATTCTAATGAGGTTCATATAATTTCCTTCACTATGACCAAGATGTTCATCCCCGATTATTAAAATAATTGAAAGCTTTTGGCCAGGCCAAGAAAGCAAGCACTCTCCTACCTCACAGATCCGTGCAAAACTTGCGCATTACCTTTCTCAGCACGGGAAAGAAGAGGGCGGGGCTCACCTCCGCCCATGCGCTGACACTGGTTTTGGCAGATGGATGGATTTGAGGCAAGAGCATGGGCTAATCTTGGTATTCAATGGTATATTTGGGGTATCAAGCAAAGACACACCCAGTGTCTTTGTATTTGATAATTTTTAAAGAAAAAAATCAACTCTTGAACTTTGAAAGCAATGTGAACATTTTTTTCACATGGTACTTCTAGTTATAAAAAAAACGTCAACCAAAACTCATTGAAGATTTTTTTTTTTAAATCCATATCTCTCGACACCAATAACGTCCCACCACCTTCAGACTCCATGGTAAAACAGAGAACATTTCCAGCGCTCTCTAAGTAGGGTGTATTTAGCAACACAGAAAAGCAAAGGACATGTGCGTCTGCTCTTCTTCTGGAGGTTCAGCCTCTATGTAACCTAGATCTTGCTTCTAGGCTGAAGCAAATTCAAAAGACAGAAGGTATTTTTTTTAAAGAGGGAAACTAGGTATTTTAAGGGAAGCTTAGAGGATTTCATTCAAATTTCCTTGTAACATACTACACATGGCCCCTCTTAGCCCTGGGCTTCCTGGACTCTACGTAGTAAGTGATGGTCGGGGCACAGCTGCTGGGGAAGCCAGGCCCCAGGAAGGCGGGCCTCTTCATTATGGGCTTCCTGAGGTTCCTTGGGTGTGGGAATTAGGTATATCCTTCAGTACCCCCTCTGCTTTCCTTCCGAGTATCTAACAGAGGAGACTAACAAGGTGTGACACAGTCTCCAGTGGAGCGAGGATGTGGGGTTTTGGGGTATGATTTGTGGGAAGAAGGCTGGGAGAGGGAAGATCCAAATCTGATTTCAGAGTACATTAGATCCCCATAGAGGCATTTTCCAGTTGCAACTCCCAAAAGCCAAGGCCAAGGGGATTCCCCCCCACATACACCATGGCCTCATTTCTATATATCGTCCATCGTTCCATCTCATGTGTAAGTGCAGTGCACTTATGCTACATGGACTGTTCTAAGCACACATGGTTTCTTTAAGGGTTTGCTGCCCCATCCTCTGAGCACCATGTCAGGTTATTCAGACAGATGTAATGTTGGCAGTGTCGTTCGAAGCTAGCGTCAGTCTTGTTTGTGCCGCCAGGGTTCTCTCTAGTATTCCATGATGGGCCACAGGCCTCACTGGTCCTTGCAAAACAATACCAGGAATAGGGTATTGATGGCAGGGCTGATATAAATTCAACGTGTGGTGCCATCCCCACTGATAGCAGATAACTGCATTCAAACGACGGCCTCAATTAAAGTGCTGACACTGAAGGATGACCTACAGAATTTGTCTAGACAGGGAGAGCATGCCTAGATCACACTGCCAACTTAACACGTTTGAAACAGAACCGCTTTCCATGTGCCGCCACTACAGACAGCTATGGACAGACGCAAGAGTAGAAGAGTCTGGCCCATTGTTCTGGAAAACATTCTGTCACTCTTCCACTGTAATGTAATTAACTCCCTATAATTCTGCAAGTAGTCAGAGAATTCAAGGCGACATGTCATGCCTTTGGAGTAAGGAGAGAGGCCCTCCTCTTTAGAGAGATTATATGAAGAAAGCAATCTAGCCCTCTTCATTTACCTGGAATTACTTGAACTTGGTAAGTAGGTGTCTGCTTTGACTGAGAACGTAAAGCTCTTTGGACTCAGCAATTAGTTACATAAGCAGGTATTTAGAGGGAGGCCTTTCAAATGGTACTGCCAATTCTGTATGCTTTGTTAAAAATACCAAATAATAACAAGTATCAAAAATCTCCACTCCCTCTGAACTGGGCTGGCAGCTCCTATCAGAGCGCGTGGAAATACTGAGCTGCACTCGAAGGGAACAGAATAACACCCAGGATGGGGTTGTTTGGTGTAGAAAATGGAAAACCTCCCCACGTATGCTTCCACAGCAATCTGAATCCCATCCTGCCGGCCATGGCTCATCTGGCATGGAAAAGTAAGGATGAATTGAAGAGAGACCGAAGGAGTTTCGCACGTAATTTTAATGAATTTGACATAGTCGCCATAGTCAACAATCTTTAAAACATCCGATGAAATATGAGGAGTGGACAATTTTCCTCTGGTAACAATATGAAGCAAGATCTTCAATATATGTGTGTATGATATATGTATATATTAAATATTACATATCAGGGTGTGATAGAATTTTATCATAACACAAATAGATTGATAAGTAGATCAGATGGGTACTTGGGTTCAGAGTTACTTCCTCCACTAAGCAGATGGCAGAAGAGAAAAGGAGCTCGTAGAGGGAAACTTCAATGTGATGGAGAAAACCCTGTGTAGACTGAGTGTGAGTAAGTGCAGGAAGGAAAGAAGACTAGAGCCAGGTTCCATCGTGTTCACATACCTGCTCGAAGATGATTTCCCTCACCAAAGGAAGACACTGGTAGACTAGACTGGTAGGGCAACTAGAACTGAGCTTGAGATATAGAGTTCTGGATACTTGGTGGTAGAGACACTGATGTTAGAGTTGGTTATGGACAGTTTGCCTAAGAGATAGTAAGACTGGTTAGACTCTTGGCCTGGCCAGGCGTCAGCCAGAATTTCCTGTCCTAGGTGTCAGTATAGCAGATATGTGTAAAAATATGAGTGTTCTATTGGTAACATTTGTTCTCTTTCATAGAAATCTTTATGTACATCAGACAATTTACAATTGTCTAACTACCTAATGTTTTCTAAACATATGCATTATAATGACCAGAAATTGCAAGAATAATGGAAATTAGTCTAGGAATGTAGCATGTATTTTTTTAAAGAAATATATGAGATATGAAGGATAAATCTTTGTTAAGGTTAAAATGGTGGTTCCAGAATGGCAAGGAGAAAAGAAAACACAAGACAAACTTGAATAAATAGAGGGATTCTATATAAAAAGAAGAATACAGAAAAAAAGGATTCTATATGAGGCCAGGCTCACAAAGATTTGAGTGGATTCATTTGGAAGTTTTGAAAAAAAAAGATGATAAAATAAAACACACCAGAGCAAAACTGGAATTTAGTTTTCTCTCTGTGAAAACAATATTTGCTTATATTATTTGTCTGTTCTTAAACCAAGAAATTAAGACGTTTTATTTATCCTTTAAGCAATATTCCTAGGAAACAAAGATTATTCATCTTTGCAAAATAATTTTGTGGGTTTTAGTGCTGCACTTTAGTCTGTTTCGATTACTTCAGAGAGCCTAAGAGTTGTTAAAGAGTCATCTGGGATCCTACTTGCTAAAGTGTTTCAACCTTGTGTTCCTTTTTGGGAAACCTCCCTTTCTAGGTAAAGTATTTTTGACTCCAAATGAACTTTTGGCATTCCTCAGATGACCCTTGGAAAATCTCAGAGGATTTGTTCCATCGTAGTAAAGACGTACTTAGGCTCATTTGAGACAATAAATTCCAGGATGATTATAGTTTTTATGGCCTCCCTGATGGTTTACTGTTTTATTTTCCTGACTTAAAGACATTTTTTTATTTTCATTCTTATACCACCCACCATGAATGGCAGTTTGGTAAGGCTGTCCTCATGAACAGTGATGAAACAGTTCTCTCTTTTTCTAAACTGATCCCTCCGGAATTAGGAAAATCTTGAGTGCTTTCGTTTGCATGGCAATAATGTTATTTGAATAACACTATATAAATTTATTAATGATCTGTTTTCTCCATAACAGGATATAACTGGAAGCACTGACTCTTTTACCAAGGCTTTACCAGAAAGTCATATTTGAAAAGAACTTTAGGAGACCAATGCTCACAAAGACCCTTGAATAACAGCCTGTATTTGTCTTGAGGAATTTTGGACACTGCAGGTGTGTGCATCTGGTCAATTCCTGGCAGGCTGAGGGGCCTGGGATATCTTGGGGGCCTCAATATGCTAAGAATTCACCCAAATCTGTAGGAAGTTTTGTGAGAACTTCCTGACTTGTTCCTAATCTCAAGTAGGTTTTAAAAATCTGATTTGAGGTCTTTAATGAGAAATTCTAAACAAACTAAAAAAATAAACCCTTAGGTGATTAATAAAAATTTCACCTTCACTTGTAGAAATAATCATGCCACTTTTAATAAGCCTAGGTTTACTTTGCAAACAAATCAGTTTAACCATTCTTATATGCGAATGAACTAAGGTTGGCTTTACAGAAACAGAAAAAGAAAGCTTTGCTTCAATGTGCAATTATAACATACCTGAATATGAAGTTCTAATCCTGTTCTAGTTCGTTTGCTATTTAACTTATTTATTTGTTTGTTTGGTGGTGCTAGAGATGGAGTTCAAGAACCTATGTTCGTCAAACAAGTATGCTACCACTTGTGCTATGTCCCAGTTCTCCTTTTTGTTAAAGTTTTATCTGCAAACGGGAGTAAACCTTAAATCTGTACTACCAAGTCCTAACTGCTGATTCACTAGTCCTTACTGACAAAAAGTGGAAAGATGGGCTTGTCTTGGCTAAGAAGGGTAATGGGCAAAGAGTTTTCTCTGGAGCAAAGTTCTTACACTTCCTTGTGAAACCTAAATTTAACAGTAATCTGGCTAAGACCAATTGAACAAGGGACCCGTACACCATTCCAATCTAAACGCGTTCCGCGTTTCTCGTCATTCATTATCCCTCAGAGAGGTCTGAGTTGCCTTCAGACCTCTTATGACTGTTAAGGTCAGAACTCACCCTTGAGCTTTGATGTTCTCTCAGTAATTTCTCATACCCTGATCTGAACTCTGCCCCAGAAGTTATGAGCCCTCACTTTCTCCCGATCCATTGAGAGTTCATGTAATCTGTCTCTCTCTAAGATCCACACCAGTGGTTGCTGTGCCCATCACATCATTTCCACCATTAAGTAAGGCCATCCGTTCCATTTCTAACTTTGCAGTGTTGGAGATTGTACCTCATCCTTCACACATCCTGGAGTAAGCACTCTGCTACTGAACTACAGCGTCCAGCCATAAAATAGTATTTTAAGAAAAAAATAATAAAGATGTGTCAGCTTCCAGATGTAACTGGAGACATATATGTCTAGGGATTTGAATACTTGGAGAACAGTTTGCTTCAAAATATGAACAGGTCCTGTATAGTCTAGTCTCTTGAATTATCTTAGCAATAAATGTATTAAGCATTTATTTATAAATAGTTACTAAGCAAAGGCAACATGATGCTGCTGTCCTGCTTATCCCCATTTGGCTAGCTAACTCAGAATACAAGTTTTGTTGCTGTTGACTATGTGCTGGGCTTATCATGTGCTTGAGTTTTCTAATTCGTTAAAATGAAAACAATTCAGATTCTAAGGATTTCTTAGTTGGAACTCTTCTTTCAGTGTGGTAAAAGGAAATTGAGGTTGCATCCTGCTCAGCCTTTTGCTACAAAGGATTTGCCTTTTAATGAGAAATTAGCATTTCATTGTAACGATGTACTCTCTGTCCTTGGCTTGGCTATTTGCCATAGAAGCAGAGTCCTTTAGACCATGTGTTTACTATACAATGACAGATTCCTGGCAACTTACCTCAGATGTTTTTTTTTTTAAATTGTTGAAAGAAAATAATTAGGAAAAATATAATATTCTCTGCTGGGTACAGTGCACAGAAAATCAATGATGACCTCATAGTCAGACATCTGTAAAGACAGAGTTAGTTGTGGAAAAAATATGGTGCTTCTAGATTAAGTTGTTGAATATGTTAGATTAAGTTGTTAAATATTTATGATTTATTTGTAAAGGCAGTTGGATTATTTAGGGACACATGAGTTAGCCGTGTATTATAGGAAAGGAATCTCTCTTCCTCTCCCCTCCTTCCCTCATTCCTCTGCGAATATTTCCAAAGTTGGGAATAATTTCACAGGCCAATAATTTGAATAGGCAGAAGTAAAATAAAGCAATAAAGAATGAACTAAAATGAGCTTCTGCCAGGCACGAGTGGCTCACACCTGTCATCTGAGCTATCAGGAGGCTGAGATGTGAGGATCATGGCTCGAGGCCGGCCCAGGCAGGAAAGTCCCCATGAGGCCCAATTAATCACTCAAAAACTGGAAGTCAAGCTGGGGTTCCAAGTGGTAGAACACTGACCTTGAGCACAAGAGCTCTGGGACCGAGGCCTGGCCTTGGGTTCAGGCCCTGTGACTACCAGGGGAGGGAGAGGAAGCTCCTCTTCATGGAGGAATAGCAGAGAGGGTGAGGAACAATTTGGATTGCTGTATAATTTAATACCATGGCTGCTAATAATAACATGGACAGATTTCCAAATTGGATCAATATGCCCATTAAACCATAGTCACTACTGAGGAAACATCAGAATTTTCCAAGATAAGTCAATTTAATTGGAAGGGAATTTTCTATCTGTACATAATTTAAAAAAAAACTGTTCTCAAAATGTCAAGAACCTTAAGCTAGAAGAAATAAATCTCTTTCATCGGAAGTCATGTGGTATTTTTTGTATCACTCTGGTGACATTGACAATGATTATATGCAGTGTTTCCTATTGTATTTCTCTCATTCTTTACCAGGAGCTCCTTGAAGGAAGAATAAGTGTTTGATTTTGTTTTGTTTTGTGATTGCCTACCATAGACTTCCTTCTCATAAATTATTAACAACATCTACGAGGTGTTTTATTAGCTTAAAAATATCCTTATTTGGTATTGTGTATCTTTTTAGATTGGAAAACACAAAGTTATGATTGCATAAATAAACCAGTTGGTCTTCTAACTTGTAAAGAAAATCTGCTTATGGCCATTAGAGTGAACCATCTCTCAGATACTATTTACCTAAACCTCTTCCCAGTATCATGGACCCCCCATTTACCTAAGCTTAGTTGATCAAGAATGCAAACTGAGGAACTCTGTCTCCTTTACTCTTTTATTTTTGTCATTCTGAGAAGCAATGGAGAAGCCTTAAGAGTTTTAAAAAACAAAACCAAACATAGTGCCTTGTATTGTCTCCATCCTTTCTGGACATCATTGGAGCCTCCCCTGGCCACAGGAAAAGAGCCAAACACGAGAGGTACAAACAAGCACATTTGCATTATTTCTGCCTTTTCCAGAATATCTTTTGCATTGATTTCCATAATCTTGTACTCGCCAACTACTGATGCCTGCCATGCTCAATATTAGATACTATTACCATGTATTAGACAACAAAAAGGTGGCAACATTGTTTTCGGGAAATCACCATTAAGAACAATAATTCTGGAGAGAAATGGTTAGCTGTCATTTTGGAAAGCATACAATAAGACCTTGAAGTAACCATCCATGAAATAAACTGGCTTTGAAACAGTGAACATGGGTCTCCCTTAAAGCATTCTTAAAGAGAGAGAGAGAGAGAGAGAGAGAGAGAGAGAGAGAGAGAGAGAGAGAGAGAGAGAGAGAGTGCTTTAGTATATTGTGTTCTGTCTAAAATGACAGGTGAGGATACTAGCCAGGGTCAATGACATATTGTTTGGCATAAATACTTAATTCTCCTATTATTGCTTAACTCCAAGAGAAGAAAAAGAAAAAGTGTTACTCCTCAATCTTTCTTTATCTTTCTGCTTCATGTATCAGTGTATGTACTGAAGATTTTAATCAAAATCCAGGCCCCCAAATAGATTAATACCCAGGAGCCAAAAATGACTGCGTATTGCTTCCGTGAGGAAGTGTAGAAAGACCCTGCCACCCACATGGGGTCAGACTTGTGTTTAAGCTCACTCCTTCCCAGCTCTGTGTCCTTACAGAAATTCTTCCCTTCCAGAGACCTCATTCGATCTGTGAGACAAACGCAACACAGCATGGTGCAAGGTAACACAATGCCCTCCCCTACAAAATGCAATAGAAACATAAGCTCCAAGTCATGGTTAGGGTAAGGGTTCTTAGCCCTTCACAGAGGAAATACCAGTTCAGCACTCTGGACAGAGAACTGCACTGCTCTTTTTGAGCCGGTTTTGATATTCTAGATGTTGTTTTCTGTATCATTCTTTAACTCCATGAAAAACCACTTTGCTCTTTGCTCCTCGTTTTTCTACCCTGTGGATCTATGCTGCAGTTTCTGGGTTTTTGTTTAGTCAAAACACGAGGCAGACATCTGACACTGTGGGAACCTAATAAATATTTTACTAATCAGCAAAGTGATTAATCAGAAATAACTGCCAAGAAAACCCCACACTTCAAACAGATGCCGACTTCTTTCACTGGCTCAATATTCACCCAGGAATACTGGCCAGAAACAAAGACAGCCAGATGGGGTTGGACTCTGATTTCTGATGAACAGCTGTGATATTGGGTCTAGTTCCCTAGTATGTATGTTGCTTTTCCTCTGTGTAAGGGAAAGAGATAATGGATGATTGTCTATATTGGTAATACAGAGGAATACAGATGTGATTAGGAAGAAGCTGGAGAAACTCAATACATTTTTAAAGGCCTTCAAGTATAAGCAAACCCATCTAGTAAGCAGATATAAACATACCTTTCCTCTAGACAAATACACCAAAGCAAGTCAGTACATTTCCATATGAATCCTGATTTCTAACAGTGACTTTTCACAAAATTATAACTCCTTGGTCCAAAACGTTGTCTTTTAATCCAGAGTAATGACTACATGTCAATCTGAGACAGATGACAAGCAGGATTACTAAACCATGTTAAGCCTTAATTAAGGTATTGGATTATGGTTTTTATGATCATAGGTGACATTTTATTTTGACTTTCGGAATCAGAAGACTGGAACTTGGAACATCAAGATTCTATTTTTTTTCCACTTTTTTCCCCTGTTTTATTCGTAAGCATTATCTTGGGCACACATGCTGTTTATCTTAGTTTAAGTCATTAGAGCGATAGCTTATGCTGCAGGTTTGCCACAGGCATATCTTTTCTTTTTAATATAATACCAAAACACAAAACACCAGCAAAATCTCTACCTCCCCGAAAGTAACCACTCTTTAAACACAAATGCTGGTGCTTCCTCTACTGACAGCAGATACTGACTTTACGAAATGTCACCCTGATAGGTGCCAAGCTCATAACAATATTCAGAAAGAGAAAAAAACCTACCTCCAGATGCCAACTATTTATAAAAGTGAGGCTGTCTGTGTCCCAGAGGGGATAAAGCCTATCAGATGTGCTATAACAGCTCTCTTGGGCTGCAGTGGATTGTACGAAGGAAGCAATGCTATTTAGCCCAGAGTTAAAAGCAGTTTTCAGACTTACACCTTTGATCCAAAACCAACAGTAAAACAGGCTTCAATATATGGAAATCAGAATATAAAGCATGTGGAGGTTTGAGGGGGAATGTGTAGGAGCAAAGAGTAAGAGCTTCCTTTTCCCCATGGCGTCTCATTAACATAGTGAAAGATCTAACTGAGAAAGCTCTTCATGGAAGGAGCTGCTGGTTTATGCATTTCATTAATATTTTAATTTTAGTGCTTGCATGTTGAGGTGGCTGAACGAAGGGAACGTTTGGGGGATTATGAAAAAGATTCTGCTCCTAGAATATTTAAAACACCAAATAGCAGGCGATTCTCTTGTTCAAACTTCCGGAACTACCTTCTTTCACCCATCATTTCAAGGTCCACAAATTAATTCCGGGTTGAGTCCGGGACATAATTGCAACCTGTATTGTATTTGATCCTTTCGTTTTATATGGAATTGAATCCTCCTGCAGGTTTTAAGGGACCATTCTGAGGGCAGAAAGAAAGCAGAGATCAACCACTCAAATTTGAAGCTGCCAATGTAATACTCGGAAGAGGAAAAGACTTGTCATTTTGGGGGAAAAATAGAAAACCAATGCAGAGGTTAGTAATATACCATTTGCCAACCAAATTGGAACTTGCACAGTTTTAAAATAAAAATTTAATGGTCCAATGTCATATTCCTGTGTTTATGAGCTGATACTCTAAAGTAAAGTTTGCTCATGCCTTGTTCTCTTCAGTTCCACTTCCAGCGTGTGTGTGTGTGTGTGTGTTTGTGTGTGTGTGTGTGTGTGTGTGTGTGTGTGTGTGTGTGTGTGTGTGTTTACCTGGAGATGAGTCTCATGGATTTGCCTAGCCAGCTTGGCCTCAAACCTCGATCCTCAGACCTCAGTCTCCTGAGTGGCTAGAATTATAGATGTAAGCCACCTGCACCTGATTCAAGAATCCTCTTTTATTGGAATGAGCGATATAAGAATTTTGTAAATGGAAGAAAATGGAAAATTTGAAGCTGAAATCTCCAAATACTTAAATGTTTGCAAGCACATAAAGTAAGGCCTGACAAATCTTATCCAGTGGCATTAAAAAAAACAAACCCAAATACCATTGGGTATTTCAATGCAATAGAATCATATAAGATCTGGAGTCTGCAAGGTTAAGCTGAATTTTCAAGCATAATTTATCTTAATGTTTTCCACATCAAAGTTTCAAAAGATCATGCAACTCCACACATCCTAGAAGGTGCCTCATTCCTTACAGAAACACGGTTTTCTCATGACCTTTGCCACACCCTTTCCTGCTCTTCCATGATGTTTAGTTTCAAGTTCTCAACTCTGCATGTCATCCTGCAGCAATCATGGAATGGGAGGAAGACCTTGAAGACTTCACCCCTTTGGCTCCAGTCAGCTCTGTGACTAAATCATCCAGGGGAGACAACTGTGTGTCTTATTTCTAAAAATACCCTTTTTAGGGCTGATACATTTACTAACAACCTTTACAGCTACAGAGTTTTCCCTGGGCCCACAGTCTTACTCCAGTATAATTCCATTCCCTCCCCTAACTTGGCAGAATGAGGGAGAAAATAACTTCTTGATCCCATTTTTAATTGCTCAGTTGTAATAATTATATAATCTCAAGGTTCAATACTTCCAGAAAAAAAGAGAAAACTCTAGCCACTTAGAAGAATTAATTTCCATTCTTCAAAATAGGGGTGTGAAGAGACCGTCTTGGACCCCTGTCATGGTTTGGGTCTAGGACACCCGTGTATAGGCCATATAAATGATTGGTTGTTAGCTCATGAGCTGTGAAGAAATGACTGGGACATGACGAGGAGCTCTGATCTTTACGATGGTTTAATCCAACGATGGGTGCATAATCAGATGGGCTATTTAGAGGTGGTGAAAACCCTGGAAGATGGGGCCCAGGAAATAGATTATTGGGAGAATATTTTTGGATGGTAGGGAATATTGTTTCTGTCACTTTGTGTTCTGTATTCTCTGTCTCTGTCTTTCTGTCTCTCTCTCTGTATCTGTTTCTGTCTCTGTCTCTCTTTCCCTCCCTCCCTCCCTCCCTCCCTCCCTCCCTCTCTCTCTCTCTCTCTCTCTCTCTCTCTCTCTCTCTCTCTCTCTCTCTCTCTCTCTCTCTCTCTCTCTCTGATAGCTGGCCATCACGAAGTGAGTAGCTTCTCTCACCACATACTCTATCTGCCATAATTTGTCTTTCCTCAGCCCTAAAGTAATGAAAATGTGAACCAAACTAAGTCTTCCTTCCTTAAGTTTATTTCTCATGGGTATTTTGACATAGTTATGAAAACCCAACTAGCACAAACCTTTATTGCACTTAATTATTTTCATCTCTCCAGAGTTAATATTTACCGGTTGCTTGTTGTGTTCCAGTGACCTCACACCATGTCTTATTTCCATCTCTCCAGTTTTCTCTAGCATATTCTCCATGACTGCCATTCTTTCTAAAGGAGGAAGCCAGGGCTTAGAGATGTCATTTTATCCAATGCCACTCAGCTAGAAAGTGACACAACAAAGGGGCAGGCAGAGCTCTGATTCCAGATTGCAGCCTTTGGCCTTCTGATCTGAGCATCTGGGGTGAGGCTGGGGTAAATGCATCTTAGCTTTCTCAGGGTCCAAAACACAGATCCCGGAGTATGAGAGGCTCTCGCTGGAATACACAAAGCATTTAAAGCCTATGTCAAATGTTAGCTGCATTCCTTACTCTTTGCCATGTCTTAGTTTAGCTTTTGATAGGGCAAGAGCCTTATGATTTCACAATGTGTGTGAACTAGAAAACCAGTGAACATGGAAAATGGAAGCTGCTCACATTTGTAAATTACTTAGTACTTGGGGGAATAAAGGAGGGATGGGAAGGGGTAGACGAATAATGACGAGAAGAGGGGGAAAACGCAGTCATGATCTCAATGCCTGGTCCAAAAAGTGAAGAGTGAGGGAAGGGGAGGGGTGGGTGAGAATGTTGGAAGGGTTGATATTGAAAGGTACACTGTTTCTGTCAATGACATCATTACATGACAACTCCTTTGCAAGAGATCATCAACTAAGCAAATGCATTTTAAAAAGTGAATTATGATAACACATTGGAAAACCATCCTAAAGCCTGCTCTCATTAAGAGTTTAATGCAGATATTGTCAACTGCTTTTTCTTCCCAGTTAAGCCCTTTTCATTCCATCTTTTTCAGTTATTGATTCCCAGACACCACTCATCCATATTTAGGTTTCTGTACTGTACTTGGCACTGGATCACCTCTTTTGCAGAATCAGGTTAAGAAAAACAGCTGTACAGGACAACTCCATTCTGGGAGAGCCTTATGATCAACTCACCGTCTCTGAGTGGGATTCTGGATTGCTGAGAAGTATCCATTTTATTCCTCTACTGTGATTTCACTTTAAATCAGACATATTAAGAGGGACTTATTCTTTTCTCTTTTTAATTAGCTATAATTTAAATATGATATGTAATTGTATAGTTAATTCTACTAATTTTATTATTTGTGGGGATTCAGAGATTTTTATTTTACTGTTTTAGTTTCCTTTTTGGTTTTGTTTTATTTTGTTCTTTTGGCAGTACTGGGCATTGAACTCAGGTCCTCAGGCCTCTTGTTCTATGCCTCAGATCTTTTCTGTTTTAATTATTTTTCAGATAGTCTCACATTTTCTCCTCAGGGACCGCCATGAAATGTGATCCTGTTACATAATGCTCCTGTAGCTGGAACCACAGGCATATATCAGTGTATTCCTCTTGTTTGAGATGAGGGTTAACATTTTTTGCTGGGATGGTTTTAAACTGTGCTCTCCCTAATTTCAACCTCCCTGTAGATAGAATTTCAGGAATAAGCCATTGTACCCAGCCTCAGGGATTCTCATATTAAACTTGTCCATCAATATCTACTTTTATTTCATCTTTTCCTTCTAACCATATCAATGCTTTACTTCCACAGTTTTCTCAACTGTTCTGCATTTTAAGAGACTCTGCAACTTATTGAATAATACATACCACATGCAACATAACATCTGACTAATGGTACATCTTCTCAAGGTTTCAAATGGAATAAAGTCCACTTTGCAAGAGGTTAATCCAGGAAAAAATCTTTGGCATATAGCAAAATGGAGACCTGTTTGGGATGCGTTAGAGAAGGCCCCGGCACTAAGTAGGTACAATGGCTCAGGCCACAGCACTAGGTTCTGAAGAAAATCTCATGAAGGAAAAAATACTGTGAATGCTCATAAAATCTCCCTTGGTACGACAGCCAGGAGAGGCCCACTCTCAGAGCCTAACACTGGATGCCATCATCAGGACAGTTTTATCTCCTTTATTCTTTATGCGGGAAGAGTTTTGTAAACTGGTTTTGAGATTTTTTGCCTAAGTTCTCTTTCCTTCCTTTTGCTTCTTGTTCTAATGACTACTGTTGGTTTTGTTTCTTGTTTCTGAAAGAATATTACAAACCATGCTTGGTCAATTTTCAGCCAAGAAATTCAATTGTTGTGTGTAGATATATGCATGCATATATTCCTATATAATCACCTACATATGTACACGTGTATAACTATATCACCTGAGAAAAATTCTCCTGGACAAAAAATAATCATTTATGATTTCACACTGCCTCAGAAAGAATAATGGTTGCATATATGTGTCTATAACTACCTTTTACCTTTTCCCACATTTACCCTCCAAAGAGCTACATACAAAAGTGCCCAGTCTGACCAATGGAACATTCCATTTTGATTACTTCTGTCTTGTGGAGTCAATCACTGAACCAGTACAAACAAAACATTAGTGTTTCTAAGATAAATCACTTTACCTTTTCATCAGCATCCCACACTGTCCATGGAACTTCCTGTAAGTGAGGTGCTACAGACTGAATGCTGTGTCCTTCCCAAAGTAGTTACGTTGAGATTCCACACATTTATTGCCCATGGTGTCCTCATGAAAAAGAGACCCAGGATTCCCTCCCATTCCTTCGACAATGTGAAGATACAGAGAGAACAGGGGTCTACAGAGAGGAGAGAGGTCCATCAAATCTGTCCATGCCTTAATGCCCAAAACTGTTAGAAATAGATGTCCTTTTTAAGCTGCTTTCTATGGATGGTATTTTGTGATAGCAGTCTACCTTGACTTAGACACGAGCATATGCAAGTCATAGCACTTGTGTGCGTCCTAGTATATACAAGGAGAAACATTGTTTGAATGTCCTGGAATTAATGCTCTTGTTAGAATGGTACCTCTTTTGAGGCATTAGAAGTCGAAGGTCTAGATCATGAGTTACTTGAAATTGTGTCAATAACCTCCCATGCAACACGGTTCCAGAAGTCTAGAGTTCTGGATGACTGAATACAGCTTCCAGGGCAAGAGGAAAGCCAAGATAAGCTCAGATCAGGGCAAAATGAACTAAAATGGAGTATGCGGTAAATAGCCAACTGTGAGAATAGAAAGCATCATGAGAAATATTTATCATCAAGCAGTCGCTCAAATGTCATCTGCTTTCCACAAGCTGCAGTTGAGCAGATGGCTTGCCTTCCCATGCCTGTCTTCTGATGTCGGAGGAAAGCAATGTTCAGAAGAGCCAAAATACTTCACTTGGGAAATGAGCTCGGTGCATGGGTGACACAGCATGGCAATGTAGAAAATATCGACAAAGGCTAGTGCTTGCTGAGCTGAGTTCCTAAATTCTCCCAAGGCAACCACCCAGCTTTGCCCATGTTAACCAAATGGCAGATAACCCAGTTGGCAAGTGGCATTCCTTGGATAGTTTTTCCTAAAGTCCTGTGTGATTTATCACACCTTTCCCTCCTTTGTGCTAGCGACTAAACTCTGGTATTTACCTTGAGGATTTAGCAACCTCACTTGCTGTTTCTGACTCTCCAAAATAAGGAAGATGAGTTATTGAACATCCAAAAAGAACCAGCTGTGCTCAGTCCTAAATGCTGAGCTTTCAACACCAACAGGATGTACAATGGAAATCGGCTTCCAGGCTGAATATGATGGCAATGTTCTCAAGCGAATGAGTCTAGTTATTTGTTTGTTTGTTTGTTGTTTGTCTACTTAGCGGAGGAAAGATTCTGGTGAGGATTTCTTAGTGGCTTTCTGTGGATATTCCAGACATTCTACAGAGTCCAGGGCCTGGCTTCCTGCCAGTATTAGATACTATGGACACTGAAGGCTCAAGTTCTCAGTCTGCTGCCAGAGTAAACAGATTGCACGCCCCAGGAGGGGTTGAGATTGGGTGCAAAGATACAGTTTTTCCAATTGCCTGTGTTACAGAAAGAAGAGACAAATCTGAAGAAACTAATCCCTCGGCATTCACAGGCTGGGGACATTGGTTCAGTATGAACCTAGCTCTTTTCCACCCCAGGGGATAAGTGGAGATTTTGGGGAGGTTTTCCATATGACAATGAGGGAAAAGAGAGAACTACAAGTAGCATCTAATGGTAGAGGCCACAGGTAATGTTAACATCTTAGGGCCCACAGGACAGCCTCCACCACAGAATTACCTGCCTCTCTTCCCTTCAAATCAATAGTACCACAGTTCAAAGAAAGCAGAGCAAAGACATTTAGCTTAAAGGACAGCATACCTGAGGGACTTGTAAGGAATATTTCAAGACTGAATGACTCTCATCAGCCTTCCCACCTTTGTCCTAGGAAATGAGATCCTCTCTTTACTGGCCATGTCTCCATCACTGCAAGGCAGTTATTGCCTTGGAGATTCACTGGCTCATGGCAATTCTTTATAATGCTCTAGAAACGTAATCCATTAGGATCCTACACCAAGTAAAGACTCTACAATGCTTATTCTGCATACCCACAGACTAATGGTCACTAGATAAAAATTAGAAAAGCTACAGCTGCCAATTTGTTCCAGTAGAAACCTGTGGACAGGCATTATTATAAAACTACCTCAGAATCATCCCTCTTTTCTGAAGCCACATTGTAGCCTCTGACTTTTATCCTTTGTAAATAAACAAAGTATCAACATGACTCCTTAGTATAGGAAGAATTATTTAAGGTCATTCTATATTGTTAATAGATAAAGGGACAGCAGGATACCATAATCAAGAGAAATAGTTTTATAATGGAGTAGTGTCATGTTATTACTCAGGTTTATTAGTGCTCTGAAGCAGATCCCAAGAAAAATGGAAGAAATTCAATCAATTAAATGAGGAGAACATAAATTTGGCTTAATAAAACTGACTAGATTGCTTGTAGAAAAAAAATGCCATCAGGAAACACTTTTATTAGCTCTGGAGGAGAATGAATTTGGTGATCCAGTGAATCCTTTTCTACTTTTCATTTTGTATTTCCCATGGACACATTGGGCATGAGTGCAGGAATCTGAGCAACCAAATTAAAAACTGAGAGACCTACAGAGAGCCAGCTGAAGGTGTAATGATAAAAAAAATGCAGGTTCTGCAGCCGGCATATTGGCACTGCCCAATTGAAGTGGACCTTGACGAGATATTGAACTATTTGTGCCCGCTTCTTCATTATTAAGATGACAATGATCAGAGACATGTTGCCACTGGGCTGTTAGGGACATGTTGAATGTCACCTGCAGAGACATAAATATAGCCTGCTCAATCACTACCTTCAACCTGTGTGTGTGTGTGTGTGTGTGTGTGTGTGTGAAAGAGAGAGAGAGAGAGAGAGAGAGAGAGAGAGAGAGAGAGAGAGAGAGAGAGAGAGAGAGAGAGATATTTCCCAGATTGCAATCTTACTATGTTGGCATGAAAAATAACACATAAACAATTGCCATCCAGAGAATTAAGAGGATTAAATTACTATGATAGAACAAGAAGAGTTTATTCTGGGATAATCAGATAATAATATCTCCATTTTTGACCCAGGATGGTTAAATTCATTTAGGCAAAACCATTTAACACAGAGTAGGATTATTTAGTTCTTTGCTAGTACAAAGAATCCCTACGAAAAACATGTGTCTTTCCACTGCTTGAGCTCAGGGCCTGAGCACTGTCCTTGGACTTTCTCAAGGCTAGAGCTCTACCACTTGAGCCTCAGCACCATTTCCGGCTTTTTTCTATGTATGTGGTACCGAGGAATCGAACCTGGGTCTTCATGCATGCTAGGCAAGCACTTTAACCACTAGGCCAAACTCCCGGCCTCCACTGCATGATTTTTAACAGAGAGTTTTACAATATTATAAATTGTAGCAGAGCATTAATTCCCAGAAAGGTCCATAAGACAAAAAAAATTGATTAGTAAGGTGTGAGATGATTTTTTGATGAGTGTTTTTACCCATTTGGTTCCAGCAAGGTTTTGTTAAAGGTATAAACATGACTCATTTGTTTAGTGGGAATAAAAGTGGCAATTTAACATTCAAATGGGAACTAAATCAGAGACATTTATGAAACCAAATATTACCCAATCAATTCTATTTTAGCTGTGGTTACTTGCTGGTTTCACCATCTTCATTGCATATGCTTCATGATTTACAAAAGCTGTCTTTCATGGTTGTTTTGATTTTTGTCTGATTAAATGATCCCATCATTATTTTAACTATTATTATACACCAGGAATTGGGTGCTTTGTGGGGTGCTGGAAAGCTCCAGCCATCTCTCAGCCAGGTCTTGTGAATGATGAATAACTCTCCTGTTTAGTTCTTGGTGCAGACTCATAAAAAATTTCTTGCTTTGTGGTCATTTTTTAAGTCTATAGCATTATTGTGATTTTTATGCTGACTTCATAACCTTCAGAATAGTTACTCATAGCAAAATAGATCTCTGCTTTCTGAGAGCAACTTTCCACTGGCCTCAATTTTAATGAATGCATCTTGAAAGAAAAACATTTATTACCAATTGAAATAAACCTCTTTGAAAGGTTTCCCCATTCTCCCTACCTCCAATAATGCCATTCTTATTAAAATAAACATTCTAGAGATCTTGAGGAAGCTAAACTGATAAGGAATCAAGTCTGGACTCTGAAGCTCTGTATCATTTGCACTAACTAACCTCTTAGGCTCTGCTGCTCACTCCCTATCTGCTTTTTTCCTCCTTACTAAACCATATATTTCTGAGAATTTTTTAAAAAGGAGCTTGTTACATATCATTAGCCAGTCATTGAGTTTAACAAAGTCTGAGAAAATGGAAGGCTGGGATAAATCTCTACTGAGAAAACCTATTCATCAGTCTAAAGAAAATGCAAGGAAAGTACTTCAAAATCATCATAAAGAAGACATCCTGTGTGTTGAAGACTTAACAGACACATTGCCATCCTGAAATTAAAAAGTTTAATGTATCAAGGAAAGATATCAAGAATGAGGTGTGTGTGTGTGTGTGTGTGTGTGTGTGTGTGTGTGTGTAGACCTCAGTTCAGCTAAAGAAGAGGAGTCTATGAGATTATGATTAAAATTTCCAAAGACACACGTGGAGAATTCAGAAAAGATAAACATCATTTTCAAGAAAAATAGATGTAGAGATTATGATATTAAATGAAAGAAGTCAAGTGTCACATATCTGGAATTTAGAAGGAGATGAGGCGGGAATGTCAAAGAGGAAATATTCAAGGTGGGAGAGGGACAGGGAAGAAGCAGGTGGTGAGAGAAGGCAGGATGGGGGTGAGTACCTCCCACACACATCATACACACATGTGGAAACATTACAGCTAGCGGATACCACTAAAAAAGATAGCATAATTGGATTTCTCCTTTGCTGGAAAAGAATAAACAGAAATGCCATATTTTAAACAGATACAAAGAACAAATGTCTTAAAAAGAGCCACTGACCCTGAGTAGCAACTAGAGTACCAAGGAAGTGTGTGTGGACCGATGGATAGACAGATAGCTAGCTAGCTAGGTAGCTAGATACACACATAGATAGATACAAAGACAGACAGACAGACAGACACATAAACAGATAGATACTTAGATGGATTCATATAATTTGATATATATTTGATATACATAATTTCTAAATTAGATAACCTTGGAAAAAGCTATTGCAATAAAGTATTGTGAAAGTATACACACAAAAATCAGTTGTGGCTATGTTAAACTCCATTAATGAAGCCACAATTATTTAATATTTACCATAGTAGGTGAAAGAAGAGTTTACTCTTCACTTTATACTACTACACAAAATAGAGGGCAGTAGGGATCGACTTTGTAGGTACTTGTAACTTTCTGCCAAAGATGGAGTACTTCATACAAGGTGGCTGGTGGGTCATTCTGCCTTTCCTTTTGTAATGGATAACTTCTGGATAGTAGTCACCAGCAGAGCACACCCTGCCTCTGCAGTGGAGCAGGGAAGCATGCTTTCACCCCATGTGTCAAGTGATTTATAATTGCAATCTAAAAATAATAAGAGAAGGAGTATATGATTTGAGAACCCACTGGGTAGCTAATGGAAAAGCTTTCCAGTGACCCAAGAAGGGCACAGAGATTGTTATGATTCCTACATGGCTGGACTTACTTTAAATACTCATTACACCTTAATCAGCTTACTCTCCCTTTAATTAGACGTTGTGTTAAGGCTGTTTTAGTCTAGGTTGACTCATCAAACTGATTCGGGTAAGTCATGACCCATTTATAAATGACTTTGATTTCTCAAGCTTTCTAAAACCAGTGGACATATCTATGAAAGAATTCTGTTACTATTTTTCACAGGCAAAGAGTCAAAAAGATATGCAATTGGGTTGAAGATTTTCAACTAAGATGTATTTATACCAGGACTACGAGTTATTTTAAAATTCATGTTCCAACTTTGACAGCTAGAAAACCAGAGTTAATTCACCTGATTTTTCATTCATATTACTGTTATGTACTCATTGGAAAGTGCAGACTCACAATAAATAATGCTGACAAACTGGTTTTGAAGTAGCAAACACTAGCCGCTTCGGGATGTGTATGACTTTCTTGATGAAAATCAAGGGAGCTAATAACAATTTAACAAGAAGTGAAAGTTTATTTCAGGTTTTATTATTATACTTCTTTGAACTATTTAGATTGATTGCCTTTGGCTCCAATCACCCTAATAATAAATAATTACCATGCATGTACATATTTTAAAGCTCCTCACATAAATGCAATGCGAGTGACTTTTTAAGGGATGTGTTTTCCTATGATGAGGAATTCATTACATCTTTGGAGCACACGTAGAGAATAAAAACACTGTGTTTCTAGGCAGGCAATTACAGATTGGGAAGTATGCAAGACACGGTTGCCTCTGTTAGTTTCATAGCACCGATAGCTTACTGGGAAGGAAGAAGCTGGTCTTGTGGTTCATGTCCAAGTATTTATTCTTTCCTTCCTTGGAGACCCCCAAACTGGATATGATGCTGAGAACCAGAGGAAGCAGCATGGGTCTTGACTAAAGCTCTTCTCTATGGTCTCTCTCACTTTGTCTGCAAAAGAGCTGGCATGGCAAGGTAATCTTATTCCCGTCTGAGGTCCTCCAGGGTTTCTTGAGTGGGCTGTCCACTGGTGTTCTATAAGCATCTTGAAAATACTAGAGCTCAAGTTTGTTTCTGAGATTAGAGTTTAATTGGTCTGGGGAAAGGCTAGACATCACACAATTGAAAGATTTCTAAATAATTCTTTGGATAATTATTAAGCTAATAACCACTAAAAGGAAGTAACAATTACTTTTTAATAATGGTAAGCCACAAGATGCTCTCAGAAATTGAATCTTAGATCAGGTCCTTAGCAGTTTACAGCAGTTTGGAGTTGGTATGTAAATAACTTTGGTCCTTGTAATTTCTGCCCAAGTTTTTTTTTGTGGGGGAGGGGGATGGGGGGACTAAGAACAGCCACTGGAGTAGGTAGCTCTATCTGCATCTTGCTTTCACAGTGGCTAAACTTAACCAAAGCTACCATTCTGAATCACCTTAGAAGAGGCTGCTTTCCCAGAGCATCCATTCAAAGAGCAAGCATAGTGCATCTGTGGATGAGCTGGACGGCTTGGCTTTCTCTCCTGCCCGAGGACTGTGAAAACCCTTGGAAGGCTCCACCCCAGACTGAGTCCAAAAATGATATTACATGAAGGCTTTTGTCAACCCTGCTGCAGCCAGTCAGTGAACCTTTGGCAACAAAGTGATCTCCATGAAGAGTTAATGAAACAATGGAAATAAACTGGGTTAAAAATATGTATCCTGTGGTAACCACCATGTGTTTTACAGCTGAATAATTGGATATTTTAAAAGAGCTGGTGAGTGGGTCTGTGAATGATTTCTCCCTTGCCTTTTCTCATCTCTCTGCAGTTTGTCATAATTTTGAGTGTATATTAAGCAGAAGGTTACAATTTAAAATGCCCGATGTCAAAAGTTTTGGAAAATTTACATTATGAGGATTAACAAAAGTATTTTTACACAGGAGAATAGGTCTCTAAAGTTGCTAGTTAATGCCTTTAAAGTCAAACATGTAAATGGAAAAATTAGTAGCAAACTTAACATTTGTCTATTTTTCACTTTATACCCTCTTTACTAATATATAAAGAGAAATTAGAAGAGAGACGCAATCAGTAACTGGTTTCCCTATATTAATTCATAAATATACAGGTCCTACTTCAATTAAAAGGAACAGTTGGTACTTTAAGCTAAGTGAGTGAGAATGCTATCCAATGATGGCAACCTTAAGGCTGCAACAATAGTTTTCAAGATACTGGATAGAAGACAGCAAGTGAGACGCTCTCATCAGTGTACTTGATCAATGACCAAAATATATTTCTATCAGCCAGGAAGGTACATCAGGTAACATCATTTTTCAGAGACAGGTTAAACTCTAGAAGTATACAACTTGACATATTTTACAAGAGACAGTCCGATAAGAAGTTAATACCATATCTCAGGTTTCACAGCCTAGAAAGATTACAATTCCTTAAAGCAATTCCCCCACAACCCCCCCCCAGGATAAAAATGGTTGGAAAGAATGAAATGAAAGGAAGTGTCAAGTTACTAATCTTGGCTTTCTGTGCTATTCCCTGGGAGAGTTCTGTGCCAGCCATGGAAAGAGGTCATTGAACTAGTTCAGCGCAGCGCCTCTCTCATTCTCCTGAGCAGCTCTAGGCTGGATGTCTGTCTCCAAGGCCACTGACCGCTGCCCCGCAGTCCCCATCCTTAGACTCCGTAGAGTCCACTGTGTCTCCTCCAGTCAAGCCGTCTATTCTACTTAGCACAGGAAAGTCTGTTTCCTGGTCAAGAACGACTGGCACGACGAACCTTGCATGCAGAATGGGCCACTTGGAGACAGCTGCGCGTGGAAAGCGATGGCAGCCACGGTTTGCCACTCTTGGTGGAAAGTTATAGCCAACGCTGGATCAGACAGAGCCACACAACCTCAATTAGCACCACGAGAAACAATCCCAAACAAACCCACCACACCAAACTTCATTTTCCTGAGGATTCCTTATCGACAGGATGGATTTTTAAGTTTGTGTAAAAGGCAACGATGGGAACAGGTCTCATTTCTAGCCGTGAAAACCCAAAGGGTAACTCTGGAGGAAGGCAGGGTATGTTCTACACTGCACAGATACCTGCCAGTGCCATTGTCTAAGGTGAACAGCAGGTTTGCATCTGCCTCCGAGGGTTTATGCAGTGGGGAACCTACCTTGTCTAGGGCTTTTAAAGATACGTGCCATGGGTGTGCCCTCTCGTCTAGGGGTTCAGGTTTACAGCTTGCAGATATTCCCATCAAATATCACTTACATGTACTCATCAAAAAATTCTTTTTTAAATAGTTTTCATCTTTCTCTGCAATGTAAAATAGCAGGCATTTCACGCTAGGTGTAATCTTTACCTAGTGTACTCTCTCAGACTTAATGCTGACTACATGTAGCATGGCTTTCCTAAAACAGGGTCCATTACTAAAATCACATCAAGAGCCACTTAAATATCACTCGATCAACTCACTTGCCTAAGACACTGGATCCCACCACCTTTGGCCAGGCATTTCTGGGAGTTGGTGGCATATCCACTGCTGCCTGCAGCTAGACTGCTCTCGTCTCTAGTCCCCTGGCTGGCTGGTACCCACTACCGTGAAGTTAGAATGGATTCTGGGGACCCGGAGACTTTGTGATGTCTGCAGATGTGATTGTGTGGGTTTCTTTGGGACCAGGATCAGCAGGTCATGTACAGAAAACCAAGTTTAATTTGAATTACAGACAAGCAAAGAATGCAATATTCATTACCTATTTAGACATAATTTCATGTCTGGAATACAAATTTAATTGGTTGTTCTACTTTGGTTGTACCATAGCTGGCAAACTTACCACATGTATGAATGTATGTATGTGTATATATATGTATAATATATATTTAATTTTAATTTTAGTTCTCATTATTTTTCTAGAATCAGTTACAGGCTGGAAATGATGTATTTACCTAGTGCCTAGTGGTTCTTTGTTTCCTGAGTCCAGAGTGACATTGCTGGCAAGCCCCATGGAGTGGGGCTATCCATGGACACAGTTTTGAATGCCTTTCTGTAGCCATCGTTCTTCAGAGCTGAGATACTGCTGCACAATGTTAGACTAACCCAAATGACCTTGTGTTCTCTTCCTTTTCAGTATTGCTCAGGGCTTGTCCTGCCAACTTCTACCTTGCTGGCTCAGTCCTTCAAGGAAAATTAACTTATTCAGAGAAGGCTACCTACCTACCTGTGCATTACATATATGGAATTATATTTTAGCAGAGATTCATCGCATATCTTAACATGAAGGTATGTGGACATGCAAATAACTACCTACAGTGCACAATGGATGTTGACTCCTTCTTGATACCCTAGAGACGCTTCAGGAAAAAGATGACTTGAGAGTCTTGGATTTTAACAGGTGTGTGTGTGTGTGTGTGTGTGTGTGTGTGTGTCTGTGGGGGGGAGATTTCGATAGTGTCAGACATTCTGAGCAAGATGCACCACATGAATGAAGGTAAGGGAAGAGTGAGGGGCTCGCTTTTCAGTCTCTGCATTGTCCGATGGAGTGTGTGCTGAAATTATGTCAGAGTTTTAGGTAAGGAAACCTAACTGAAGCAAGATCTCAAAGGCCTGGCCGGGAGTTTTTCATTTCTTCTGTACTGTTGGTGAGGGGAAAACACCATCAAGAGATAGCTATGATCTCACTGCGTAGGCCAGTTGTGTAAGAAACCATAACGAGAAAGCACAAACATCAATAAAATAGGAAGGGATGAATACCAAAGGTGCGACAGTCAGAATGAAGAGGAAAAGAAGCTTTGATTAGATGGGGTGAGCATGATGGAAGTACAGAATAGATTTGTCTGGAAATGCCACAATGGAACTCCTTACCCATATGCAACTTAGACTATGCCAATATGAATAAATAAGTAGAGGAACAAATACACAACCAAAGTCAAGCTAGCAAGGTCAAAAAGGAGACTTTGGTGTTTTAGTAATTCATTCTGATTATCAGAGATCTTAATCAAGCCTTAGCCACTCACAGACTACTTACATGAGGATGTCAGGACAGGGGACCCACGATTTAGGTTTTTTTTTTTTTTAATAGTATTTTTCAAGTTTTTTTTCCTCTATGCCCAACCAAAACTGAGCACTGGGAGATGCTTGAGCAGGCATCTAAGTCTACCTATTGGGCTGTTTAGGCTCCATCTGCTCTAGAATTGCAGTAGGTACAGAACAAGGGCAGCCAGTCTGGATCTCCAGGATGATTTCCGGTGACTTCCCCCCTGCTGCTAAGAGCTACTCCAGTACAATGGTGGGGATGTGGCTGGTGATTAGTAATTGCTGTGCAGATGATCTGACAGGGTGGAAGGGGAGATGGGGAGAGGGCAGCAGTTATACGGCTGGGTAGGCATATTGAGAGAACAGACCATGCAAAAGGCTGTTTTATGGTGAAGAAAATCCAAAGTCAAATTCCAACTTTTGACACAGCAGAGGAACCTTAGAGACTCTCCGGTGGGCCTCTCAGGCTGGGATGGCAGCCCAGGAGGGTAACATTGACAGGGCCTGCACAAATCCTGTATCTAAACACCACTCGTTCATTTCTGAGTGCTCGCTGCTCATTAGGTCTTTTTCAGAGGCTCCCGGTTCCCCCAGAAAGGTGGCAAGAATCAGCCTTGATTTCAGTTGTCAGTTCCAACACAGTCCTGTCTGAAAAAAGCATGGATTACAATTTCATTTTCCAGGCACATCCTGGCCTCCTAGGCATGGCTCCTCTACCCTGGCCTCCTAGGCATGGCTCCTCTACCTTGGGCTCTCACATAATATTAACCTAATTGCACTAACTAGGGCTTTGTGCTGCTACTATTGTGAAATAATTACCAAGAAGCCTGAGAAAAATGCTATTTTTGCCCCTCAAAGAGATGGTTAGACTTAATACCTCCATTTTCAGAAAGTAAAGTAATGAAAGACAGTAATCAGCTTTAAGCTTAGAGGGGCAACTGGCTCAAACCGAGGGCAGAGATGAGGGTGGCTCAATGAACAGTCCCTGGCTACTTTGCCAGGCAGGTCTTCCGTGTTTCCACTACATACCATCATGGTAAAAGGCTTGTTTACAATCTCCTTACGGTAATTTTGACCTGAACCTACACATTACTTTAAACTCATGGCATGAGCTAGGGGGTTGGAAGCCCACCTAGTGGCTAAGAGTCAACTCTCAAAATCCAATGTGCAAAAGAATGACTGTGTTAAAATGTAGATTCCGGGCAACAGATAGAAGCTGAGGATTGGGGAATTTTAACTTCTAGTAAGTTCCCAGTATGTACCACAGTGGTGCTAATCTCTGTGAAATCCTTTAGAAGGGTAGTCCTAAAAGACAAAACTAAAATTGATTTTCTTGATGACAACGCCATTGGTACGTTCTTGACTGTGTTTAAGCACCGCTGGAATGTGTCTGTGTACCAGGGCTTCGTGAATGCATCCTTACTCACCAGCCCACAGGCAGAAACAATCCACAGAAATGAGTCACTCTTAGCTTTCCATCCTGAGAAGGGGGCTGGGTGATTTGTTCCACCAGGGAAAGAAACCCTAGGGCTGTGAAACCCCAGAGTTGTCTTGGACCAATCTAGAAACTTGGCATTTCAGATTTCTTCTTTAAAAATTTTTATATTGAGCATATGCAGATATGTCTGGACATAGCCAAAATAGGCTTGAGTAGATGCTAATCTCTAAAATAGAATTTAAAAGCAATGTGGTCCCACCAGGCTGTAATAATAACCAGTGGGACAAAATACCAAATACCCTGCACATGCAGTACATTTTGAAAAGCACGGAGTCAAGAACTGCTTCAGTTATTAGAAGTTTAAGTGGAAAAAATGAAAAAAATGTTAGTACTGTGAATTATTGCTTCAACTGGTATGGAGTGTTATTTCAAGGAATGGGAATTAGTCTCGTCATCTGTTTTCTACACGTCATGGGTGACTTCTTCTACTGCATCCCAAGTCCCTGATGTTTCTGAACCCCTGAGGAAAGCGATGTCAGGTGAGCTGAGGGCGGGGAGTGGGGATAAGAATCCTGTCTGCTCCTTTTGACTCTGATAACCTCCCTGATTCCGGCATTCCCAGAACTAAAGGAATCATATATAAGTACTTAGAAAAATGATTCGACATGGTTGCTGTTGAAGGTGAGAGCAGGAGATAGGACTCTGTACCAAGGGTGTCCTCAGCTATTTTGGTGCTCACAAAAAGTCTAGGGAACAAAGGAATTCAGGCCTGAAAAAAATATTTATGCAATTATTTGTTAGGATTCCATGATTGGTGCTTTCCGGTAACAATGGAATCAATCCACTGAAAACCCACTGTGATGCTGCCTTCTTGTCTGCACTGCGGTAGACATGCACTAGCTGGTGAGAATTCTTGCCATTTCTTTCTCTGCCCTATCATTTTGTGGTAGAAAGAAGCTGGTGCCCATATTGAAAACTTGCCTAATGTCACACAACCACTTCGTCTCAGTGTCAGGTACCATATTAGGCAAAGGGGATGCATTTAGCCAGGCTAGAAGCTTCCTCCTTTGCCAGTCACTCTCAGAATTCAGCCCAGTTCCTCCTTATGGATCTCGAATATTCATCTCACTTCTATAAAGAAACCAGTTTCAGCAAGATGTTGAGTTTTCCCTTCACTATTCAATATGGCTACATTTATATAACACACTTTCTACAATGTGTGTGATTGTGCACATGTGCTTATAGGTTTAAAAAGATAGTCCTCAAATTAACGGGATTGAAGGTCCGGAGACCTAGGGAATGTAAGTACAGCTTTAACATAAAGGCATGTCACCGAGGTTCAAAGGGTGACAAAACATTTGGTGAGACTGCAGGACCAGTGCAAGGCCGTGCACAGCAAATTAGTCGACCAGTATTGAGAAACTATCTACATAGAACAAGACAGTGTTGGGTAGGGGCAAATAAACAGTGTTTAATCAAGGATATAATGTAAAGGTCACGAGCCAGGCCAGGCTGTAGAATTTATGGTCTGTAGTGCAGAGATTTCAGACTGGGCATCTTTTATGTCCAGCTCTGGAAAATCTGTATGTTTCTTTTTATTTTTCTGTAGTAGTCTAAGCTGAATATTGCTCTCTTTTTTTCATACCAGCTTTATCTAAGCCTCTGCGTGGATTACCCACAGAAGGCAACTTTTGGTGGCCTTACTTGTCACTGTCACTTTGTCAAGATAATCACATTGATCAGAAGTTCTAAACCCTCGTGCACAGAGAGCTACCTGGGTGTCCTGAGGAGAGCTGGGCTGAGAAGACCTCCTGCTGTCACCGCTCACTTCTCCCTGTGGTCAGTGCTCACTCACCTCACGCTGCCTCTCACCACGGACCCCAGGCTTCCTTCAAGCCTAGTGACTGCCAGGTTCCAATCAGGGCATCCCCTCTCTGCTGTTTGTTCTGTGAGGCCTCTCAAGTCACCGTCCCTGGCCATCAAAGAACAGAGCTCCATATTGGACAGGTGGGAAGGTGGCAGGGGAGAGAAAAATGAACTCAAAGACTAAAAAAAAATAAGTGCCTATAAAGTTTTCTCACACCACACACACACACACACACACACACACACACACACACACACACACACACCAGTGGATTTTGAACTTAAGGGTACATCATGGAGGTATCCTCTGACAAACACTACCACACATGAATTAAAATACTTTCCAAATTTCCCATAAGAAACAGGAAGTCACCTCATTGGATCCTGAGATCCCTGGGGCTTCCATTGACAGAATCTGGGGCTTCCATCATAGTGATGAAATAACAGTTTATGCCACAAGAGCCTGTGTGAGACTACATCTGTGTTTGAGAGGGGACCATTGGTCTAAGAAGATTTTAATGGGCCCATTTACCCCAACAGATCTCATCAGCCCCTCACAGAAGCCACGGAAACAGAAACAAACCCAGACAACGGAGGAAGCATGCATGGAACAGAGCGGAACAAGTGCAGCAGTCCGCATGTAGCATTTCACAGTTTATAGACTAATTTTACTATGTTAAACTTTGTAATCAATTATTGTTCCTTTATGATTATTCACGGACCCCACCAAGGTGTACAACTACCAAGCAACTGATCAAAAAGTTTAGATGGAGCATTCATTATAGGTCTAGCACGGTAATAAGTCAGCGATCTATCTATCTATCTCTCCAGAGATTGCACAGGTCTTTCTTACAGGTAACACTGAATGAGGATGTTGGAATTAAGCACTTCGATGCCCCCAAGAAAGTAAAACTCATCTCCACCTCTTATTCCTACAATTGTACACACGAAATCATATGAGGATAAGCAATAATTATCAAATGTGTAAGATGAAGACATGGTAACTGCCAAAATGCTACTGCCTGCTCAACAACATACCTGCAGTTGCTTATTGAACAAAAGTCCTCTTACACTCAGGGAGGGCAAAGGGCCACTGAGAGTCAAGTTGTTGTGCACGTGAATGAACTACAGATTTGACTCAATAGGAAAATTGAACTGGGGTCAATATGACAGAGACTCATGGCAGAGGCTAGAACTTGGTTAAGAGACTTTAGGCTAGAAAGACACACCCTCCATCACATCCTCTCAGAAAGACTCAGAAGGAGAAGGACTCTGAAGGACTCAGAAAAGGAGAAATATGCTGCCCCAGTGCCCAAATCCACCTTGTTCCCACCAGTAAGCTTGAAGCAAACATGTCCTGTACCTGGAGTGAAAGCTTACGGTACAGCTCTCTAGGTGCACTAAACTTCACCATTTGGCATAAGTGAGACTCCTGTCGGCCTCTGGACCCATTCAAACAAGGACACCATGGTGAAAAAAGGAAGACATCTATGAGACTTCCTGAGGAACCTCTGGCTCAAAGTGTACCAAATTCTCTTTGAATTCGGGAAATGAAAACAAGGATTTTCCTCTCACAATAATCCTGAGAAAACCATTTTCTTCTGTTATATATCCATATTGATTGTATTAGATAAGAAAGTAAATAAACGGGCACTCGGTGGTTTTCTCCATCACTGAATGATGCTGGCTGGTTATGTGTTGAAGCTAGGGTCCCCTCCTGTGTCATTATTTCTATGGGAACACACATGTGCACAAACATACACACACACACACACACACACACACACACACACATTCTTCCACACAGAAGGAGGAGGACTGGTGGCTCTTCATGAGAAACACCTGTCTTAGGAGTTCTTGGCCACCCAGGCTTCTAAGCCTGGCAGGGTCAAGCAATGCAAATGGTGCAGTGACTCTAGGAAGTCACATCTGTCCCAGAACTTCAGTCACCTGGAGACTGCATGCCTCAGCACCTGCTGTAGTTTGATCCTGACAGTGGAGACGGAGTTCATAAACCTCATCTGAGCAACCAAATCTGAATGGCCATCCTCCCACAGCAAGATAAATAAACAGTATACATATCGTATGCAGTATATATAATATGATATAGATCATATGTCATTAGAAGCTGAACAATCCACCATCCTGATCATCTGTGCTCCCTTTTCCCTTGTCTATTTTCTTCCTGAGGTGTTACAATTTTGCTTTCATTTGGATTTTCTTGTGGGAAAGGATTGCAGGACTAAGTAAACTCATTCCTAGGTGAGAAATTGCGTGTTTTTTTTTCTTTCAACTCTTTTTTTTTAAAACACAGAAAATTTCTGTGTCCTTTGCCACACAAATCCACACGCACACAACTCCTGGAATCTTTCCTTCCATCACAAACCCACCCACCCACCCACACACACACACACACACACACACACACTTCCAGGGTGCTGATATACAAACTCCCGAGATGTTTAAAAAAAAACATCAAGCCAGGCTGAAGATGGAGGTAGGTGGAGAGAAGGCATCAAGTGGATGTGCAGTCAGTAATAATACATTGATCCCCAGAATGAAGAGAAATGCCCCCAACTGTTCAGGACCTCACCTCCCTCTCCCTCCCCCTTCCAGTCACTGATTTATTAACCCTGAACAAAGATGTCATTGCAGGGTCTCAGAAAACTTTTTTTTTTCTTTGCTCTTTTTTCCCCCCTCTTTATTTTGTCTTTTAATTTAATAATTTTTTTTGGCATTTGATTCGGCCTTGAATTTCTGAAGAATCTAGTCTCCCCATCCAGGGCCTGTGTGCTTCCCTCAGCCTCCCACCTCCCCCTCCCCCCCTCCCCGCCCCCCAGGAAGCCTCAGCTTCTAAGTGTCCAGGGTGAGACCTCTGCATGTCTTTGCTTGTTTAGGGCGAGCACTGGAAGCGCCGGCTCTTTGGCGGGCAGGAGCATGCGGGAGGAGCGTACCTTCAGTGTGGGGCTCGGGTACCTCATCTGCACCCTGGCTGTGGTCTTATTGGAGACGGCAGCCTGTCTGAGATCCTCTAGCACTGCTATAATATCATCCAGCACGCATTTCTTATCCTGATTTCTCAACACACACAGATGGGAAAAAGTATAATTATAGCCCTTGTGGTTCACCTTCATGTCCAGCACGGCGCGGTGGGTCCGCAGCGCGCCCTCCGCCCGGCCCAGGATGTCGGCCCCGGGCGGGGCGAGCAGGATCACCCGGCCGTAGCGCCCCGGGGTGTGCAAGTCCGAATAGAGGCGGTTCCGGGACGGGTCCAGCGGGAAGAGGCTGCCGGCCAGGTTGCGCTCGATCTTGGCCAGGCTGTGGCTGGGGGCCACCAGGCGCTCCAGGTCGCGCTCGGGCTGGAAGCGGCGGAGCGCGCTGAGGCCGAGGGCGACGGTCAGGACGGCGGGCAGGGTGAGGAAGAAGACGGGGTGCCGGCTCACGCACAAGCCCAGCCCGCGGCAGCACGAGCGCAGCCCCCTGCGAAGCGCCTGCCGCAGCATCCTCCTCCCGGTCCGGCTTGGAAAGCACAGGTGACACGTGTCCGTCAGGGGGGCCCCGGCCCCCGCCCCGGCCGCCCGGCCCCGGGCCTCCGCGCTCCACCTCCGCGCGCCCCTTCCACGCCGCCCCACGCTGCGGGGCGCGCGGGGAGGGGACGCGTCCCGGGGCTGCTCCCCCCCTCTGTCCCCCCCACCGCCCCCGAGCCCGCCCTCACCGCGCGAGCTGCGATCCCGCGGCCCGCCCCTCCCCGTCCTGCGGCAGTGCCCCCCCTCCCGGCCCGGCCCCGCCGCCCCGCGCCGCGCGCCGCGCCCCCGGCGGGCGGGACCTCCGCGCCACGTGCCGGCGGCGGTGGAGGGGGCGGGGAGGGGGCGGCCGCGCGCGCGGCTCCTCTCTTGGGGAGGCGCTGACAGGTATTGCTGGAGTTTGGCCGGGTGGATGGAGAGGGAGGGGGCAGGGCGGGCTGGACGGGGTGCCGGTGGGGGGGCGTGGAGGGAGGGCGGGAGGACCTCCAGACCCCCCCCCCCCGCCCTCCAGTCCCGTCTTTTGGGGAAGGGAAGGAGCAGGGAGGATGATGCTGCATTTTTAACGTGATCACCACGTGTGCAAAGCCTTCCACGCCGAGGGCGCTGCAGCCCAGCCGGCCGGGACCCCAGCCCTGGATGGAGCAGGACGGCCCCCCTCCGTCCCGCCTTCCTCCGTCCCCCCCACCCCTCTGTCCCCCCACTCCTGCGTCCCCCCACCCCTGCGTCCCCGCCCTGCGCTCTGGACGTGGCAGATCCGAGCCCCGCGCCCCCCCCCCCCCCGCCCCCTGCACGTCCGTGGAGAGCTAAGGCGATCTTCGATTGGTCATCGAACGACATCACACTCCTGAGGCCCAACAGGAAAGTTCTGCATGTCCACGGCAGCCCACCGTGTCCCCCTTTCTTTAGAGGGTTTCACGCCATCTGCATTGGGTCCCCCCCCCCCGCCCCTTATCAGGGGGATCACAGTGCTTCTGAAATCTACAATAAAATGAACCCACGGTGCGTGTCCAACACCTGGAGAAAGGAAGCTTGGGCCCAGGAGAAGGACAAGGAGAAAGAGAGTGGAGAAAGAGAAGGGAGAAGGAGAAGGGAGACCTAGAAGGAGAAGGGAGAAGAAGGGAGAAGGGAGGAGGAGAAGAAGGGAGAAGAAGGAGAAGGAGAAGAAGGAAAAGGGAGAAGGAGATGGGAGAAGGAGAAGGGAGAAGAAGGAGAAGGAGAAGAAGGGAGAAGGAGAAGGGAGAAGGAGAAGGAGAAGGGAGAAGAAGGAGAAGGAAAAGGGAGAAGGAGAAGGGAGAAGAAGGAGAAGGAGAAGGAGAAGGAGAAGGAGGAGAAGGCTCTGAGACAGGGCAGGTCAGCTTCACCCCCATCTAAACCACTGTGCATGGGGCAGCTCTTAGCCGCTGCTGCTGCTGTTTCACGTTTCATGTATTTTTGAACCTGCGGGAGCCCTTGCAGGCCCACGTTGTGGGAAATACTGGAAGACATTGAGAAAACGGATTCTAAACTTTGTGCACCAGAAGCTTGCGCTCCAAAGTGTTCCCGCTTTGTGCAATGATTTCGTACAAGACTGAGTTCCATGTTTTCTGCATCCTCTCCTAATAAAGGCAACAGGACCAGGGTTCAGCGCACGCGTAGAGAAGGACACACCTATGCATACGAGCAAACTGTGCCGCAGGACTGCGTCCTCTAAACGTCTTCTGGTTTTTAGTGGAACTGATTCTTCGGTACAGAGAACACTGAGAGGGCACATCTCAGGATGATGCTTGAGGCCGGGAATCTGAAGGATGGAAGGAAAAAAGGTCACAGCCTTTTGAACTTGAACTTGGTCTTGATGGCAATCCAGCTCAACTTGCTACTGGATGCAGACATGGCACATGCGCCGTCTTCACGGTTCTCCCTCGCGAACAGTGGTCTCCAGTGTTCTCTACCTGTAAGAACTCACAGGGTTTTCCCAGGAAGCCCTGGGTATCACTGTGTCCGGGTGTTCATTTCCTTCCTCTCCAGGATTCACTGTCAGATTTTCCGGCTTTTCATAGGAAGCATTACATAGGAATTGGAAGTGGAAAACTTTGTTTATGCAGCACAGAGGACATGTCCTTACCACCCATAGCTTGCTGTAGCTTCTTTATTACATTATCTATATTTTGTCACATCCTTTGCACAAAGGGTTTGTTTGCCAAAATAGCAAGAAAATATTTTTGGAGAAAAAAAACCCCACTGTTGAATAAAGGCTGAAAATGCCATGGAGCTTAAGTGACTTAAGGCCATACACAGAGTTATCTGGGAAGCTGAGACTGGTGTATGGTACTTCTGTTTCTTAGCAGATTGTTTTTTTCCTGTTAATGTCAGATAGGCCTAGTTCTTTCTTCTCATGATAAATGTGTCAGAATCATTTACTCTTTTACAGTTTTCATTTTCCTCATGTACTTCCCCAACAACCTCCATGGAATTAGGGAAGAGCAAAGGTTACAGTATATACTTGGCTAAAAAAAAAAAGTATGACACATCACTAAAACGAATGACTTGATGTAACTAGAAATATAGTGCATGGGAATGCACTAGAAAAGACTGCCTGCTTCCTGCAGTACGAAACACTGCCTTGGAAAAATAAAATCAAACACCCAGAAAAAATGATAAGGTCTAAATTAAAGTAGCTTCTATTTATTACTTAAATAGCTATAATTTTATTTTATTTATTTTGCTGGTCCTGGGGCTTAAATTCAGGACTTGGGCACTGTTCTTGAGCTTTCTCAAGGCTAGAGCTCTACCACTTGAGATACAGCACCACTTCTGGCTTTTTCTGTGTATTTGGTACTGAGAAATCGAACCCAGGGCTTCTTGCATGGTAGGCGGGCACTCTATCACTAGGCCATGCTCTTGTCGGAAATAGCTATAATTTTAAAAGGTCCCCGATAACTGGAATCTAGCTTCCTCTATTTTTTACCATCATATATTAGTAGAATACATTTGTTAGAAATTGCTGAGCCAGTACTGGAGTGTTGCTACTCACTGACATTCAGTTCAACAGCCTTAATCCGGTTCCAAGAATGAATTTTAAATTGCTTTTTTATTTAAAAAAAAACGCATTAATTTTAATGGAAAGTTTGTTTAAGTGAAGGAAGAGGCACATGGGTGCTTAATTTTGATACCATGAAAAGCTCATCGTAAATGCTATTAGGGAATTCATTAGAAAGATAAATTATCATCTAAGAATGATTGTGTCATCAATACTCTGGATCAGCTTCCATCACAGCTCTGTAAGATTGCTATGTTCGATATTCCTGCAGTCCCAGCCTGACCGAGGAAGCCTCCAGCGTGGGGCTGTGATGAAACCCATAGCTCGTTCATATCTCAGTCAAGTCAGGGTCCTGACTCTGTGGAGACAAGTAGAACACCAAGGCCTCTACACCACGTGTCCTCTCTCCGCCAGTGATGTGTAAGGTCATTGTGAAGGTCATTTCCTACTGGAGCTGTTGAAAAGGGAGAGTCTGAAAGGGCAGACCTGACAGGCTTGCCTTCCTCATCTTGGGCTGCACACGGGTCTTCTCTGTGCAGCACTCACAGCAGAACCTAACCTCTGGGGAGGTCGTAGAAATCAGTCCACTTGTGTGCCTGAGTGGAAAAGGGGATGACATGACAGTCCTGCAGCCAATTCCCTCACTTTTTTCCTTCCATATTTACCCATAGCTATGTGTAAGTCTGTCTGTCTGTCTCGCATTGCACAAAGGACTCATTCAGCCACAGCCATCTCAAGCAGTGCTGGCTTTTGTGATAGCTTAGGAGATAGCCTGGGATGAGCCATGCCTCATGTCTCTGGCCTATTGCACCCAAGACGGCCACTGCTTAGGGAAATAGACTTTTAGAAATAGTATTCGCTATTAGCAATTTGGAGGTCTCCAGCAACAGCTGGCCTAAATAATACAGACATAAGTGTGTCTCAAAGAATGGCAGCAATAGAGATGGTTGCTTCCAGGTACAAGGGGATATCAGTAAGAATCCAGACCCTATCCAGTTGCTGGTGGCTCACACCTGCAATCCTAGCTATTCAAGGGGCTAAGATCTGAGGATCATGGTTTGAAGGCAGCCTGATCAAGAAAGTCTGAGTTTCTTATCTCCAACAAATTGCAGAAAAAGGTCCAGAATTCAAGCCCCAAGACCATCAAAAAAATTCTTATGTCTCCCTGCTGTGCCCATGTCCAGAGCACCAGTTCAGGGTGATGCTGATCATATAGACAATGCTTCCAGGCCAAGCCAAATCCTGAGATAGAAGGAGCAGCCTGTACTTCGTTTCCTTCTAAAAGTAAAGCAACCTTTCCCGGAAGACTCTCAGCAAATTTCCTCGTCAGTCTCATTCCCATGCCCATGTCCAGATCAATCACTGGTGAAAAGAATGATAATGCCATAATTATTTTAGGCCAATCTGAGCTCACACTGTGGCTGGGATTGGGGCCAGCCTTCTTCCTGCGCTTACTGCCATGTGGGAGTTTATGGAGGGTTTATTTTGTGTGTTTTGTTTTAAAGCAAATTTTTTCTAGGAAGAAACATAGTATGACATTGGGGGAGTTTAGATCTTGGGCATCTGATATGAAGGTTGGTGCTGAGATTTTTCTGCATGAATCATTTTTTTTTAAAAAAAGACTTTGCTTCCTGATTGAGAAATAAAACCTTAACAAGAAAATTGTTTTTTTCCTGGTTTTAATTCATTTTTGGTTAAAAATTTCTACTGTGGTACGCAAAGGATGTCAGTGGTCTTTTGAAAAATAGTCCTATATAAATAGAATATATATATATGTATATTTTTCCAAATAAATCTGCTAGTACTAAATATATGGTTTGGAGCTATCTGACCTAAGAAATCTATGCAAGAACCTTATCTTCATAAAATGGTAAAAGGTTTATGTAAGATTTATATTTGTTAGTATCATGAACTAACAGTTTATAAGATTGGGCACACTAATTATTACAAATGAGGGAAACAATGGAGCCTATGTTCCTTTGGGTCTGGCTTACTTCACTTAATATGATTTTTTTTCCCAAGTCTTTTCATTTCCTTGCAAATGGGGCAATGGCATTTTTTCCTGATGGCAGCATAGAATTCCATTGTGTATATATACCACATCTTTTTGATCCATTCATCTATTGAGGGACACCTGGGTTGGTTTCTTATATTAGCAGTGGTAAATAATGCTTCAATGAATATGGTTGTTCTGGTAGGCTGAGTATGGCCTTGTTTCTGGACATTGGGGTAAACACCCAGGAGTTAGATTGCTGTGTTATTGGGGAGCTTCATAAAAACATCTATGTACATATGACCATAAAGGATGAGGCTAAGCAAAATGAACTCCTGGATAAGGAAACAAGAAGTTTATTCTTGTGATTGTTGTTTTTAATGTACTATGTGAACTTATTTCATTCTTTTTTCCCCTTTATAGTATATCCTCTATTGCTGCTGTATCTGACTTTGGTACCTGTTATATTGTGTACACATTTATTTGTTTATTTGAATCAGGGAAGGGAAGGAGAAGAAACAAGATGATGAGACAAAGATGGAAGGATGAACCAGTGTAACAGCAATATTCTCAAGACAATATGTTGGAAATAAACTCTACAATCTGGGAGGGATCGGGAGGGAAAAATGGGAAAAAAACCACGGGAAGGGGTACGGAAAGGGGTAGCAATGTTCAAGAAGTAATGTACTCACTATCTTACAAATGTAACTGTAATCCCTCTGTACATCACCCTAATAATAAAATTTAAATAAAAAAGTTACAAAAAAGATTTGGCATTAAGGGTGGCTTGAATGTTATTGTATCTTGTGTTCTTAATACATGAAATAAACACCATGGTAAGGGAAGGTTATAGGCTCTTTTGTTTCAAATGGGTTTAAGCAGAGAATTCTTGTGGTAGAAAAATGTTTGATGTTCTTAAGATTTCAGACAATCAAGGTCATGGTTTGCGTCTTCCCCATCAGCTAGACAACTGTACCACTTGGGCTCAGTTATTCATTCCATGGGAGGAAACTGAATTTGTGCATGCAAATGAGTGCTTGACCATGAAGCAAAGGAACTGAGCTGATCACTGTTTACTCCAGCTTGGATTCCATCAGAGTCTTAACCTGGTGTTCAAGGGCTTATTTTCTGCATCGCAGGTCCAAACATTGGTTCTCTACTTCACTTTCACCTTCCTTTTCCTGAAGACTCATGGGTTTGAACGATTGCAAAGGATTGAGGGCGGCCCAACCAACAAACTTTGCCTTGATCTTGAAAAAGATAGACAATGGCTGGACCACAAATGCTTAGAATACATGGCCACCAGTGAATTACGAGGCCCAGGATTCAAAATGCCTCCTAAATTACAGGATAGTACAGGCGCTCCCTGGATCAAAGAGCAAAACCACACTGTTTCAAACACATCAGATTTCAAATTATTCACATTCCTACTCTTCTAATTTGGGAAGGAGGCTGTATTTAAAAAAATCTTTTAAATTTAGTTTTGCCTTTTCTTCTCTAATCCAAAATGTAATCCAAGTGAACCATTTTTGGTGTACAAAATGACTGAAGGATTTTTCTACTATTTTTTCCTTCCCTCCTTCCTTTCCTTTTTTCCTCTTTTTATATTTTTACCTTCCTTTAACCAAAGGAGCACAGCTTTGCAACTACCTTGATTCGTGGCCTCATGTAACTCCAAGCAGAGGACTCTGAGCCAGGTTGTACTTAAAGACTTGGGGTTTACAAAAATTGACATGATACATGGAGAGAAATCACTATGTCCATGATAACTAGAAAACCTTCATCGCATTTCAACTTTGGTGTTCTCCATTGCCAAAGCTGATTGCAAGTGTTCTTCTTTTAATGTGGGTCTTGAATGAGATCTGTTATCTTTTGTTCATGATATGTTTCTTTACATGGACCATCACAGCTAAAACCTGCCACCCATCTATAGTGTGGGCTTTGGTTAGTGAGAAACCCTACATTCTCCTTGATAGTCTTCTTAACTTTTGACTTTTAGAAAAGCCTTTGCACGGTAGACTGACCACTCCCATAGGAGATAAGATGGGTCCTTTGGTTGGATTCTAAATGGATTTTGAAATACAGAAATTTCCTTCAGATGTTCATCAGAGAAGGTATAGCTCAGAACTGGAGTTCATTCCTTTACTGATTTTTTGTGAGCATGAAGACCTAGGTCATAGTGTTAACTCCTAATAGCACAACCCACATGGAGTACTTGACATTGTATGATTCCATCAACCTCATTCTTGTTTTAGTGAAGTTGGCTTTGTTGAGATGCATTTAAATAAGAGCATTCATTGGTCCGTGTACAATTCCATCAAGAGGCATTGCCAAGTGCATACAAAAGGCTACTTTCAAACTACTGAGGTCTGATAATAGTGGATGGGAACAGTGATTTAGAGAATAGACTCTGAGCTCAAAATTACCCAAGCGAATAATAATATCAGTAACCCCAACCCAGAATAATAATTCAAATTTTTGTTGCTGATACTACTGGATCAATAGCACACCATGTTTCAAGGTTTTCTGCACAAATGAATCATCATAGACTTTATACTTTTACATTTTCATACACTTAAAATTTGAAGATATAAGGTATTTTCTGTTCCTCATATACTACTAACAGGAGAACCACACCTTAGCAGATTCTACTTCAGCTAGCACTGAATTAATCCTTTCACAACTTTTCCTTTTCTTCTCTTGTAAAAATATTGTCATCGATATGTCTTCCAATAGATTATTTGTAAGAGCTCTTTGCTCAATAACTTCCCTGACTCCTCTCACAGTGAACATGCGACTGGAGTAGACATCTGCTTTTTGGATAATCATGGAAGACAAGATCATTTGTCTTGTTTCTAAATTGTTAATTGTGTTCTCAATGTCTTCAACTCTTTGACAAATTGTTCTTGCCAAAAAGTTGATAATCTTAATTATTTTTTTTCTGGCTATGTTTCTGAAGTTGTTATAACAATGATGATCTCTGAAATCAACATTGGCAAATAGATTTCCTTGCTTGGCTGTTTGGTGAACTGTTCAGAAGTATAGTTGCCAACTTCATTTTTTACATATCATTTTGGTGAAGAAATTCTGTTGTAAAGAGATATTCTAGCTAAACTTTCCCTGCTTTTCTGGTAGCTCTTTTTCTAGGAGTTCTAAATGGTACCAGTGCTTAGATTGGTGTTGCCAACATTTTACTCTTTATAAGGTCACTGCTTTTTTTTTGCCAGTCCTGGGCTTGAGCTCAGGGCCTGAGCACTGTCCTTGGATTTTCTCAATGCTAGAGCTCTACCACTTGAGCCTCAGCACCACTTCTGGCTTTTTTCTATGTATGTGGTACAGAGGAATTGAACCCAGGTCTTCATGCATGCTAGGCAAGCACTCTACCAATAGGGCAAACTCCCAGTCCAAGGTCACTGCTTTTTAAAAAAGTTATTTTATTTCTGTGTAATTTCATTTCTTGAGTTGCCCTTGTCTGTTGTATGGCATGTGATGATCTTCTCTCACTCTGTGGGCTTTCTATTTATCTGGCTAGCTATGTCCTTTGTCCTGCAGCAGCTCTTCAGTTTAACACAATTCCATTTATCCAACCTTTCTTCACTATTTGTGTTTCTCCTATTCCTTCCAGCAGTAACAAATGGGACAAAGACTTAAAGAGGGACTTCCCTGAAGAGGAAATAATAATGGCCAATAGATACATGAAGAAATGCTCAGTATTTCTGGCCATAAAAGAAATGCAAGTCAAAATAACATTGAGATTCCACCTTATCCCAGTTAGAATGGCTGTTATCAAAAAGTCTAATAACAGATGCTGGTGGAATGTGGACAATGGGGAATATACATATATATATATATATATATATATATACACATATATTGAAGTTCTATGCCTCCATCAGAAGGAATGACATTGACCTATTCACAAGGAAATGGAAAGACTTGGAAAACATTATATTATGTGAAGCAAGTCAGAACCAAGTAAAAGTAGACTGCATGTTTTTCCTTATTTGTAAGATCTAGAAGATATCTCTGATATTCGTAAAAGAAGTTTCAATAACCTAATAGCTGACTGCATAAGACCATATATAATGAAGCGTGTCAGCATGAACTCCAAGAATTGAAACAAGAAGTCCTTATGTTTGGTAGGAAGTTATTTCATTTTCTTTTTTCTTAAGTTTCTGTACCTGAGTCTTGTATATAAGTTTATTCAATCTGTAGAAGGGAAGGAGAATCACAGAAATAGGACAGAGGATGAACTAATGTGGTAGTGATACTCACTTGGCATTATGTTGGATATAAACCTCACAACTTTGGGGGAAGGGGAGTAGGGAGAAAATGAGGGATGGGGTAACAGTGTTTATATATAAACAATTGTACTCATTATCTTAATTGTGTAAATGTCCAATGAAGACTTTAAAAAAAACATTTTATCCCTTGTCAAAATGTTCTCATGGAAACAATGGAAAATTTTGTCAAAAAATTGGTAAAAAGTCTACCAATTTTCCATTTTGCTATTGATAATCAAATAATTTGCATTCCATTGTATTTTAGGGCTGTAATTCTCAGAGACTCTTTTTTTACCCCTCTCTGCATGTTTTGACACAACCTAAAACAATAAGAAAAAAGTTCTGGTGCTGCATTATTCATGGTACCTGGAATGAGGAATTACAGCGCGTCACTGTGGTTTGCAGTGGACTGAAGCTCAGCACAAAGCAAGAAGATGGGGAAATGTGTTTATGACTTCTCAGCTTGGAGGCTCTGGCATGGGATACCTTCAAAAACACACAAACAAATGAGCATGGCTATGTTCACAAAAAACTGTCTTGTTGGTAATCATATTTGAATTCCATGTAGACTTTCACATGGCAAAAAAAAAATCTTATTTACTTGAACCATTTAAAAAGGAAAGAAAATCTCTTTAGCTCATCATTCATACCAAAATGAGTTGCAGTGTGGTGTTAGTCTACAAGCTGTATATTGTAGGTATCTGCACTGAAAGTGGCACTATTTACCACACAGGAGGCCATAGAGAACTTTTGGTATAAAAGGAAGAGATCTATTCACATTTCCCAGAATAAGTGTACTCAAAAAATGAGCCAGTATTTTTTTTCTACTACAATTCCCTACTAGTAGGGAATTGTAGAATTGTATAGGTGAAAAATAGCATTTGGAATTTTTTTTAGATTTGTGTATTTTCATATTTATTTATTTTTCAAATTAATACAATGAGAATATTTGTGGGGAAAAACAAAAACCAACCTCCCCCCAAAAATCAGAAAGAAATGATGCACTTCCATCTGACTCTCAGAGTTAGAATATTTTGATCACCCTCTAAGAGAATTTGCAATTTTCGTTATTCTTGGGAAGTTTTACCTGTTTCCTTTTTTTAAATGGTAACATTTTTCATATTATTAATTTTATTTATGTTTTGTTTATGTGGTACCAGGGCCTCATGCATGCAAGGCCAGCACTCTACCACTAAACCATATTCTCAGGCCTTTTTAGTTTTTCCTTTGTTTTGAGCAGATCTGACTAGGCGGCCAGGCTGGCCCAGCCTCAAGGATAAAGAGCACTTCCTATGTCCTGGATAATTGGATAATGGTCACACCAGCCCGTGCCTGGTGTGTGTGTGTGTGTGTGTGTGTGTGTGTGTGTGTGTGTGTGTGTGTGTGTGAAAGAGAGAGAAAGAGAGAGACAGAGAGACAGAGAGAGACAGAGAGACAGGGAGAGAGAGAGAGACAGAGACAGAGAGACAAAGAGAGACAGAGACAGAGCATTGCGGGGCTTGAACTCTGGACCTGGGCACTGTCCTTCAACTCTTCAGCTCAAGGATCCCACCCTACTTCTTGAGCCACAGCACCACTTCGCGTTTTCCAGTGGTTAATTGGAGCTAAGAACCTCATGGATTTTAGTGCCTATTCTGGCTTTGAACCGCGTTCCTCAGCTCTCAGCCTCCTGAGTAGCTAGGATGACAGGCGTGAGCCACCATGCCTGGCCACACGCCTGTTTTTGTGGCTTATTTCTAAAGGAGCAAATACAAAGATTCCCTTTGTATAGATATCATATCTTAGCTGCAGTCTATTTTCAAAACTATGCCTTACAAACAAAAGCATGGTTGGATCCACAGGCGGCTTGGGGCAGAGACTGAGCCCTGGGGCAGGAGATGTGGCTTAGGGCAGAGACTGAGCCCTGGGGCAGGAGATGTAGCTGCTGCAGCTCCTCTTGGTCTCCTCCCACCCCTCCTTCTTCCCCTGTCCCCATCTCCTACCATCATACATGTTAGCTACAAAATATAACACATTTGATAAACTAAGTATTTATTAGTAAATCAATGACACTGTTAACATCTGGATACACTAATCATTGGAACCCTTGCAATGAACCAAGACATTTGCATACACTGTTATACTTAATCCTTACAAAGATGCAGGTTGGACAATATTAACTGTTACTGAGCTCTCTTTGGATGAGTGAAAGTTCCTGGGGGCTAAATAACTTTTTTTCCGATTTTGTAACCACTAGATGGCAGAGCCTAGATTCCAATCCAGATGTGTCTGGATCCTTGGCCTACATCTTGGTTTCAAAGAGCACGCTAGAAATGCAAATGGAAGTGTCAGCAGTCTCTAGATAGAATTATTCAGCTATCCTGTGAACTAGCGTCTCTCTGGCTCTTAAGCAGCTAAGGCAAAGCTTGATTATACTATCTCTGTAGCTCCATTCTCTTTCCTAGTGTGTGATTAGGTGTTCATAAGGTCAGCGGTGTCAGACCGATCTACGATCTCTTTTATGAGAGCACCTGTGTTTACAGACATCGCTTTCCTGTCTAAATTTCAGGAATGTGAGTGCTTTCCTCTCACCACCAGCTTTGGCTCCATCTGTGGAACCCTTGCTGCCTGGCATGTTCTTGTTTCTGGAGCTGAGTTGGGTTTGGGCAGCACTGGAGAGCCACTGAGAGCTGTCTCCAGGCACAGCAGATTTCCCTGGCATGCTTTGTTTAATAAAAATAGGTTTTGGCAGTGGTTTAAAACCTTTCATCCTTGGGTCTTAAATTATTTCAGAAACATTAATCCTTGCAGAATTCCTGCAAGGCACATGTTATAGAGTCACAGATTCATGGAGGCTTGGAGGCAGAAGAAGCATCAGTGCCCTTCTACTTCAACTTTCCTAATTTTCTGATGAAAAACTGAGGCCCCCAAAGGGAGTGAAACTTACCCAAGTCGTTCACTTCTTTAAAACCCAAAACTGTGTGAATTTGACATTGTAAAGTGAATTATTCTGAGGATGCATTTTTAATGATTGTAAAATGTTAAAGACTGTGTTCAGTTTCTAGCTGCAGTGGAGAGGCTCTTTTCTCACTTGTTTTTGCAGGTACAGCTAATATTTGGGATTGTACAGATGTGAGTTTGTCAATAGTGTCACCAATGGGTACTCATGCAAAATAGGTTAAAGGCATGCACCAGGGAGGCGAGAAGGGGTGCCATTTCTACTCACTTCATCTAAAAGTGCAACAGGGGAGAAAGAGAGTAAAGAATCTTTAATTATTCTGACAATCTAGATCCAATCATGTCTTCATAATTGGTCTCTCCCTTTCCCATTCACAATGTCCTCAAGGCCAACCTCTCCTCAAGGAAGAAGGGATCTGGGGAAAGGAAGTTGGCCATGCGTCTATGCCAGCTCACAGACATGGGTGTTAAGAGGTACGTGTTTGGAGAAGAGAGAATGATACCAAACCCATTGAAATATGTATTGACCATGCTATGGGTACAAAACATTTGCAAAGACTCAAAGCTGCCAGTTGAGGGGTTAAAAGCAAGAGGAAAGTAGTCTTCTGCATACTTCACTCTACAGCAATCTTCATGGAAATAAAACGATAGAAGCAGACAAAATGGGTACACAAAAAAACTGCTGCATTTGAGAAAAAAATGGATGGATTTGGAAAGATATAGAAAGTTCAAGGTGAGTCTCGAAAAAGTGACTGGCAAAAGATTGAAGTGGAAGGGATAGTCCAGAAAAATGAGAACACATTCTACCTGAAGCACTGGATCTCTGTTCCAAGGATGAATAACAGCTCTAGATCCTGCCAAAGGACTAAAAAATAATGTGAGAAAAAATAATGCAAGGAAACCAAGAGATGAATCATGACAGGCAACAAAGTGAAGATTCTACTTGGGTGAGAGCTATTCGTAGTGGTGGGTAGAGCTTTTCTCCTGGGTAGATGGAGAAAGGGGAGAACTGCAGAGAAAAGTTGAGGCATGTTAAGGTCAGTCTGAGAAGACAAGGATGTCTGCAGGACCTCACAGAATATGGTGCCATGCAATCAATGGAGAATACCACCGGTGAAATGCCAGAAATAGGGATCGGAGCAAATTATGTAATGATTTCCTGTGTCCAGATTTGGATGCAGTATTCAAATGCTTCTTTGCCAAGAGATGCAATGCCTAAAAATTTATATTTCATGTGCCAGCACAGTGAAATACCTGTGATTTATGTCCTAGGATGTGAGGAGAATTTGGGTAATATTGCAGATGTGAATTGATGATAGTAATAGACAGTAGATAATAGGTGGTAGAACATTTGTTACAGGCAGTAGTGTTGGGAAATGCTTCTTTGTGTAGGACCTAACAAGTTAAACTTACCACCTGCTGTTGTAAAGGAGATACAATTATTGCTTCTCTATGAAATGCCAAGGATGTTTGCGATTCATTGGCAACGCAGGAATAGCCCCACCTTTGTACTGAGATACCAGTAGAATCACTGTGCAATTGTGAAACCAAACTTTACATGAACACCTAAGGAGGAAGAATAAAAATGTCCCTATAGCACTTGAGCAATTCGGAGAGATAAAATTACCTAGATATATTTAGAATTATTTTTATTGGTTCTATTCAGGTTATATAGGAATCCAAACACAAATAGGATATCATTTATTCTCTCTAGAATCTGATAAGAGATAGGGGACAGATAGATTGATAGTAGATGATAGATGAATATACAAAGATAGCACATAGGTGATAGATTATATATGTACATATAAATGTACACGAACACATAGAAATGGATGGATATAGATAGAAAATAGGCAATGCAAGAACAACAGACCCTAAATTTTATGATAATTTAGGAAAAGAATAAGTCAGAAGTGAAGAGGTCAAGGAACTGACATTTTAATTCTTCTTGAAGAAGAAATAACTCATCAAAGGAGCTTGACTATTGACTGGAGGTACAAAACCATTAGGATCTGGGGAACATGGCTTCAGGGCTTTCTCCTGACTGCCATTGCACATGTGATGTCGGAATACCCCTGCATGTGCCATTTATCCTGCATGCACATATCTGTGACAAACTTTAGTTAATAAAATTAGGCAGAGTAAGAAATCCACAGTAGCTAGTAATAAAATAGAACTCTTCTAACGATATAGTCAAATAAAGTTTTCAGCATTTATTTTTGTGTTTTGACGCTGGGGTGTGTGTGTGTGTGTGTGTGTGTGTGTGTGTGTGTGTGTGTGTGTGTGTTGAGGGAAAGGGAGAGTATGAATTGTTTATTCCCGGGATTTTTTTCATTGAATATTTGTAGATCATGGTTGATCACAGGTAACTAAAACTGTGGCAGATCAAATCATAGACAACTGCATTCAAAAGGAAACTTGTCTCAGGAAGGATGACTATCTCTGAAGTGAGTCCTGGTTTTGCCTTTTCATTTCCAGACTAAGGAACTGCACGTGCTGTCTCATAATTAAGATGAGCATATCTGTGAAGTAAGCTGATGGCTGCTGGGACTGGAAGCGGGAAGGAGAGGACTTGGGAGTCCTTCACACTCAGGTCAGAAGAAGAGAGTGGGGAGCAGAGAAAACTTCAGCCGCTGAGTCTTGACTAGTTCCTGGTCCCTGTACATTATCCGTCATGTCTTACAGCCTCAGCAAGAAGGGCCCATGTTCTTTCGAATTGCCAGCCACAATCACCCACAGTGACATTTCAGATGTCACAAAAGCCCAAGAGCAAACAAGCCCTGAAGAGATCTTCAAGTACCATTAACGTCACCATTTCCCAGCAGCAGTGACTGCCACAAGAAGAGCAGGGGGTGAATGATGAAAGCGGTGATGCTGCTCCACTGATCATGGAACTGAACCCCCTTTGCACAACTACGGAATGCTAATTGGGAAAGACTACCCTGAAATTCCTGTGGTGGATATCCAATACCAAAGGACAGAGTATGTTAGCCTCAAAGGGAAAAGCAAACCTAGTCAAACTGAATAGATGGGTGAGAGCTATTGGATGGCATGTTTGTGAGACTCATAATTATGCTTTCGCTTGATCCTATCCATTGTCACCCGCTGCTTACACAAAGATAGAGATTCCCTCAACAAAAATGCTTCCTGCGTTTTCTTAACTCTACAGATGTCCTCATCTGTTTGAATGGCTGTGAAGGAAAGAAGATTCAAATAATGGAAATAAGAGCTATCGCCAAATCTAATATATGCCTAGAAATTAAAAATGGAATGAAGTAGGATGCTGTGAAATAGGCTTATTGAAATGGCTCAATAAGTAGCATATTGAAGCTTACGTTCTCTTTGGAGATTCAAGTAGCTAGACAGATTCCTTTTAATGACAACAAACTCTCAACCTTCCCAGCAATTTGCTCCATGTTAAATAACATTTCAGCTATTTTTGCTTGAATTGCTATGACAAAGAAGCTTATTTATCTTTCTTTCATTTGAGAGGCTTCTTCCTTCCTGGCAGTAAAGAGGCTGGCAGACCCGATGCAGATTTTGAATGCAACTTGGAAAGGGCTTTTCAAACCACAGGATGCCCAGATACTGTGTGCCAGCCTACATGATTCCAGTCCTTAAAGGGATTTGTGCATCCAAGATCAGAGCTGCTGAACCTGTTGTCTGAGGCCTCTAAAACAAGCAACCCTTCAGGACGCTTCTGAATCTTCTTTTATCTGGGGGAAAAAATGGCTCTGTGTTTCCTGCTTCATAGTGGTAACTCTAATCTTGCTGCTTTTCTGCTTCATGCTTTTGCATGTAGGATGCAATTTCATGCAACAGCAGTGACATGAAATATGAATGAGAGGCCCGCTGGCTGGAACAGGGAAACCACTGGAGTGGGGATGTGGAAAATAAACTCTCAGAACAATTTCTTTGCTATCTCAGAACCCAGAAGCCAACAACGGCTTCGATACCAGGTTCTCCTCACCATCATCGACCAGTGCATTCTGGATCCACAGCAAAGGAAGAGAGTTTACAAACCAGGTTCCAGGAGCAACTCTGCTTTATTGTGTGTTTTCCTGGCTGCAGCCTACACACAAGCACGTGTCCCCCACTTTCTCTTTGTTTCTGTATTTGTTGGAGTCGTGAATCTATCAGTTGAACTTGAGGATACTGGAAATTTCAGTGTCAAGAAGAGTGAATAATGCATTCATATCTAAAGTAACTTACTGTGTTTACACCTCACCATATTAAAATAATGAGAAGTCATTAAATTTATGAAAACAATGAAAAATAACTTAAAAAACACACTAACACCAATGAACTCAAATCTGAAGTCTTGCAGGTTCCTAGAGGTAGTACCGGATTGCAGGGGCAAAAAAGTTCAATAGAGAAAGCCAGAATTAGAACAAACACAACTGAAACATTACCTAAATTCTGTTTTTAAGAGACATCTCCAACCTACATAGTTACAACATATAAAAAAATTCAGATGTCGAGATGCGAAATAAATTGCTTTTTAAATGAGCCTGTCATATTTATGTAGGAAATACAGACTGTGTGGTTGCTTATGTGAGTGAGGAGGCTGTTTTACTGAGAAACAGGGCCGATTTCGGCAGGGAAACCCGTCAGGAACGTTTACTCTTCCAGGGACAACGGCTTAAACTATGTAACGGAAACCCAACGGGACGATTCGATGACTTCCTCAGGTGCTGCCTGGAAAATATGGAGAAACACATAGTGGGTGGCACCGATTGAGGATGCCCTAATGCAACCCTAACCCTACAACTCCCAGCTCTCAGGAGGCGGGTGATGCCCATGTGTTTTCCGTAGGAACCAGGAAGGACCGGGCGCGCTGTGCCAGGGCGCGCTGTGCCCAGGACGCGTGGCGCGGGCTGAGGGCTCGTCCACCGCCGCGACCTCCACGCCAGCATGGGGAGCGCAGCCGCTCTCCACAGCCGCCCCTGCCACGATGGTTCTCCCACAATCAGCAAGATCCGCCATGTTTCCACATACTGACTGGGTTTTCCGACCTGGAGACAGTTCAAATTCACAGTTCATTGTAATAAAAAGTAGACTGGAGTGTGACACACTCGTGGACAATTCGAGACGTCCCGTGTCATCCTGGAGGGGCCAGGATGGTGGCCTCAGTGCATTCGCTTTGTGTGGTGCCACACCCTCTGGCCTCTTCGGTGAGCCAGGATCCCGGGAGAACTCTAACTACACTGTGCCATCTTTCCATCAAGGTCTACTGCCTCTCTGTCTCTGTCTCTATATGTCTGTCTGTCTGTCTGTCTGTCTCTCTCTCTCTCTCTCTCTGTCTCTCTGTCTCTCTCTCTCTGTCTCTCTCTCTCTCTCTCTCTCTCTCTCTCTCTCTCTCTCTCTCTCTCTCTCTCTCTCTCTCACACACACACACACACACACACACACACACACACACCAGCATCATGAATGATAACCTCTCCAATTATGATGACACACTTGTTTACAGATGGTTAATTACAAAGAAGATTATAACATTTTTGAAAATTTCTGGTGTTTAGGTACACACACACACACACACACACACACACGAACACACGAGAAAGAGAGAGAAAGAGAAAGAGACAGAGAGAGAGACAGAGAGAGAGACAGAGAGAGAGAGAGAGAGAGAGAGAGAGAGAGAGAGAGAGAGAGAGAGAGAGAGAGAGAGAGAGAGGTATTTTTCTACCATTGTTGTTTTCTTTTTCCTCTGCCATTGTTGAATGCCTCATCGGATCATCAAGGTAGAAATGGCCGCTACTACTGACTACAGGAAAAGAAGAAGCTGTAAAGGAATATCCCACATTCTTTAAATGATATCTGCTCTCCATATGTCAGAAGATAAACTCTGGTAGGATACAGGAATCTAGCACCGGGTAATAAGTACATTTCACTTCCATGCTTGTTTCTGGAGGTGACACTATTTGTAAGAAAAAGGACATGAAGAGGTGGGGCTTAGTGAGAGGTCTTCAGGTTCCAGGAGTTTGTCCTCTCTCCCCCCCCCCTCTCTCTCTCTCTCTCTCTCTCTCTCCTTTCTCTCTTCCATCTTTAAGTATTTGTAGAAAGAAACTCCTATTTAACAAAGCAATTTATGAATAAAATAGATCTATATCAATGTTGCCACTTTCAACGTTCTCATGCATCCTTTACCTCATCTTACTAGACTCAATACTGCACGATCCCTCTCTCTTCCTCTGTCTTTGGCAGTGAGGTGCTTGGCTTTGCTGTTCTGTGCACTTTTGCCCTAGTAGTCTGTCCTGTCATAGGCACTAGAGCAGCAAGGCTGAGAGACCGTGGACACAATCCTCTAAAACCACGAGGGATAATAGGCTTCTCTTCATAAGACAGTTATTTCAGGTGCCTGTCATTGCGGAAAGATGGAGACACACCAACCCAGCTTTATAGGCTACCAAATAGAGGCACTGAAAGAAAAAAAATGTCTTCTAAATGAATTAGATGCAAATTTGCTGATAGAAAATATGTAATTCTCAGTCACACACCAGTCACTCAGGCATGCAATCCTGGTTACTCAGAAAGCTGAGGTCTGAAGGCTCGTGGTTCAGTGCCGGCTGGTATAGAAAAGCCAATTAGACTATATCTCCAAAAGATCCAGCAAAGTGCGGGGCTGGAGGCTCAAGTGTTAGAGCATCAGCCAAGTAAGAAAGGCAAACAAATGTGCTGGGCAAGCTCAAAGGCCTGAGTTCAAGACCTAGTACTGTCTCAAACAGACAAGTCACTATGTAATTATTACTTTTGTGGCATATTTGTTTCCTACAGGAAGACTGGTTACATCATCTTCAATTTTTCCTTGTAAGGAAGACTTATCAGTTTCTATTTAAGACCAAAACATTCCTATGCCTGAAGAACAAGCAGACAAAAAAATGGGTTACTGTAAATGAAATAAATGAATATAGCTAATGGTCAGATTAAGTTAAAGATATAGCTTTTGGAAGTAGCATTGCTTCCTCTCCTCTCTCGACACCGTGGAAACAAAGCTGGATCATTTACATTCTTTTCTTGCACATTCAGACTGATATAATAATTGCATTTAAGCAAAGTAATTACTGTAAAGTTCCTTTAGACATGCAAATTTAATGACCTGTTTCCATAGTGCATGACAGAAATTTCTTTGTGGAATTATAATATCAATGCATTTGAAGTCATCTTAAAAGGGTTTGTAATCTGTCCTCCCCTTGAGAAAAATAAGACACAGTGCATTTGAGCCAGCTTTTAGTAAAATAAATGATTTCCTGCTATCATCTTCCTTTCCCAACACCAGTCTTCTGCCCAATGAAATCTATTTGTGTGCATTAACATTCCTAGTGAGAGGGACCTAGAAACTGGGCCAAAGAATTTGCAAGAACCTGGAAGAATGAAGAAATGTGGAGTTGATATCAGGGGGATCCCTTGGTTGGGTTAGAACTGGCAGAAGAGGAAGAGTAACAGAGGCTGATTTGCTGGCAAACCTGGGACACTGGGGGAATTGTGCCTATGGGAATAACTGTTCTGGAGCCCACAAGACATAGAATCACCTAGGAATGTGGAAACAATGTCTTATTCCTATAGGAAATAAGGAGGAAATTCTGAGGGCTTCCAGATGTAGCATTCTTGGCTGGGCCCTGTTTCCCAGTGCCAGCGGCTGCAAGGCAGTTCTCGGATTTGCCCCACAAATGCATGCTCAGTCAGTCCAGAAGAGCAGTAACCAGACAGCAGCCTTGGGTTGCTTTCTCCTGACGGAGTTCATTGAATGAAGTCTATTATTGGTGACTGGTGGATATAACTCAGGGTCACTTGGAGAGAGGGCTAGTGGCCTGCTGTCTTAGAGGGGAGGGTACCCAAGGAAACAGCCATGTGCCTTATAAATTTCTATTTCAGGACAGTTAACTTTTAATGATTAAAAATATTCTCTTCCAAATCCATGTGTGCATGTGATACTACCAAGAGACCAGGTCTTTAGGGGTGCTACATTTTAGGCAGTGTAGGGACTTATCATGCTTGTTTGATAGGCAGGTAGGTACTCTACCAATTGAACCACTCCCCCAACCCCAGAAGATGGGGTCTTTGAGGGTTGATTAGGCTCCAGGGCTCTTCCCTGGTGAGTGAGATGAAGGGTTTGTACAGTAGTCTATACAACAGATATTGATGAGGTTACGGGGAAAATGGGACCTTAACTGTTGTTGGTGGTGATTAAATTACTCCAGCCACTGTGGAAATTGGTATGGAAATTCCCCTCTAAACTAGAAAGAGAATGTCTATAAAATCCAATTATGCCACTTCTGGGCAGCCACTCAAAAGAAGCAAGTGTCAGCTCAGTCCAAGGACATTTACATATCTATTTGGTCACAACATTGTTTACAGTAAACTAAGTGATGAACTCAGCTTAGGCACCCAGCCACTAATGAATGGATTCCATACACAAGGAAACTTTATTCAATCACAAAAGAACATGAAATTCGGTCACTTGAGAGAAAAATACATGGGCTTTGAGAGCCCTGAGTTAAGTGAAATGAGTCAGTTTCACAAAGGCAGATGTCACCAGTTGTCTCTCACAAGTGGAATCTTGGGGAGAGAAAAGGACATGAAAGTAAGAGAGGATTTGAAACTATCAAGGATTTGGAAGAAGAAAGGATAAAGAAGCAGGGAGGGGAGGAAGGGTCTGTGCAGGGAAACGTGATCAAAATATTTTAGGTGCATGTATGGAAATGTCATTATGCAACCCTTTAATTTGTATAATTAATATATGCTAATAAAAATGGAAAAAAAACTCAAAACAAACTCAAGCTTGAGTTTGAAGGAGAGAAGGTGAACTAAATTTGGGTCCTATTTACCATTTATGAATGTAAGCATCTTTTTAGTTGTCTTATTAAATTGCAAATAGAGGAGCTGTTAATATATTGGTGCCTTATAAATGTATTTTAACTTCACATCTGAAATGATTGAGCGAAGACTGAACCCGACAATGTCCATACACCTACAGGAATCATTGATATTGTTGTAACTTACCAAAAAACAACATCCTGTATTTATTATCCCATTATCCCAGTGCATTTTGCTTATCTAGTTTTCCAGTGTTACACGCAGGGGTGTAATATGTATTCATTGCTATATTTTTGGCTGAACTTAGGAAGTGGAAGGCATAGGTCAGTCATGAAGAGACTTAATACGGCTTTGTTTGAAGGGTATAAAACACTTCTTAAACAGGGAGTGACATGGTAACTGTACCTCACTGGTCTCTTCCTCCTCGGGGGAGCAAGTGGCCAGGCAGTTACCAACAGAGAGACTTCTTGTGAGCAGTCAGCATTCATCTGTTCTATGCGTCAACCCAGACATGGGGGGTTGGTGTGACTCTGCCAAAATCATGTACTCATTTCAGAGCATAACCACATTTGAACTTCAGTTTTCTTTCGGTATAGCATTATCACTGCTAGAAATCAGAGTCCTTGTATTAAAGGCATTTTACCTACTCTTTCTATAATTATAGCTACCAGGACTTACGTATGGGGCATGCATCACTCTTACCGTGCTGGTAACCATTCCACAGATTGAGAAACTGAAGCCTAAGGAGTTCACGTAATTTGTCAGTACCGGATCTCAACTTGGTTGTTGGGTTGGAGCGAGGGAGAAAGAGCAGAATTTCCCCTAGTCTGGATCACATTCATCTCAACATTTGAGCAACCAGAAATCTACCTTATTTGTAAATGGCTACTTCATCATCCACTGTCACAGGAAAAGAAAAATCTATTGTAAATGATAACAAGAATTGTATTTCATTTTCCCTTCTTACTTTGCTCTATTTTATTAAGATGCTCCATTACCGATAACATCTCAGCTTTTAAATGGGCAGCACATTTCTGCTGTAGATTTTCCAGCTCCATTTATTAAAATTTATATTTTCCCCACCGAATTTGTCTTTGCAGATGTCTAACCACGCCATTGGACAAAGTTAATTTAGGGATTGGTTTTCTCATGGTTGCGTCATCCGTGGCACACTATCTAGTTTCTTCTGTTTCTTCTTTTTCACCTCACAGATAAATGATTACCATGGCTTCTCTTGTCCAGGGTCCTTTGCACAGACTGACACCTTAAAAACCTCTTACAAAGGGCCGGGAGTTTGGCCTAGTGGTTGAGTGCTTGCTTAGCATGCACGAAGACCCGGGTTCGATTCCTCGGTACTACATACATAGAAAAAAGCCGGAAGTGGTGCTGAGGCTCAAGTGGTAGAGCTCTAGCCTTGAGAAAGTCCAAGAACAGTGTTCAGGCCCTGAGCCCAAGCCCAGGACTGGCAAAAGAACAAAACAAAACAACAACAACAAAAACAACTCTCACAAAGACATTTTGAGATAGGTAGTGCTCTTGTCTGTGCAGGAAGCTGAGGCATGTTTTTGGAATTGTCTGGGGCTGTGGGAGCCATGAGCACCTTCTCTTTGATCAATCACACAGAGAATGCGCTGCTTGGAGTTCTGCCATGGACACCAGTCACTAGTCCCTCATTTTGCTTTAGCAGCGGCTGTTTGGCTACTTCTTATTGCCATGTATAAAAATGAATATGATTCCAGGGCCCAGCGACTCACTCACTCCTATAATCCTACCTACTGTGGAGGCCAGGCTATAGAGGATTGTGTTTTGAGGCCTGGCTGAATGGAAGTTCATCTCCAAAATCAGTAAAACGCCGGAGATGTGATTCAAGTGCCAGGGCACCCCATAAACCCTCAAGCTGAGAAGAAGGCCCTACGTTCAAGCCCTGGCGTGGCAATGTTGAAATAAGAGTAGGGCTGAGGAGCTGGGAGTCTTCTGACAACAGCAAGCGCAAATCCAGATCTCTGAAATCTACTTCCATCCAGCTTGTCTTTTATCTTTTATTCTTTCATCTCCATATCCCATGAACATTATTTTCTGTCTTGGAGTTCTTGCTTACAGAGTAAGGGTGGCACTTTTAACTTTAACATTTAAACATTTTAACTTTTAACATTCTCATTAGAGACCGTGGTGGTCTCTCATTCGAGCGTGCTGGTCCCTGTCTGTAATCTCAGCTAGCTAGTGTGGGCAGGGAGGCAGGAAGATTGCAAGTTCACAGCCAGTCTGGACCGCATACACAGAGAACCGGTGTCAAAACACAAAACAAAAATCAAACGACTGGCAGTGTCATTCAGCGGCGGAGCCAAGCATGGGGCCCTGGCTTCCATCCCTAGCACAGAAGAAAACTACGTTCAGAAGACAGCATGACAGAAAGTTCTAACTCATCTCCAAATTTTATGTTTTTGAAGAAGCTGACCTGAGTCATTTTCTTTTCTTTCATTTCATTTTATGATTATTGTTTGTAGCATTACAACTTAACACCGGGGCATATCCAACTGGTTATCATTTTTAATTAAAATCTGCTAGAAAATTTTGGACAAACAGTAAACTTTAGCCAAAATAGTCGGATGACTACATTTGTAAGTACAGCTTTAACTTGTCAGGGAATGTCTCTATTGCTTTTTGCTCAGCATTTATGTACGTATAATCACATTTCAGAGTCATTTGAGAAAGGGCTCAATGTTAAATAAAATTGCTGATAGCCTTGTTTATGTCTGTGTGTTTTGTGCCTAAGAACAACCAGACACATCCACCTGTATGTCCATGTTGTGTGCAAGTGTCTTTCCAGTTAGGCATGCAAATTGGTTGTCATCTTTGGCAACGTAACAATTAGATGACAATCTCTTTTTCCATGTTTTCTAAAGCAGGAATGTCTCTTCCACTTAGCAAATACATTCCCCTTTCTCGGCATTTCAGGTCTTGTGTGGTTTGTAAGTCTTTTTAATAACTGTTCTGAGGGAATAATTTCCCAACATTTGCATCAAGCTGTGTTTTAGAATTGAATTCTGTCTTGCCCGCCCCACAGAATGAAGTGTGAAACCTCAGCACTGCTTTATAAAAAACAGGAATTATGAAGTTCAACTCCAAAAGAAATTGAAGACTATTGTAGACTAAAATAAGACAGGAACAAAAGACCAAAGCACTTGTTTTCTTTTGCTGCCTTTTGAAATATACTTTGATTTAAAAAAAATTAACCTACGACTAAATGTCTCAGACAGAATATCTTCTGTGACCTTTCAAACTTTCCTTCTCCAGCTCTAGTTCTTATTTCATTGGAGCTGCTCATTGTTAATGTCTCTCAAGGACCCTTTGCCCTCTGTTCTCTATTTTTATCTCTCAATAGACAGCTTTCTTCTCACTTCTGGAACTGACCTCTGGCCTCAGCCTAAATTCTGGCTTTCCATATGCAAATGTTGCCAGAATGTGCTTTTTATGTTTTGTTGAATCTCATGAAGTTTAGGAAGCCCAAATTTGACATTTTATTTTTCCCAGCTCTATATGCTGGTAAAGGAGGGAAATCTCCATGATGCCCAATCAAATAAACAAAGGCTCTTATTTCACTGACTCCTATGGAAGAGGTTAGTTTACTTGCAAAGTTTAGTCTGAACCATATAAATTCACACACACACACACACACACACACACAAACACGTATCCACATGTGTATGTGTGTGATGTTTGATTACAAATTCCCTTTTCTTCTCTCCAAGCTAAAACTACATCTTCATCAGATTGAGTGATGACTCCAATTTTTCCTGTTGTTCTGCACTGGCATTATCGAAGCCATGCTCTGCTCCGAGTCAATGCTTTATATGGATATGGATAAAAGCCGGAAATATTTGTGGTTTTATCAGCGAGTTATTTCACTCATCATAATATCCTGGAAGTTCTTCCATGCTGCGACATGACTCTACTCTTCTCCTCTCCTTCCCCTCCTCTCCTCTCCTCTTTCCTTCCCCTTGCTCCGATTTTCTTTATCCATTCATTTATTCATTTGTTAATTAACATTTAGTTTGCTTCCAATTCCTGGCTATTTTGGTATTTGAAAGAATGGAGCAACACAAATGGAAGTGTAGAGACTTATTTCAGTTTTTCAAATACATGTCTAAAAGTGAGACTGCTCGTGTGACTCATCTGCTTCTTAGTTTATACATTATAACCAGCTAGCTGACAAAGAAATCCACTAAGCAAGATCATTCACAATTGCTGCTAATACTACTATGTAAATAAAGTTATCCAATGTAGTGTGTGAGTGTTATAATAAAAAATATTGAAAAAACTGACAAGGGCTGGGAGTTTGGCCTAGTGGTAGAGTGCTTGCCTAGCATGCACTCTAGACTCAGGTTCGATTCCTCGGTACCACATACATAGAAAGAAGCCGGAAGTAGGGCTGAGACTCAAATGCTAGAGCTCTAGCCTTGAGAAAGTCCAAGCTCAGGCCCTGAGCTCAAGCCCAGGACTGGCAAAAAATAAACCAAAAAACAACTGACAAAAGTTCAGGGAGCATCAGAAAATTGTAAAGGTACATATTTATGAATGGAAGAATGGACATTGTTTGTACATCCATGCTAATAAAAATGACTGGAATATAGTACCCTTTAAAATAGAATTATAGCCGGGCATCGAGGCTCACTCCTGCAATGCTAGCTATCCAGGAGGCTGAGATCTGAGGATCAAGGTCCAAGTTACATCTGGATTTCCAGGGGAAACAATTCCGTTTATTAAATCTTCAAGTAGTTGTACAAAAGAGTTGCAATTCAACAACTCAGTTTATTAATGTAATGCATCAATGTCATCCTTTTCAACAATTTCTAATTTTAATTGATTCAGTAATTGTACTTGTTCCCATGTGGCTTTACATGAATGAAGTCTTATATAAAGCAAATTCTAGTAGATGTCACAGTAGAGAGAAAGAATGACCTCTGAGAATGAAAATTGGTGGCCAAATGTTATATATATATATAATGTTATATATATGTATATCTATGTACAAAGAACAAGCCAGTGGGTATTCAGCACAAATATAATGCCCTTACTCATCCTGCCTTCAGATAGAACCTTCTAGTTGATTTAACCTTCTAGTTGATTTAATTTCTAAAACTGAACTCAGCAATCATATTGAGTTACTGGGAAAGTGATTTAATTCTTAAGAAGGTTTGACACAAGCTTCTTCATATTTCCTCTCCCTTTAATTCCACTCACAAGGTCATACAATTTTCCCACCCCCAACAAATGTAATTTTTATCCCTATTACAACTCAGAACCGTTAGCTGGCTGCTAGTGGAGTTAGGTTTTCTTATTGTGAAGAACAAGGAGCTTGACTCTGTGGGAGACCCCTATGTAGGCTGCCATTTTTGTTATGTTTTGTTCCCATGTGTTTCTGTATTCCTTCACCCTGTCTGTGTCAAACTTGAACTCATCCTATATCCTTGGTGATCACAGGGACAGAAGATAGTCAAATATGTGTGAGAAAAAAAAAACATCCCAGAAATTCAAAAATAACAATGACCAGCTCTATCACTGAAAAAGAATCTCTACAAAACAATATAGTAGTGAATTTTATCGGAGTGCTCAAGACAGACCTCTTGGAACCACACGGACGATCGGAATTGAGATCTGAGGGATGCCCTGCCGTTCCTAAGGCAAGGTGAATATGACAGAAGCTGCTGACAGACACCAGGCCATGGCTAGAAGAGGTTCCAGGTGAAGAAATCTGACAGGGACGCTGTGAGGCTGAGGAAGAAAGCAATGGTAAGAAAGAATAAGTCCCTTTATGCAGTTGAAGAGCTTTAGCTATTATATTGATAACAGTAAGAGGTGTTTGTGAAATTCCTTGACCGGTGAAGGCTAACAAGATCATCATTTGTAAAAGAAATTATTTTTCTGGGGCATGGACTATTGGAACTTTGCTTGAAGAGGAGGAACTGGTCAAATGACAGTGGCACAATGACAGGAGATGGTATTGACTTGGACAGGGCAGTAGAAGGGTTGGAAATGGAGGGAGGTGAAAAACTTAAGACCTAATAACTCAAAAGCAGTTGAAAAGTTGTTATATGGGGATGGGGGCAGGTGTGCTACTATATGCCTTCAATCACAATCACAGCTATGAGGAGGGTAGAGACAGGACTGTGGTTCAAGGCCAGGCGATTTTGTCTGGAGGAAAATGATTGAGGCGTGGCTTAAGTGGTGCAGTGTTTGCCTAGCAAGTAGGAGACCCTCTGTTCAATACTGAATATAAGAAATTTATTATTACTATTATTATTATTTATTTGGTGGAAGTGGTGGTGAAAGAAACCATCTCATGATTTTCTTTTGGGAATGAGACAGATCATTCTACTATTTACTGACCTACAACAGCTGGATAAAGAAAAGATTGTAGAAGAAAGAAGGTAAGTTTATCCTTTGACCTGCTGAATTTGCACTTCTTTTAGGCATCCCATTGGGACACAATGGTTATCTGATTGGCTGTATATGTCTGGTCCTGACTAGATTTATTTACATCTTCCACATTATCTGAGGACCTGTCAAAGAGAGGTCAATGGGAAAAGCACCAAGGCAAGGAGTCTGAGAAGTATCTGGAATTCTAAATATACAACATAGGTAAAGAACAGAATCTGCCAGAAGCATCGAGCTTCTTATTCTTTGAAGGTTTTTGCTGCTGTGACTTTTTTATTGGCTAAATCTACTGTATTATCAGCTGAATGCAATTGTGCAGAATCCATAGAGTTCTATCTTCTCTTCTTCAGATACCTAGGACTCTAATGAATTTGGTGCTCTCTTATTGCTGTCTGATTTCAAAGAGCATGGGTAAGGTCTTGGTTTACAACTTTCACTGGTGAATAGGTCTCCAAATCATTGCTTTTAACTTTATCCAGCCGTGTTCTCAGCCTCTGCTACTATGACATCCATGTTGGTATTGTAACTTTGTGGCCACCCATCTATCTACATGTGGTAATGCATAAGGTAGAGGTTTCCTAAATGTTGATTTTTTTTCCCTCTATGAGAACACTGTAAAAGAAGACAGAAAAAAGTTCAAATTCAGTCTGAGATTCACATTCATGTGCTTTATTCATTTCTCCCTGGATGTTTGAACTTTAATTCAGAATGGGATATCTTTTCAGTCGCAAGGCTAGAGGTTCTAATGTAAACTATGGTTGTGGTTATATTTGTTCAAAGAGGTAAATGAATCTTTTTAGACTCAAGAAAATCTCATCAACTGTTCCTTCGTCTACTATCCTTCTCAAGAAAAATTTAGTTAAAAACTCGAGGATGGGTTTTCTGTAGTGGAAAATATGTACAGAATATAAACCTTATCATTCGCAATTTCTCCTATCCCCTAAATAAACTTATATAATTTAGTTTCTATTTTTCTAAAACTGTACACACTAGAGTTGTGACAAATATACTCCGGGGTTCAAGGACACATCATTAGGATAAAATTGCAAAGCTTTGGAACAAAGGACATTCAAATAATTGTTGAAATCAGGAAATCTACATTCTTCTGGCGGTCTCAGGCCACCCTTTACAAGTGACCTTAGGTTTCTGGTTTCTCCTGACCTCAGTTTTGTTATGCAATAGTCTCACCTGAAACTTTTATAGATCAAGTAGCTGCTTTGTGTGGCTGCTTAAATATTTTTGCCATCTGTGCAAGCTTCTTGCTGAACTATGACAGGGAGAAAACTCAAGGTCAGAAGGACGTGAAGGAGCTTAACCAGAAGCACGCATTGCTTCACGGTTTGCACCCGGATCAGACGGCTCTTCACATTGAAAACATTGCCGTTAAAAGTAGTTATCATTAAACACAAGGGGGTTGGCAGCATTTAACAAAGCAGTTTGTGAATACTCAATGTCAACCTTTGCAACATTCTCATCCCCACCCCCCATAACTATTACCTCATTCTTCTTAATTGTGTAGGAAATACAGTGTTCCAGAAATTTCTCTGGTAGTTAAGATCACATGATGCAATTTTTGTTTTGGTATGGCAGCACACTTAGTCAGCCTATACCTACAGCTAACTCCCTCCCAGAGCTTAAGAGTTAAAATTACCAATGGCTTCTGAAAAAAATTGACAGGAGATCAGTATCAGAAGTTATGTGATAAAGATTCAATTAATCTGCAGTTACATTAGACATTAAATATTATAGACACCACCTGTCAGTTTTCCTTCACCCTTTTCATTGGCTTGAATCTTTTGCTTTCCTGACAATCGAATAAATGAAATAATTTTGTTGATACCAGGTTTCATTGTGGCACTGAATTATTTTGCAAATAATGGGCAGTGATTCTTATAATCGAAGATTATTGAGTTTAGAAGGGTGCTGGAAAGAGAAAAATGTAACTTCAAAAGCTTGCAGAATCTGGACAGTGGCTCAGGCCTGTAATCCTAGCTACTCAGGAGGCTGAGGTCTGAGGATCGAGATTCAAAGCCAGCCCTGGCACAAAAGGACCTGAGACTCTTATCTCCAATGAACCTCTAGAAATTGGGAAGTAGAACTTGGCTCAAGGGTAGGGCGATCGCCTTGAGCGGAAGAGCTCAGGGACAGCACCCAGGCCGAATTCAAGCCCTATGACCCACAAAAACAAAACAAAACAACACCACCAAAAAAAACAACCTTACAGAAATCTGATATATAGGGAAGATGACCAGGTTTTAGGCTCACAAAGGAGACTATCACAGTCAGTGGGTCTGTTTAACACCCCCTCAGTAGAATCGTAGTCTACCCATGTGGGGACGAGCTCATGGTTCTTAGGTTCACTGAAATAACATGCTCCATGCAAAACCTTATAAATAATGGTCAGAAGAAAAATAGGCAGCTACCAAAAAGTTGTGTGCCAGCATTACAATTAGGAAAATTCAACAAGTTCCAATCATAAATCCTATTGAGAGAAAAAGAATAAGCCTAGACATCAGGATGTTGTAAAAAATAAAATTCTCCAATATGTGCTAGTTCAAACATCAAAGAGGTTAAGTGTGTGTGTGTGTGTGTGTGTGTGTGTGTGTGTGTGTGTGTGTAGTCTGTCATTCAGAGAGTGAGATTGGAGGCAGACACAGGATGATTGTGCGTTCCAGGAAATTTACTTCAGGGTTGCTTCTCTGTTTCCAGGGGCTGTGATAAATAGAAATCTTGCATCCTACTTCTTCATAATCGTCACTACCACAGATGGAATTCTGGTAAGGAGGACAGGGTTCACCTTGAAAGCTGAACACTACGACACTGAGAGTAAAACATCAGGTGATCTGAGATTCTCTCTATGTCCTCACTGACGCTCTGACTACCTCCGAGGCGTCACCCTGTGAGCGCAAGGGCCAGTGGCCTTCACCCTGCGCTGTGTCCTGCAGCTTGTGTGTGATTTAGGAGTTGACATCCTGACTAAGCTGGGTTTCAGACAATCATACATAGAAATAATTCCAGAACAACCACTCGGATCTTTCTGCCCAACTTCTGCCTGAATTATTTACAGAGTTAACAACACAAGTGTGCAGTCATCAATACCAATCTACAAAGATGAATTTTTGTGAAGGTTTGGTATAAATGATCAGTTTATGGTTCCTCCCTCCCTCCCTCCCTCATTCCTTCCTTCCTTCATTCCTTCCTTCCTTCCTTCTTCCCTCCATCTTTCCTTTCTCTCCCCCCTTTCCTTCCCTCTGTCTTTTGGTGGCAATGGGGGTTGAAGTCAGGGCCTTCCGCACGGTACCACTCGAGCCGAGATTTAGTTCATAGTTTATGTCTTTGAAGCCCAAGTGATTAGTCCCAGTCGTCACATGGACAGAAGATCTCAAGGAAAAGGCCCTGCCTGGAGCGTGCCAACCTGGAAGGAAGAGTCTCCTTCCTTCTGTGCTCAGGTCCAGTGGAAATGCTACCTTAGTCCTCACCTGACCTCATCTACCCTCCCAGGTCTGTTCACACAGGTGTTAAATAGTTGAAGAAGACCAAATGGGCTCTTTATAGTCACCATCCATTCGGGGCCATGAGAAGTGAGATCCATTAAGTGATTAATAGACTTTCCCCAGGAAGGTTGCATGTGTGGACTGGAAGCCAGCCATCAACGACTATAAAATTAGAGAACGCATCCTAAGAGGGAACATAATTCATTGAATCTGGCTTTCCTATAATTCTAGAGTACTAAAATGGCTTCATTTCCTCCCTATTTGAAATAACTTGGAGCTCACACCATGGACAATACTGATAGGAACTCACTTGTAAAAGGAAGCAGAGGTGTTTGTGAAAGAGAAAGCAGTGAGAGTAGGATGTGGGTCTGTGTGGGCTGCCTGTACCCGCCACACAGTCAGTGCCTTCCACAACCAGAAATGGCTTTGCGATCCTAGAGGTTTAGAAAGCAACATCAAGGTTGCAGCAGGTGTTTGGCGAGGCCTCTCTCCTCCAGCTTTGCCCCTGCTCTCTGGGAGCTTTGCTCTGCCCTTCATTTCCTTGCATGGATGCAATCCTACAGTTGACTCTTCTCCCTCATCAGGACATGAGATGAGAGTTCAGACCTCACTCTCCTCATTTCTCCTGCTTCCTTAAAGTCACATGAAGGATGAGGACTGTAAAGTGTATTATTTAGAAAGAAGCATTTCTCCCCAGATAAGGTGATGGAAGGTAGCATTTATATATGAATTAAAAAAGTTCAAAAATATCAGACAAGACATTATTCACGTCGAAGGACGTTCTACCATCTCAATTATCTTTAGGTAGTAGGGTAAAGGACGACGCGATGTTAACCGTATTGTCATTGTTTTAGTTATTCTTGTTTCTTTGCCCTAACTTACCTACAGTAAGCACATTATTCCTAGTGTGATTTTGAGATATAATTTGGCCAAACACAGAAAGAAAAATTTTGCAGGATTTCACTGATATGTGGATTGTAAAAATGTAAAATATATGAAGATGGAGAATAAAGCAGTAGACATTGGAATTAGAGAGGAAGAATAAAATGGGAAGATACACTTACAAAGGCTATGGCATAGTAAATATATAGGAGGATGAACAAGTGCAGAGATTAAATATACAGCCCACATACCAGAGGAATATAGTTGTGACTTTTGCCAAGTAAAGTTTTAATGTTTTTAATACAGGGAACCAAAGCTTTCACTGTGGAAGATGATGGACAGATTAACTTGTTTCACTACATTACCTGTTCTGCTGTATGCCTATCTTACAGTATCGTGTTGTGTACCTTAAATATTTTAAATGAAAATTGACTTTAAGTTTACACAAGACGACTCAGAGCATTCCATGATATTAGCTTACTGGCTTCCAGAATCAATGCTACAACATGACAAACCAAATGTCATATTTTCTGGAGTATGATTACAACTAGCTATGAATTCTTCTCTAATAAAATAATTGGTGTGGTTAGAACTTTGTTATTGAGCGAAGGAATTCACTAAATGAGTATTGAACCAAAAGTGAAATTAAAGACCGTGAGATTTTGCTTTTATTAACCATAAAGTGTGATGATGATCAGTTTTACTAGGTTCCTTAACTGATTAGAAGTTAGACTGGAAAAACATACCCACAAAATTTTATGGGAAAAACTTTTGTGATAACTGAGATGCAATGAAATTAGCATAAATGTAGAGAAATACATAATCATTGCCCATTCTACAAAGGCATCAACACTTAATCTTTTCAAGGATGAAGTGTCGCCATTTTATTGAACCGTTAACTGGAAAGAAATCTCCACCTTCTGGAACTGCAAAGCTACTAAGTGAAAAAGCAGCTGGAAGGATGCTCATTTTGCTCCTCCAATCCCCTCGATTTTTCATTTACCCCAGATTTTGAAAATAATTTCAGCTGATGTTATTACTTCTTACTTTTCAGGGAGAGAGGGGGGGGAGGATGTCATTTAAAGGACTCTCAAAATTAATTGCTTAATTCTCTGGGTTTAACATGCAGTGAGAGGGTGTCATGGTCTGTTTGCATTTGTAGCCTGATGTGCCAAACTGTTTTGACAACTCTTTACAACTTGAGACACAAGGGGTTTAGAAACAGGCTTCTCAAACAGGCTTCTCAAACCTCTTTTGGAGACATGACTAATGGGGTTGAAGTCTCTTTCACCGGATGCCCTGCAAGCCCTCACTGGGCCTCTGAGCTACTACATACTTGGCAATGTGTGAGGCTGTCTAAGGTCTTTGTCCCTCAGCTGACTCCAGTATCTAGCAGGGGATATTTACAAGACTATGAGAAAAGCGTTGAGGGTGGATAGTCTTAATGATGTGTTGGACAGTAATTCAGTCAAGAGAACCAGAGCAGCCACATTTTGAGAGGTCAAATGGGGAGTCTTTATTAGAATGCTGGCTGTCGACTGCAGCTAGACATCTATCCCAAAGACCCGCAGCCCTTTGAATGCACTGCACACTGTTGGGAATCTGAGCCATGAAAGCAGGAAAGGACATAAGGAGCAGAAAGACAATACCAACAAACCAGATCAAGTCCAGTGGAGCTGAAGTGGGATGCCATGGTGACTGGAGGAGAGCCAGGAGACAGAAGACATAAGGCAGGGTGCAATGCCACCTGATCCAGTTATGGTCTAAGTAGCATCCTGGTCAGGTCAGGGTCATAGGGAGCTTGAGAGTTCATATGCCAAGACTGGCAGGTCCAGGAAGCTATTGTCCAAGGCCTTGCCCCTGCCTCTGGGGACGCTGGCCCACTCATGGCTTCACCTTCCTCCACCATGAAGACAAGATGGCAGCCAGTCAAACCCAGTTCCCTGTCATCCATCACATTCCAAGACCTTCCTGTTAGACCACGTATCCTTATTCCAATGCACAGGCTGCAGCTTTCCTGAACTATCTGGCCTTTGCACATTCATGGGTGCTTGATCAGGTTACAGGCCCGGCACTTACATTTTTCAATACCTTCTTGGGTAATGGACTGGGTTTCAGAGCTGGTTTCTTACACAGGGCTCTGTGTGTAAGGGCTACCAGCTTCATTCAGAGCAGGTCTCTGTCACTACAATGGTGGCAAGCCATAGTTCAGCTAAATATGTTTTCCTGGAAGATTGGGTCACCTGCTGCTTTTTCTACACCAGAATAGACTTTGTTTTTCCTGTGTGATGCTTAGAAAAGTGGAATATTTTGTACTGAAAATCATCCTGCCTCTATGGGATAAGAGGGGATAGTGCAGATTTCTTTCTAAACAAAACTAAACTTGAACTCTGTTCATCTGTTCATCATCTGAGTGGACAAACTCAGAAAAAGATTGGATGCTTTGTATTCAAGAGATAACACATTTCTGTGTCTGCTCCTGCTTGCTGTTTGATAAATCTGGTATTTGACTTCTGGAAAATGAAGCTAATATTTTCTTCTAGTCAGTTCTCCTATTATATTGTAAACTCAACAAGGAGAAAGAGTGTGTCTCTCTTATTCAGTGGTGTGATGTCATGTTTAGTGCTGGCTGTTGGGAACAAAAGAAGGATTCAGTGAGCATTTAACAAGTGAAATTCCATGTTGTGCTGTTGACTCAAGACTGCAAGAACGATTAGAGGAATGACTTTTGTCTGTCAGATCTACGCAGTAACTTTGATTGAATACACTGACAAGAGCAATATGTGATGAGGAAGGTTAGCAAAAGAAAAAATATATTTTTTCCTCAAAGGAGTAGCAATTCCCTTGAAACAGAGAGAAGGGCCTGGAACCTGGAAGGACAAACTAATTCCAAAGACAAAATTCAGAAGGGAAAACTCTGCCAGGTGGGATTAGCCCTCAGCTCTTACCAGGCTCAGTACAATTTAATAAAAGACAACCCTTCCCCTTCTGCAACTGAAATTATGTGACAGGCAACATGCAGCCTTCTCCATACAAATGCTCACTAACAGCTGGGCAATTAAGATAATCTAATGGCAATTCTGCTGAGCAGGTAGTAAATGAGAGAATGTTCTTCTACCAGGCCTAAACTGCCTCTCTCTCCAGGGAGTTTTAAAAATCTTTAAATATTGTAAGAAAGGTTGGTACCATTTTCATATTCCTTTTTTTTGCCTCTTTTTTGGTGATTAGTTTTGTGTTTTAACCTTTCATGGATTTGTGTGTAACCCAACAGATTTTTTAAAAATCTTTATTTCTGGGCCGGGAGTTTGGCCTAGTGGTAGAGTGCCTGCCTAGCATGCAAGAAGACCCAGGTTTGATTCCTCGGTACCACATACATAGAAAAAGCCAGAAGTGGTGCAGTGGCTCAGGGTAGAACACTAGCCTTGAGGAAAGCCCAAGGACAGTGCTCAGGCCCTGAGCTCAAGCCCCAGACTGGCAAAAAAAAAATCTTTACTTCTAACTAATAGTTTGGATTGGAGACATTGTGATTCATAATCCTGAAATCACATTCAGAATTCACCTTTACCACCTTCTAAAATTCAAACTCTGATTGCTCTATTTGTATCTGCATACCACCCCACATGTAGCCCTTAATTTTATTTTTTTTAAAAAAACAGAACTTAGAAACAAACACATTTCCAAGGATATGTTTTATGTGGACTCAAAACACAAATAATTTTAATAACAATTGTTCTTGTGGAGTTGGAAATTCACTACTGCTGCATAGGCATTCCTCCAAAGGCTCGTTTCACTTTGTCTTATGAATTTGTTTTCCTTTGTGTTCCTTCTTCAATGATTTTCATTAAAATTCACCCAAGCTGCTGAGTGGTGTATGGATGTCTAGATTCATTTCACGGAGAAGATAGATGGACGTTAAAGTAACTGGGTTTACAGATGAGCACAAATGAAACACTACAAATTTCTCTCCATTTGGAAGCACAGAGTACTAATAAAGACAAGGTGAGGTTTCAGGTAAAGACATTACAGAAGAGTTCAGAAGTTAAAATCAGTATTCTTCACATAATTACTGTGTTGGCATGTTTTATATTATGTAGCAAAATACTTGAAACAGCCAATTATGGAACTTTCACATAACAAAAGAATAGTGGAACAGGGAAAGAAGCCATATGCCAATAGCCAAAGGCAACTTTATTTTATAAAGGCTATGCTTACATAATTAAGAAGTTCTCAATTCTAATATTTCACTGATCTTCACCATGAATCAAGAGTCTAGATGATTGGAGCCAACTAGACTGGTTATTCCAAAAGCCAATAATACTGTTGATTGAAAATTATATTACGTTAATGATGGAGGAGAAAGGCTCTGATTTACATGAAAGTAAAGTTGATTAGGCCTTTACTTGCTTATTACCTCTTGAACTTGTATGTTCTGGAAATATATGGGTTTGCACAGAACTGTGAGGGAATTCCTGGATGGAGCTTGGCAAGGCTAACAGTCTTCAGATCGCCATCTCTGATTCTCAAGAAACTCTAGAATCCACAGGCGAGTATTCATGCTAATTCCCAAGGTTAGATTTGCAGATTTGTGAACCATCAATCAACTTATTCATGACTGACTTTGGCTTAAATTTCCCACTTGCTTTAATTTTCTTTCTGGAAATGCAGGCAGAGATTATGCAGATGGGCACAATCTTTAAGTATATCTTGAAAGCTATAGCCTATTTTAAATGCAGTATGTCAGGGCTGGCGGTCACAGTGAACCTTTCCCTGGATGAGGGACCCTTCCAAAGGGCAGTTGGTAATGAATGGATTCATTCTTCATGAGAACTGTGGTGATAAAGAGAGATGAGTTGCCTGGAAAACACCAATGTAACAGAGAGCCAAGCCTCTGAATCCAGGAAGGAAAACAACAGGGGTGTGGAAGTAAGAACTACTCCCTGCTTTCCTAAGAAGAAGCCCCAAGAGCCAACAAAAGAGCCATTGCTTTGACCACATCGTAGTCATGTGACTGCTGAAATTTGGAGGAAAAGATAAACTTACACACAAACAATGATATTAAAAAAGCTACAATGTATAGTAGGAAATCAGCCACACAAGATGCTAAGGGAAATAAAATGAAAATGCCGAATAACAAAGCCACTAAGATTACACCTGTATGGTGTAATATTATAGTCACTGTAATGACCAAACACATTCTTGTACACGATGTTCATAATCTTAAGGTAAAGAAACTTCTCATATTGTTACTGTATCCCACGTTGTTACCTGGTATATTATATAGATGGTTACCTGTTCGTTTGAAACAGGAAGGGAAAAATGGGGGGGGGAATGGTGACAAAAACATAAGAAGGGATATCAATATGTGAGAAGTAATGCACCCTCTATCTGGTGAATATAAATGTAACCCCTCTATACATTGAAATAAAAAAATAAATTAAAAAATAAAAAATACTTAGATTAAAGAAAAAAATAAATAAATATGAGTCTTAAGGAATGATTTTTTTTAAAAAGAAACTTCAAAGTGGATGAACTCTTCCCAAATTATAATGAAAAGAAATTTAGCTTTCCAGGTGTTCGCTTATGAATTACACATATAAATGACTATAAATCAGGAAAAAAAGTTCACTTCAGCATAAATATGTCTTCAAGGTACTTACTGAACTATGTTTAAATGTAGGGTATTATAAATATATTTCGGGGTAGCATGATTAAAATGAACTTCAAGTTTAAATTTAAATTTTAAAACTTTAAATTGCAGCTTCTAGTTTTATTAATTCAGATGGCACTTATCAAAGAAACATCATGGCTTCTCTTTCTCTTTCCAGTTTATTAGGCTTTGGGGAATAAGCCAAAGAATGAAACCCATGGTTTCATGTGGCTCATTGATACTTACGTGTTGAATGACTTCTCTTTAAATACCAAGTAGAATTTTCCCATATGATTTCACTTGGAAGCTCAATGATTAGACAGCTACGATTCCAGAGCTCTCGGGAGCATAGTTTGGTTTCTAATGTCACATGATGGAGTAACTCCGGGTTGGGTGTGTTTGATTGTGTGTTGACCTGTGACCTTTTTCAAAGTGGATAAAACTGGCAAATGAGGGCAGGGTTGGAAGGAAATCCTTAGAATCATTTCAAAGCAGTGTTTATTTGTACAGTTGGTTGTGGTAGTGATCGTTCCTGCCTCTTTTATTGATAAGCATTGGCGTAAGTATTAGGTGTGCTAGATTCCACTGGAGGACCACTGAAGACTGATTCAAGATCTTCCACCACGGCTTTACTATCACATTCTGTAACTTCACCTTTATAACCACAGCTCAAAGTATGGTTCATGATTCCTGTTCACAGAAAAGGAAACAAAGATGGTCAATTTCCTCCTCACTTACATGGTCCCAACACTGGGTTTGTGTTGTATGCCCGGAAGATGCAGTCCTAATCAAGAGTTCTATTTCCCATTGCTGCAAATGGAAACTATTTTCTGTAGCTGCAGAGTAACACATATGACCTTGGTCTTCACTGGTCACTTCAAAATGATGAATTATCTTTGCTGGCCTGTAATGAATTGATCAGGTCTCAGACAAGTGAAGGAGGAACAGTTAATTGGATTAAGAATACAGGGGACCAGAGGAAACTGGTCGGATCTCACCTTTGCGTTCTTGTCTGTGTCTTTTTAAAATTAAAACTATTATTTTAGGGCATCTTAAGTTCAAATTTACCAAAGTGACATTGGGACCCCAGAAGCCTGGTTAACCAAACTGGGAATAATAAAATTATTTTGAAAAAAAAATATCTTACAAACGACTTCATGTATTGTTTTCTTTGATTAAAGCTACTACTGAAGTATATGACCAGGAGAATCAGCTTGAGACTATAGAACAGTAACTTGTATACCTTGGGAAACTTACTGGACTGTCAATAAAAAAAATATAGAATCTTGCATGATGAGAAAGATATTTTAGATTTTTGGAATGGAACTGGGTGATTTTAACCAAATAATTGGATGTTTTCATAGTGAGAACTCCAAACATAACTGCCTGATATAGAGTGCTCTATTCAACAGGTCGCCATGTCACTGCCTAGAAAAATCTACAGGCCAAGAAGATTTCCATACTATAGACCATGACTTGAAATCTGATTTTTGATCAATGGGTCAGGAATAGATCCAGTGTTTAAAGATCGCGACAGCTAAGGAAGGAAGGTGTGCAGGAATTCACGAGGAGAAAAGTTTTGGTAACAGATACCTAAGATGTTAGCCTCTGGTTTAGCATTGCATACCATTTTTTAAAAATATTTTTATTGTAATTAATAAAAGAGTTACATGACATTTGCCAGATGGAAGGTGCATTAATTCACATACATTGATACCCTTTCACATGAATAGACCACATCTTAGGTGCATACCATTTTTAAGATGTTCTTCCCAGCTTCAACTTGTCACTGGGATGGCAGGCATGCAGCCATACCCAGTCACTGTATAGGATGGAGTCTCATGGACTTGATGCCTAGGTTGGCTTCAAACCCAGATCCCTTTATATCTACCTCCCAGGTATCTTGGATTCCAGGTTTGATTTACCACACCTGAGTGAAGAGATTCTTAAAATTAGGACATGTCTTAAATGACAGAATTCAGGACAATGGCAAAGGTAAGGATATTATCTAAAAAAGAAAAAAAATTCCTTTGGGTATCCAGTGAATTACTGTAATGCTCCTAAAAAAATGTGATCAGGTCTTCACCCCATTAGTTTTCAGGCACAGTTTTGCACATTTTGATAGTCCATACAGATAACATGACATGTAAATACCAGTGGAAACTGGAAGCCTCCGTGGCAGGCAGAGATTCCTTTAAGAACAACTAACTCAGTTTAACAAAATGAATATCAGAAAGCGGGCCTTTGTGCTGTGGGGAAGGGGAGTGTAGAGTGGAGCGGAAGGATGGATGAATGGAGAGAGGAAGAGTGGGAGGAAGCAGTCAGAACATTCCCCATTCATGTATGAAAATGGAACCGTCTAGATTGAAGAGGTGGGTGGGGTTGAGAATCACAGGGGTGAATTAAGAGAGTGGTGATACTGATCAAGGAGCATTATACTCACAGACATGTTGAATCAAAACCCCTTTGTACAGCTACCTGAAGGTAATTAAAAATATTATTATCCTATCCGGAGACTTTGGTTGAACCACCTTCCATTCTGACTCTTAATTGCTAAATGAATACCTTTTGGAATCTGCATCTCAACACCTGGACAAGTTAACCATTTTTCTCTGACTCAATTTCCTGATCAGTACAATAGTATGATGATAATTCCTACCTGGCGAAACTGAAGGAAAATTTGAGAGGATTCCCTGAACCGTGCAACAGAGCTTGCTGTGTGTTTGCAGAAATTACTATGGTTCCTGTCCTGCGCCTGCAATTCCCATCTTGTTTCCAAAGGAGGCAGAAGTTCTGACCTTCATCTCTCATTGAGCTGCAGTCTTAGAGACCTGACTTGAAGCCCTGGTTGGCATACTGCAGTGCTTTGAATGTGTATGTCTGCAAAAGGATTCAGATGCTCAAACTCGAACCCACGGATAATGATGCTCTTACCAGTGATGGCCTTCGGGAGGAGATTACGGAGTGAAGAGGAGACTTCATCAACACTAAAATTGGTCCTCTCTTGAAGGGTGATCACAAGGGACCTGTCCCATCATCTGCCTTGGAGTCCATCGAGGAGAGGCTGACCGAATGAGTCCACCAGGCCTGAAGTCCCCCCACTCCAGACACTAAGCTTCAGTCTTAAGACTTCCCAACCGCCTGAAGTGAGAGAAATGTATTTCCATTGTTTAGAAGCCATGACTTGATCTGCCCCCACCCCTCACTCTCACCCCCCAACCTGGTTGCCATTGGAGCCAGAGGAGACTAAGATGGCCACTTAATAATTCGATGACTGTGTCAAAGGCTTTGGTGAACATTTCTTCTTCACCAAGGAGGTGGTGAACATATATTCATGGTTGTGTACCGTTGCTGCAAGATTGCATAACTCATGAACTTAAGGACTACTCTGCAGATAACAGACCCAACCCGAGCAGTTACTGAGAGCCATGGATAGTGCGGGCAGGTGTCTTCCAGGCCTGATATGAAACCTTTGAACAAAAGGAGTAACTGGAGGAAGGCACGAGGAACATGATAGTCCTGAAATCTTCATGCCCTCTGCCTGCCTCAGAGCTCACCTTTGCTCTTCTCTGCTGACAACCGAAAGGAGGTTTGGGAGCAGGCATATAGCAGACAGCCATGGCACCTGGTGAACGTGAACTTCCCTGAGCCTGGGCCCTGCTCTCAGAAATCGCACTCTCTTCTTACCTTACTGTGCCCCTGTGTGCTGTCTGGGCGTCAAACCTGACATGTTACTTGGGATTTCTAGTCCTTCTGGTAGTTTCAAGCCCAGATGTGTCCAGTGGAGGCAATAATTTGAACCTTGAGGTTGACATTTTAAGGTGACATAACTTCCCTCTGATGCTGGCCGGGGACCCTGAGCTTCAGCTCCCCCTCCACCCAGCATCCACACAGCCAAGCAGTAGCACGTGTGCTGCCCCGTGGCATTCTGTGAAGCTTCGAGGAACCACAGACAAGGCATGAGCACCGAGAGCTTTTTTCATCTCCCAGGATTTTCAGAGTGTGATGGCTTTGGAGGGAAATGGAAATACTATAAACAACTAAGCACCTGGCGACAGGGGCTGGTGAGGAAGCAGCCACATTTTCTAATCATCTCGAGGAGTTACACCTGTGAATAAAGTTGAGCCATCAACAGGAATATGGTCAGAAGCATGAAATACAAAAAATGTAAATGAGCCCACAGAAGTATCGATGGAATGGCTGTATGCTTTGGCTCATTCTATCCAGTAAGGTCTGCCTCCTAGAATGTTGAAAGGGATGTCATTGGTCAAGATTGCATTCATAAACTGCTTTGTTAAATGGCAACTCCTCTGTAGAACTGCTTAAAGATAATTTTAAAAATACTAAAAAAAACCCCCAAGCTTGAGATTTGTATCTTTATTTATATCCTTTACAAGTTACTAAATAGAATAGACTCAAGTCTTCTAATCTGTGTTCTGACATAGAAAATGTAAGCGAATTAAAAAATGCATAGAAGCATTTTCTCGTGACAGCTTGTTGTTAGTATGCTATCTTCTGCTTTGATGCAGAGAACCGTATTTCTAGATTTTACCTTCTCATCTACATCTTGAAAGTTAAACTGTTCTTGTAAAGTCCAAGGGAACCATAACTTCAGAATTTAAAAAAATCAAGCCAAATATTTTTACCAACTAGATAGAGTATCTCATTGGTAAGTAGATTGCTTCTTTGATTTTTCATTTGTTATTATGTTTTGAATCAAGAGGTAATTCTTTTTTTTAACCTCTATTCTCTCCCAAGAAACGTTAAAGAAACCCTTGAAACTTGCTTTAGAGTGTCTCCAGATGGAACTTTACCAAAGTAAAGGTTCAGCATTTAACTTCCCGTGTCCAGGCAAGCCTTCTGTTTGTCAAAGTTCTTTTTTATTCCCAGGGCCTTTTCAGTGCAGAAGAATTCATTACCTCGGCACAGCCTTGGAAGCAGAAACAGACTCATGAATTATCTCAACGTATACCTTTAATCAAGGGAATGACTTTTCTGGGCTTCTCATTAGATTTGTCGTATAAAGAATGTTTAACTTTATGTTTTACACAAAGGAGACAATTTCTTGTCCGTGGAAGTGCCTTTTGTCAAGGCATGAATGTATAAATTAAGTTTTAGGGTAGGTCAATTTCAATGGTATTTCTTGTTCCTTTTTCTGTCATGACCAATACTCACTCATTTTTAGCTTTTACCTACGTAGACTATTCTACACAGAACTGAAGTCAAACACTTAGCACTGTTGAAAATCTTAAAATTCCTGCTTCTGATTTGGCAGAGGGGAAAACTGGCACTCAGAAACCCTGAGAGAATAAAGGCATTGCTCGAGGTGACACGGAGACACACTGATACAAAAACCACATAGTAGTAGGGCCTCACCATCCCCACGTCCAATTTCTATGGAAACAAAGCCACATTCCTTTGCCCTGATCCTCCCTAAAGCACAAGCTAAACCCCTCAGTATCAGACTTAATAAAATTAGCACCGATGGCTCACGCCTGCAATCCTAACTCAGCTCAGGAGGCTGAGATCTGAGGATCATGGTTAAAGCCAGCCTGGGCAGGAAAGCCTGCAAGACTCTTATCTCCAATTAACCACCAGAAAACTGGAAGTGCTGCTGTGGCTCAAACTTGTAGAGAGCTAGTTTGGAGTAAAAAAGCTCAAGGATAGCACCCAAGCCTTGAGTTCAGGCTCTAAGGGGGAAAAAATAACAGGAGCCTGCATCATGGAACGAACCTTAAATGATGGAAGGAAGGAAGCAGTTCTGGCTGTGACGCATGATGCCTAATCATTCAGTTAGAACATGCATGGTGGTAAGAGTTAATATACATACTTCCCAAACAAGATTTTATTCTTCACGGTAGGACCCACATAGATGCGTCGGCAGGCAACATGTTTTCTTGTGTAATGAACAGTAATTGTTCTGCCCTTAACTTTCCAAGATATAAAAATTGACCTATGGATCAAAGTGATAAAGAAATCCTTCATAAAAGTGATTAATAAACAAATCATGGCCAGTTGCTGCAATTTTCCATTTTTAGTTTCAGTTATGGTTTTACTATCACATAGAAGAATCAGTTTTTTGTTGAATGAATAAACGACCTCATACCTTCAATGAGTGGTCAAACTATTCTTTAATTAAGTGCTTTTTGTTAACGTGTAACGTGAGTAATGTGTTATTCTTTCCTGGCAATAAAATCCCTAAATCCAGTTTTATAAGACAGAGATTTATTTTGCTGTGTTTTAAAAAATATTTTGATTTATTTAACTTTATTTTAAAAGACTACTTAAGGGTAGAACTTTTGTGACTCTGAGACATGGAAGAGACGGATGGCAAATACTGTGTCAACTTCTACCACAATTGGGATTTATAAGCACAGTAACTTTGTTCAGTGGTTTCTCAGGAAGATAGATTACTGGTGCCAGTACTGTGGTTTCCATTATGCTGATGAAATTCTTCCAAAGACATTCTGTCCCTATTAAATGAGGATGAATGGTTTGCCTATTGCAGGAAAGGTAGGCAGGCCCCCAGGTGCAGCTACCACAGATTTGACCTTAAAAGAGCAAGAATCTAAGACATGGAGAGAATATAAAATTAAAATGGTGACAAAGTATTTCAAAAGCTTCTTCAGAGCCTATAGAGATCAGTACATTTGTTCTTAGATGCAATTTTCAAGCAATTGGCAATGCGAGAGAGTAAGATTGCCAAAAAAAAAAAATCTGTTGATTCTGATTGGAGGAAAAGGAGCAAAGAATTTTGTTCACTTGCTCTTTCATCTTCATGAAGTAATTTTAAGTATGGCCTTGCCAGAGATAAAAAGGTTTTCCTTAAGAAATAAAGCAGCTCAGAAATCACATGCAAGCTAAAAGTTACCTCACAAACTTCTGATGTTTCCTAAATTAAAAGGCAAGTTAAATGCCACACCAGGGAAGCTGGTGTCTGTCCTAGCTGCTCAGGAGGCTGAGATATGAGGATCGCAGTTCGAAGACAACTTGAGCAGAAGAGTCCCCATGAGACTCTTATCTCCAATTAACCACTCAAAAACTGGAGGTAGCTCAAAATGGTAGGGCTCTAGCCTTGAGTAAAGAGGCTCCGAGACTACACCCAGGCCCAGAGTTCAAGCCCCACAACCACCACCACCCAACAACAACAAAAAGCAAGCAAAAGATTGGCTGGCCAAGGCTGTGTTTCAGTCATGCCAGCCACCACATTTTTATGCATTCTCAAACCTATCGATTATAATCTTTAAATTATATTTTAAAGACTTAGGGTTTTTTTGGTATTTCTGGAGAACCAATAGTATTTTTCTTATTAAAGTGAACTGTTAATTGGTGAGGTTTGACAGTCCCTTAATAGTATTATAATACTGTCTTATTACAGTCTGTTTTGCCTTTTGGGTGAATTCAGTAGTATGCATTATATTTAATTGTGTGCCCTTCTTCTGCTTTCTTTTGATCTGAATCAGTTCCTTTGCCTATCTTTGGTGAATAGCAGTCAGAAATTTGGATAAAATGAGATTCATAGTTTGACTTTGTCTCAAGTTTACCCATGATTTTTTCAAAGAGAAATAATGCATAAACTATATTGTCCATTATCACTAACTATTACCTGGTTGGTTATTGTTATGTCTTCTATTCCATTTTGGGTTATATGCTGGATAATTATTTTCACATTGTTGATGAATTTTTCGTGTGTAATTAATATGTATGTTAGTGAAGGCATTTCTTTGACACTGTGAGAATGCTCTTTTTGGTCATCTTGATCTTTTTGTCTTAGCACTATTAGGGTTGTCTTGTGAACTTAGACATGGGGTTCTTTTTTTTTTAAGTACCTTACCTGGTTCCTCAATTTTTACCAAAAGGTGTTCAAAGCTTATGTCCACACATCAGTCTTCACATGGTGTTCGCAGCAACTTTATTCAGAATCCCCCACCTTTAGGAGCAGCCAAAATGTGCTTTAGTAGATAGAGAACAGTGTTATGTATACCCAGGCAGTAAAACCTTATTTGATGCAAAAAAGAAATGTGCCTATGAATGCATGGAAATACAAGGAAGAAAATTCAAGGCATTTCAATAAGTGAAAGCATGGAGTGAAATCTGAGTCTCGGGGAGACAATTCAAAAGAAAGGGTCTTAGATAAAAACAAGGGAGTGAGGGTCCTGCATTTGCTCATCTTGCTGCACGTGTTCAAGGCACTGAGAACAGAGCAGTGCAGACAATTTCTGCCATTGACATATGGAATGGAGAGGAAGAAGGGCGGGGTGTAGAAACATTAGCAGCTCCCTCCAGAAGGTGAGTAGTTAGAATGCTAGCACATAAAATCAAAGAGAGAAATGACTACAAGTCTTGTAATAATATAAGTGTGCACTGAGACAAAGAGGAGAGAGAAGACACACGGGAGGTCAAAGGTGCTGGGATTTTTGACCATTTGTCTGTCTGGTTTTACTGTGATCTGCTCAGCAGCCTAGGAAATGCAGAGCATTCTGGGACCTCCCAAGCATGGATGGAGCTTTAGAGGGCACTGCAGACACCGAGAAAACCTCAAATTAACTTGATGGAAGCCTTACTTTGTTTTGCAAGTCAGACTCTATAGCTTATTTTGGATGAGCACTGTTTTTTAATTGAATTAAATGACCATGCTTGGCCCCTGAGGTAAGAGAAAACAACAAAGCTTGCTTTGTGTCTTCCACATTTTGCCAAAGGGCAAACTAGTGCCCAGAAGTGAGGTTCAGAGACCCACCCTGCCATCCGAAAATCATTCTTGAAAGGCCTGATTTACAATACAGACTAATAAAGAGATGCCAAACCATCCCAGCGTGTTGTATGCAGCAGTCAGCCATAATCCCAGAATTCTCCCTAATGATGCAGAGCGGGGAGTCGGTCCGGCTATTTTTATCCATTGAAGCCACGGTTTTCTCCTCTTCATTGTGATGCATGGTGTGCTTTCCTTGTTGCCAACATCATTTGAGACTGAAATGGGCCCACTGGGAATGCTCACATTAAGCAGGAGCTATTTTTTGATGCAGACTATCTATTGTAACTTAAGTAGAGTAACAGTTTTATGATCTTCCTGAGCTTAAGGACACAGCAAGACCCGCACAAAGGTAACAACAAAAACAACAACAACAAAAAACCCTTGTGACTCAGGAAGGCTCAATGGAGCCTCCAGAGAGAAGTTCTTCCTATGTCTACCCAGACCACAGACAAACCATTATCCGCTTTGTTTCTTTGTTTTTGTTTTTGTCAGCCCTGGGGCTTGAACTCTGGGTCTAGGCTCTGTCCTTGAGCTCTTTCGCTCAAGGCTAGCTCTCTATCATCTTGAGCCTCAGCATCACTTCTGGTTTTCTTGTGCGTAATTGGAGATAAGAGGCTCACAAACTGTCCTGCCCAGAGTGGCTTCCAACTGTGATCCTCAGATCTCAGCCTCCTGAGTGGCCAGGATTACAGGCGTGAACCCCAGGCAGTGGCTAGCCGGCTGATGGCTGAACATACTACACTTGTTCCGAGACATCTCTTTCCCTCTACAATTACTCAGTCTGTCACTCAAGCACAGCTCACTCTGTGAAACATGACCTTCACATCTGTACTGTACTAGACTCCTCAGCTCAAACCAGAATTTTTTTTGGTGCCTTGACTGGGGTTTAAACTTAGTCACTTGCAGTCTCACTTGGGTTTGTGTTCTGCTCAAGCCTGGCACTCTACCATATCAGCCATGTCTCTCCTTCCTGCCCTTTACTAGTGTTTTCATGATGAGTCTCTTGCATTTGTGTGCCTGAGATGTCTTCGAACGGTGGTTCTCAAATGTCAGCTTCCTGAGGATCACAACTATGGTTTTCCTCTTTCATGTGGCACAAATTATGCATAAGCATTATTCATGTTCTTACTGGGGCCAAGCTTGGGGGCCCATAGTATGGTCATGGCTAAGAGATAGGGATTGGAGACCCAGCAGCGGGCTGAGGCCAGAGGTGGGGGATCCGAGGGTGTAACAGAAAAAGGGGGGAAATGTGAGGTGTGATGACGAAAGTTCAGTAAACTGCCACCAAGTTACTCTTAGTAAATGATTTGAGTGTGTTCTTTGTGAGTCTGTCATTATATTTCACATGTCCAAAATCACAGAGCAGACTGAATGGACCCTTACGATGTGCTCACTTTATATTTGTGTGAGGGTCATGTTCTAGAAAGGTATTATAAAAGATATAGTATTATAAAAGTATTAAAAAGATAAAGTATTATAAAAATATAGTCATTTCTAGCCATGTACATTACTATTTCATAATCATCAGCTGTTCCTTTGCAAAACTTTATTAGTCTTGTTAGGTCTTGAAAAACTTTGTAATTTGAAAACCCTATGAAACACTGTTTTTAGATTTTCCTTGTGAAAAAAATGAATGCCTATTTAACCACTGGAATCTTAGATAAGACTCAGGGTCCTGGATATGGGTAATATATTTTTTTAAATCAGATATAGGGAAATAAAAAAATATTTCCCAGCCAGGCACGGTGGCTCACGCCTGTAATCCTAGCTACTCAGGAGGCTGAGATCTGAGGATCAAGATTCAAAGCCAGCCTGGGCACAGAAGGACCTGAGACTCTTATCTCCAACTAACCTCTAGAAAATGGAAAGTGGGGCTTGGCTCAAGGGTAGGGCTTGAGTTGAAGAGCTGAGGGACAATGCCCAGGCTGAGTTCAAGCCCCATGACCTACAAAAAAATTTCCTCTTCTTTCTTGAGAAGAGAGTATAGTCTGTAGCAGATTTTGAAAGTGACAGGATTTATTTTAGGACATTCCCTCTTCTGGATCTCATATGTCTTCATTCTTAGTGATAGCTCTTGACTATCCACTAGTGGTAATATTATAACTTGCTTTCCTATTGCTTGATTTTAGAAGGGATTTTCTCATGTAAAAAACAATATTAGACATTTGGATTGCTGTGCAAATAAGATACAAAGATTTCCTTTGGTTAATTTTAATTCAGTTTAAATTTCTTTGACATTTCAAGTATTCTTTAGGCTTCTTCCACTCCTTAGGGGAAAATGGAGAGGTAGCTTCATTGACCTTGACCTTTCAGACATTCCTCTAAGGCCCTATATGAGATTGACTTGTACTGATGAAAACTGACTGTTTTCACAAGAATTTGTATGTTAGGATTTGGGCCGTTCTTCATAAGAGTGGTTTCTCCCCTTGGCATTTCAGACTTTGGTGAGGAATATAAAAATATTGGGAAGAGGGTGCCTTCTTATTTAAACTCCAACTCATTGTGCCAAAATTATTCTCTGTCAAGTCACCCTAAATTCTGCTTTTCGCTGAAATGATTCCTGACGGGCCTTGCTTGGAAGAATGGAGAACTATTCCCTTACTGCGTTGGCATGATAAAAACTATAAAAAGTTCAAAACATGTAATATTAACAAGACAGAAAGTATCATTAAATTTTAATCTCTTTAAGAAAATATTATTCCCTGGAAAGCAAGACAGCATAATAAATCTTCCTGAAAGCGCTTGTTTACTTTACTTTGCATTAGAGTAATTCAGACTAAAACTGTTAAAACAATAAACCCATCATACCCAAAGGTTTAACACAATAAACTAATGTAGGTAATCAATACATTTGGAAAAGTAGTTTTAAAATAGAAACTTGTCAAGATAAAGGCAAGGAGGAATTGTTTATCACCTCTGCTTTCTAGTTGGTAATAGCTCACTCACAAAGATAGAGCAAGCAGCACGGCTTAGTAATTATGAGTAGGTGTACTGGAAATGTACAAAAATGTAAATGGATATTATTGAGAGCCAAGTTCCTTGTATCAGGGTGATAAATTGTAGACAAGCAAAGAGCGGAGCTAGAATCAATCCTCTCGTACCGAATTAGTGCGGAGGTATTAGTTGGAACATGTGTTTCGCCTAACGTAAGCATCCTCAGAGATGGATACAGGAATAGTTATGGGAACATGTATAAAAGAAGGGATTCACATATGTTTTATAGCTCTGTCTGCTAAGAAAGTCTGGGAGCAGTGACAGTCCAGAATCAGTGTAGGGGCAGGAGGTGACAGATCTTGACTTCTGAATAGCATCCTTCCATAAGTAACAAATGGATGAATAAACAAAAAACTAAACTCTTCAAGGAATGGCTCTTTCCAGAGCTGGAGCCAAGAGAAAAAATAACAGACGATCTAAGGGAGAAGACAAAAGCAAACGTGTGCTCAGCAGACCACCAGAGTCAGCAAGAAAAACTCTCTTAGCACAAAGCTGGAGCAATTCCACATGGTACGCGGTTACTGTGTAGCAGACCACATAGATGTCTTGAGTCCAAGCTCAGGCAGCCATTGTGGAATTTATAAACAGAATTAAGTTGTTCACTCACTTGCTGTTCAGTAATGCTATCAGTTGTGTGCGTGCGTGTGTGTGTGTGTGTGTGTGTGTGTATGTGTGTGTGTATGTGTGTGTATGTGTGTGTATGTGTGTGTGTATGTGTGTGTATGTGTGTGTATGTGTGTGTATGTGTGTGTGTATGTGTGTGTATGTGCGTGTGTGCGTGTGTGTGTGCCTGTGTGTGTATGTGTGTGTATGTGTGTGTGTATGTGTGTGTATGTGTGTATATGTATGTGTGTGTATGTGTGTGTGTATGTGTGTGTGTGTGTGTATGTGTGTGTATGTGCGTGTGTGTGTGTGTGTGTGTGTGTGTCTAGGTGTCCAAAACCTAGTACTTAGTTGATCCCATGACAACAGTTACAAGCTACGGAATACGTTTCTAACATTTCATTGCTTGTTTTATTCTTATTTTGTGTATTCATTTTCAGTTATTTTTCTAACTTCAGAATCTGAAACAGACTAACATTATGGGAGTCTTTCATTTCTAAACCACGGAAAAGAAACAAGGAAATATCTAATTATGATAGAATGAATGCAAATAAAATATTATTACAGATATTGGATGCCACATGTACTACCACAGGGCAACCAATTAACAGTGTTTTTCATGGCCTCTGTGCTCTCTGATCGCTGGCCGCCAGATGCTTTGCTCCGTGAAGACTCAAATCCAGAACCATTCTTAGTGTTTTCCAGCATTCCCATGGAAACAGCTCACACCTCAGCACTTTACTCAGTCAGCATTTCTGTTTGGTAGTACTAAGTGGATTGCCATACAAGACATGTATTTATTTCCTGTATTTCCTTCTCCACTCATCCCTTCCCTCTTCCCTGTGTTTTATTTTAAAAAACAAACAAACAAACTTCTGAGCATACTTTTGTCCACTACAAGGTGGAAGCTGGATAGGTAGCATTAGCGTGCTAAGATTGGCGTCTTCCATGGTACTGGCTTACAGCTCTTCATCGATCTACATCACAAACACACACTTTTCTCCATGGCTGGACAAAGGATTTTCTTCTGTGCCTGGTTGTACCTGTGATTAATAAGCATCATCGCATTTTATACATTTGTACAACAAAGGGCACAAGGATTGTAAGCCAAGGCTCAGCGCTGCATCCTTTTCCTCAGGGACACACGAGACATAAGAGAGTATAATGACAGGAACTGTGCAGGTGTATATGTTTTTAATGGTTGAGAGAACACTCGCCTCAAAAGGAACCTGAAATCTGTGGCTGGAAATGGCTCCTCATGCAGAGCGCAAGCAGTGTTGTGGGAGCTGACAGGTGTGTGTGTGTGTGTGTGTGTGTGTGTGTGTGTGTGTGTGTGTGTGACTGGGTGGCATGGCTGAGCCAGGTGCAGCGTTCTGTATTTAGCTGGTATTTTTCACCAACAAGAGCTTGCACAGACAAATTGCAAACTGTTCTCTGTCCTCTGTTTCTTAAGGTATTGATTAGGTGGAAACAAGTGTATGATGTGGATGCGGTTTTTGTCTTTTTTAGAACACACTATGCAATGTTGATCAGGAGCTCAGAGTGATTGGCTTTAGGTTTGGTCTTTGTTTCAGCAGCCCCCCAGTAGCCCATCCTTCCAAATCTCGCATTGGTGCTGCAGAATATTTCTGCCATCACTGCAAGTGTTTATTTGGTGTTCTGTGATTCGTCTTTATGCTTCTATTTTTTTTTTCTGCCCTGCCATATTCCCAAGGAAAGCCTCTGAGAATTATGTCACAGGCTGCTGAGTGGGCAACCACCACGGGCATGCCAGGCACACTCTGCCATCTCACCAACCCCGGGTGTTGCCTCCTCGGGGCCAGCGTTTTCCCCTCACAGCATCAGTGAATTGTGTGGCTGGATAGTTGGCTGAGACTCAGCAGATTTCATCAACACTGTGATTGTCCTGGATTCTGGCCAACACAGCAAGATCCAGCCATCAAGAAGCAGAAATAGAGTTTCTGTACCATGCCGACAGGAAGACAATTCATTAGATGGGCAACCCTCTTCTTCGGCCGGGAGGGGTTTCTTCCTTTCTCCTTGACCTAATTTTTACCCATTCCTGCAGCTTCTGGTTCTACTCTCTGTCATAATTCCAACGATGCTTTTTCTGCCCTCCCTGCTTTCAGGCTTCTTACTTCATGGGGGAGCTGCATGATCTTTGCTTCAGGCATGCGTCCTACACAGTCTGGCCTCATTGCAGTCTGCCTTCCTGCAGAGAAAGCCCAAACACCACCTCTGCTGTAACTAAATAAGCAAAGGGCTTGTGTAACTTTTCCTTAAGAAACTGGCATTTTTTGCAAGCTTTCGGCAAAAAGGTTTAGGAACACCAAATTGTGGGAATTCAAACACTAGGGTGATTTTGTGATAACATGCTCAGCATACACTGCTCTTTTGGTTCGAGGGGGGCAGCAGAGAATAAGAGCACACGTCATTCCCCTATTAATTTAGTCTGTTGGACGAATTTCACATGGCAAGTGCTCGTTTCTTTTTCTTCTGTGTTTGATGCCAGAGGCCAGGCAGATTTCTCCTTCCTACAAAATGTCCTATGTGATTTATGAGGAGAGAGTTTCAGAAAGGCAGAAACACATAGACAGTGATTTCTAGAATCACCTTGTTACTCCCGAGGGCAAAAGTTTTTAGGCTTATGAGCTTGCCAGGCCTTCTGAGAGGAGATTCTATTTTACAGAATCTTAGGTACAACTGAACTGCCTGAAGAAGCACGGCCTAGCAAAGATGTAATTTTAGGGCTGTAAATTAGTTTTAACCAAGCAGATAGGATTGCTGAATGTAGTATTCTGTTCCACGCTACAGGACGAATGCTTCGGGCCTTTCTTTTAAGCTGGGACAAAGCTGAGTGTAGACTGCATTGTCTTCTTCTAGTTAGGATATCATCCTAACAATTACTTCCCATTCCAATTTGACTGGAGGGAGAAATGGAATCTGGGGTAAAATGGAGTCCTTGTTGTGACACCAAATGCCTCTCTTCTTTTGTATACTCGGTGTGTTTTAGACTGAGATGGTGGCATGCACCCAGCCCTCGCCCTTGAGTCTTCTCTCTAGTTCCTAGAAACCTGTTTAAGGTTGAGCATCAGCTCTTTTCATTTGTGCTGGTAGAGATTGAACTCAGGCTTGCTCTTGCAAAGGAAAGTGCTCTACCATTTGAACCATGCCTCCAGTCCTGTTTTTTCCTCACTGCTTGCTTTTAGGCCAAGGTCCCCCTTCCCACCTCCCTTCTGCAGGCCTTTTAGACTTAGATTGTTCTTCTAGGGCTGGCCTCAGACCACAATCCTCCCACACACAGCCTCCTACAGCACTTGAGAGGACAGGCTCAGACCGTTGTGTCCAGCTGTGGGTGAACCATAAGCATCTTGAAATCAGACCCCCAAATAGCTAAGAACATGGAACAGCCAATAGCTCGCAGCTGCAATGCAGGTCTCTAGCGTGCATTTACCTTGATGAAATCACTTATTTTTTTTTTTTTACATCTTCATTACCTTTTACATCCTCATTCCTCTCTGAAAGGGAATTAATAAATCCTTCAGAGTATTGTCATGATATATAAAATGACGTATGTCAAGCACACAATAAATGCAGCAAATGCCAGTCTCCTGGTGCTTTCTTCTTATTGCTGAAGACATTTACTACACTTTACGGCTGCTTTCTCATTTCTCTTATGTTTCAGTTTAAATAATATTGTCATCACTAAGTAGATGCCTTTCAGCCCCTAAACTGCAAATTACAGGGTATATAATTATAGGGTAAGTATGTTTATGTGAATGTGTATGCGTATTTACTTTGTGTTTCCAAGGGTAGTCCAAGCAGCGTATAGCAAAGACACTTGAAAATACATGTAGAGTAAAAACATCCACTCTTATCTCCTACAGAGTCGCCTAAGGAGCTCACCTCCTAGAGACCTCTGCTCTCTCTAAAATAGAACTTAAAAATCCACCTGCCATCTGTTGCACCCTTCTGGGAATCATGCACTAGGCAGTTCACAGTATTTTTTTAATTTCTTGTCAATTTACCATATGAAATGTAGGTTTCTCCTAGATTTGATTGTGGGGGGTCTTTCAGGGATGTAGTGAAGTGCATGTTGTTTCATTATTGCCTAAAAGATGCTCATGTAATGTACTTTGTGCGGATGGAAGGAAGGAAGTGTACAGGGGAGTAAGGGCAGGTAGGAGACATTGTCAAGCTTTGCAGATGAAGGCATTGAAAGCAGTTGAGATAGACAAAGAATAATGAATCCTGGTTTGGGAAGTGGTAAGGAGGTAGGGAAAGTCTCCGAGGGCTGCAACCCCTGCAGAATATTATAAACATGTGAAAATGTAGCAGCGAAATTCACCCCCTATAACCAAGGTAAATTAACAAAATATTTTAAAAATACATATTCTGATCTCTCTTCGAGTTTAGACATGTGAACTCTTAGCAGTATTATTAGGAAACAAGTATACTATTTAATGTCTAATGTAAAATCCCAAGGCAGGCAGAAAGACATGGAAAAATGTGAGTTGTCATGAGCCACACGAGAATTCCCTTCTATAAATCCTTATTTACATCTGGCCTCATTGTCCTTCCCCTGCAAGGAATTGTTTCCCATTTCTTACAGATCAACTTCACGGATTGCATTTACATTTTTAAGGCAAAATTAGGGCAGAATTTGTCCTGTCACTTGTTTTTCCTCGCAGTACAGGTAACATCCCACCCCCCACAACCTGCCCGGAAGGATCTTTGAATTAAGAAGGTTTCCACTCTAGTTGGCAAACAGGCATTTCCTGTTTCATCCTCGTGGAACGCCATCTTTCGAGGTGTGTCTTTCCTGGGTCTCAAGCTATTTGTGGGGCATCATGTGCTGGTTAGTATGCAGCTGGAGACTTGGGGACTCATTCGGACCTTGCGTTCCTTCTCTGAGCACTATCTTTCTAATATTCTGCATGGCCAACACTTGCAATCTCTGCTTCTCAACACCAGGGCTCTGTCTGCTTTCCTTCTCTGTGCCACCAGACAGGGAACTCCGGTCCCTCAGGAAATCAGACCCACCAGAGGGAGTGCTTCTATTTCTCTAAACTATTGAGCCTCTTTGTTGGCTGATGTCCAATTATCTTGAAAAGCTATTTTGTCTAATTTTTTAAGGCTTGGATGGGTAGATATATTTTTCTCCTTAACAGCCCATCTTAGGACACCAAAATTTGAATGTAGGTTCTTTTAATTTGCATAGATTTTAATATATTATTTTTTTCCCCAGTGAACAAGGAACCATTCTTAGGGAAGCATAAACTTCACATTAGTATTCTTTCAATCTCTGCTATCCATTTACTTACATAAATCCCACTGGCTAAGAGGCAATTAGACTGCAGATGGTTGAGTTCAAATCAATTAAATTGAATAGTATGTGCCATGAATAATTGGGAATATCAAAGCGTGTGCTCACAAAACAGGAGTCTTAGAACACCGGCCCTTATGTGTTGGTGGTCCTTGCAAAAGTTCAGCTTAGGCTCATTTTCAACACTTAAGAACACAGGTCATCCTTCTTTATATAGGAAAGGGCCAAGGAGTAACAAAAAATACATGGTGTTATTTGGTATTCATTTTACCAAGTACTTTTTAATAATCATTTTATGTACTCAAAATTTTGAACATTAGGAATATTTTATATTTCCTTTCTTGGTAATTTTGAATTGTACAAATCTCCCTATTAACTATATTCACCATCATGTACAATTCAAATTGAAAAAGAAATCTCCTCTTCTTTCTACCTGAGATTTTCATTACATTTTCCCATTCCTTTCAACCCTCAGACTCTAACTACCATTCTGTTCTCTTCTTTGATGATTTTTAGTGGTTTTAGATTCCTCAGGAATGACAATACTGTTTTTTTTTTATTTTGTGGCAGACTTATTTTATTTAGCACCATGTTCTGTAATTCTGTCTACCGTACTATGAATGACAGTATTTCTATCTTTTTTCTTTTAATTTCCTGTTTCCTAAAGGGTGAGTAGTATTCACAGTGTATAAAACAATAACATCTTTTTTTCCTGTCCACTGGTGAGTGGCTAAAGTTCATAGATTATGGTAAGCATTTCTTCACACACTGGCTACAAAGGACAAGGAGAACCATGATTTGAAGAGAGGAAATATGGTCACTACACTGCTCAGAATTTCTAGAGCAAGAATGGTGTGATGCTCTTTGGTGATGGAAAGGCTGAGACTTGACAGGTGAGAAGATTCCAGGACACTGGCTGACACCTCTACATGCCCAGAGCCAGACATACTGTGACAGCATCAGGAAACCACTTATACTTGATTCTGAGATTATTTTCACCTGAGACTTTCTGTAAAATATGATTTCTTGGCAAGGAAAAATGGCCTGAATGGAAACAAGAAATAAAAAAGATACACAAGAGAGATAAGTTAGGCATGGCTTCTAAATTCAGCCACTGTTTCACAGAAATATAGGCTTTAAAACTAGTCGATGCTTTAAAGTACTCTCTCAACTCACAAGTCAGAAAGTGTGGGCTCACTGGTTACCGGTGGCTTGCTGAGTTTTATATCCATAAGAAATGGACTTTTTATGTCAGTTTAGGTCTACACACAGAATCAGGCACACATGTACCTTATGCACACATAGGAATGAATTCAGCTTTGTAAAGAGAGAACGATACGTCAAAATACATGGCTAGCAACCTTCTGTACACCAGAGGAAGAAAACACGGACCACAGTTCAGAGACCAGCATGTAAAAAGAGCTCCTAATACTCAAGTCAAAAAGGAGACATAACAAAATGAGCAAATGAAGATTTTTGAAAAAACTACATATGGGCAATAACCACAGGAAGACATGTTCAACACCCTCAGTTGTAAAGGAAATGCAAGTCAAAACGACACAGGTTTCCCAACACCTTAGTCTCAAGGTCATCATCAGGAATACAAGCATCATTAGCAATTGCTGGCAAGGATTGGACGAGAAAGGACCCTTATAGATGGTGGGTGGAAATGTAGTTAATCCAGTCATGATGGAAATATAGATCCTCCTTCAAAAAACTAAACTAAAATATAGAACTAACAAATGAATAGCACTATACCTTACTGACAACTTATTGAAATCAAATCTGTTTTTAATTTCTAGATGAAAATCTAATCTTAAAGATAAGGTTGAAGCTTAGTGTTATTAACCAGATATCTTAAATCTGTTGAATTGGTAAGTAACAATTGCATATGTTTGTGCAGTGTAATAGGATGCAGAAAGTAAAAATTCAAGGGAAATCAAGATTTTATCCACAGGCTTAACCTAAGTGAGATGTAGACAATTACTTCTTTCTGTTTTACTTTATACGTTGATTGTAATGATTATTGCTATTATAAGTTCCTGCTTCAGGCAAATGAAGAATTCTGTCCTCTGGCTGTTCTCCTAGGTGGTGATGTAGCATTTGCAATGTGAATTCAATCTTCAATCACCCAAGTGGTAGTTTCCATTGACAAGCAGTGCTCAGATGAATTCCCATTTCATTTCACGTGCTCAGAAGATGGTTTCGGTCATGTGGGATCCATTGCACGGCACACTCAGACAACAAAATTGAAGAATCTCTGCCTGGCATCTCCTCCTAAGAACTAATTCATCAACATACTCAGAGCTCAGGGAAAGGCGTGACAGCCTTTTCTGGGAAGATGTTGTTTGGTTTTCCCAGTAAATCAGTTCCTCGGTTTAGAACGCTATTTTTTTTTAATCTGGAAAAAAAGATCTATGAAGTTATTTAATGCTGGATAATATTTGTAATAAATGCAAACTTTATGCACTTTCTACCTCATTTCTGTGTGCATTCTCTAGATCTTTTTGATCATCGAGTTCAGAGCTTTTCCTTTAATTATACTGTATTTGAGCCACAGTCTTATTAAACTGACTTGCACTTTTGGAGAGATGAGCTGTGCAAAGGGAACCCTTTCCTTGGGCTCGGCTGTTGAGAGAGCAAAAAGAGAGAGGATTTTTATTGTTGTTTCAATGTGGCTGGCTGTTATATGGAATGTACCATATTTTTGCAGAGCTTTTGGACAGTAAGGGTGAATCAGAACATAATAATTTTGCCATAGTAGGCTCTTAAATTTTTCCCCATTGTGGTACAACTCACATAACATAAAATTTACTGACTTAACCATTGTAAGTGTGGTGGACTCCAGTAGTGTTCATGATATGCATGTTTTCATGCAGTCCATTGAGAGACTTTTCAACGTACAAAGCAGAGACTGTGCACTTATCAAATAACTGTCCATTCCCCACTGAGCCAAACCCCTGACACCAATCATTCTACTCTATGCTCCTGCGAATTTTATCTGGAGACAGCTCACATCAGTGAATGTATATATGTGTGTGTGTGTGTGTGTGTGTGTGTGTGTAATTTGTCTTTCTTGTGATAGGGTTATTTTGGTTAAAATAATATCTTCAAGGTTCACCAGGTTGGAGGCAGGCAGCACTATTTCCTTCCTTCTTACGGAGGAATTACCCTCATCCTGGGTGTATGCCACACCTAGCTGAGCCATTCAGCCATCAACCGGCCCAGATTGCTTCTGTTCTTCATTCTCACGAGTAATGCTGCTACAAACACTGTTGGAGTCTCTTTTGTAAACATATTCCAGTCCTTTTCAATCACTATTTTTTCTCTTTAACATATTAAATGGAGCTCTGAATTCTTCAGTCATCGGGTACTAGCTTCCATCATCAGGTAATTAATGATTCTGCTGGGGGAATGCAGAGAAATAGACATAGAAATAGAAATAGACATTGTCACTAGTGTTTTTTTCCCCTTTCTTTTTGTTTTCTGAGCTAAAATCTACTGAGTTTACATAGTAAAGGTGACTGAAAACATGGAGCTACCTTTAGGAAGTCTGTGTGTGTATATGAGTGTGTGCGCGTGCACATGTATGAGTACATTGAACCTGGGTATTATGCACAGGTTTGTTTCAAATGCCCGAATTCAGTCAGTTCTCTGAACCCCACCTCCTGATTAGCTGGAGCTCAAGTCATGTGCCACCATACTTGGCTCAGAAATGTTTTCATCTTAAATGGATAAGTCTCAAATGTGACTAGTGATTTGACAACTATAATACATATATATATATGCTCATCAGTTGTTAATGTTTTTCATGATGGATCTGGTAATCAGTTGAATATATATATATGTATATATATATGTTAATAACAGGCAGTTTCTCATCTTCCACAAATGGCAGATTAAACTTCCCCAGTTCTGAAGATAACTTGCCAAGAACATTTATCTCCAATCTCACCTAATAATTTTCCTGACAACAGATTAAAAGTAAATGCTGGTTATCAGGCAGATATTATGGAAACATATGTGGTTATTTAGAGTCCTGTAATGTCACACAAAGGAACATCTAAGTGACAGCTGTCTAAAATAGTCTGTCTTCTGCAAATGACTAATCCTGGTGGCTATTCAGATTTTGTAAAAATGTTACATGCTTGATTCAAAAGTTAATAAGCATTATATGCCAGGATTCTTGGGACAAATGGTTTCTTTTACTTCCTAAAAATCATCAGAGGTCTTTAAAAATACCTCTGTGTGGAGGTGAGTTAATACAGAAAGTTATTTTGTGAGGAAGTCTTTGGATTATCTTCAAAGAAAACTTACCTCAGATACTCTTCTTTTTCTTCCTCATTTCCTTTTTCTCTACCTTCATATTTCTTCTTCAATTTCTTTTCCTTTCCCTCTACATTTTTCCCTTTCCCTCTTCCTTCTTCCCATTATGGAAGGAAAATGAATAAAACAGGTTTAATAATTCCTGAGTAAATCTTTACGAAGTATGGTCATGCTGTTTGCTGACTTTCAACTTAATGTGAATGTGGGTCCCTGAATATCTCTTCCAATTATAACACATTCTATATTAATCACAAAGATTAGTTACTTAAGCAGTGACTATTTCTTAAAAGGGTGGTGAAACTAGCCCCTGCATACACTATTTCTGCTCTGAAGAGATTATGAAATATTTGCTGGTGGAAAGATTCTATGATGACAGCTCTGTTATAGCAGCTATAAATCTTTGTGAAAACATCACCAATGATAAACCAATTTTTGTGGGTTGTTGTCGTACAAAGATATTAGTCAGAACTCGTAAACCCATTATTGGCTGTGAAAGACGGTTCAAAATGTGTTTTTCTGTGAATTGCTGAGGAAATATAAAAGCATATTATTATTTTGCTTTCTGTTTATTGCCAACATTCTGGGAGTTGTAAATTTAATTAGCTGACTGACTGGATTTTAAAGCAGACTCACTCGTCCTTCACGAGCTGCAATGTCACCAAGCCCCTCTTTCCCCCCCGAGGCCTTAGCCTGGGCATGAATTCCCCACCGAAGCCGAGGAAGCCTCTGCTGCGGCCGTCCCTTCCAGGGTTAGCCTCTCCGCCTCCCTGGAGCTAATCAGCGCTGGAAGTGACTCAGGACAGAGCCGGGGACCTTGTCAAGCAGGCTCAGCCTGGCAGCTCCATTTGGGAGCGGGAGAAGTGTTTCCATTCCCTGCAGAGCGCTGGCGTGCGTCCTGGGAAGATGCTTCCAGGGCGCTGTCCAGCTCAGACCAACCCCAGGACAGGCCCCGCCAGGCCCGCGCCCGGGGAGGAGACTGGGCAGATGGAGAGGCGCTGCTCTGACCCCCCAAATGTCTTCCTTACAAAAGACAAGGGTGATCTCCTATGCTGTCGGGATTCCCGACGCCCTAGAGCCCTTCGTCCTCTGAAGACCAAAGGGGAGAGGCGGGCCTCGAGCTCGGGTCTCCGGCACAGCCATCACACCGCCTCCTTCTCGGCCGGCTGGTGTGCCTGGACCCCACTCCACCCGGAGCGCACGGGCTCGCGCCCCACGGTCACAGCATGGACGGGGGAACGGACGGGGAACGGACAGGGGAAGCCCAGAGGAGCCCTCCACGGACAACCGGGGGACACGGGTCTCCCACAGCCGCTGTCCTCAGCGCCTGGCCCGCTCTTCAGAGCTGGACAGAGAGGCCTAAGGATTGGCACCGCCATGTAAGTTCTGTCAAAAGAAGAAGGAAGGACAAGGCCTGTCTTCTCCTCCAGAAAGAAGAAGGAAGAAGGAAGGACAAGGCCTGCCTTCTGCTCCAGAAAGAAGGAAGGAAGGACAAGGCCTGCCTTCTTCCTCCAGAGTCACCAAATGGAGGCAGAATGTACAGCTACCCTGCTATATCTCCTTAGCCTTGCCTTGCATGCTGAGAGGGGGAGGGGTGGCAGAGGGAGAAGAATGAGAACCTGAAAAATCTTGTTCAAAGCACAATTGTCTTATCTGGCACATTTACGGCACTTGCTGGCATAAATTAGTCTCAAATTGATACTTCTGGCATGCCTTTTAAAAAATTGCTTGAGGTTTGAATCATCTTTCCCTCCCTGCTGAATTTGAAGATTTTCATCCTTTCCTTCATAGGACTGCAATAAGGCGCTAGGATGGATTGAACTGCAAGTACCTTCTTTTCTTTCTGAGGTGGAAGAAAACAAACCAATTTACCGTGCTGAATGGAACCCCTTTGTATGGCTACTTAAACATAACAAATATACAATTTAAAAATATTTAAAAATTCAGCAGGGAGAAAACTAGCACTGGAATGATCAGAAAAGATGTAAGCAATGGAAATGAATTGTGGGACTTTATGAGCAGCTATTTTCTGTAATAGTAGCTCAGCCTTATTACGAGGCGAAATCAGTCTTCACACTTTACAGCATGAACGTATCTTTGGATGTACGTAGCTGTTTTCTCCTTGCTAACCAGTCTCTCTTATTTCAGAAATCCTTTCTGGAATCAGTATTTTTTTCTTATGGTATTGGAATTTGAACTGATGCCTGCTAAGCGAGTGTTCTGTCGTGTGTGCCTGCCTCCAGCCACATTTCTGCTTTAGTTGTTTTTCCTATAGGGTCTCCCAGTTTTTAGCTGGAGTCAGTCTAGGACTACAGTCCTCTTGTGCCTCCTGCGTAGCTGAGATGGTCTGTTTTGTTCAGTTGAGAGTTTCACTGTTCGTGTCTGAGCTGACGTCTGTCATGATCCTTCTGCCTCTCAGTACTTGTGATCACAGCATGTACCATCACACCTGATGGTAGTTCTTTTTCAGGCATAGACATTCTTTTTTAATTTTTCATTCTCCTACCATAGTTGGAACTTAAGGACTTGCATCCTACCACTTGACCTATGCTATGCCTCCAGCTCTGTTTATTTTGTTGGCTATTTCGGAGATGGAGTCTAATGAACTTTTCTCCCCAGGCTGGATTTGAGTCAAGACCCTCCAGACCTTAGCCTCCTGAATGTCTAGGATTACAGGTATGGAGCTATTGGCTCTTCTCAAAACTATGTCAGTGGGTTTCATTGTCTAACTTTACATATGGTTTTCAGTTATTGACTTATGTATTTCAAACTGAGAAAACAGATTCACAGTGCGAAATATTCAGAGTAGCCTTTGAGCTCATAGTCTTAATGAAAGCCTCAAAAAGAATGTCAACACCAAACCCACGTTATTATTGTTCTTCCCCTCTGATTTCCCTCGTTGTCTCCATAGTATGTCTTTTTCTGTTCTGGATACCACTGTGTCGCTTGTTCAATCAACTAGCTCTTGAAGCTCAGAATAATCTAGGATCTAATTATGCCCCAGATTCACTTAGCACCAGCCTAAAATCACAATCCCTTCTTCCCCAGCTGCCTTCCTTTGTTTCCCACAAACTCATCCAAGTATTTGTTGGATGTTACAGAGCAGGAGACGTTTATGATTTCTACTCAATCCTAATACGTCATGAGCTCATGTAATCATTTATAAATGTGTAGGCTCAATAAGACTATGCTTTCAACATAAGTAGAAAAAGAAAAAAAACCCTATTATGAGGAGTAACTAAATTCTACTCTTTTAAGGACATTTATGCTGTGTTAGAGATTTGGGGAGACAAATTTAGGTATGGCTAGAAGGTTCTCACCAAATATCAAGTATAATCCCTTTAAAAAAGAAAAAAAACCCTACTGTTAGAATCTACAAAACTGAAGAAATAAATAAATTAGACCTTATAAAACCAATTCATCAGTTCTGGGCAATCAGCAGTGAGTGTTTGCTATCAGATAAATGCTGTACCCGCTCCAGCACTAGACAGACATGAAGCACAGGCTCAAAACTGTTTGATATCAAAAGGAAGGCTTTGCCATATAATGAGTGATTGTTGTCCTTAATGTACTATGTTTGCTCTCATCTCTTTTGCTGCCTCTTGATTATCTCATATTGTTACAGTATTTCACCTTGTTATCTGATATATTGTATATATGTGTTTTGGGTTTTTTGAAATTGGATAGAGAAGGGGGGAAAACAAGATGAGGGGTGGGGGTGGAGGGAGGGAAATGGGGACCAAGACATGAGAAAGGGTATCAATGTGTGTGAAGTAATGCACCTTCTATCTGTGAATATAATGTAACCCTTCTATTAATTACAATTTCAATAAAAGTATATGGGAAAAAAAGAAAGGCTTTGAGGAGCCATTGCAGCGAACTCATTCTGAGAAAACAAGTTGGGATGATATCGTGTCTCGCTAAGTGCACTTCGTATGTTTTCCATGTCATGATGGGAGCCTTGAACAGATGTCGACATCACTCAGGAAGTCCCGGAACCTGCAATGGGGATTTGACTTTCCCTTTGGCATTTGCAAAATTCGAATCAGATCTACAAATGCCTCATTAAAATTACCTGAGTGACCTTAATAAGTGGATATTAGATCTAAACAGTACAAGAACAACTCAATATTTGGGTACCCAATGTTATGGACATGGTCTTGGAGATATAAACATAACCACATAGACATAAAAATCTATGATGGGCTATATACTCTGTAGATATATTTTATTACATACATTAATAGGTACCTATGACATACAAACCCTCAGCTTAATTTTAATTATGTTCTAAAGTTTAAATGCCAGTGATTGTATATAGAGATTCTCTTCTTGAATACTTGTTTGTTAAACATGACATTTGAAATATGATGTAAAAATCATTGTTAATAAATTCTTTAATTAAAAAATTATTATCAAATAGGTTGCAATTCTGTAAATCAGATTCTGATAAAATGCATCTTGAGCAATATCAAAAAAATTACCTGAGTGAACCTGAATTATTTCCATAAGCAAGAGCAATTAATTGTTAATATTAAGAGGGATAGTTATTTTCATATTAAAATTGGGTTTAAAGGAGGGGGAGGGGAGGACAAGTAAAAGGGGTCAGTGTACATTAGGAATGGAAATATGAGAAAAACTTTGTAAAATTAATATATACTAACAAAAATTTTAAACCCAATGAAAGGGAAACGAGTTAATTTTATTAGGACTGTGAATTTTTTGATACATAGATTTGTATCTTGTGATTGCGCTTGTCATTGTTTTTGCCTTTATGTGAATAAATAAAATTTCCGTCCAGCGTCTTTCAAGCTGACTTCCACAGTGGTCGCATTAATTTTCATTGCTGTGGACCATGTACACATATGTCATTGATGTGCTTGTCCTTAACGATGGTAATTCTGACTGAAGTGCGCTCCATGGTGTTCTGACTCGCAATTCCTCTCTGGCTAGGGGTGTTGAGCATTTCTTCACTCTTTACTGGCCATTTGTGCTTTTTTTAAAAGGCTATTTAGCTCATTCACTCATGAAAACAAAAAGGCTGCACAATCTCAGGAGCTAAATTAGGCAGAGATAATTTCTCCTCAGTCCCACAGAAGGGGAAATGGCATCATAAATATACAGCGCTATCCGCCACTCTTCCTATTTAAGATACAAATTATCACTGTTGCTTCTAGCTACAGCAGCAGCAGCAGCACAACAACAAAACAACATCATAGAATCATAATCTGAGTTCTTTACCAAACCCTGAGCTGACGACTGTGGTCTGTAGTCTGACTTCTTTGGCACTGAGGTTCCTTCTGCCCAGTAGAGAGGCAGAATTAGGCCCAGAAGAACACTGCATAGCTGTACCAAGCCAAGGGGTTTGGTTACCTCTCCCTGTGTGCTCTCCACTTCCCTCCCTGGCCAAACACTGCCTGTTCTCAGTCTATCTGTAGTATGGAAGCAAGACTGGCTTAATAAACTCCCATTCCTGTGAAAGTTTTGCATTAAATTCTGAGCATTTATCTTACCCTAGGGAGCCAAGCTTTCTGTGTGGCATAAAAGGATTGGGGCACTGAAAGGGAAGGCCCTTTAAAATAATCCATTCAATTTTTCCTCAAGGGTCACTGTTTATTTCCTCCATTTAAGGTCAATCTGCTATGTTTCTACACAAACAAAAAGAACTCTGAGGAGTAAAGATGTGTGGTAAATCCAGAACAGAACAGCAGCATACAAAAAAAAATAATAAAATAAAAGTATATCCAAGCAAACAAATGAAATTACCTATGTTTCAGGCTAACAATTGAACCAGTCTGTCTCCTTCTCTAGAAAGCTGTTGTGAATACAGAACCTTGTATTTTATTGACCTGGTGGATTCTGGTTGGAAAAGTCTTGCTTTGAAGACCATTTTTTTAATTTAACCTTTTACTGTTAATATTATGAAGGTGATGTACAAAGATGTTATGGTTACATAAGTCAGATAGCTTGTACATTTCTTTTTTGTGACAATGTCACCCCTTCCCTGGCTCTCTTCCAGTTTTTCCCTCCCATCCCCACCCATAAGCTATAAATATCATTTTCAACGTAGTGTCTAGTAAGTGCCACTGCTTCATTCCTTCAGCTTTTGTCCCTTCATTTCTGTGACAAGAGAAGTTTTTGTTAATGCCCAGGGCATTATCACATCCTTAGGAAAAGGTAAACCTTGGACATAGGAGGCTGCTTTCTCTTTTTGTAGGAAGTCAACAGAAAAAATAATGGGAAAGGTCAGGTGTGTTGTCAAAGAAAGATGGGGCGGGGCAGAAGCTGAGGAGAGTCTGAAATAGAAGTTTTCATACGGAGGCTCAGATGTAATCTCATATCGGGGTCCCAGAATGGGGGAAATATTGCTTCTATAAAATGGCACAGGGGAGTACCTGTTGGGGAAGATAAATGAAAAACAATAAAGCAGAATAAAGAGAAACTAATCAAGGAAACCTCACGCTATTGCTGTTTTTTCCAGTTGTTATTTCAAGGTATTTTTAGGATATGAAATAGTTGTCTAGAGGTCAGGAACAGTTACTGTCTTTTATCTTTTAGTCAAATAGCCTCTTTAAGGGAAACCTTTTTTATTATGTTTGATTGTCAAGGTAATGTATAGAGGGGCTACAGTTACATTCATCAGGTACTGGATGTGTTACTTCTCCATCATGATACTTCTCATGGCTTTGTCCCCGTTCTCTCCCCACTTCTCCCTATCATCTTGTAAGGGAAATAATTTTAAATTAAGTATGTTGTATCACTGCAGCTCGTATGAAAGAGTTAAGACATGTATTCATCTAAATTCTTGACTGTTAGAGGAAGGTTTATCGTCTGAATTGTCAGCTTATAAATAACATGACACGTTGCAGATTGCTATTTGTTAAAAATGACTAGAGACACATAGTCCTGCCATTGAATCAGTAGCAAGGAAATATAGAAAGGAATTAAAGGCTGTCTAGACTTCTGCCTAAAAAGATTTTTAACCTTCAAAAGTCAGTAGCCTTCTTGTACACCAACAATACACAAACAGAAGGCCAAGTCAAGAAAATGATCCATTTGCAACAGCCCCCAAAAGAATAAAATACTTAGGAATTAACTTAACCAAAGATGTAAAGGAATTATTTAATGAAAACTATAAAAGCCTAACGAAAGAAATTAAAGAGGATACCAGGAAATGGAAAGCCATCCCATGCTCATGGCTAGGGAGAACCAACATAGTGAAAATGGCCATACTGCCAAAATTGATATACAAATCCAATGCAATCCCCATCAAAATCCCAAAGACATTCTTTACGGAAATAGAAGATATAATCCAAAGATTCATATGGAACAAGAAAAGACCTAGAATAGCCAAAACAATTCTATGCAAAAAGAGCAATGCGGGTGCTATTACAATACCAGACTTCAAACTCTACTATAGAGCCATAATAACAAAAACAGCATGGTATTGGCACAAAAATAGACCAGAAGACCAATAGTACAGAATAGAAGATCCAAAAAAAAGAACCACATACCTATAGTCAACTTGTATTTGACAAAAGAGCCAAAGATATACAGTGGAACAAACACAGTCTATTCAATTATTGGTGCTGGCAAAACTGGGCAGCCACATGCAGAAAACTAAAAATTGACCCTAGCCTTTTGCCATGCACAAGCATTAACTCAAAGTGGATCAAAGACCTCAATGTCCTATGAAAATTGTGAAGCTGCTACATGATAGAGTAGGAGAGACACTGGAACTCATAGGCACAGGCAAAAGTTTCCTGAAGAGAATCCCATGGTCACAACAGATTGGAGAGAAAACATGATAAATGGGACTACCTAAAAATAAAATGTTTCTGCACAGATAAAAGCATAGCCACAAATTAGAGAGACAGCCAACCAACTGGGAAAAGATATTTACCAATAATACATCTGACAAATGCTTAATATCCAGTATCTACAGGGAACTCAAGAAACTAATCCCCCCCTAAACCAAACAAACCATTCACTAAATGGGCAAGGGAACTAAAGAGAGACATCAAAAGAAGAGATTAAAATGGCAGAAAAGCATATGAGAAAATGTTCATCATCTATGGTCATAAAGGAAATGCAAATAAAAACAACCCTAAGATACCCCTTACCCCAACAAGAATGGCCAAGATTTTGAACTCAATGACAAATGCTGGTGGGGTTGTGAAGAAAAAGGAACCCTACTACACTGCTGGTGGGAATGTAAACTAGTTCAACCACTCTGGAAAGCAGTGTGGAGGTTTCTTAAAGAACTGAAAATAGACCTCCCCTACAATCCCACCATACCACTTCTGGGCATCTATCCTGAACATCATAACCCAAGATATTATAAGGACACCTGCTCAGCTATGTTCATCTCTGCACTATTCACTATAGCCAGGCGATGGAAACAATCCAGATGCCCTACTGCAGATGAATGGATACAAAAAATGTGGTATATATACACAATGGAATTCTACATAGCCAACAGACAAGATAAAATAATGGCATTTGCAAGGAAATGGATGAATCTAGAGTGAATCATGTTGAGTGAGACAAGTCAAGACCAAAGGAACAAAAGGAGCATGGTATCCTTAATATGTGACTATTAGATCCAAACAGTACAAGAGCGAGGATTCAATAGTTACATACCCAATGCTATTGACATGGTATGGGAAATATAAACACAACTACATAGACATAAAAATCAATGACTATAGACATAATGTTTTATTACATAGATTAATATGTATCTATGATATACAAACCCTTAGCCTAATTTTTATTATGTTCTAAAATCTAAGTACCAGTGATTATAGAGATTCCCTTCTTGAATACTTGTTTGTTAAACGCATCATTTCAAATACAATGTAAAAATCAATGTTAATAAATTCTTTAATAAAAATGAATTATATAGTTATATATAGCATATTATTATATGCTAATAAATATTCAAAAATGGAAATAAAAACAATAATAGATTAATTGATGAAACTTAAAAAGAAATAATACCTTTAGTAGAATAGAAAGCATGACATACTTGAGCACAAATCTGAAGAGATAAGATCTATATGGAGACTATAACATATTGCTGAGAGACCCAAATAAATGGAGAGCTGTACCTTGATTAAGGGTTAGAATACTCCAAGTTGCTAAAATGTTACTTCTTTCCAAATTGAGCCACAGAGTCCATTCAATCCTAATCAAAATACTGGTTTATGGGGAGGGTGCTGGGGGGAGGGAAATGGGGACAAAAACATGAGAAGGTGTATCAGTGTGTGAGAAGTAATATACCTTATGTTAATTACAATAAAAATACGGTAAAAAATGAAGAAGACAAGGATTTAACCTATGCAGTATCTACTTTGTACCAAATATTATGTGATTCTGGCCTTTTTAATCCACAAAATCTCCAGTAAAGTACATAATACTCTCTCCATACTTTACAGGTAAAGTCCAGATAAGACAGAGTATTAGTAGTAAAGCAAATACTTGAACTCAGGTGAAGGCAAAACAATACAACACAAATAGATAAAGGCAGATGAGATAACAGAATGGGCCAGAGGCCAGGCTGCTGGGATTGGAGAGTGTTTCAGGGAAAACAGGTCAGTTTGAATGTGTTGAGTTGTTTAAGAGAAATGCAATGGGTAGTGAATATCTGTCAGAGAGAGCTGACAGATAAAGCTCCTCGTTCCATCTACAATCTCTGTACAATGCAGACTCACTTTGCACACTCCTTCAATATGCTTGATCCTCACCTTTATCTTCTCGAAAGGTCATTAATGAGTTCCATGTTGCACAAATCAAAGGCTCTTTGCTATTGGTCAGTATATTTGTAGAATTCGGTAAAATCATTTTTTAGTAGAGGGGGAGGGATTTGACTGGTAATCCACAAAGAATTGCAAACAATGTCCCATGCAATTGTTCATTTCTTTCCCTGGATCAATCTAGCATTTGTGCAATAAAACCATTTTTGAAAAACCATCTTGTTTTCTGTCTAACCGTACTCTTTCTCTGTGCCAGAGTTTTATAACCTTGGTAACAAGTGACATCTTAGACCAAATAGTGTGTGTGTGTGTGTGTGTGTGTGTGTGTGTGTGTGTGTGTGTGTGTGTGGCTGTTGTGTGCATCACAGGAAATTTGCACAGCATTATCTTTGGCCTCTATCCACAATCTGTGGATAGCATCTTCTCTCTCTGCTGTGATAACCAAATCTGTCCCCACATTGCCAAATGCATTTTGGGCACAAATCTATGCCTAGGGGAGAACAAGTGTTCTAGGCGGTTCTGTAGCTGTGATCCATGTTTGCTGAATATGGCTGGTCTACATCCGTTCTTGGCTGCAAACTCCAGTCCTCAGGTTCTTTATTCAACTGCCAGCTTGCGTCTCCACCCGCAGGCCTCATTGTAAAGGAACTGTCCAAAAGCTACCAGCTGAACTCTCTCCTGTGTACAAGACTCATGGAACGAGTCCAACCACACCCTGCGTCAGAAATTGTAGATGAAGTGGCTTATTTTAATTTTTTAATTAACTTTAAGTAACTGTATACAGGGGCTTCAATGCAACAGGTCAGCTTCCAAACACAGTGACTCTTGACTAGGGTGTCTCCTTCTGTCATTCAGCCTCTGTTGTGTAAGTTCCCTGATTCCAGTTTCTCTGGACACGACCACCGTAACTATTTGTCCACTCCTTCTCTCCATTTTTTCACTCTTCACCACTCCCATCAGACAAAATGTATTTCAGCTTCCAGTTTTGATTTTGCAAAGCTATCATCTATTTCCCAAAGGAGTTAGACTATGGGAATCCACTATAGATATCCACTATTGAATATATCATATTTTGTCAGTTAGATTATGTATGTCTGTATATATCCATATATCTATCCTCTAGATGGCCCTGTGTGTTTTCATATTTTATATATTAAACACAACTTCCACACATGAGAGAAAACAATTCATCTCTGATCCTGACTTATTTCACTGAACATCATTTTTTCCAGATCTATTCAATTCCTGTCCAATGACATAATATTATTTTTCTTGCTGGATGCGTGGAATTTTATTGTATATCTTCTTTTTATTAGTTATTTTTAAATTATCTTCAGTTATTGGTCCAAAGGGATTGCCTTTCAACAATGGCGTTTATGAATACCATGCATCTTGATCTACACACCTCATCTATGACAGGACATATGGGCTGTTTTGTAACTTGGCTGTAGTGAATGGTATAGCAATAAATGTGCAGGTACAAGTGTCTTTATTGTATGTTTACTTGTAATCTTTTAGATAAATTACCAAGGGTGGTATTGCTGCTTCATAGGATAGTCAGAGTTTTAGGTTTTAGAAGAATCTCTATAGTGCCTGTACTACACTAATTTACATTCCCACCAACAATGTAATAAGGCTCCTTATGTCACTAAATGACTACAAGCTTGTTACAGCATCAACAGGAAATGGACACACACTTATTACATCCATCATAATGATTTTTCAGCATCTCTTGCATACTTTAACTTATATATCCAATGATATTCTGCTTGTGCAGCCTGTGTTCATGGGGTAACTATCCTGATTTTGTCTACTGTTTTGTCTCAGTAAATGAACATACAGGAAATATTTGTGGAAAAATAAAAGAACAATTTGGGCTAGGGCCTGTTTTGCCCTTAAATGCTCCAATCACATAAATTTCTGCCTCTAGTATCCCACTGGATCTATAGGGGTTAAACACACACCCTACCTTTCTTTCATTATTATTTTGAAACCAAACAAAATGAAGGATAAAAAAAATAGCTTTGAAAGCTTAAGGCATAATAAGAATTCAAGTGTTCATTATTGGCAGTGAGCAGCAAAGACAACAATTAAACTAATATGGTTAATGAGCAGACACCAAATTAGCAGTAGAATTTAATTATACAAAATTGGTTAGTGTTTAGAAGTTTTAGGCAGAGAAAATGAACACTGTGCATAATGAACTCAATTCTCTGTTGAGCACATATTTCCAGCATTGGTTAGTGGAGTGGGACAAGAATGAGACCATCGAGTCGGCGGTGTTAACTAAGAGCATGTAGGCAAGTGCAAGTGCCGGGGTATTAGGGGGATTATTTTGTACCTTGGTTTGAATTCAAGTCCTCCACCTTGCCGGCCAGCACTCTAGCACCTGAGGCACACCTCCAGTCATTTTGCTTTTGAAGCGACTTTTTGATGAAGGTCGAATAATTTCATGTCTTTGGAGTCCAAGCAAGGCCAGAAGCAGAGAGGGGATTCGAGCTGTAGTCACCTACCCTGCAGCTTCCCAGAGCTGCCTCTGTCATCTTGGAGTGGCTGTCTTTCCTTCCTTCCTTCCTTCCTTCCTTCCTTCCTTCCTTCCTTCCTTCCTTCCTCCCTCCCTTTCTTTCTTCCGTGACATTCCAAGGCAGACCTGAGAGGCAGCTACTGACTAGTCAGGCCCAGTGCTCTTGCTTGATGCTCTATTACAGAAAATGGCTTCTCCTATCGCCATTTTTATGTATTGTGGTGAGAAGTTTTACCCCAGCATCCTCAGACTCTTTCTTTTTCTCCCATACAGACAAGTTGAGCTCTCTTTCCAGAATGAAGGGCAGCTGCATTAGAGATGCGGTCATTTACTGAGAATCCCTTTTCCAGGGACAAGCATCTCAGTCAGGGACAGGGGCCTGTGGCTGGAGGAGTCACAAGGGAAAGGGGATGAGCTTTTGGCCGTCTCCTCATTCAGCCTTACCTGTGAACGCAGATTATCAAGGTGACTGGTTCTGGGAAAAGCCTCATTTTATACAACTTCCTCTCACAAAGGGTAAATACCACAGTCATATCAAGAAAATGCTCTGTTGGTTTTTACCTTTGAAGGTCACTCTTACAGCATAGTGTGCTATTCTATACTAAAATGACAGCTTAGTAGCATACCACATTATCCTATACTAAAATGATTCAGTCACCTTAATGTTCTAAAGAAATCTCCGTCTCAGCAGGGCTGGAATTGACAGGAGCTCTGTTATCTTCCCAACTGTTCTGTACTTTATTCTGCAATAAAATATCTTAAAAGATAAAAATTGGAAATAAACAGTGAAAGCTCATTCTCCAGAGAAATAACTGATGCTGATATCAATATGCTGAAGGAGGAATTCATGTTTACCTAAAATGGCTTGAAACTTTTAGGAACATGGTGCCAGATAACTGAGAGGCAGTGATTTACAATTTCAACTCATGTGGGATTGCTTTGTCAAGATTTACTTTCTTTATATTGAGGAACTTTCAAATTACCATCTTTAGGTCTCCTTGTTTACCTTTCTATTATAAGAGCCTCTAACAGACAAAACTGAGGAACAAGTAGAGCTAGTAATTGTTGTCCTCTACTAATTTCCTTCCCTTTCTACTAGAAAGCTTCTGTCTTAGACTTTTCCACCCATGTCCACAAAAAAGGACTTCATTTATTCATTTCCAGTAAAGCCAGAAATATAATTGATAAGATTTCTGCAATCAAAGCTTCACTGCTTCCGGTAGGGTTTATGGTCTCTTTTTATTATTATTCATAGTGCATTAAAATGCATGCACTTTGGAGAGTTTGTGCATTCATGTTTATAGATGCCACTGGGGCTTGGTAGTGTCTCATGAAGGGTTATTGCCAATGATCTCAGCTTATATTGCACTTCTTACTTCTGACAGAAAGACAATTTCTTATGACATTGTTCTTTTGAGGTTTGGAAAGCTGGAGATGGAATTGCACTGGAAAATATCAGAGGGAAAGGAGAGAGTATATTCACAGCTTTATGCTTAAGACATAATGGAATAAAGGCACACATTTCTGTTTCTTATGTTAAAATGTTGAACCCCATTTGACATATGACAACGTGTGATTCGTTTCTTAAATAATCTAGTGTGCTGGAATAATGGAGGAAACTTTGATAGTGATCGTATGAGAAACTCATTTCTTTAACTTTCACTGTATTCTAGATATTGCACAAATGGTTGGAATCGCCCCACTTCTTAGGAAGAATGTCCTTGTAATCACATGTGATTAAGGAATGACTCCCCCCACACAGACTTACCTCACAATTCCTCTTCCTTCATATTGGTTACATTACCTCTGCAGAACCTAAACGAATTTGAAATGATTGTAGGTTTGAGGTTAATACAAGATTTGTTAGAGATTCTTTAGTAGTAAATGTTAATTAAGCAATGCATATGCAAATAGGAAATGATTTTCCTGTATTTGTCCTATAATCTGGGGGACTATACATAGAATTTGAAGCTGTAGAATGGAGTGACATTATGTAGGGAAAGTGTTTAGATATGTCAGAGTAAGTACAAAATAAAGGCATGGAACAGAGCAAAAAAATCCAATATTGGTAAGATGGTTCTATTGCCCGTAGGACGGAAACATGAATAAGATGATTTCTGGCTGGAGTGTCAGTTGTGAGCGAGGGCCTGAGGCCCTGAGTTGAAGCCCTGGTACCTACAGGAAACAACTAAAACAGAAAACAATGATGGCATCTAAAAGGGCATGTAAAAGCTGAGTAAGTTTAAATGTTAAGATGCTATAATAGGTTGTATTCTGTTAGGAATAATTCAGAAGAAGAACTTCTAAACCAGAAAAAAAATAGAGCAGAATTGGGGAAAGGTCTGGACTGAGAGAAATGACTGAGTGAACCGTGGTAAAATGGCTGTTTCTGTTTTCTCATTGAAGCAGGGTGTGAGAGGAGAGGTTCAGGGAAGAGAAAGAGAAATGTGGAATGAGCAGTCTGTAATTGCTACATCAAACTAGGCACTATTATTACTTATTAGGTTTATTTTCAAATGTTTATTGGTAAACCCAGAAATTAGTAATTTGTTTATTGGTAATTCATTTATAGAGTAATTATATTTAAACTTTGATATTTTTCTAAACTCATTTTCTGTCCCATCTACATGAAGTTTCTGTTCTTAAAGTAGCAGGCTTCTTAGAATTGTTCATTTTGCAAATTTGAAATATTTTTTTGAATTCTATGTGCACCTTCTTTAACATGTGCTTATAATTAAAAGATTTACCTTTTATTGGTTGCTTTCCAGGCCCGATCTATTGTATCTGCTAACTAATTTAATGTTTGCAGAAAGTTGAGTAGATAGATTTCTATCATCCTCGTAAATATGAACAAAGAGCTGCTGAGAGCGGGTATAAACTTACCCTCATCTCAGTGATGGTATGTGAAGACACAGTTCAGAGACAACTTCGGTGTTCTGGATTCCCTTTGTATCTTGTGTGGTGAGTAGCTATTCAGGTCCATCATACAATAAAAATGCACTAAAATGCACTTTACCAGCTCCCTCTAAGTCAACCTTGCTCTCAGCTTTGCTAGATCTAATGAGATAATTTAGCTCTTCTTCCTTTGTATATAAGCGGCACTTACCAGTTCTGGACACACCAGTCTCTTTAGATTTTCTTACTTTTTGCACTGACAGCCTTTGTCCTGTGTGCAGACATGTACTGATCTGCAGACATTCCTTCAGGCCATCTGTTTGGGGACTCCCACATCTACAAATACCTCAACCCACCTGTTAGCTGCAGTCCTGTTGAGAGACAGCGTTAACATCTCATTCTGCTGTCCATGCTTCCTTTCTCCTTCCAGCGCATTCTTGTTAAAGTGCTTTAATGGCACTGTCCTTGGCTGTTCATCCTTTGCACCCCCTTCTGAAGCTTTTTCAAATTTTGTTACTTTCCTCCTTGCTAGTGTTCGTAATTCTCATTTTTCAAGTGACTCACCCTGAGTATTGGAAAGCTCTAGTGGATTTGGCACCCTATGCTTGGCTCTAGAAATGATTATAGTTCAGCCTAAGTATGCTTTTTTTTCTACATTGATTTGATTTATAGTGAGCATTTGTTTCATTCTTGTCAAACAAGAACTCGTTTGTTTAAAATAAAATGAGATTCTGAGCCAGAAGGTAGAGGGACGCTTGGCAAATGAAAAGATCCCTGTGTCTGCTTGCCTCGGCAAAAGTTACATTGCTTACATATCTTGTGTATGTTTTTAAGAAAGGCTTTCTGATTTTTCCATGAATAAAGATGGGAGAAATTAGCTAGACTAAAGTGTTAACTATCCAAAGAGATGGAGCCGTTTTAGGACTGGTTGTTATCTGAGATGTTCATCAGTGAACTGGGGAATAATAGAAGGCAGATCTACTGAGCGTCATGTTTGAGATTGTGCCCGCTTTGATTTGTAGGGTAGCCTCTCTTTAGACATTAATTTTTCTATCCTCTTACCTAACTTAAAGAGTACCTAAAATAGTTTTTGACCCACCAAAAGAAGTCTCTGTTACCAAGTAAGGCTGGAGAATAACCAGTCAATTTTCCATTGGATTTTCTTCTTTCATTTGGATTTGAACATGCCAGCGTGGGCCAGTATTTTAGATACAACACGTGCTTTGTCAGAACTCATATCCAGCTGTGTGCATTGCTGTTTCAGTGATTTCATCATTTTTTTTCATGGAATGGAAGTAATTATGTATCAAAATTTTCTGTTTATAACCATCTTAATGCCCCGATTTAAGCAATCATTGCCTATTGAAAAAAGCACTGAGATGTGCTTCTAGCTTTCCTTCCAATAGCTCTATTTTTATGTCTTTCTCATGTACGTAATGACTTCATGTGCTGGGGAAGGGAGTTTTTTGTTCTGTGGGTTTTTAAAATTGTTTTTCCAGTGGAACCTAGTGCTTCCCACATGCTCCGCAGTTGAGCTGGGCCCGTGGCGTCCATGCACTTAACTTTATCTATAAAAGAATGTAGGCATTAATATAAAATTTTCTGTAGGGATATCTAAAACCATTGATTTATTTATATTTTCAGATGAGCAGGGATGAGTTTTAAATGTCATAGATGGTAGCAAGACTTCATTCTTTCAGGATAGATTTTGAATTTGTAAAAATTCAAAACATATTTGAAGCTATGTCTATAAGTGGTGCTGCCATTGCCAACTTGATAAAAATTAAGAAAAAAATGTAATTCCTTAAATTGCCGGATAAATTTTTAGGGGCAGTGGGAAGAGAAGCTTCTGTGTTTAATCCCAAATGAAGAGTTTCAAAAGCAAGCAGGCAGTGCCATTGTCATTGTGCTGAGCTGGAAAGGTGACACTTATATATACTTTACTGTTTGGATGGTTCAATATTTTATAATTCTCTTAAAAACAGTACCACAAGTTGGGCACCAGTGGCTCAGACTGAGATCTGAGGATCGACGTTCTAAGCCAGCCCAGGCATTAAAGTCTGTGAGACTCTTACCTCCAATTAACCACCAGGAAACCAAAAGTGGCTGTGTGGCTCAACCTTGAGCTGAAGAGCTCAGGGATAACGTCCAGGCCCAGAGTTCAAACCCCACAACCAACAACAAAAAAGACCCAGTACTCCAAACCTTTTATTGCCTGATTTTAACATCTTTAGTAACTCAATACAATATGTGCACCAAATAGAGCTCTGAGTTTATCTTATGAATATATAATTTAGTATTCATTGCTGTGTTTCCAAACATAGCCGTATGTTGGCTTATGTAAGCTTTGGAGATTGCTCTTTTTGAACATTTTTTAGATTTGCCTGTATTTTCTTAAAATTCTTCACATCCATTTATTACCATGCTTCCTCAATTGCCCCAAAGAGTCCAGAGTGCTCTACAATCTCAACCAGGTAAGATTCCCTATAGAAGAAGGAAGATTTCTGAGAAGAAGTGAACCTGATGAAGAAAAAGGGAAGTGTTTGAGGGCTCTACGAATGCTGAGAGGCATTACTACAAAGGGCAAGAAGACACAAGGACAGTGAGAGGAATTCTAGCATGCCCATCTCTTTCTCCACGTGACCCAAAGTGGCTTCAGCCTGCTAAGAGGAGAGCATCTTACACCGCGTGTGGAGGCAAAAACATCTTCAGGAAACCCATCTGCTTCTTCAGTCTTGAGGAATCGTTCTGTGTTCTATGCAGATGGGGACCAAGAAATAATCTCCAGGCAGTGCTGGCTTTTTGTGGTGGTTTTCACCCGCTTTATGTCAAGGCTGAATATGAATATCATTATATGACGGTCACAAAAAACTTCTCTCTTTGCATAGTGCCTATGTTTGTGTCTGCAACTCTCTCAGAATCAATGGATATCATGTATTTTTAAAATCCTAGAAGGTAATTCAAAGTGAATACAGCTGGCTGGTAGATTTATCACTGATTATCAGAACTCCTCTCATTCTGTCAGTCCTATTTCATGTGGTGAATGCCACATCAGGAGTCAAGACAACAGATTTAATGCAGCCATCTATCTTTTGCAGCTGTCATTTGTCCTTAGGCCAAAAAACAAAATTATATGTGTTGTGCATTGGCTGTGATACTATGCAAGGAAATGAGATTTGCAATGTAAAGCACTGATTTTCCTTAGAGAAAAGTTAATTTTAACTCTTGCATTAGCCTGGTAATCTCATTAGTGAGCTTAAAGCTCTGTGAAATAAGTTACTTTGTAGTTTCATCTCAACCCACACATGACCCAAATTCGAACTGATAAGCACAAATGAAATCTGTAATCAGAAAATCAAGTAATGATATTTAATTCATCAATTCATTGAGGAAAATGTTAACTTTGAGGGCCATAGAAAAACTAAATGTCAATGCATGTGTTTTTCCACGTGTTCTAAATTGTTGATTCACTATGACTGTACTAAGAAACATGCTTATAAACATCTGTATTTAAGAGAGACATATTGCTGAGTATCATTATTCCTTTACATCATAAGGTTATCTTATTATTATATTATCTTGCTACTCAGAAGATTAAACCCATGAATGATGCGATGTTGTAATAATTTTCAGTTTTCCAGTAGTAGGAAGCTTCATTAGTGAATTTCTTTGCTTTAGGTGACCTTGATCACATCTACTGGGAGACTTGTTTTATTTCTGATACTGTTATTATTATATTGTGATTATACATTCTTTGTTAGAAGAATATAGATATAAATTTCCATTTTTATTGAACCATACTAATGATATACTATCCAAAAATTATTAGATTCACATTGATAATTTATAGCACTCCAGACATACTTATTTTCTACTTGTGATGCCACGTAACACTTCCTTTATTTTCCCCAAATGACTTTTGGGTTGCCCCGTGGGGGTTCTTTCCATTGGCTTTTGGGTCCTTTTGAAAATCATAGATGCTATTAATTTAATTTCTCAATTTATTTTACATATGTAGCACCACCAAAAAATCTAAACCCTTAACCTGATGCAATACAATGCTATCAACCAAGATACAATACTGACATGCAGATGCTTAGGTGTTTAGCTCCTATTCTGTTCTTCAATAAGATAGTTTCTTGTCTTGCAGCATAGTCTTAGCCTCTAGTATTATTTCCTGGAATTCTGTTACCTTCAAGGTGACTTTTAACTATTTCTCTACATTGCCATTTATTCCTAAAATCAGACAGTTCTCTGTGTTTTGATGAGTTCATTATGACTAAAGTGAAACCCAGCACTTACTCATGACAAATATTCTCAGCAAACTAGAACCAGCCGACATTCTCATCAACTTAGTGAAGATCTCCTAAGCCTGGACAGGGGATAGTAACTGATGTTTTCTGATATATTTGCTGGAGTCATAGTTATGACCTCAGACTCACTGTGGCTTCTCAGAAAATACTACTGAACTTCATCAATAATAGAGAGTGCATTCAGGGTAATTCTTGGGAAGGAGTAATTATTTTTAATTACTATTTTAAAGTCTGTTTTAAGATCATATGACAAAGAGTCATTAGGGTTTCCTATAATTGGATTCTTATGTTCCTGAAAAGAAGAATGAATGAATCCAGGAGGAAAACAATAAGTCCCATAGTCAGGGTTACAGGATAGAGGATTAAATGTGCATCCTTATGTGGGAAGATTTAGGGAAAAATCTTCCACTGTATAAAGGCAGTGGCATGCTAATTATGTAATCTGGGAGCTATACAGACAACATAGTCACCAAGATGCCTGAACATTGGAGAGACCTGTGTAACACTATAGAATGCACAAACTTGATTTAGGGCCATGTGTTATCACACCATTCCATAGTGGCTTGTTGAAATATTCTGTACTACAAAAAAACAGTGAACACTATTTTCATGAATGGGCATATACTCATTATTTCAATTGATAGATCTGTAATTCTAGGATTTACAGAATTTCCCAAACTTTACAGAGGTAATGAGACTAGGCATAATTTTCTTATTCCTGTTCTTAGAGCAAAAGCTCTCTCAATACATCCCAAGTCTTTGCCCAGGGCATGGTAATAAGGAAATCACAATGCTTTTACATCTTTCTGGGTACTGGAGGAAGGAAACATAAAAATGCATAGCTACAATGCAGTGTGTCACGATTCTAAGACCATCTTTCCAGGAATAAAATATGTGCCCATAAAATGCCCGAGTCAGTTTCCTCATTCAAGAGTTCATCTACCATGGAAGATCACTCCCTATCTGCTTCACGTGTCCTTTGACACACACAGGGCAGATGGGTTTATACAAAGAAGGAATTTCTAGCCAGGCATCCATTGCCAATGCCTGTAATCCTAGCTACTCAGCAGGCTGAGATCTTGAGGATCATAGTTCAAATCCAGCTCGGGTAAAAACAGACACATGGTTTCATGTCTAAAAAGTTGGCTTGCAGGAGTGACTTAAGTGGTAGAGTGCCAGTTGATTAAGCAAACTCATCATGCATGAGGTTCTGAGTTCAAATCCTCGTACAGGAATATAAGAAGGAGTTCTATTCAGATAGCTTCAGTTTGCAAGCTGATCAATAAGTGAAGGATTAGCTGGGCAGAAGGACAAATTAAGAACCAGAAACTAATAGGAGATTTTTTTTTAAAGAATCTTAGTGTTTATATGTGTGTGTGTGCCATCAGAAGGGGTGAAGTTTACAAGGTTGGTGTTCAATCCTATTCTCTAAGTATGATTTATAGAAAGCATGGAAGTGTCAGAGGAGCTCCCTATCATAGAATCTACGCTACCACACAGATTGTAAATGTAAAATGATGTAAAATTATAAACGTGATATGGAAGTGCTTTATGAAGATGAGTTTACTATATAGCGCCTCTGTGTGTTATTTTAATGTTTTCCTGAGGTGAGCTAGAAGTATTGGAGGAATCAAGGGATCCAAATATTGCAACATACCATGTGTAGAAATTTTCCATTTACAAGGGTAATATTAATCAAATGATGATGATAATTCTAAATTTGTAAAATGAATTCTGTACAGTAGAAATCATTAATAGCATCATGGACTATGAATCCTAAATCACATATATCCTAAGAGAGTAAAAATATTAGTGTTAAAATGTCATGATAAAGCAAATTAAAAATATATTCTATATGCTGTCTGTGACTTTAATATGCTCAGCTGGGTAAATATTTGAGGTCAGTCAAGATTTTCGTTGCTCTTTTTTGTCCTTTGTGCATTTATTACAACACAACTGGACAAAAAAAATTTCGAGCTAGGAAAGCCAGGAAAACAAACATAACTGAGTCAGCAATAAAACAAATTCATTATTTTTATTTTTAACACCACTAAAATTTGGTGACAACTGGCAACATCAGAGAATTATTATGGTCTTGTGGAAGGCAAGATCACTGGGATAATAAAAGGAAGTCTATGAAAAGGAAGAGGTGCTTATTTGCAGGCTAGGAAGCCAGAAGAATCATTCACCTTAACAACAAATTGTCCTAACATTATAAATGCATTTTGCCTAGGTTATAGTTTTTAGGTACCATGACAATTTTCAGGATTCGTGAATATACATACATATGCATGCATGTCCTCGCATGCACACACACACACACATGCAACACACACACACACACACACACACACACACACACACACACACACACACACCTTTCTTCTATTTTCTTCCTATACATCCCGTATAGGGGGAAGTTTCCATCCTCATCATATTTGGATCTTATATATTTGGCCTACAAAACTATCCACCACTGTAACTGTGATCTCAATTTAATAGATTTAGAACACATTTTTTTTTTGCCAGTCCTGGGCTTGAGCTCAGGGTCTGAGCACTGTCCTTGGATTTTCTCAAGGCTAGAGCTCTATCACTTGAGCCTCAGCACCACTTCGGGCTTTTTTCTATGTATGTGGTACCAAGGAATCGAACCCAGGTCTTCGTGCATGCTAGGCAAGCACTTTAACCACTAAGCCAAACTCCTGGCCCTAGAACACATTTTTTTTTGTTTGAGAACTGTGCACAGGTTCTTAAGATTGTTTCTTAACTTTCTAAATAATTTATAAAGGTTATCTTAGGATATTCCATGGGCGGTATAATTATAGTGGTTATTTGTACAGCATATAAATTATAAATAATTATGAATTCATTTCAATAAAATTTTAAAGCATCTGTAGAATAAATCAAAATCACAGTTGTCCAACCTTCTTCTATTTATTTATTTATTTATTTATTTATTGCCAGTCCTGGGGTTTGAACTCAGGACCTGAGCACTATTCTTGGACTTTTTCATGGCTAGAGCTCTACCACTTGAGCCACAGCACTATTTCCAGCTTTTTTTGTGTGTATTTGGTACCCAGGAATCAAACCCAGGGGTTTGTGCATGCTAGGCAAGCACTCCACCACAAGACCACATTTCTGGCCTGTTTTTTATTATCTTAATAGTAATAATCTTCAAGTTCATAACTATTAAGAGCATTGATAGAGTATTTTCTCTGTATTTCAATCTTTCCAGTGTATGATTCTTTATCAAGCCATGAGTCAGATTTTGCTCTGCTCCTAGGTTATGAGATGTGTCATTAAACAAAATTTTGTAGACTGGATTCTTTGTCTAGATGGACTGTATAAAACTCAGGTAGTGACTTAACTATTTAAAGAGTTTAAAGTTTTAAAACAATGTAAGATGACCAAGACTATTTTTTACTGAGACTATTTTGAGCCTTACAGAGCAATTTTAAAGTCGAAAGTAATCCATATAAATGTATCCACAAATATTTCATTTATATATGAATGTACCACTTATCTATGAACATGTACTGGATATTTATATTCTGGATGTTTATAAATATTGGAGCTTTTACTCATTGTTTATGTTCATGTACAGAGGTTTGATATACATTTGTTTTCTGTGTCTTTCTTCATCTGGATTTCAGTGGTTTCCCATAGGCAGATTGACTCAATCCTTTTGGAAAAGAAACCTGAACTGGTAGAATGGAAGGAGGTGCAAATAAACAAAGCACAGATACAAGTGTGCCGTGGTGGAAGGATGATGATCAGGTATGACAGAAATAGTGGAAGAACAAAGTCCTCAGGAGCCTTAAGTAGAAGCAGACGAGTTGGGGAAAGGGCGAATGGAGCACTGAGGTTGGGCGCTCAATCTGGGCATCAAGGCACATACCTCTACCCCCGGGGCTCAGGAGATGGGGCTACAGAGCAAGATGTGGCCTCAACCATAAACAACAGCAGTGTTTGTGACATAGCAAATATGTACATGAAAGTCAGTGGTAAATCAGAAAGACAAGTTGTTTTCAAGTTTGGGAACAGCAGACTTCAGTGTAATTAAAACGTGGAGACATTTTTACCAAGCTTACTATACCAAGAATTCTTTCTTTCCTAGTGTTGGGAAGAGTACTCATCTTAACCAGTGCTCATAATGTGGAGTTGAGCTCTTCCTGAACAGTTAACCTCCAGCCACTCATTTCTCTCCAGAGCACAAAGCATTTCATGAAGGGCAGGGCAGGCCTGACAGGCCAGGCAGTTACCAGTCAAATTGCCTTACAATCCCAGGCACCTGTCTCGTGTTTTTCCCAGATGCCTTTGCTGAGGTATAGGTCAAGTTTGAGGCACCAGAACAGAGGTCATGAGGACAGAAGACCTTTTCCTTGAGGCCAGTTCAGTTAATGAGTTCACTGACACACAGGAATTCATTCAAGCTCTATCTAGTGCTTGTCTGTTGGGAGTTGAACAGCAAATAGGATGGACAAATTCAAGAATAAAATTTCAAGCTCAGCATCTTTAACTTAACCAAGCCCAGGCTTTTTCTTTCTATTTTACCTCCTCAAATAGAGGATAACTGATAGCTTACCTCGAATATAAGATTATTTTAGCAATAAACTACGTTTCCAAAAACATACATGCCTTCCTGTGCTCTTACAGTAACATGAGAGTAAGAATAACATTATTAATGTGAGCATGATATTGATCTCGTCACCAAGGCCTCATGGCCTCATGTGACACATTTGATGGAGGTCCTTCAGCAAGCAAAGATTGTTTCACTTGGGTTATCAATAGTCTGCATCTTCTTCTTTCCTTATGAGTCTTATTTTAAGGGCCTGAAGATTATGTCTTTACAGAATATTAGTCTTTCAGATCAGGGGCCCTTCTCTGATCTCCATCACTACCATTTTTTGCTAATGATTTATAAAACCTCTGCTCCATTTTTCATTTCTTCCTTGGATTGCAGACTCCTTTATCCTACATGATTTCTAATACAAAGTCTGTAGACATCTAGACACGTGTAACCTCACATCCCCCAAACTAAATACGAAACACTAAATCCTATTCTTTGACTATTTTACTGATTTCCCCGCCAAAGAATGGTGAATCCATTCTCTAGCAACCCAGCCCAGGAACCTTCCCTTCTTTCATTCACAGGTTACAGTCAGACTCTTAGCTGCCGCCCCTGCCTGTGAATTACAGCAATTATTATCTCCAGTTGTCCTGATCGAATTCTTCGGCTTTGGAGACTGTCATTGATGCTTGTCAGGAAGACAAATGATTTTGTTGTTGTGCTATGTTGTTTACATTTTTTGGTTGTGGGGCTTGGACTCAGGCCCCGGTGCTCGTCCTGAGCTCTTTTCTCAAGGCCAGCACTTTACCAGTTGGAACCACAGCACAACTTCTGGTTTTCTGGTAGTTAATTGGAGATGACCACTATCCTCCAATCTCAGCCCCCTGAGCCAGGTGAGCTCCAGTCTTGGGGAGCAGTCCTCTCTGCAGGTCTATTTCCTGTGCCCTTTCATTTTCCTGAGCTGTCACCTCCCCTGGTTCTGACCAAGTGCTTTCTGTTCAATCATGTAGCCATTCCACCACTCTTCCTAGTGACTTATTTTGTGACTCATTTTTCTCATATTTATGCTATGTATCATTGTGCTGCATAATCACACCTATTGTGTGTCTTGTCTCTCCAGCCCCGTAAATATGCTTGCTTTATGAGGGAGTAAAGTGTTGTTCTCCATCTTTATCCTGGGTGGAGAAAAACTCTCAGTGCTTAAAACGAGTCCTGGTTTACAACAAAGTCCCCCAAGAAGTGGTGCTTCCTGAAGGAGTGAGTTGACACATGATCCTGGTGAGGGCAGCTGAGAGCCAGGGCGGGGTGGCCTCCTGTGGAAACATGGAAGATGGCCGGTGCAAAGGCTTCACATCTTGAGAGGGCTACGTTGAAAACATGGGAATCGTCTACCATTTGACTCCTTAAAATCATTCTCTCTTCTTCAACCGCCACATTCCATGAGGATGAAGATTCAAGGAATATCCTCTGCTCAATAGGTTCAATTTTATTTTTGGCAAGAGAAGCCAGGTTGGAAATGCGAAAAAGAATGAAACAATAGAGCAGCAATGTCGAGCAAAATACCAGAATCTATCTGTTCCTTTCACCTCATTTTAAAGGAAGGAAGGAAGGAAGGAAGGACGAAAGAAAGAAAGAAAGAAAGAAAGAAAGAAAGAAAGAAAGAAAGAAAGAAAGAAAGAAAGAGAAAGAAAGAAAAGAAAGAAAGGTTACCAATGCATTGGATCTTGAAAAACAAATCTCAGAGATCACCAAATTCCTTGCTCTTCAAAGCTATTCTTGAGCCAGTCCCGCTTCTCTTACAACTGGCTGCTCAGTTAGTTTGGTCTGCTCTAGAAAGGTGAACCACCCTCCCCCAACACACACACCTAGCAGCTGGCCTGCTGCTCTAATGAGCAGAACTCACATCCCTCAAGAGCTTCATTTGGCAGGGCCGTTGCGCTGCTCTCAGCAGTTCTTCAAACTTGGATTGCATACTTTCTTAGCACTGAAGAGGAAAAAGATTTTTTAAAAATTCAGAAAGATTCAGAGTTTTTCAAAGGTAAAATAAAAAGAAGATGCAATAATGTGAGATGACTACACAATCAATTTCTAAGAGTTTGTTGCTAGCTTGTCTGAACTCCTTGTTCCATACACCCCTGTGGATTAAGTATTTCCAGCCTGTGTTAAGGGTTATACAACCTTAATAGACGTTACTTTTCCTCGCTTGGTGTGGTTGATTTAGTGCCAATCCTGGGCCTTGAGCTCAGGGCCTGGGCACTGTCCTTGGACTTTCTCAAGGCTAGAACTCTACCACTTGAGCCACAGCACCATTTCTGATTTTTTTCTATGTATGTGGTACTGAGGAATTGAACCCAGGTCTTCATGCATGCGGGTCAAGCACTCTACCATTAGGCCAAACTCCCGGCCCTTGGCTCGGTTTTACCAGAAGCTCCGTACTTTCTACTAGAGACTAGCATCTTGAGACATTTTGTGAGGACAATTTACACTATCTTTAATATTGCCATCGTGTTTTGCTTACTTTCTTTCAAAGGTCTTTGCAAAGGACTGAAGAAGTGTGATGTTAAATGATTGCTTGTTTGGTGAAGACATCAAATTATTTAAGAGTCATCAAAAGTAATTCTTACTTAAATGGGTAGATGATATAACATGAAGAGAAAAGGAAGTGAGTGGTTCCATTCTGCATTAGGAGGACTAACATAGAGGGGTTGGAAGAGTGAGACAGAAGTCCACTCGTCCATCAGAAGGAATGATATTATACCACTGGTAAGAAACTGGAAAGCCTCAGAAAAAAGTATATTAAGGGAATTAAGCCAGACCCAGGGGAACATAAGAGGTTGCATGGTTCCCCTTATTCGTGTTAGCTAGAATGTGCGTATGAATCTACGAGCAAACACACTGGGTGGTAAGCAGAGGGTTACAAATGGACTAACTAATGTATAATAGACTCTATGGATAACACAAATAGTATAACCCTTTACAAGGCAAGTGAAAGCCCAGCAAAATAAGTACCAGGGATGAGTACTAGCAAGTGGGGAGCAGGGGTCCAAGTGGAGGGGTAGGACAATGAAGGGGAGAAGAGGAGAGAACTGAGGCAAGAATTCATTGTATGGATATACACGGGAAGGGTTGGGTCAAAGCAGGGATGGAGATGTTGAAGGGATGGCACAGATCAAGGTGCATTGTGTACATGAACTGCTTTGTTAAATGGAAAATAATTTGCACTTTTTTATACTCTGCATTGTATTTTTCAGAAGTAGTATTTGGAAATCTTTTTTTGGTGTGGGGCTTGAACCTGGGCCTGGGCGCTCTTTTTGCTCATGATGAGTACTCTGCCACTTTGAGCTATAGCACTACTTCCAGTTTTCTGAGTTCATAGACTTTACTTTTAGGGCTGGCTTGAACCACAAGCCTCAGATCTCAGCCCTCTCAGTAGTTCAGATTACCATCATAGAAATCTTAACGAGTGCTCTAGAACTCCATTTTAGATGTGTTCTTGAAATTGAAGGTTAGATCACATAGAGTCAAAGTAGACTTTTCTAATATAACATCTGTTATATATATGTTTGTGTGGACATATTAAATATTAAGAATGCACATTTCAAACTGGGTTAGTCTTTTATTGCATTGGGAGTTTTGAATCTTAAAATTGAGTCATTCTGAGAAATCTTTTAAGATGATTCATGTTTTTCTCCTGCCTCATTGTCTTGGTAATGACCGAACTCTTAGGCACACATCATTTGTGCCGTCAGCTGGGGCGTGGCTGGAGTCAGAGGATTTCTAAATACCAGTTTCAGTATTACCTTTACAAAATTGAGCATATCACCCTTCCAATCCAGGGTAGGCTTTATACATTGATCATGATTTTCATGGGCAGTGAAAGAATCAATTTCATGCCTTTGCTTTTGTCAGTTTTATCCAGTTTGTATTGCTAAAGAAAATAGTTCTCTCTGATATGCAGCATAGCTCTAAAATACACTGGGTTATGACAAATTCTACAGAATTCTAGATATTCACACACAGTGAGACCAAACCGGATAATTTCAGGAGAGAAACACAAAAGATCAACGCCTAAGTGCCTCTTCATGTTTATGTAAAATAATAAACATGTGGGAATAAAATTTCAAGGTGTAGAAACAAGAGATCTCTCTTCAAGTTTTTAGTTTCATACTCATTTCCTGACAAATGTTATCCCTCTGCACACCATCACTATAATAACAATAAAATAAATTAAAAATGTTTTAAAAAACCAACAGACCAAATTCAGTGTAAGAGCAGGAGAAAATATTTGTTAATGTGCCAGACTTTTGTACCCATGCTGCCTTATTATTGAATAAGGCATTTTGTTGTCACTCTCCTTAAACTTCTTTACTGACTAGTCAACATCTTCAGGATGAAGACTAATTTTTAGAATGGTATCTTAAGTTATTGCTTCTTTGCTACAGATCACCTCTCCTATGCACAGATTTTTAGATCATATTTTTCATCAAATATATCAGGAGTAAAGGGAAATTCAATTATATTGATTTTGCATAAAAGATGAATTTCGCAAGTCATCATAAAACCAAGCTTATCTGTAGTGTCAGAGTACAAGGTCCGATGATTCACTTTAGCTGAATCTGCTAATCTTCAGGTTGGCACACTTTAACTCAGAGAGAGATATAAATAAGAAAAAATATGGTACTTGAGAAAATAATTTCTCCTCATTGCTCTCCAATTGGGTCGTAAATTCATCCACATATCCTTGTGGTGTGGCTGATGTACTGAGAATGCTGGTCATTCACAGCTCAAGAATAAATATAAAAATGAAGCCTTCCTATAAATAAGTGACGATTGTTACAGTTATTTGAATGTCAACAGTACACACAGTATTGTGTTCAAATTATGTTTCTGTGGATTTAGTTCACATTGAGTGTGAGTACAGTAATCCTTCTTACAAATAAAGAAACAGGGTTATAGATGCTACATTTTGGATGTTGAATGTTCACCTAAGTTCCATGTGTTTAGGACTTAGTCCCCAAGGTGGCACTGTTGGAAGGTAGTGGGACATTTACAAAAATCTATTACATCATTAATTTTTATAAGTCAATAACACATGGAAACATGTGAAGTGGAACTGAACTAAAAATAAATACCTAAAAAGGGAGTCCACTGATAACTACACAAATATGTGACCATCATAATGATAAATGATGGTGCTTGCTTGAGAAACCCCAAACACTTCAATAATAATAACTGGCACCAAAGTAAATGGACAATATCAAACATATGCATGGAAATTTCATAAATAGAAATTGAAACAGGGACAAAATTCTGTATGTGATATATAGCAAATTATGTCAAAGCACAAAATTTTTATTTAATTAATCTATTTTTAGTTCTGAAAGTCTTTACTCACAACAAGGTCTAATTATCAAAGACCAAACAAAATACATAGCTAGAACAGACAGGCACACAAGACAAAGGTCAAAGGTAGCCATGTCAAAGTTTTGGTCAAGCTCTTTTTCCAAATGGTTCTGAGGAATTATTACTTTAGATTTTAAACATATGGAGCTTAAGAAACTTTTATATAAATGGATTAACTTTCTTTCTTTCTTTTTCCTTTTTTAATTTTTAAGTATTTTTATTGTAACTCGTGGAAGGGTTACAGCTATATTCACCAGATAGAAGGTGCATTACCTCACACACATTGATACCCCTTCTCATGTTTTTGTCCCCATTTCCCTCCCTCATCCCCTCCCCTCATCTTGTTTCCCCCCTCCCTTTCCTATCTCAAATAAACAAATAATTGTGTATACAATATTCCAGATAACAAGGTAAGATACTGTAACAATATGAGAATAACCAAGGGACAACCAAAGAGATGAGAAAAACATAGTACATTAAGAACAACAATCACACGTTATATGGCTCTTATTTCCATTCACTTTCTTTGTAGGATAACTTGTTAATATATGTCTGTTGAAGCCAGAATTCCTCTTCTAAGAATCTCTCTTACAGTTATATTCACACAGATGCATAACAAAAAATCATTTTACTGTGATATTGTTGTTTATGTCCAAAGATTGGAAATGACATAAATAAAGTGTTTAAAAATATTACTTAAGTACCTTATATCTATCCATCCATCCCTTCCTTCCTTTCTTCCTTTCTTCGTTCCTTCCTTCCCTCCTTTCTTTCATGATGCAAGGGTTGGATTATTCCCTGGGTTTTCATTAGCCAGTACTTGCATTGCTAGCCCTCAGCAATTATTGCTTTGGAGTAAAAGGAAAATCTCCAGCCTTCTACACTGAAGCTGACAGCAAAGGGAAGGCTGTTTTCCTGTTAATTCAACAATCACATAAGATTGGCAATAGTAGAAATGCCCAAAGGCAACCAGAGCAGTCATTTTCTACTCAGTGTTGGAGGGACTGCTGGCTGTGTGGCTGTCGTCTTTGTGGAAGTTGCACATTAGGGAGTGCTAAGGTAAACACAGGATCATCTGGGATCCATTGCTGTCCACAGAAGCAAGCCCACAGATGCTGATGCAGCTCTGCATGTGACTGGGGAAATGGCTGGCCATGCACATGGCTCACTCTCAAAGTTATACACAGGCTCCAGTCCAGCAGCAAATGCTGCTCCTTGGAAGATAAACATGTGGAAAATGAGCTATACAATTTATGGGTGGGGAAGGGAGGGGAAAACTGGGAGAAAGCGAAGGAAAGGGGTGACATTGTCCAAAAAGAAATGTACTCTTTATCTGATGTGTGAAGCTGTAACCCTTCTGTATATCACCTTTATAATAACAATAAAAATACATTTTTTTAAAAAGGACTGCTGTCAGTATTAATTGGATTACTGTAGAGCAAGCTGCTTCTACTAAGCAAAGTTCACTGAAGGATTTTTATAATGAAGTAACATCTTTAAGTCTGCACTCAAGAATGGACAGACTTTAAAAAAAAACAGTCTGTACTTCATTCTAGATATGAATAATCTGTGGAACTTTTTACAAAGTTATGCCACTGGTTTTATATGACAAGTTCTGCTCATAAAAGGGCACTCACTATTACTGAACATGGTATTCATTTGTTCAAGATACAACCCTAATTATTAAACTTTACTCCGAGTTTCAGGGCTAATGAGAATGATAAATGCTTACCATCTTTATGTCTTTTGTCTAAGTAAGCAAATCCTTTTGCTTATTCAGTCTATGACTAAATAAATCAGCTAATGTATCTCCCAAGCTTACCATGAAAGTGGAATTTAATTTCTTGCTTTTTAAGAGGACTGGCCTTAATGTGGTGAAGCAAGACTTCAAAGCTCTCTTAAAAACCCTTAAAAGATGTATTTAAGTTCAGGATGAAATATTGCCATGGTGACAGGTTAAAAATGGCTATAAATTCCTCATGACTCCCTGCGTTAAGCAGCAGAGCCTCACTCCCTTCTCCTGGCTGCTACATTTCCTTAGTGGCATGCCTGACTAATAGCTTGTGGCAGCAGTGACACTGCTCTGCCACCATGGTCAGGTGTTAAGATGCCTCCAGGTTTTCATGGAAGCCTCTGGGATTAGTCTCTCTGAAAGCCCTAAAAGGCCGTGTAAGAAATCTAAGAACCTTAAGAGCTTTACGCTAGGAAAGCCATATACAGGGCCTCCAGCTGACAGCCACGATGTAGGCCAACCTTGCAGCCATCTTCAGTAAGTGCCTGGCATTTCTGTGGTACATCAACCACCCGAAAACTGTGGACACTGCCACACCAAAGTCACTGCTGTTGAACCCTGCTTCCGTTCCCAGTCTAGATCTACAGAACACAGTATTTGTTTTGAACCACTGAGGTCTGGGACATTTTGTTTTATGACAGTAGAAAACTTACAAGCATTTGACAAGATCCAAAACACTTTTGTGATAAAAACTTGAGAAACTAGGAATTCACAGAACATACAATATAATAAAGGCTACAAAGGACAGACTGACAGTGAGCATTATACCTTGTGGTAGAAAAGGTAAACTGATTTCCTCTAAAATCAGGAATGAGAACAGAATGTCCATTCTCTCCACTTGTCTTCTACGTGGTACTGGAATTCCTAGCAAGAGCAATAAAGCAAGAGAAAAACATAAAGGGGATCCAGACAGGGAAAGAAGAAGTAAAGATATCCCTTTTAGCAGATGACAGGATCCTGTGTTTTTTGACCCCATGCATTCCTCTCCTAAGTTACCTGAACTGATCCCAAACTTTGGCAAGATAGCAAGGTATAAAATCAATACACACACACACACACACACACACACACACACACACACACTATTAGTAGCTTTTCTGTATGCCAAATATATGGAGGGTAAGACTAAAATCAGGAAAGCAATTTCATTTGTGGTAGCCTCAAAACAATAAAAACAAAATACCTAGGAATTAACAAAAGATGTGAAGGACCTCTATTATGAAAAATTTAAAAGAATCTTTACAAAGTAACTGAAGCAGATTTAAGGAAATGGAAAAATCTTTCTTGCTTCTAGATGGGATGCCAATATTGCCGAAAGCAAATTACAAATTATATGTAATATCCATCAAAATCCCAACAACATTCTTCAATGAAATAACAAAAAAAAATCTTTTAGAAAACAAAAGATCCTGGATAGCAAAAACAATGCTTAGCAAGAAGACCAACGTTGGAACAGTATCAGTACCAAAGTTCTATAGTCTCCTATTTTTTTAAACAGACACTAGACGTATGAGACTATTATTTCAAAATTTAAAATTTAACTTTAGCCTCCTAATTTTCAAAAAAATTGGCAGATACTGGGTATCTATTGTGCTTTCTTAAACATAAGCATATCCACCAATTGACTCCAGTTGGAAATAAACTAAGAGTCTAACGTTCTCCATTTTCTTTTGATGGCATGTGTCCATTTATTCTCCAGTTTGGGGGTTTCAGCTCCTTTGGTTTAATATTTATTTTGAATGGCGTGTTCATAACACTGCAGTGGCTTTTGCTTTCATATGTGACTGTGAAATGAACTGGCTTCTCTCTTAAAGACATTTTTCCACTGCGTGCTGACCTCACCAAAAGGAGATAGTGTCACCCAGCTGTGACACTATGCTGGAAAAAGAAACAACAAAAATGTAAGGCAGTCCTTCTGCCCGCAAGAAACAGCTACTAGGTAAAAGGCGAGAAGTCACCAAATGCCATGCTGTGTTTGCCTGATATATATGCTGACAGTTGAGGTCAGTAATCCCTCTTAGTCAAGTAGGCTGTGGTGAGGAGTTCGGCCACAAAAAAAAAGAGTAGCTTTCCTTATAAACTATTGTGGTGAGGGTATGCTGTTAGGACATTTACTTGGCCTCACTATTCCAAAAGAAACTATTTTGCTTAATTGTGGATGCACCAAATTGACTAGAGCTCAGAACTGAGAATGGAAGACCTTTTGAAATGCAGAAAAAAAGTAGCTGTCACAATAAGAACAGTGAGAAGGAAAGAAACCCAATCTTGTGTGTGTGAGTATGTGTGTGTGTGTGTGTGTCTACACATTCTCTGGACAGTCCCACATAAGATGCTATTGATGCAATACAGGAGCTCAGGAGAAATAATTATGGCTTGACTGTTTCAGAGAATCCAGCCGAATTGTGGGTTTTGCTTCCATGAGGCAGACTTGTGGGAACTTAGGAGAAGTTAAGCTGACTACAGATCATACCATCCATGTATTTTCTATTGTTATCTTCTATTTGAGTCATAATCTTGAATTCTTGTTCAGTTTTAAGAATAAAGGACCTCAAGAACTGACATCCAGTAAACTGAAACTATGCATATTTAATCCTAACCTGTAAATGTGCTGTGTCATCAGCAGCTTCTGCCATGAAATATCATCAAAAAGAAAAAGAAAAAGTCCCCGGAATCCCATGGACCAGAGTCCCTGCTGGCCTGTCCCCACGAGGATGCACAGTGACATGTCCCAGGCTGCTTTCCTCTTGATTTACTGTCGGCGTCTATTTGAACCAGACTTTGGGCTGAATACAGAAAGGAACCTAATTCATTCTTCGAATGATCAGTTCTAGTTAACTTCTGGCAGGTGATTTCCCCCTACTCAGAGAAAGAGAGGAAAGATGAGACTGAAATCTAGCAGAAAGAACTCCTTCCTAGACACACACACACACACACACACACACACACACACACACACACACACACACACACAAGTCTGCAGATTCCAGGGACTAATTTAAAGGGCACAAAGTCTAGCAGCTTGTCGGGGTGGATAGCGGGAGCACAAGGAAGGCTAGCTCCTTTCCAGGCCTTGCCACGGGTCCTTCTGGCTGCCCGTTGCCTCAGGGTTCTCATGGATGGCTACAGACTCTGAGGAGAGGCTCTGTCTGGACTTAAGTTTTCTGAAACAGCTACAGTTAAGATCTCCAATTCCATGGATCTGTTTTAGAGGTTTGTCGGTCTACCAGCTCTTTCTACTCTGAAACTGGACAGGACCTTGCAACTGTTTCTATGATCAACACACAACCAAAGTGATTATTTCTAAAGCTAATGACATTATGCTAGAAAAATGGGATTGGGCCAGTCTCCAACTGCCACCCTCATTTCTCCACCTCTGGATTTCCTAATATTTTATCCAGAGATGACAAAACAAAGTTCATCTTCCAGTCGGACAAAAGAGGTACCTGATTGTTGTTACTACAGAAATAGAAAATAAATTCACCTTCATTTTCACATCATCTACTAAACCTTAATGTAGCAATAAAGCTATTGCCTTAACTTTTATTTATTAAGGAACATAAAAAGATTTTTAATGCAAACATACTTTGGATAAGCATTGTACCACCATAAATATTTACCACCTTGAAACAAACTCATTGCAAGCCAATCACAATTTGCAAGGCCTACCACCACTGAAATTGCTGCCACTTGCAATGTGAGACAGAAGCCATTAACCTGATTTTAGCAAAGCAGAAATGGAAGAAAATGAGAATTTTTTTCCTTATGACTGGACAAATGATATCACAGTTAATGAGTTGTGGCTGAAGCCGTTCACATCTTTCTGCTCAATAATCGTAAAGAATTATATAGAGGACACACAAAAATTACAGATTCTTTGCTCTTCCAAGGAGAGCTTTAATTATACTTCACCTAAATTCAAATGAAATATGGAAATTAGCAAACAATTTTTTTGCAAACTCATAATCTGAAAATCCTCATTCTGTACAGTAGCCTAGATTCCTTTCTTGAGAAGTTATAAAAAGGCAAATCTATGACATGAAATAATTTCACTTGTTTTGGTTAAAAAGAAAGTCTCCAAATGTCTGAGCATCCAGTTCAGTTTTTCCAACTGCCATGCCTATAAACAAAGTTGCCTGTGCTGTCAGCCTTTGCTGGGTGACTTGGTGAAACCCAGGAAGTCCCTGAGGTTGTCCCTGAGGCTCAAGCTACCCAGAATCAGGACACTTTTCTCGAGGTGTAGAATGTTGATTGTGTAGGGTTGCCACCCTTTTCCCCCTTGCTTTGGGGTCCTGCCATTGGTTTGGGGAGGCAGATGACATTATTCTAAAGCCTGCAGCTGTCCATTAGCTCTAGAGCCGGAGTAGAAGCAGAGCCGTCCACCCTGTGAGGGGGCAGCAGCTCTCCGGTTCCCACCACCAGCCTCTCCCCGCAGTAAACCCTAACAGCCTTCCAAAGCAAGTGTGAGCGTCTTAAGTGAAGATGCCATGCTATGGAAGAAGAAGCAAAGACAAAGCACTTCCACCACACAGAGGAACCACAAAGCTGCAATCTGAGGCTCCATCTGTCTGTCAGAAGAAGGGCAGCAAACACTTTTCATGCAGCATTAAGGAACAAGAAAATTGGAGTTTGCCTATCCCGTGTGGAGAGGGGAAATTTGAAATCCAAACAGAAAGGGCAGAAACCTAACACGTATGAATGATGGAGTCTCCCTGTCTGCCAGTGAGCTCTGTGCAAGCAGCCGAGATGGAGGGAGCATACCATGGGACATCTTATGTGAGAGACTGGCTTTGCAGGTACCCCGCCGAATTGAGGAATGAGAGAGCAATGTGTTCAGCTGCCGTGTCTCAACATATCAAGTTTCAGTACTTTTTGGTGGTTACCAAGCTGTCTGATAAGGGATATCTTAGAAATGAAGACAATATGGTTAAGTAGGATTTCACAACAGACACTTCTGGAAAAAAGGCTAAGGAAAAATACTTTAATTGTTAGGAGATCTGGAAGTATCCTGATATCAGAACTGAGGGGGGAGGATTATAATAGGGAAAAAAAACCCTGCAGACTAAAAAAATCTCTCTGTAAAATTCCTTACCAAATATTGGCAAATCAATCCTTTCAACAATATTCAAAAACAGAATGTGTGATGACACAGTGGTGTTTATCAGAAGTCAGTGACACTTGCCCAACAGTAACTGCCAATGGATTGTACCATCTTGCTGGCCAGGAAAAAACAACAACAACAACAAAATTCAACAAGTTCAAGCTGTATGTATGATTGGCTTTCTGTTCTTTAGGATGAGAAAAAAATTGCTTCAGCCTAAAACCAGAAATCACCCAAAACCAACAGAGATGTCCACATTATATAAAACTGGATGTTTTGACCTGGAAACTAGAGCCACGCTAGTGATATCCACCTCCACCATTGATGAAATATTTTAGTGGAGGTTCTGGCAAGTATAAAGAAGTAACGTAATAGATACGTTTTACAACAATGAAAGTAGAAAGAACAATCTAATGAAGAAGTGAAACTGCCTTAGTTAACAGCTGGGAACATTCACAATCTCGATTCAACTCCCCACATCCTGTTGGCGATGATTCCACCTTGAACTTCTTCAGAAGCATTGTAAGAACGATTTACAATGGACTCTTTTCAGCATGCACACAAATAGAGCATGTCTTCTGAGTTCTCGGCGGCACCATAGCCCTGCTTATCCAATGCCATCGATCCTGAGTGATGGAATTGCATTCGCCTTGTCAGAGGTCTGAGGCAAAGTGCCAATTCTCAGCTTGCTCACATGGTGCTCAGCATCTGAATAGAGTCAGGCCTGGTCAGCTCTCATCCTATGTATGGGCCCAGCAGACATCAGAGCCTTAGCACGCCAGCTCCTAACACAGCTGAGAAAGTCACCTGACAAAACGCCGTTCGTGTAGTCAGGTTCACATATAGAAATATTATTTCACTTCATGTTTTGATCCCTCAGCCTTTGTTTGTGTTTTTCCCCATTACTTTTTTTTGGGGGGTGTTGGGGGGTTGGTGAGTCATTACAGAGTAGCAAATTTAGCAGGCAGAGGACATTGCTCACTTTCTGGTGCCCAGAAAAAATGGTGGGGAGTGGCGGAGGGAGGGAGGCAGGGAGAGAAAGAGCAAGAGTTCATCTCATGGAAGCTAGGAAGCAGAGAGAAAAGGGGGGGTGTCCCATGGTTCTTCTCAAGGTCACACCTCCAGTATTCTCAGTAAACCCCTCCTCCCTTATTTCCTGTTCTTTCTAGTGGTGTCAAGCAGAGGGCTAAGCCTCAGGTCTCTGGGGGCATCTAAGGTCAGAACCACAACGCCAGTGACGCCAGTTCATTGCTTCGGTGGTTCTTACAAAAGTGAGAGAAGATTTGAAGGGCAAATTGCATGTTCCTTCACTCTCCAGAGCACATATAAATAGATGTTCTGAGTGCTCAGAACTGGCTTTGTTTCCCAAGAAGGGCAGGCTAAGGCCTCTATTAATCTGCTGTTTTTAGGAGAGTCTGTCATGATTGGGCATAAAAATAAGTCAGCTTGTTCTAAATTAAGAGAAACTAATAGCCTACTAGTTCTGACAGCAAGGGTGACATTGTTGTTTAGGGAAATTTAAAAAAATGTTGGAGGTATAAGTTCAATTCCATGTTCTGAAGCATTTGAAAAAAAACAATGGTTTAAAAAAAACTGAGTAGAAAAGTGGTCAGCCATTCATAGCTGAATACAAGTAAATAGCAATAATTTCCCATCGAATCAAAATATCCAAATTAAGAGAGCACCTTTTCTGAATTAGGTTTTTATTCATTATTAATGTTTTAGGTAGGATAATGTATAAAACGTATTAATCCTTTCTCTTGCCCTGTTGTTTATATCATAGTTTCTTAAATTTACAAAACAGCACTGACAATGAAATGTTCTTTACTTTCTCCTCACAAATCTTAGTTACTAAAACAATGAGAAATCTGGTAATCCTGAAAGTTAATTTCCAGTTTTGTAAGACTATCTAGTAATGTAAATAATTAATGCTTTTGTGTTTTTTCCACAATCAGCCCTATAATCCATTTAATTCAGACTCTTCTAGTATTAATTAAGAAATTATCACTGATTTCTTCCAATTTTCTCCACTTAGATCTCTATTTGTTGTATAAACACCGAGACCTGGAGTTGTGTCTCACATTTGCATTTAGTGAGTAATCTTTAGAATTTATATATATTTAAACCCTATTTAAAATCTCTTCAAGAATTAAAATGGAATATTTTCATTAAAGAATTTATTAACATTGATTTTTATAACATATTTTAAATGACATGTTTAACAAACAAGTATTCAAGAAGGGAATCTCTATATACTGTATACAATCACTGGTACTTAGATTTTAGAACATAATTAAAATTAGGCTGAGGGTTTGTATGCCATAGATACATATTAATCTATGTAATAGAACATGATGTCTATAGAGTCATAAATTTTTATGTCTATGTAGTTGTGTTTATATTTCCAATGCCATGTCCATAGCATTGGGCATGCAAATATTGAGGCCTCGCTCTTGTACTGTTTAGATCTAATAGGATACCATGCACCATTTGTTCCTTTGGTCATGACTTGTCACACTCAACATGATTTGCTCTAGATTCATCCACTTCTCTGTGAATGCCATTATTTTACCTTGTCTCTTGGCTATGTAGATATATATATATATATATATGCCACATTTTCTGTATCCATTCATCTGCAGTAGGGCATCTGGATTGTTTCCATCCTCTGGCTATTGTGAATAGTGCAGCGATAAACATAGCTGAGCAGGTGTCCTTATCATATCCTGGGTTATGGGGTTCAGGACAGATGCCCAGAAGTGGTATGGCGGGATCGTAAGGAAGGTCTATTTTCAGTTCTTTAAGAAACCTCCACACTACTTTCCAGAGTGGCTGAACTAGTCTACATTCCCACTAGCAGTGCAGTAGGGTTCCTTTTTCTCCACAACCCTGCCAGCATCTGTCTGAGTTCAAAATCTTGGCCCTTCTTGGTGGGGGTAAGGTGGTATCTTCGGGTTGTTTTTATTTGCATTTCCTTTATGACCATGGATGATGAGCATTTTCTCATGCTTTTTCTGCCATTTTAACCTCTTCTTTTGAAAAGTCTCTCTTTAGTTCCCTTACCCATAAAATGGAGTATTTTAGCATTAGGACACATCTCTTTGAGAATATGTGAGTGCACATGTGTGTGCATGGATGCAAGCAAGCATCCTTAAACTTATTACTAGAGTCTAGTTATAGTGTGAGATGAGTCAATGAAACAGCTCTAATGGAATGCATTTTTAAATTCAGCTCATGTAGATGTAACATTATTTTCTTATCCTAAAATTAAGGTACACATTTGGAAAAATGCATTTTCACATATCTAAGAATGTATGTAAATAAAAATATTTACCAAGTTGTGTATACAAAACATATGACTTAAATAACTAACTTAGTGAAGAATACATGAAATAATTCATGGGCATGCTAAGTTATCAATCATCTATCTTCTATCATCTATTCATCTATCATATATCTGATCCAACAATTTATATATACTTCATCCTCCCTGGGAAACTTCATTTTCCTCTCTCCCATCCTTCCTCTCTCCCTCCCTCCCTCCCTCCCTCCCTTCCTTCCTTCCTTCCTTCCTTCCTTCCTTCCTTCCTTCCTTCCTTCCTTCCTTCCTTCCTTCCTTCCTTCTTCCTTTGTACTGGTACTGGGGCTTGAACTCAGGGCCTTGTTATAATCCCTTAGGTATTCCACTCAAGACTGTCGCTCTACCATATTAAAGATAGTTCCAATCCTGGCTTATTTTGTGGGTATTTGGAGATAAGAGTGTCCTAGACTTTCCTTCTAGGGCGGGCTTGTAACATGATCCTCAGATCTCGCCTTTATGAGTAGGTAGGATTACAAGCACGAGGTATTGGCACCCAGGTTTCTAACTGTGTCTATTTCTAGACCCCACTACTATTGAGATTATACAATATTTGTCTTTCTTTGTCTTATCTTGCTCACATGGTCTCAAATGGGAGAATTTCCTTCTTTTTCTGTGTCGGAATAATCTTGCATGAATATGGTAAATGTGTGTTATTATCAATCATATTTTGTCTAGCAGTCATCTGTGGATGATAAAGTTGTTTTAGAGCTGCAGTGGTTGTGAACACTGCTGAAATTAATGTTATGACATCAGAATCACTTGTAAAAACTGATTTCAATTCCTTTGGCTGTATACTGAGAAATAGTAGAGGAGTACTCAAATAGGATACAAGTTAAATATCCCAAACTGAGTAATGTCTGTTACATATAATGTTTTTTTCAGTCATGGGGCTTGGATATTGTCCCTGAGCTATTCAGCTCAAGGGTACCATCCTACCCCTTCAGCCACAGTGCCACTTTAGGCTTTCTAGTGGTTATTGGAGATAAGTCTCAGGGTCTTTAGTGCCCAGGTTATCATTGAACCATGATCCTCAGATCTCAGCCTCCAGTGTAGCTAGAACTACAAGTGTGAGCCAGTACATCCAGGTTGTTGCAGATAATTTTATTAATTGACCGCCACAGAACAATTAAAATTTCACTTCAAGGATGTAGACCATGTGTTTAGCAGGTTAGATAAAACTGATCAAATATCTACAGTTCTGACAGAGACAAGTGGTCATGAATGTTTTTGTCTTTTTTCCTACTTATGTATGAAAAGAGCACCATATAGCCCACCAAAAGCTTAGAAAAGGGGCAATGAGGAGTCTAAAAATGATAGCATAGATGGAAAGAATTTGATGCAAGCATCTTATTTTTATGCTGTAAATATCACACTTAATAACTATGTGTAATTAATGTATGATAACAAAGTTAAAAATAAATGAATCTATTGAGAATATCGAGCCTTCTGTTACAGCTGAAGTAAACAAAATGGCTGACAGATGGAGGAATTATATAAGAACTCAGTTAACAAGTGTGAAATGTCTCATAAACGATATGGTGCTGGGCTGGTGAGGGGCAAAGCAAGATAGGAAGGCAAAGCTTGTAGGACCAGCAGTAAACAAAATGGTCATGTTAGTAGCATCCTTTGTGTTGAGAAGAGCTCAGTCTCTTCCTCCTGGCTGTCTGTCAATACTCAGGCTCTTGAGACTTTATGAATCATTGCATGCCCAACAACTCCTGCCCTGAGTGACTTCTAATAAATTAAGGCTCTAATGGGATTTCCAATTCCTCATGTTCATACCCCAGGGCTTTCTTTTATGAATAACCTTCTTCTGTAATATCCATGGAGAAACCTTTTTGGACAGGGCTAGGAAGAGCTAGTCTTCAACCTGTAAGGGAGAATCACACTTATCTATGTTTAAAAAAATGTAGACACATCGACAGTAACATTAGCTAAATACGGAAGAAACTAAAGTAAGCGAAAGTTATTAACTTCAAGATGGTGACCAACTGAAACTGCACATATATCCGCACAGTCACATGGAAGCTCTTTGAAAACGCATAGGGATGAAATGCTCTGTGGTTTTATTACAGTGTCAGGTCAAAGGTGTCCATATCACTTACAAATTAATTTAAATAAACCCTGGCAATGTTGACAATATATTATAAAGAGAACCATAAAGTTTATTTTATGAGCCAGTTTGTTCCCTTTAATAGACTTATTCAAACTACATTTAAAACTTATATGTGTCTTTTCAAACTATAAGAAAGCTATCTCTAGGAAGTAAATCTTGATCAAATAGGACTAACTCACTCCTTATAGCCGGTATATGTTTTCAGATTTACAACGTTCTGGCAAAATGGGATTTTTAAACAACTGAACTTTTTAACACTCTTTCCTGTTTCCATTTATTTCAACATTAATATTATTAATGAACATTTGAAATGCACACAAAATGAATCTGAAAATCAAATGGGAGGAAAAACGAGTGAGTTAAATTTGAACCACTGGGGCATGTTAGAGCAATTGCTTTTAACATGAAATCTCCATTAGGAGACGATTTTTCCTCAAGTTGTAGAAATAATTAACCATGTTGAATGCACAGATTTGAGTGGAATCTTTAACGAAATTGTTTACTAGTAAAGTGACGCATGACACTGTTTTATTTCTCCGCCTGCCTGGATCACTCTTGACCATCGTCTCCAAGGGCACATTCTTCTCTGCTCTCTCTGATGGACCAGTCACAATTTCCTGACACAGGTGAGCAGCTGATTTCATACCCCCCACTCAAGTGCCGCTCTTTCACCTCACATCCGTGTGGCTCCTCCTGGCTGGATGTGAAGAAAGCTCTCCTCAGGCTGTTAATCATCACTCACTCATCAGTCTAGTAACCTCAAATATTTATTTCAATTTTGGAGCCTTGGTTTCCTAATCTGAAACACAGCTCCAGTGCTTACATTCTTAACTTCCAAAAGCTATCATGAGAAGAGAGTACTGGATCTCAAATGCCAGAAGGTTCTGCATCCACAGGAGCATCAGACTTAGAAATCAAAAAAAGAAACAGTTCACACACAGACCAGTGTGAAGGGCACAGGGTGTGTGGTACGGGCAGGCTGAGCCAGGAGTGCACACTTGAAAATGAGTTTATCTCAGTGAAAGTGATTGCTTGAAGTGTATTCACAATGACTCTTTGTAGCTAAAGGGTCATATGATTCATCAGATGACCATTTCCTCAGCCTTCTGAAATTTCTGCCTTCTCCTTACTTGAGTATCAGCACAGCCAGTGCTCTCCTTTGATGTGCGAATCTTTAATGAATAGAAAGAGAATTCCCTCTGCAGGAAGCATTTATTTGACTTGGTTTTTCAACACGAGGTTTCTGTTTTCACTTGCACCACTCTTTTGCTTTCTCTACTCTTAGGTTCTATTTTCATCTATTGACCCTATTCTCTGTAGGTTTTCTTCCTTAGACATCTCAATAAGTACTTGGGCTTCAGCTGCAATCACTTCGAGGTAAGATTTCTAGATTCCCAGCTGAAGCCATGAACTTGGTCTCTCTGAGACTCTCGCTCTAGCAAACAATGTCAGCCTGAATCTTCTGCAGCCACCTCCATGTCAGTCTATTGAAACGGAAGCACCTGATTCTCCATAAATTCTACAATCTCGTATTTCTTTTTATTATAATATTCTGGACCCTATAGATCCAAAACTGTGGGGGATTATATGATATCTAAGGGAAGGGCTTTAGAATGAGACAAAATCACACTCACTCTGGCTTCCTCTTCGGGAGCTTGTGATTTGGGGTGACCTAACTTTGCTAAGCCTTAGCAACTCTGGCACCAGGAAATTTCTCAAAGAATTAAGTTAAGACGCTTAGCTCACCATGCCTGGCAAGAGAAGACCTCGACAAATTTTGATGGCCAATATTAATGCTGTCCATACAGACAGTCTTTGAATTATAGGCTCATGAGAATACACATGGCTCTCCTCGACTCTCCTGACTCCAGCAGCTCACAGTGCCCATAATTTACCAAGTACATGTCCATTAAAACTTCTTTAACCTGTTTTTATTTTTCTCTTGCTTCTGGTAGCTGCATCTTTGTAACACCCAACCTTGCCAAACACAGAATAAGATCCACAGAATCAGATCCACTTGTGGTTCCTTGGGTAACTGGAACAGCAAGCTCATTTGATCTCTCATCTTATCCCAAGCTAGCTATACCCCACGGTGGACACTGCTCAATAGGAAACAAAGTGACAGGACACGGAATATTGTTCTAGCATGTTCCAGCCAAGAGCATTTGGTGTGGATTACTGTTTTGTTCTTAAACCCCACTTCATACATTCATGGAGATCAACTCTGTTGACTCCACCTTGACTCTCATCTCTTACTCACACGTCTTCTGCGAGCACATCAAGGTGATGTGAAAAGTCCTATCCAAGGGCATCCCATTCGTGTCTTGATGGAGACATGTAATTAACTGGAATGGAATTTCTTCTGAGACTATTCTGTTGCCTGAGAAATCAAACATCTTCCCCAGAAAAGGAAGAGGAAGTGCAGATGAATCCCTCAGTAGGTGATTCACTGAGAAAGGGAATGAGCCCAGCAGCTCTTATTCCTTAATCTTACCCTGCAAATCTCACAGTAAGCATGTGTCAAATCCCCTATCCTGATGACTGCACAGCCAGTGGCTTTATTCCAAAGCCCGGCCTGTGCTGAGTTAGAATTGTCTCTTCTGTATAATGCATTCAATGACTAGTGACTTCTAATTGTTTGATTTTTAATTAACTTAAAAGGTCTCTGTCTGAATTTTGGACACTATACTGGATATTTTAATTTCAATATGAAATACTTTTCAGAGCTCATTTTTTAAAAATTGCACTCCCAAGTTTGAAGTTCTTATTCACATAGTTATTTAACAAATGTTCTCTTATATATTTAATTACAAATCCTTACCATATATATAATAAATTTTCAGTCGAATGTGGTGGCTCTCACCTATAATCCTAGCTACTCAGGAAGCTGAGATCTGAGGATCACGGTTCAAAGCCAACCCAGGCACTAAAGACCCTGAGGCTCTTATCTCCAATTAACCACTAGAAAAGTGGAAGTGGTGCTGTGGCTCAAGTGGTAGGATGGTAGCCTTGAGCTGAAGAGCTCAGGGTAATGTCCAGGCCCAGAGTCTAAGCTGCACAACCAACAAAAGAACCAATTATTATGTATTTAATTAGTTAACAAATCCTTTACAATCCCAATGTTTGAATTAGTTGAAAGTTAAAGTATTTTACTCATAGTAAAAGCATTAGAAAATTTTCTATTTACCTATGTGTTCACACAATTACTACCTAAAATATAACCTATGAACTTATAACAAATCCTATCCATGAAGAAAAAGATAATATCTTCAGATATATTTCTATGAAAACACTGTGAAACAAATTTTTATCTTAATTCTCATATTTTAGCTTGTAAAGTAAGAACAAAATCAGAAATCTTACACATTTTATCTCAATAAGAATATATTATAATTGCATATAGTATCATGACTGTGAATGTTTTGCTAAAATTTAGCTGGAAATTGGAAGGCAATTTATTGTAGTTTCCCTTTTCTGCATTTGAAAATGCACTAATGAACTGTATAAAAATGTAATCATTTTTACCATTTTAATTTCCTTACATGGTGTATCTAAAAATTAAATTATAAAAGAGATATAAAATCTTTTACATAGTTATATTTATTCAATAACAGTCTGGTTTCGATTTCTATTTATTTAACATGCTTTTTTTCCCCAGGATTTGATGGAGGAAAAAAAAAGCCTTTATTCCTGAATATCTTGGTGGTTGCAACTACTTTATCATGTATTCAGACATTTCAACAGCTAGTCTAAAATTCAGGCAGGAAGCAAACACCTTCTAGTTGTCAGCCTTGGTTATTTCCAAGTTTATCTTACCCTGAAATTTCCTGTGCCTAACTTGATCCAGGCAATCATGCATGAATAAACACATGTGACTGAAAGCCCAATGCTGAAGACTGAAACACATGCACACCCTTTCTCTCATGCCCTTCAGTACTTTATCTATTCTATTACCCTTTCACCTGGCCATGTCATGTGCCATGACACTTTCTGACCTCTGAATGAATTAATTCCACGTTAGTATCATCAAGCTGTTACTGGCTAATATTCAGCTGAGCCCTCAGATTCTGGAGTAAGTCAATTGTTTTGAGTGTATACCAACACTAAGATTTTGAACCAAATCCGCACATTATTAGCCTTTCTTGCACCTGTTGGCAACATCTCTCAGAGCTGCCATCTTAACGGAAAGAGCTCTGCTCCCTTGAATATGGCAAATAGTAAATGAGATCAGAAATTCAGCATTTATTGGCACATATTCTAGGCTATTACGTGCCATTAATAAGGGAGATAATTAGTTGAAGTTCAAAGTTAAATCTGTGGAATAAGAGCTACTAACAGGCAAATTTGATTTATTTAGCCACTGATAGTAAATCTCATGACTCTACTTGTCATTCCAACTGCACTGACTCCTGTTCCACAGGGTACCTCAAGGGGCTCTGCCAAAGGTACATACGATCACTTCTCTGTTATGCCCCTGGCTTGAGTTCTTCCAGCCTTGTAAATTGTTATTTCTGTTGTAACCCTTGGCTCTTCGCTCCCTTCTCGTGGGACAGAGGACACAGTGTCAACACCATGGAAATATCCACTCCAGGATCTCTTCCCACAGCATTGGCTTCCACAGCCTTCCATCCACACTTCATATAGTCAGAGTAAATATGCATTCACCGCATCACCTCTAGTAACAAAGAATCCTGTGCTTTACATACGACCTGCAGTATTTCAGGCCCTCAGTGAGTACCAACCCATGCTCAGGCTCCAGCCAGAGCATGCTCTCTCGCTGTGCTCTTTCTGGCTTCATTTGGTGATTTCTCCACTTCTGCCCCCAAACGCTGAAGTTCTTCTCAGTACAGGAGCTAGCCTTTCTGACCAATCACACGGGCTCCCTGCTACTGTCAGAAGTGCAAGGATCGCAGCCAGGTGAGTCATCCTCGCTGCTCAGGAGACTGAGATCTGAGGATGGAAGTTTGAAACCAGTGTAGGCAGACAAAACAGAGAGACTTTCATATCCTATAATTCAGCAAAAACCCTCAAATGGAAGAGTGGTTAAAGTATTAGAGCCCTAGGCTTGAGCAAACAAAGCTAAAGATGACCATAAGGCCCTGAATTCAAGTCCAGTGATGGCATGCATGCACACACACACACACACACACACACACACGTGTCAGATACTTTCTGTTACAACATTGCCCTGCTTGCTATCAATATGCCTTGCAATTGTTCTCTGATTTACTTTTTTGTTTTACTCTGCGCTTATTCTACCATAGGCCAATCTGCCAAACCCCAACTCCTACCTAAACCTCTCTGAGATGTCCCTTGTCCCTTGGCTCTGCTTTCAACTGGGAATATTGTCTTTAGAATTTCCAGGATTGAACTCCATACATACTCTCTGCTTATCTCAAAGGACCCCTTTTCAGTAAGTTTGATGTTGACCACTAAATGCTAAATTACCTTAGCATAATTTTAAAAAGTCAACTTTTTCTGTGACAAGGAAAGAATTCAGTACTGGGTAACTAACTGAGCATATGTTAAGGCTATAAAGGAAGTATTGGGGCAAAGACACAGCACTCACTTTCTGCTACTTATTTCTGTGAATTGAAAGTTCTTCTGACTTGTGTTAAAGGCATTTTCCATACAGTGCTGTTGCTGCTTGTTTTCAAGAGGAAAGAACCAAAAAGTTTAAACTTGCAGGAAAACGACAGAATAAATGATCTCTTTAGAGTTAATTACCAAGGCTATTTGGATAGATGCCGTTTTATGCGGGATGAAAGTGGACAAAATCGAATCAACAACTGGTTGATTTCTCTCCAGAGAGTACCTGGCATGTTCTACTGTTAGGTTTTCGGTAAACACATTTAAAAGTGATGACGGTAGTTATGCTGATTTAAATGCGATGAGCAAAGACTGAAGATTCATTTCAACGCACCCAAGCGGAATTATAAACTAAATTCACTTCGAGAATTCTCATTTTTCATATTTGTCCAAAACACATCTGTGCTCTGAAAACCAATGGGGAGTTGTGGGTTTGCTTCCGTGTCTAAATCTTGTAGCCTTCTGAGTATGCGTTTATGATTATCAGAATGAAATATGACTGATGTTTTTTGGCTTGCCATTATCTCTGATGGATGTCATCCCAGCACAAATGCTCATATAGTGTGTGACAGAAATATGGCATGCTTGTTGAAAACAGCTGTGTCGCTAAGAAATGCCTCACCACTGTATTCCAAGTGCTTTACAAATAGAATTAAAGTAATGTAAATAAAGAGCTTGGATCACAAAGGAACACAAGTACACATCTCTTTGTTAGTTTCTTTTATCAAAAGAGGGCGATTCTCTCATTAGAAAATGACTAACCCCCTGCATCTTTCAGTCTAAAGTATGGAGGTCAAGGTTGCTGAGTCTGATGGTATGTCCTAATTATTGTCCCCTCCCCAACCCCTGCCTCCTTCCTTCACAACCCCGCAGCTGCTAGAAGAGTAGAGAAGAGAATACCTGAGATTCAGCTTTACATTGCCTATCCCTAAATATTCATCATTGCATCTGCAGGCATGGCATAATGGAGAAGCCAAAGAAACACTGAATGAAGACAAGGGGCCATGTGTCTGGGCGACCAGTCTCTGGCTAAGGTGAATGAATGGAGTTGTGGAAGTTGATGGAGCCAGCTGTCCAGGGAGGTTTGTGGGGGAGATGGAAGCTCTATCCTTGACAGGTACACTAGAGACCTACCCAGCAATCCTGTGACAATTCATATGAGTAGTTCATTTTTTATGAGTAGTTTAGTAAGGTAAGAATTCCACAGATTCTCCTGCTCAGGATGGTTTCAAACTGTGATCCTCACATCTCAGGCTCCTGAGTAGCCAGGATTGCAGGCGTGAGCCACGGGCAGTCAGCTTCTCTCTACAATTTATTACACAGAGTCAGAGTCCCACCCCATTTCTTCCTGGAATGACACAATGAAGCAGCAGGTTCAAGGATTCTGCATGCTATCTCACTTCATAGCTGTTTCTCTTTTGACATCAGTGAGCTCCTCTGTTTCAAGAGTTGGATATTATTGCTAGAAGTTGATGTCTGTTCACTTTCTAATATCACACCGGTTATTCCATTGCAACATTTTAAATCACATCCTCTCAAAAGAATGAAAGGATAGTTGTCCTGAGTTTAATGAGATTATAGTAAAGTATGGAATCCGGTGTTGGCTGCATGATTGCTCTTTTTTAAAATTACATTCCCTGGCAAATTATTCTCCAATTATCTTATTGCTCATGTTTGTTACCAGAAGCAATTGCTTCATTAGAGGATCAAAATGGAGTTGTTGTTTTCTATTTAAATGCCCTCATTTTCTGCACATTTGTGGACATAGATCCTTCTGAATGTACTAATGATAGTCAGTTATTGTCATTTAACCTTACTTCCGCATGTTATGGGATTGTTTGGGCTCATTGTCATCTAGACACAGTGAAAATACGATGTCATTTTGTGCATTTTTGTATTTATTAGCACACATTAATGCTAGCAGAAGGAGACTTCCTTGTGATAATGTAAAAGTCCAGTCCTGTTTCTCCTCACCTCCCAAATGATATTCATGAGGCTTCACTGAGATACAATCCACGTACTTTTCGATGCCCCTTTCCCCTGGTTTTTCTCTCTCTGTCCAAATCCTGGTTGGATTGTTTGGGAAGAGGAATTTTGAAGAGAGGTACATTGCTACAGTGGTAACCCTCATGTCACCTTCTTCTTTAAAGTCATTTGTGGCACTCTTATATGTGGGTTTAGGTCAGAGTTGTCCTTTTCTGTGCCCTTCCTCCCCTCCTAAGCATTTCTGGTCTAAGAAGCAATTTAGTTTTTTACTATAAAGTAAAGGGCAGAGCCAATTTTGCATGTATAAACTGCAGCTAATTACACAGCTGTGTGCTTACTATGCAGACTTGGCTTGGCACAAAAAAAAGTTCTAAAGATTACTTTTCCTGTTTAAAAGCTGTCTTAAATGTCATTTTAATTTATGAAGAAATCCAGAAAAAGTCTTGATCTCAGACTTTCCCAAGGCATTTTTGAAACCAATTCTCATTGTCTTTTTATACATTTTAACTGGAAATAGCATTTTGTTCTTCTACTGACAACCTTGGTAGTCTGAATGTCCTCTAAAATTCCTCGGAACTTTTATTTGAATTCTCTGGAGATGCTTCTACTAATATTTTTTGAGGAATTCAATTTTTGTGCAGCTGTCCCCGGATTATATCTGTATTGTTCAGATATTAGTTTTCTTCTCTGTCTGGAAAACAAATAAATCAAAATAAAACAAAACTCAAAAATAAAGTTGGAGGTAAGACCTAGATGGTAGAATGCTTGCTTAGTTAGCACTGAGTTAAATTTCCAGCACTACGAAGCGTTAATCAAATTATCTGTGTGCTTAGATGTGATGGAAAGTGTTAGTGTCTGTCATGAGATATTTTATCTACAGAAATAAAAAGACTTATTAATTGTGATCATTGAAAAAGTTTCTGCAATAATCATCTTTCTTTACTCTAAAAAGGATTGAATTGCATTTTCCACAGAGAACCTGGGAGAGAGAAATGGCTGGTTAGATGGGAGCAATATCTGAATTCAAAGAATTTATCAAAATGTAAGAAAAAGTGAATCATATTTGTATATGTGCTCTGACTTCACGTTTGTAGGGGTGTGTGTGTGTGTGTGTGTGTGTGTGTGTGTGTGTGTGTGTGTAGTTCAGGAGACCCAGCCATGGCCTAACACATGCTAAAAAGCACTTTACCATTGAGCTACATCCCCAGCTTCAGTAAAAGCCAATACCTATGGTTATAAATGAAATTATTTGAATATCAAAAAGAACAGTGGCAAAAACAGTAAATGCTAAAATTCACAGCTTCAGAATGAGAATAAAACAATTCCACTCTTCATCTGGATCCTAACATAGCATGTTACTATTATGAAATCTTGCGATTTCACACGAGAAATAAAAAACACATCTTGCCCTTTGTATATCAACTTCTCTTACAAAAATGACTAAAGAATTCAAAACTTTCACAAATTCACCCCAACAGTTGAGAATTCAGTTGAAACCGGGAGATGGAAATTACCTAGAATTACTAAGAGGAGGCCTTTCTCTTGATGAGTCAACCAGAGGGGCGTGTGTGTGTGTGTGTGTGTGTGTGTGTGTGATTATGGTTTTTTATTTACCATTCTTGTCCAGTACTATGCTGCAAATAGATAGAAAAGAAGGTCAGCTCAACATTTACTTTTGCTCAAGGCTACATCCAGCAAATTACTTCTACCTTCAAGTCAAAAGAGAAATAAATCAATTACCCTTGCTGAAGGATAGGTATCTTGAATGACTACAGGAAAAACTCAGGTCATTCTAAGGAGATGTGGGGAAAAAAAAAAGAACAAGCCCTCTGGGCAGAGTTAAAAACAAGATAAACAAGCATTTACGATTTTCTTCATTCCAGTAATGTGTTTACTGGTGAATGTGTTTGGTCAGCTGAGTCCCTCACAACCATTAGATAAATGCCAGTTGTAATCATTAGTATCAATTAATATCAACTTTATCTTCTTTTGGAGGGGGTGGGTGGGTAGATACCCTCAGGGATGATTAATTGGAACATTCTCTACCTGCCTAAAATGAAATTACTTTATAGTTAGTTACAACTTTACAGCTAAAATTTAAGTTTCTTTGTGTATAAAGTAAAATGTCTTTTAGAGCTTTGTATCAATTTTTTTAAAGGGATCCAGACATGCTGATGGAGGCCTAACTGTATACCGAGAATTATCCTATTGTGGTCTAGCCAGGTAGACATTGCTCCTTCACACTAATACATTCATTTAAATCCCTCAGAAACCTTGCCCAAAGTTATACTCATGCAATAGGAATGAAAGAAAGTAATAGGCCATCTACCAGTGGTGTGTGCCTATAGTTATATCTACATCTATATTTCAGGAAGAAAGGGTTCCATCGGATGGAGAGCTTAAAGGCTGTCTGACCTTGAAGTTACAGAAGAAGCCACTGCTCGTGTGACAGGTAATTGGAGAAGGGTCAGAAAAGTCCTTTTTCCCAGTTTACCATTTGTTCTTTTCATCTTGGTATTATGATAGCTTATTTTTGGTTCACCTTTAAACAATCCCTATTAAAATGTACGTGTTCTACAGGTGGATTCTACTGCAAACTCTTTCCAATAAAATTCTAAGTGGAAAGTGTCAGGAATGCATCATCAGATGGTCTTCTGGGAGAGGTCATCAGAAGCGGAAGGGACATGGACAGTTCCCTCTAAGCAAAGACTCATTTGTACAAACCAGGCAAGACGTCATGAGATCCAGTAACTTACAAGTCTGCGCACAAGTGTGGTAATGGCACACTCAGTCTGCCAGTGTTCCCATCACATACAAATTTTATTGCTCAGAAATCATCCTTTCTGGTTAGCTCACACCTGTACACTCATTTCCAGAGCTGGAGGGTTCCTTAGAGGAAGGGGAGAAATGGAAGAGGCGGCATCATTGACTGCTGTATCTGCCAATCAGGCTCCTCTACGTGGAAAAAAATCAGAGTGCCTCATTCTCAGCTCCTCCATTCCCCAAAGCATGGCAAACAAAAGGTCTTTGTGAGTGCTCGCTCCCTCACTGGCAGCTATTGGAGTCTTCCAAGAAGTGGGGTCTGCAGATCACTGACGGGATCGCTTTTATGGGAATTTTGAGTTTATCTCGCTGTTTCTCTCTTTGGGTTTCTGTCTCTGTGTGTCTTTGTTTCTCTCTGTCTCTGTCTGTCCCTGCCCCATCTCTATTTTTCTTTTTCATTTTGTTCATAAGGTGAGTGATTTTTGCCACACACTGTCACTGTAAATATTACCTTATTACAGGCCCCAATGCAATGAACCAACCAACCATAAATTGAAACCTGTAAATCTGTGAGTTCAAATAAAACTTCCCTCTTTACAAGTTCGTCTATTCAGGCATTTTTACAGCTAAAAATCCCTGACTACTACAGTATTCTTGAAACATCACTATACTGGGTAATATCAGAGAGACCATTTTTGTTTGGGTGGACAGTTAAAATAGCACAGATCTTTACAGCGCTGCTGGTAGTAAATCTTCAGAAACTGAATGCATTTGAAGTTGCCGTTCGGGGAGCAAGGGCAAAGTGAATTTTATGGCTTTCTCTCCAGCTTACTTCTAACACAGGGTTTGGTAATAGGAGACAATGACCATCTCCTTTGAGGGTCTCGACCCACAAGCTGGGCCTGAGTTTCTGGTGTGAATTAATGTCACTCATGAGATGCAAAGTCACTTCAAGTTCAAGGATTGCTGTAATCTCGGGCTCTTGATATTCTCAAGATTTCATACAAATTTGACTAGAAGGGTAAGTCTGAAGTGGTCTTCAGGGATGTTTGACTGCCAATCATCAAGAGAGACAGCACACCTTTTCCAGAGGAATGCAGCTTTAACTTAGTTCCTAGTACAAAACAGATGGACTTCGCAAGCAGAAAATGTCCTACCCAGTGTACACATATACACATATTGTGAATGAAAAAGAAAAATGAACAAGGAAACAATGCTATATGAGTGAGAGCTGGCTGAAAACCCAAAACGTTGGAATTAGAACTCAAAACCCTTGTGATAATGAAACGGTTAGACAGTGAATATAAAATACTCATATAATATATTTGCATGCAGAAAAATCTTTTAAAAATATGACTAGAAAACAAAAGAACCTAAAAGAATCAAAATGCAATCATCAAAATTGATATATTTAAATTGGCAATTAAATTCCTTTTGTAAAGGACCACATAATAGTGTGGATGATATAATAAAAATGACCCTACAGTACAACAGGGAAAAGACAGCTGCTTTCAGTACATGTGGATATTATAGAGATTATCTATCTACCTACCTACCTATTTATCTGTCTTTCTACTGATCTCTTTCTTAAACCTTTCAAGACATTGCAATAGCATCAAACATAAGAATTTCAAATGTTTAGATTTTCAAATCTCCTACATATGAAATGCAAAACAATAAAACTCCCAGAAAGTAACATAGGAGAATATATAAATTTCACTAAGATTACGAAGGATTTTTTTTCAATAAGACATGAAAGGCTCTATTTTTTTAAGGGAAAAAGATGGTGAATCACTGAACTAAAGTACAGAGCTTGAGTTTACTGAGCCTGCTCGGAGGGAAGAAGCCTGCTGATTTTCACAACACTTATTACCAATGGTGAACCTGTATACAAAATATAGAAGAATTTCTATCAACTGTTAATGAAAATCATTTGAACAAGCAGGCTAAAAACTCAACTATGCATTTTAACTTCATCAATGATTCCACATTCATGAGATTTCCTCTTAATTATTTCAACTCCACTGCTTCGATTATCCACAGCTGGACACATAGCTGTCTGGCAGAACAGGATTGACAGGTCCAGTCACCTCTGGTCCAAGTCCCTTTCCCTGCCTCTAAGAGTTCAAGCATACCTATCCCATGGGGGGGGGTGAAACTTTCTAACCTCTACCATGAAGACAAGATGATGCCATTTAGACCCAGTATTTTTTGTGTATGTGTGGGTCATGGGGCCTGAACTCTGGGCCTGGGTGCTGTCCCTGAGCTCTTCAGCTCAAGGCTAGTGCCCTACTCCTTGAGCCATAGCCCCATTTCCCATCTTCTAGTGATTAGTTGGAGATAAGAGTCTCAAGGCCTTTAATGCCCGGGCTGTCTTTGAACCTCGATCCTCAGATCTCAGTCTCCAGAGTAGCTAGGATTATAGGCATCTAGCCACTGGCTAGACCCAGTATTCTTATTCCAATACCAAGAGAATGAATTCAGTCCATGTGGAGGCTAGCCTAGGTAGGAAAATTTGCTAGACTCTTCTCTTCAAAATAACCTGCACAAAGAAGGTCTGGAAGTGTAACTCAAGTAGTAGAGCGCTAATCTAGTCATGGTGAGGCCCTAAGTTCAAATCCCAGTATATCAGTATATGAATTCAATTCCTATTTACCACAGCTCAGGGAATTCAAGGGAAATGCCTGTTGTTTTCTGATATGGTATGTTCAAGGGCTATAACAAAAACAAACGAGAAATAAAGCAAACAAAATAGCCTATAAAGATTAGTGGGTGTTTTTTGAATCCCTAATTTAAGGATTTCACATGTCACGCTCCCTCATCTTCCCCCTTGTAGACAAGAGGCCGTGGCCTGTTCCCTCGCCTAGGAGCATGAATGACTGCGGCGCTCTATGGCTGTCATTGATAAGTGACAGCTTGGATTGGTGAGCAGCACATCAGTGGGTCGTGCTGGAAAGGGAAGGAGTGAAAATCGCAGCACTGGGCCGTTTTAGCTGAGGACAAATAGCTCAGTACCTCTCTACAGTCGTTTTGTCTTTGTGAAATAAGCACAAATTGTACAAGGTGTTAAACGAACACTTCTGTTATGCAGGAGATATTACCTCCTTCATAAAGCCTTCCTTCCTTCTCTTCCTTTTCCTACTCTTCCTTTTCCCTTTCCTTCCCCTTCCTTCCTTTGTTCAGTCCTTTCTTTCTCCCTTTCTTCTTTCCTTCCTTCTTCCTCCTCTCCCGCCCTCCATTCTATTGATCATCTTTCCCATTTCCTGTCTTACCTTAGCAACTGTTCAGTTTATGATGCAGCAGGGGAATGCAAAATAATTCAAAATGATCCCTAAGACAACAGACTTTATCACTCTTTTGTGTTAAAAAGCATACAAGAGGGGCCGGGAGTTTGGCCTAGTGGTAGAGTGCTTGCCTAGCATGCATGAAGACCCGAGTTTGATTCCTCAGTACCACATACATAGAAAAAAGCCGGAAGTGGTGCTGAGGCTCAAGTGGTAGAGCTCTAGCCTTGAGAAAGTCCAAGGACAGTGCTCAGGCCCTGAGCTCAAGACCAGGACTGGCAAAAAAAAAACAAAACCTTACAAGAAATCAAGAGAGAAAAGCCCCTAACTTCACTAAATTCTGCCAGGACAAAGGCAACAGCATATCATGTCTGAAGGGCAAGGTAGAGGTGTGGAATTAATTACTGAAAGGTTGAGCCAGTAACAAAGTGCCCATTATACTGAATTAAATTTTATCCTAAAAGTAGCAGGTTGTTGATGAGGAACCTGAATACAAAGCATGATGTGAAGAGATTTGCATTAGAGAGACAGCTCCCGCTGAGGCAAGGGTGAAGTGGGCGGGGTGGACAGGAGGCAGGGGTGCCAGCAGGAAGAGCAAGCATCATGAATGCCTGGAAAACTGTCAGGCAGGGCGCCTCCATGATCACAGCAGGCCTGGGCGCACGCAGCCGTCAGCCTCTGTGTGAGTGCTGCACGACAGATCCGGAACAGCAAGTGGAGAAGATGAGAGGCCCTACCTGAAGGGAGGATCAGTCAGGAGAATAAGAATCCCCTCCTCTGTTGTCCACACAACCTTGTAAAGCGAAGCTCCGTGGAAGTGAAGACTGCAGGGTTTCGAAACCTCAGGTGTTAACTACTTGCTTGGGCGTTACTGGAAACTGTGCTGTGGCCTGGTGGCATGTTCTATGATATCCGTCCCCAGAGGCCGGGGGAGAGGGGGGAGAATATGGGGTAAAGTGGCTCAGGTGCTCTGCTGCCTTTCAGGGGAGCAACAGACATCCTGGGGGGAGGAGGTGTTATCCAAGAGCACAAATGTGATACACTGCATCAACTCTGAAAATCTGTTCATTAAATAAATCTCCCTGTTTAACAAAGGTCTAACATTATCCTATGTACATCAAAACTTGGGCCTTTTTAAAAAAAAATAGAAAAAAGTCTCTCCCTCTCTCTTTCTCTTTTTCAGAAATCTCACTGTGCCTCCAGTTTCTGGGTCAAGGGCACTCCCATATTTCAGCCTTCGTTTCTGAGAGGGATGTCTGCATCCCTCCTGGCATGTCCTGGGTACCACCCTCATCTGCAGAAGCCAGCCAGGCTTGTATGTCAGTTCTTGCTCTATTTTGCTGAGCTTTGCGATTCATAGCCAGGCCCTGCAAGACTTAAGCATATGCAACAACTTTCTATTAATTTTATTAATTCGCCTGGAGGAGCCCAAAACAAAGCAGAATAAAATTCATCCCATTATTACTCTTTCTAAATATTAAAAGACAGACAATGAGAAAGAAAAGGAAAAAAAATGGTGGGAAATTGACTTAAAGCAAATCTCTTTGGTTCAGAGTATAAAAATATTCATTTCCCTGCAACAGGGAAGCCTGTTGTAATGTCTAATACAACAGTTATGTATAAGATTACAATAGTGTGGAATACAACAATAGATTGTGGGGTCTTTTTGATGTCTCACAAACAGTTTATGTCAGCTAACAATTAAGGGTTACAATTTCTCAGCTGTCTGGTGCGTGGTGGGCATGCAGTCTGGAAAAACTCTGATGCGAACTAACAGGTACTGAATCACAAATTAGACACTGCCCGATGAGAGCAAGAACGGTCACAGGTCTTTGCGTAAGTTTGATCTTGAACACATTTCTTTAAATCATCTCAGGTCTCTTGGGTTTGGTTTCTTCATTTGTGCGTGAAATGTCATAGCTTAGTGATTTCCTCTACCGCTTATAGAGATCACTTTGAAGAAGAAATAAGGTAACATGTAAAGTATTAACACAAGAGATGTTCTGTACAATGGGAAGCACTCTTACAGAACAAGAATTTAATTAAGGTTGCAGAAAAATTATTAGGATCTGTGATTTGAGACTCGGAAAACCTGCATTTAAATCATGCTCTGGAATTCATTTGTAGTATAATTGGATAAACCATTCATTTCTCTTGACCTCAGGCTTCCTATTTATTAGTGAGAAAATTTTTCTATAAATCTCTTCTTATTACAACATTCTTTGACTATGTCTCAGATTTAAAACCAAGTTCATCTTAGGATGATACATTTTACAGAGGTGAAGAATAGCTTCTTAACATTTTGTTTGAATTAAAGCTCCCTCAAATCCTCAATTATTCTGTAACTCTTCAAAGAAGGAAGGTAATTGTATAGTTTTTTTCAACTCTGAATTTTTAAAAAGCTTCTAAATAAACAAAGCCCAATGCTGAAATTAGGCTATAAGTTTGGGTTTCTTCCCTTTCCTTCTTTCGTTCTTTCTTTCTTTTTTCTTTCTTTCCTTCCTTCCTTCCTTCCTTCCTTCCTTCCTTCCTTCCTTCCTTCCTTCCTTCCTTCCTTCTTTTACTTTTGTTTGTTTAATAAGACCAACAGCCAGATACTGGTGGTTCATGCCTACAATCCTAGCTCCTTAGGAGACTGAGATCTGGAGGATCATGGCTAGAGACAAGTGTAGGCAGAAAAGTCCTTAGAATTGTATCTCCCAAAGATCCAGTGAAAAGCCAGACCGGAAGCATGGTTCAAATGGCAAAGCACCAGCCAAGCAAGCAAGCTGAGCAAATATGAGGTTCTGAGTTCAAATTCTGGTATTGGCCGAAAGAAAGAAAAGCCAGTTGATCCTTAGTTCTTAAATGATTATCTCAACTACAGAAATTAATTAACAGAAATTAAAATTATAAATGCAGGAGCTCGATTCTCACCAGAAATACCAATAGAAAAAGTGAATTCAAATTTGGAGTAATGGAAACACGACGTAGATTTCTTTCCTAGAAATTCTTGTAATTTTCTACATAGTAAAAGTGCCAATGGCATACAAGAAATAGGAAAGATTTTTTTTCTTCCACCTCACAATATCCAGGAATGATAGGTGCTCAGGTAAATTTTGATATTTTACTAAGTCAGCTTCTCCTTGGTAAGTAGATATAATAGTCAATTATTAGGTCTATATCTCCTCGGCTTATCTTGCTTATTTAGTTTCCCTGTTTTTGGTAGGCTGAAATACACTTGTGTTAATTAATACATTGTGGGAAATGCCACTGCTGTATTATCTTATATAGTTAGTTCCTATGAGCCATTATTATCTAGTGAGTTTAGTGGTGGGTTGAGTAGGGGCAGGTGGGTAGGGGTGACACTGAGCCAGATGCACTGTGCTCATAAAGTGTTTTGATAAATGGCAAATCCTTTGTACAACTACATAAAGATAATTTTTAAAAATCATAAAAATTTAAAAGAAAGAAATATTATTCCTCATTTTCTCTCTTTCTTTCTTTCTTTCTTTCTTTCTTTCTTTCTTTCTTTCTTTCTTCTTTCTTTCTTTCTTTCTTTCTGCCAGTCCTAGGCTTGAGCTCAGGGCCTGAGCACTGTCCTTGGACTTTCTCAAGACTAGAGCTCTACCACCTGAGCCTCAGCACCACTTTCGGCTTTTTTCTATGCGTGTGGCACTGAGGAATGGAACCGGGGTCTTTGTGCATGCTAGGCGTGCACTCTACCACTAGGCCACACTCCCAACCCATTTCATTCTTTATTTACCTGCCTAATAATGAGCATTACTATACCACTGTATGACCAAAGTTTTAAGCAAAAGTTTGGGTATCAGGTTCAACAAAAATGAGTGAATGTATACTATTTATTGCAAATGGGGTCTTCAGGTCATTATAATTTATTTCATTATATTTTATCACAGTTTACCTTGTTTTCGTTCTATTTATAATATTGATTCATGTGATACTATTAATCTGCAAATAACAACGCTGAAGACAACTGCCAATGAGCGAAAAGCAAATCTTGAATGTTTCAGAACTTAGTTCTTCAAGGAAATTTTCAAAATAATAGAGGAGAAAAATCATGATGCTAACTGAGATGGCTGCAGGATGCTTAGCATTAGGCAGGCTAGGTTTAAGGCCACTGTAATGCATACAACAAATGCTAGTGACCAGAAACTGTACCCAGGGAATATCATAAACCTTTGTTACTAAAGGAAGTGAGCAACTGCTGGTTTTCAGTCCTGGACATATGTCTAAACCTTGGAAATCGCTCCACCGCCCCCATGCACTTCTGATTCATGCAATGTTCTGGCTCTTGGAACACATCCCATTTTTCCCCTAGCAGTACTACTGGAAAGCAATTTGGAAGTTCTCCAAACCAACTTTCAGTGCAGAGGTAGGTTTTTCTTATATCATTGACAAATAATTCTTCATTTTCTACTTGAAACGTTTCAGTATTGAAGATGTCATTACTTCACCCACTTTAGCCATGCATAGTAGTTTCTCAGAAGAAAAGCGAGAGCTCATTCAAAAAGGAATAAGGATTCTTCAAGAGGCATGAGTAGAGTGGAGGATGGAAGGGTAGAGAGCCATGAGGGTAAATCTTCCCATCACCGAGACTGATGGGTTAAGCATGCATCTGGGATATTTCAGAGCTTGTCCCTTTCAAGGCTTCTTTAATATTGTCCTCTAAATGGCTGACTTCCGGAGCAAGGTATTCGATTCTTCACAATAAGTTCCACTTTTGTATCATTTTTGCTCTCTACAACTGATCTTTATCCGAGTTATAGGTAAATCTTTTAACCACTATCATCTCCATTTGTGAAATCCTCTCCCCCAGTCATTCTTTTTTCCTCATCTCTTAGGTCTCACGGTATTAAACTAGTTCTTGATGCTACAATTAACTACAATCTTTCCATATTCTTTCACTGGCTACCATTTTTAATCTTTCCAATCCCTCCTCCAATCAACTCTATTAATTACTCTGACTTGGGGATTCCTACATCTATTGATATGGTTGAGCAATCTAAGATTTCTAAATCAAATACATTAAATGGAGCATAACTAGAGTATCTCTCTCACAGAGGAAAGAAAAGGAAAGGACAGGACAGAAGACAGGACAGGAGAGGGAAGGAGAAACTAGGAAAGGAAAGGACAGGGAAACAGAAAAAAAAAACAGGAGAAAACAAGAGAACAGAGAAAGGAAGAGAAGAAAATAGGAGAGGAGAAACATAGATGAGAGAAAAAAAGAGGATGAAGAGGAAAAGGAATAGGAAGAGGAGGAGGAGGAGGAAGAAGAGGAAGAGGAGTGGGATGAGGAAGAAATAATCTAGTTCACAGAAAGATATTCTAATAACTTAGAGAACTACTATGTTCAGAATTATACAGGAAAACAGGCTAATACATTGTTTATATAATTCCCTCTATTAATATCATGTTTCTGGAAGTCATGATTTATGAGGAGTCATATCTTTTTAAGTAACATGCTCTCTGTTCAGAATAATATATACTCTATGCTATGAAAATTGCTTTCAGTAAATAAGCCTCTATTAATCCTCAATAAATTTCTAGGGGAAAAACAAATGCATGAATTTATATTGCTTTTTAAGCACAAGTAAATCAATGACTGTCCTACAATGTCTATGAACATTATTGGACAAAAGCATTCCTATTTCTTGTGTTGCTATGATATGCTTTCTCTTGTACACTGTGTAATGTAGTCCTCAGGCCACTTAATTTGGAAGAATTCGTTAGTTAAGAATGCTCACTTCATATACATTTTTCCAAGTTTTTCTGTTATCTTCTGAATGGGGCAATATCATTCTTCTAATGCAAGCATAGAATTCCAATGTGTAGATAGACAACATTTTCTTGATCCATTTGTCCGCTGAGAGACATCTGGGTTGAAGTGAAGTAAACCAAAGAAATATAGGTTACACGGTTGTAATTAGAATGTGCCTATAAACATATAAGTAAACAAAATGGGTGGTAAAAGACAAAAAATTGTACTTGGACATGACACATAGGACTCACACAGTGAGACCAAAGGAGTATATCCGTAGGAGAAGATCACTAAGGCTCAATGGCTATGTGCATAGGATCAGATAAAATGGTACTTACTGAAACGAACCCCAAGAAATGGAAACAGGAGGTTTTTGTTATGTTACATGTTTGGCCCTTTGACGCTCGTTTTGGCTTCGGTACCATTTATCTTGTACATAAGTTGATCTGACGGGGAAGGGGAAGAGGAAGCAGAGAAATGAGAGGACAAATGGTCAACAAACACAGCAGTGATACTCCCTAGACCCGATGTTGAAAATGAACTGTACAACTTGTGGGGGAGGGAGTGGGAGAAAATGAGGGAAGAGGTAACACTGTTCAAAAAAGAAATGCGGTCCTTAACTGGCCTACGTCCTTCTCACCTCTCTATCCAGGGCAGGTTCCTGGGGCTTGAATTAATGGGGCATTGTGCCTGAGCAGTTTTGCTCAAGGTTAGCATGCAAGCCACAGCTCCACCACTGACCTTTTGGTGGTTAACTGGAGATTCGGAATCTCATGGACTTTCCTTCCTGGTTGGCTTTGATCCTCAGATCTCAGTCTCCTGAGGAGCTAAGATTACAGGCGTGAATCACTGGTGCCTGATGATGTGGATATTTTTAATTGATGTGAGCTTTGGAAAGTTCTTAGGGAATCTAGTATTCAACCACTATGTTCTTCTATTTTCATTATGCTACAAGTAAGGCCTCACAGACTGATAGATTACAATTGTTTCCACGTATGAGACTGAATTTCAAAGGAATTAGGGAGCACACATGCATCACTGAAGTAGTCTTGTAATCCAGACTTTAGTATCGTATAACTGAGTTCAAATGAATCAAGAAACAAATGCATAAATGTGTTTGGAGAATAAGAACCGCAGACTATTTAATAATGTAAGATCTTGGCTACCTCATTTCCTATCGCCATTTCTTCTCAGTGGTGTACAGCCACCCTTCCTGCTGACGTATTAAGTTCTTAACGTTGTGGTGATGGATGGAAACATGTCTGTAATGAAAGGGTCAGCCTCCGAACTGTTGTTTCCCTGTGATATCAGCGTTTGGTGTTAACATAGTAGTGTTGGGTATATTGTTAGAGGCATAATACTGCCTTTTGTAACACACCAGGAGAAGATGCCTCCTAGCAGATATGGGACTCGATTACAATGTCAAAGAGGTAGAAAGGTGACTCACTTGACTCACCACGGATGACTTCCTGCCCATTGTTTCTCCCATGAATAGCGAGCTCAACTGAATTTGGGGTCCATTACAATATACACCTGAGCAGCCATCTGGGCTTCAGCTGCACTGGGAATCTTTTCTCTCATTAGCGATGCAAATGTGTCTCAGAAGTCCTATGGGAGTTGGTTTTAAGCAATGACAACTACAGGGTGAGGATCCAGGAAAATTATCATCAGATGGCCTTGCTGTAGTCCATTTCCCAGCCAGATGGAGATCGAAGGAAAGGCAATGTTGACCACATTTTGAGAATTCGGTGTTAGTTTTAAAATTAGACACTGTCATATTGATGTTCAAAGACAATGTCATTGAAAAGCAGATATTTATGACAAAGGCATACCTACCCGGGAAGCATCCCAGGATCATTATAGAAATGGGATTATCAGTGCCATTGGAAAGTATCTTCACAATGCAATGGCAAGTTACATTGACATTGCACTGGCAAGTTAATCTGAAAATATAATGAATTTCATAGACACAGCATATTCTGCCTACAGCAACCTCGTCTTGTTTAAGGGTAATTATTTGAGCAGGATATTGGACATAATGCATTAGCATCGCACTATATGACACATTTTCAAAGTAGTAGCATGTATTAAGTGAGGTAAATGGGAGCGTCAACTGATACAGAACAAAGCCATCATGGTAGCTCCCTGGAACAGAATATTTGTCAGATCTGTTTCCTTGCAGTTCATATGTGTGTTAAATACAAGTTTCCCTCTTTCCCTTTCCCTAATGCCTGTGTGTGTGCATACACACACATGCACCCCAAAATCTAAGCTAGAACAGTATTTTTAAGAAGGGCAGTGACAGAATGGGGAACAGATGGTAGAAACTATCTGTGTCTGATTGATGAAAGGTGAAGCGCATTCACCCACAGATAAAGAAAAAGTTAATGAAAATAAAAATCTAAGAGATGCAGTTAGGATGAGCTATATTTTTATATATATGAATTAAGGTAGGAAAGGACTTCATGAAAAATGGAAGTTGTGAATATGAAGAGTTACATTCAAAGACATAGGCTAAGCATGAAGAGGGCAGACAATAAAGCTGAAATACATTTGTAATTTGGTGAATGGCACCAAGAAATAAGAAACGTTGGTATCGGGCAGGGAGTTTGGCCTAGTGGTTAAAGTGCTTGCCTAGCATGCATGAAGAGCCGGGTTCAATTCCTTGGTACCCCATACATAGAAAAAAGCTGGAAGTGGTGCTGAGGCTCAAGTGGTAGAGCTCTAGCCTTGAGAAAACCAAAGGACAGTGCTCAGGCCCTGAGCTCAACCCAGGATTGGCAAAAAAAAAAAAAAAAAAAAAAGAAACGTTGGTATCATCTACAGCCCACCTAAGACTCAAGATGAGAGAAAGAGGTATTAAATATACTTTTCTTCCAAATGAAATGGAGGGTCAGACCCGTGACAGAGAGACCTTCAATAGTTCTACTCTACATATGCATACACCATCCATTCAATTGAGCTTCCTATGTACATGCACTATCCATTCAACAGGTCTTCTCCAACACAGACAATCTACTCAACCTTCGAAGTTGTAAGAGAAAAGAGCACTTGTCAAGTAAGCCAGAATAATTGATCCAACCATAGTTATCTATGAAGAATGCCAGATAAAGGAAGTAATTTCATCAATTGATGAAAGGCATTGTGAGAGACCAGAGCTGACATAATGCTGTATAGTTTAGGTACAGAGCCTTCATTACTGCAGCTCAGAGAGGGAGATACTATGTGACCTTCTTGCCAGTTGGGAAACGAAGGTTGTGTATGTCATGGGAATTGCCCTCAAAATTCACAGTATAAAATTTTCCTGAATTTTACCTAAACCTAATAAATCAGCTTCTGACATTCATATTAACATTGCAGTCCATTCAATCCATTTTGGATGGTTTCAGAACTTGGCCAGGGGCTGACTTGAAGGTTAGTTAAAACAAAACAAAAACCAACCAAATCTGTTCTGCAAGAAATTTGGTTATTCTACTCATGTGCATGCAAAACCCAGGAAACTAGAGCAGTGACAGGCTGAGAGAGTGCCAGTGAAGAAATGGAAGGTTCTTCCTGGATGACAAGAACAATGACAGGTTCCATGACCTCGTCAACTCATGTGTCACAGGTATGAAAAGTGGCCTTCCGCTGCAAAACAAACTACTTCAAATGATAATGACAAGACGCCATTCCCTTCACACTCATGCTCCATAGGTGCCTTGCCAGCTGTAGTTTTAGTGCATGTAGTGAAGACAAAGACAGAGTTCTGTCAGCCTAGACAGTTTTCAATCCAATTATCTCTTTTTTTTCTTTTTGGTACTCTGGGCTGGGTGCTGTCCCTGAGTTCTTTAGCTCAAGGCTACTGCCCTACCCCTTGAGCTACAGTGCCACTTCCCAATTAAATTGTTAAGTAATTAAAAATGTCTGCCTTGGGGCCATGAGTGTGGTCTCATGGTAGAATGCTTTCCTAACATACACAAAAAAAAGCAAGAAATGCTGCTGTGGCTCAAACGGTAAAGGGCTAGCCAGGAGCAAAAAGAACAGCTCAAGAATAGTACCTAGGCCCTGAGTTCAAGCCCCAGTACTGTCAAAAAAAACTGTCTTATTAAGTTTAATGTGAGTCTAATTAATAGAACAAAACATTTTCATTTAACAGAAAGAAAATCAAAGATTGTGTGTGTGTGTTTGTATGAAACTCCAGGGACACAAATTTTAGGCATTTATCACATGAGAGAAGCTGAGAGGTAGTAGGAAGGAAGAGAAAAGACTAGGATGCATGGGTTTCACTGAAGAGATAACTCTGTGCTTCTTAAAGAGCTGCGATGTTGGAGGAAATATGTATTTTGCATGAAATTAGCAGAAAACACATCCTATTTCTTATAAATGCTCCATATATTGTCATTCTGATTCTGGCTGTGATAAATGACATTTCTAAGGACTATGAAATAACGCACCCTATCTTATGGTATTAGAAAGTGAGTCCATGTTTAGAGTTTATATTTCCTGTCTTCTGAAATTTCACCTGAATGCTTCCCATATTATTGATCATGTAAAAGTTACCTCTAATTACAAGATTCGAAGATGATACATATTCACAAATGTCAGCCCAATTTCTTCTCTAATTCTCACCTTAATTTCACAAAAAAATGGAAGCAAATACAAAATTGTCTTAAAGAAATATGTCTAGATAAATAGATCAAGATTTTACAGTTTCCCCAAATGTATTTTGTCTTGGTTCAGCATCTGAGCTGATTCCACGTTTTGGCAATAGTGATAGCACTTCAATGAGCATGGTTGCACTGGTGGCTTTATATAACCTTGTTTGTGTTCTTTTGGATAAATGTCCAAGAAAATGTGGGATATATATATGTGTGTGTGTGTGTGAATTTTACTCATCTATTAGTATGAATGATACGGTGCTACTTGTAAGGAAATAAAATGACTTTGAAAAAATTATATTAAGTGAAGAATGCCAGTATCAGAGAAACAAAGCTTACATATTTTCCCTCAATATGGTAGATAGAATGTATTTATAAGTCTATAAGTAAGCACATTGGGTAAGCAGTTAAAATGAATTAATGAAGTGTAATAGACTCAATAGAGAGCTTAAATAGTCTTTTAGAAAGATAAGGTGACAGGCCAACACCAGGAAATACAAGGGTGTAGGGCCCAGGGGAGAGGGAAAGATGAGTGAAGGAGGTAAGAGGGGGAAGAATGTACTCAAGAAATAATTACACCAAAAAATTAAGAAAGTAAGAGGCCAGAGCAGAGGTAGGTTCAAGTGGGGTAAGAATATGGAAGGAGGTGATGCTTATCAAGATGCTTTATATTCATAAACTGAATTGCTCTATGGCACCTCCTTTGTATAACTACTTTAGGATAATAAGGAAAAAATAAGCATTTTTCTTCTCTAATTTTGGGTCAGAAAAGACCTGCTGTTCTCAAGAATGTTTAATATGAACTGGTACATTTTAATAATTAACAAGAAGATTCATATTTGATATAGCTCAAATACGAAGGAGTCATCAGGTAGTTGAGCTAGCCAGCCCTGGATGAAAACTATAGCTCTGTCACTTATTTCTTATTTTTCATGTTTGTTCATCAGAAAGACAAAGTTGATAACATATATGCCGTGGGATAAATGCATAGGGTGCTTATGTAATGAAGCCAAGTGAATGACTTGCACATATTAGATGTCCAGGAAGTGTTAGATCTTCCTGAGTTCTACCACTCATGGTAAATTTTTAATGATAACTGCAGAATGGAACAAGGTAATGGAATGCATTAATCCCTTTCATAAAAGCTATATGGATATCAGGACCAGGTAGGTCCAGATAAAAGATTGTGACCCTAAAAGGAGCGATGAAGAATTTTTATTCTGGAATCACGGTCAAGGTTCTACTCATTAGCATTAAGGCTCATAAGTATATGAAAACTCATATTTGAAAGGTAAGGATGGTGTGGAACACTGGAGAGAGGTGGCAGTCCATGGAAACTATTCAAAATAGTTCAAACACTGAAGAGAGTAAACAATATGCCAGGGTACAAGGTGAGCAGTCTGGTTGGAGAGCCTGTGAAAGGTTTGTTCACAGTACTGTGGGAGGCTCCTGTCCTCCCACAGAAATTGGGAAACAGGGACTTTTTCTGGGGAAATGAATTTCAAAAGAATAGCTCCCAAGGACCATAAACATAAAAACTTTTCTAGCAAGAGGACTTTTTGAATCTCAAAGGAGTAGAGAAAGAAAACTGGCAGTTGAAAACATGTTCAAAATGATTTTCTGAGAACTTGTGGGGGTGGTGTCAGAAGTTATCATCAAATGATGGCCTGTCTAAAGTTCAGTCGAGCAGAGGCAACCTTCAAGGGTGACATAAGAAGAAGAGAAATGGTGTTGGTAGCACCTTGGACAGGCCCCAGAGAGAAGTGTTGGCAGAGTTCATAGTCTCAGCTGCTGCAGGTCAGTTCTAAAACTACATTCCTCAGGACTTTGAAGGGTTATTTTATTAAATGCTTTACTACATCAAGGACAGAGGAATAGATTTCTTTGCTGGAAATTAAATTTCATATGATAGTCAATCTAAGGGAACTCAAAAATGAGAATAACTTGCTTAAGCACTGATTTTTTCTTTTTGAACTATCCATTGCGGTAGGATTCACACGACATGTTTGTGCCTGAAACTCAGAGTGAAGTTGTCATTTTCATACTCAGATATATTACAAAGAGTAACTGGCTTTTTAATCAGAAATAAAAAGGATATGGAGTCTTTGCTGTCAAAAGCATGGTATTACATGACCTTCTCTGAAAAAGTCATGCAGAAATAAAGGGAAGGTCAATGAGGAAACACATCTCTCTTATCTGCCTCAGGAATGTATTAAAATGAAATGCTGTGATAGATGGTCTTCAGTTAGTTTCTACACTGAAAATTTCATTATTTCTGTACAGGCCATATCTCCAAATACAGTCAGTCTGGAGGTTAGGGCTACAGGTATAGGAATTTGAGGAAGAATATGACCTACCTGACTATAAATCCATAACCCTCCCTGACAACCACTTTTGGAAAATATCCTGTGTATTAAATAGTTTCCAAGACTTAAATGAAAAAAAAGAATAATATATGGATTTATATCAAGAAGGAATTGATTGCCTATGGCATTAGATCTTAATATTCCTCCGAGCCTCTAGTCATATAAAACAATAGTGAAGTGAACTTCAGGAAACAGAAACAGAGGGGATTGTTTTCTTTATGTCATGTTTGTACATCTGTCTGTCTTTGGGAGGTAAAGGGGGGCATGCAAGTGGAGAACAAAGAGAAAAATGGTACTCACTGGACAGTAGGTTGGAAATGAACTTACAGCTTGTGGGTAGGGAGGGGAGGGGAAATCTGGGAGGGAGAGCAGGAACGGTGACATTGTCCAAAAAGAAATGAACTCTTCATGGCTTACAGAGCTGTAACTCCTCTGAACATCACCTCTATCATAACAATGGAAAATACTGGATTTTTTTTAAAAATAAAAAATATTTCTAGGGTTCTCTGTGTTTGGAGTCAAGTCGCGTTTGAAATCATTCAAGCTCTGTGATCAACTGATTCCTATGACTTTCTTCATCAGAATCTTCTCAAGACTGTAAGTTCAGTCCGGGTCTATAAATTCATTTTCCTTGATCTTACACGTATCTACACAATATAAGTGATCATGAGGCAATTATAAATTACCTATGACCCAGAGCCATTTCTCCATTTAGTTTACGATAGCTACTAATCCCGTCATTATTGACATTGAGAAAAGAGAATACTCCAGAAACAGTAAAAGAAAGAACAACAACAACAAAAAACATCGTTATTATTCTGCACGTTTTCAACAAGGTCAACTCTGAGCTACCTAGCTCTCGATTTAGACACCATTTCCTTTCCCAAACGTCCTGTCATGAAGATGAACTGATCCTTGGTGATCATTTTAAGAGGATTTTTTTTGTAAACCCTCTTCCTTTAGAAGGACTCCACATTTTACACACACACACACACACACACACACACACACACACACACACACACACAATCTCCAAGAAAACAGTGCGTTTCCCGTCTAAGAATCTACTGACCTGGAGTGTCTTCCTGGGCTGAGAGTGGCTCTTTGGGGACAGGGGTGCCCTGGAGCGGTGCCTCGCCCAGGACCCCGGGGGAGGCTGCGCTGGGCTCCTCCTCAGCGCCAGGGCTGGCCTTCCCTGACCCAAACTCAGAGCTGTTCTCACTCCCTACCGCAGGTGGTTTTCACGCAGCCCTCAGGTCGGTGGCATGGACAGGCCAGGTTCCCAGCACATGGCCTTCCTGCCCAGGCAGGGCCACCTCGCATTGCGCAGAGGAGTCCAAGATGTTTGCACAACGGTAAGTGCTTTCCCTGGATGGTTTTGAATAATGGCGCTTCTGAAAGAGCGGGAAACAAAGCTTCTCAGTGCAGCTGTTCTGTCATTTTTTTATTAAAAGCACATTCCATTTGCAATACTTTGTGTATTTCTTCCTCCATCCTTGCTGCTATTATTTGCCAAAATTTGCCTCCCCCTCCCCGAAAAAAAATCAGTTCTTGTGCTCAATGACAAAACTACCATGAGAAAGTGAGGTCTTCCATCTTTGCAAAAGACCATATCCCCAAAGAGCTGGAGGTACCAAAGCAATGGAATCTACACTGCAACAGGACACCAGGTCAGTGAAACTGAGTGGGATCCGACCAGTTGTGTACAAAGGAAGAGGGAATGCAGTTATGATGAGAAAAGAAAAACTGGCTCTCCCACATTGAAGGTAATACAAGAAGACGAACTTGACTAAAAATGAGGTAATTTGTCTCCTTCTCAGAAGGCTTTACCTTTCTTTACCACCAGCTATGGTGGGGAGGACGTAGGAATGAAGAAGGCCACCGGAAGAGGATAGATAGCTCTTATGAGAAATATGTGGTAACTTTCAATGCCAATTTAATCTCTACCAATTTATATTTAAATTTTTTTGCCTGTCCTGGAACTTGAACGCAGGGTCTGAGCACTGTCCTGGGACTTTCTCAAGGCTAGAGCTCTACCACTTAAGCCACAGCACCACTTCCAGCTTTTTCTGTGTACGTGGTACCAAGGAATCAAACCCAGGTCTTCATGCACAGTAGGCAAGCACTCTACCACTAGGCCACATGCCCAGCCCCCAATTTGTATTTTGAAGTTTAATAGGACTGAAGGGCTGATGGAGACTTTTGCATAATTGTCCAGTATCTGATTTCAGACATTTAAAAAAAATTCTGTCGGTTGAACTGTGAATCTTTTGTCATTCTATCTCACTCAGAATTTGTTTGGTGCTACTGAAAAAATATAACTAGGAAGGGAAAGTCTGAAAGACTGCAGACTCTCTAAGACTTTTACAAAATAAATAAGTTGAGAGGATTGAGTCATTAGCCATGCACAGTGAAGTATGCATATTGTACAACTAGAACTTACAGTTTATTATTAAACAATTGCTTCATTTTAGTTAAATATAAATGTCATTAAGAAGTTTCTTCTTAAAGAATATCTTGTGATGACTGTCAAGCAATTGGCTCCAGTGAATATACTAAATATTATACTTAGATCAAAACCATTTTTAAACAGACCACTTCCATGTGAGCATAAAAATTATTCTCAAGATAGGCCCTCTAAACTGAGAATTTTCACAAGGAGGGATCATAAATACAAACAGACAAGAGGTGTCCTTGTGCGTTTGCAAGTAATTACTGCCATTGTCTGACCTTCAAGCATATGGAAAGAATCAGGATTTGTAGTTTGTACCTTTTGACATAAAGTACACAGAGCACCTGGCCTTTCCAAAAATACTGCAGGGGGCATTTCTCTGAGTATCATCCATCATCTCGTTCCACAGTGACATCTCATCGAAACGCCGTAAGGCGTTGAGTAGGTGAAGAAAAAGAAAGTTACCTTGGAAGCGAAATCAAGGAGGTTACTTACAAATGTTCTTCTAGGAGACGGATACAGGCTGTGTATCTTCAGTGCCCAAGAAATGGCACCATAATTTGGAGCTCAGTGGACACAAACAGGACACCTCTGCTTCCTGTCTGAGGATTTCTCATTAATGCTGGGTCATTAATGACTTTTGTCACTAGGGCTTCTAGAGGTACAGGCAATCCATCCAACCATATATATGAAAATGACACAAACATCCCACTGAAGATATCCATATATCTGAAACTTGTTATCAACAGGTTTAAAATATTTTCCTTTATGGACTGATATTCTTTCAGGACTTCAATGGACAAAGGGAAAAAGATAGATACTATTTCTTTTCATTTCAAGCCAACTTTATTTGGATATATTTGGGTTAAAATGTACATTTTGTTTTACGTGACTATTTCATATTTTGTAATATTTTCCTGTTTTCCCTGAATCAAGAAGTCTCCAGCACAACTGAGTTGGGAGTGTCTATTAAAGTAAAAGTATTAGTATCTCTCTAGTCACTAATTTACATAAAACCCCAAATCAATTTATTTACCATATTTTATCAGAGGAGACATGTTCACTCACTGCTGGGAGCAAGAAGAGTGGAGGAAAACTTTACTGCCAGTGGAGGGATGAGGAGCAAATATGCAGTGGACCATTGTTGTATTTCCAATGGGTGTTCTAGAGCGGGAGAAGTATCCAATGCAGACAGCATCATGAGACATGTAGGTTCATGTAAGCTGCATAATTCCTATAATGAATCACACAGTTGACTAAAGACTGGTGAATGTGTATAAATAGATTATATGTGTGTATATATGCATACACAGAATTATACAATTATAAAATTGAAAACAGGTCAATATATATGTATATACATAGATGTATATATAAAATACATATACATAGAGAGGGAATACACATATATGTACATATAGAGAATCATACAATTATAAAATCGACTGAAAACTGCTGGGTATGTACATATAGATATACACACACAGATATATGTGCATATATATACCTATATTTGAACAGTCCAATATAGAATTCTGTCCCATTTAGTCACTTTCTCCAATAGCATGCCGGCAGACATTGTCACATCAGCTTGCTGACCTCCAGGGAAAGAGATTCTTATGCTGATCCAAGCCTGTCAGAAGCTCAGTCCCATGGCCTCTTTGTGGCATTACTGGAGCTACGTGGCTGTGATGAGTTCACAGTCCTCTCAGCTGTGAGACCCCGGCCTGTTGTGACCTCAAGTTCTCTTCCAGTCTCCTGCTCTCTGATCTTGTCAATAGACTGTATAATCCTGAACCAAACTCCCATCAAAGTGGAGCGCAGAGCAGGCTCTGGTGGCACCTGACCAGAGTGACAATGGCAGTTTGTTGCCACCATCTCAGAAGTTATCAGCCCCAGGTGTGGTAACTGTATATAATTTTTATGACAACTCGAGAAGATGTCACTATACAATCCACAGAACAACCAGATGCACTTGCATGGGTAGCCTTTTCTTTCAAGTTAAGATGATGTTTCATGACTCCAAATGAGTCTTGGTTTATCCAGGCTCTTCTGAATAAAACCAGTGGTGTGAAGTCTATAAATACATAACATTTGGCAGAAAATTATTTTGAAGTTATTTCTCTGTGGACAGAGAATGGAGGGCCTGCTTTTACCTTAGACTCTGTCAGGCAGGGTTTTCTTTCTTGGGGAACAGATCGTACATTATCTGCAATACCCTCACTGAAGAGGCCACAGACCTTCTGTAAGCGAGGTAAAACCTTGAAATCAGTCTCTTTATCAAATTAAACTTAAAATGGAAACATTCAAAATTTCCACATGTCGTAAAGAAGGACTCCACGCGAGGTGCAGTCATGAAGACTCACTCACAGTGAGTCCATGAGGTTTTCTCCACCAAAGGCATTCCCGCCATCCCAAGACACGTGTGCTTACTGTTCTCTAGAGATTCCAGAAATCGCGGCAAGAAAAGGAAACAAAAATTATTTCGATTAATGAGGTCTCATAACCCAAGATGCTAGCAGCAAACAAAAAAGTCTCAGTTGGCAGAGTGGAAGGTGGGAGAAATGAAGAGGTGACGTGGTCACAGCGTAAAAAGGCTGCTGCTGGATAAATGATGTGTCTATATCTGATAATGTGATATTATTTCTCTTTGAAACTGAGAGAAGAGTAAATCTTAACTATCCTCATAACCGAGCAAAAAATATCAGCTAGGAAGACTGGAAGACAGAAAACCTAACTGCAATACATGTAAACAACAGCTCTACTGTGTCTTACTACCAACTTTCTCTCTGATAAACCTTATCATTAGACTGCCTGTTCTGAAAGGGAAATGCAACATGATCAACTGAATAAAGATCACTTTGCTGATGGCTTGCCTGGGCTAGAGTATAAAAATCTTGAAATGGATGCAAACCTAGCTCTGTATTTGTGTCTGAGGTTTCTATTAACAAGGAGAGGCACATTCATTCCTTGTCAAGATGCATCATAAGATACAAAAACAAACTGTGTTCTCTACAATTGTCCCTAGCTTCAAATATTTACTTAAGAGGCTTCCTCTGAGTATCTCTACTTGCATATATTTACCATGGTCAGACCCACTCTCGGTCACCTTGCTTCGCCCTTTTTCCCCTGCCCAAACCAATCCCAGCAAGCTGCATTGTTCCATTTTGACATGTGTATATAGCATAATTTGACTTATCTTTACCCTCTCCAGGTACAGGACAGGAACAGTGGTGCATTCCCGCCACTCATTTATTTTAGTGTATGCCAATAGTTCAAAGAGGTTTCAGACTTCTACAAAAGATCCTTCTCTCCTTACAAAACCTACGGTCCTTACCCTTCAGCTTCTGCAGCGATAAGATTACCAGGGTGTTGCCGTTTATTTTCACATGAACTTTTGTTTGCCCTTTTATCAAGAGAACCAAGAAGGGACTGTGGCCTAGGCTGGCAGAGCCAGAGACGCTGGCCGCAGAGGGAGTGGGAGGCAGGCAACCCTGTACACAACCCAGTATTTCTGTACTGAGCAAATTCATGTTGATTTGTTGACTAGGTGCAGAGGAGGGGACGCTGTGTTTTCTAACAGTTAGTGTGTATGGATCCCTACACAATGCCTGTCAAAACCTACAATTCTGGGGGTGTCTGTGGGTTCTTGGGCACTTCTGAAATGACAGAGTTGACAACAGAGGCAAGTCTTTTCATGCCTGAGCACCTACTCTCACTGATTGCTCAAATATACAAAACCTTCAAGCTCATTGGTGGTGGGCTCTGGGGCTAACCTCACAGCGTCCTTCAAGTTAGAATGCGATGGGAGATGGCCCATCATGCGTCTCCACAGCTACCTTTTGACACAAGGGACACAGACCACAGGCGCAGGAGCAAACACCATGAGAGGGAGAGTGAAGCCACTCCACCCGCCCTCTGCTTGTGGACAGGAAGTAACCAATGGCCTAAACTATGTTTCCCCACATTGGTTATTTTATAGAGGCAGAGAAAGCCCATTCCTGAGAAAAGCTATTATAATTGCACTTGACTGATGAGAGAAACCCATACATTTATTTTATGGGGAAAGAAAAATAAACTCTCTAGAGGAAAACGTATCTCTAGCATGAAAGAATATGCTCTTGGCATTTTCACATTCAGGGAGATTTTACAATTTCAATTATGTGGAGGATATTATACATAAACACATGCATAAATGTAAAGATGTGTAGACATGAACAGATAGTCTGTGTGAACATACACACATGTACATGCATAGATATACACAGACACATATATTTGTCTGTCTACATAGACATGGACAAAAAGAACAAAGCATAGGGCCGGGAGTGTGGCCTAGTGATAGAGTGCTTGCCCAGCATGCATGAAGACCCGGGTTCGATTCCTCGGTACCACATATACAGAAAAAAAGCTGGAAGTGGTGCTGAGGCTCAAGTGGTAGAGCTCTAGCCTTGAGAAAGTCCACGGACAGTGCTCAGGCCTTGAGCTCAAGCCCAGGACTGGCAAAAAAAAAAAAAAAAAAAGAACAAAGCAGAAGCATTAAGTGTCTGACTGCCAAACATGGTAGAAACTTCAGCCGTTACAAGAGGATGAGATCGGTGTACAAACACATTGAGTGCTTTTCCACACACCCACTCACGAACACATCACGAGCTTGTGCTTGCTTGAAGATCCCTCCATGTCACTCACTATCAAAGCATGATTTCACATTCAGCATTGTAATTACCTAGCTCAAGTTTAGAATGAACCCGTGTTTTGGAAAACAATGTCTTTCCAATCATTTTAAGGCCGAATTTATTTTTCAACTGGAGTTTTTCAATTTCTATCAAAGTAAAATCAAGTACTCATAAGAGAAATAATGAAAACTATTACCATGATACATGGTTTTCAATATCCATCAGTGCTCCTAAGAGGAAAGTTCTTCATTTTCTTAGAATGTTTCCTTTGTTTGCTGTTATATTGGGAACAGTTTTATATATCAGATCTATATGCACAAGCTTAGTACAGTCATTTATAAAAATTGTCTTTCTATACACGAGATGGAGATATTTAAATTTTTACAGATTTTCTGGAATGATCAAAATCTTTTAATGTAATTTTCCTGTTTAAAAATATTCATCGATTCTATTGTGAAAAGGATTACCATTTATCTGCAATTTATATTTCAGGTTTGTGTCAAGCTTTCAATTTAGTTCATATGTTGAGCATTTCTGACCAGGAATGAGTGGAAACAGAGGTTTCAGGAGACTAAGAGTTCACATCTCTGCAAGGTTTGCATGAAAGAGCTTGTGCTAGAGAGGAGGTATGAGTGATCATCTAAGCAATCAGAACATTCTAGCATAACTCTTTCTGCATTTATTTTTTCAGTCCTAGGGCTTGAACTCTGGGCTTGGGCACTGTCCTTGAGCTTTCTCAAGGTTAGCATAGCCACAGTACCACTTCTGGCTTTTTCTGTGTATGTGGCACTGAGGAACCAAACCCGAGGCTTTGTGCATGTTAGGCAAGCACTCTACCACTAGACCACACTCCAGCCTCTACAATTTTTAATACTGATAAATGCTTTGAATATCATCACAGTCAAGAGCCACATAAAATATTTCTTTGTATCAATGTACCCTACACAACTTCCATGTTAAGATACCTTGTTTTGTGTTTTTTTTTTAATGAGGTAAAAGAAGGCATTGAATGGCTTTAATTAGAACAAAAATCAATGCCTATGTATATCGATTCAGAGAAATGACCAGAAGTAGTATTGTGACATCAGCACATATGAACATCACGTACTGCCCAAATTAAATATTATGCAATTGTACTAAAAATAGGGCATACTTTCGTAATATATGTTCATCTAACATAAAACCCCAATTAACAATCTCATTACATTTCAATTAAAAACATCTCAGTATGATAGTACCCAGAGAAAAACTGTGGCGTAGAGCACACACACAAAAAAAATTATGTGTATCTCTTTATACTGATTGCATATAGAAATCTTGTGCTATGTAGTAGGTTGACTATTATGCAGTAGGATCAAGGGTTTAAACACGAGTGTTTCCATTTTTCTTTCTATCTTGGATTTTCATCTTTTGGTGCCATACTCTATCTCTATGTATTTATATATGTAGGGGAATGTAATAATATTCTGTCTTTTTTTTACCTCTTGGGCACACACACACACACACACACACACACACACACACACACGTTTGCTTCTGCCTTGATTTGACCCACAAAATTCTCCCCTAAAACAGATGGCGCTCATGCACAAATATCTTTATTACTGGAAGATTTTGCCTTTGTTTTGTTTTCTTTGCAGAGTTCCCTCTATTGCCTTTCTCTTCCAGAATATATCGTGAAATGAAGGGTTCCACCTTCCTTTTTCTTTTTGTCCTCCCCTTTCTGTCTGGCTGTCCTTCCCAATGCTCCATGCTCTCCACCTTGTACCCAACCTATTCCAACATCACAAGTACTGGCATGAAAAGGATGGCGGCCTCAGTAGAGGGCAAATCAGTATACAAAGAAATTGTCTCCCATCATTTATTAGAGAATTGGGATAGTAAAACAAGGAGCCTCAACTCTGTGTTCGTTAGAATGGTTAAAAAATCGAAACATGAGCCACACCACATGCTGGTGAGGATTTGACACGACAGGGAGTCTCACTCATTGTTAAGAAGAAAGCATGCGATGATACTGCCATCGAAGTGATCATGAATTACACAATAAACGGACCAGATAAATTTAACAAATCAAATATCTGTAAATTGTAAATCAGGACTAGCCATTTTGAACAAACTCTGACGTAGAAAAAAAGAGGACGTGCTGACCTTTGATGCTTGCTTCCCATCACAGAGAAGTGAAATTTGAAAAACAGATTTCTTTGAGTGTCAGATCAATAACAGATCCGATTCTGAATGGCTTTCACCCCCAGGGAATAGCCAAATACCCAGGCCTTCCATGGTTTGGGTGGTTAGATCTGTGGGGGGAAGATTACAATGCCCACGTGTAACATTTCCTCCAGCCAACATTATGCAAAATTATGAACAAAGTGCAGAAAGAGAACTACAGACATCCTGAAATTAAAAAGTGATGTTTTAGCCTCCAGGAAGGTGCCAAAATAGGTACAGGCTAAATAGAAGGAGGGAAGTGAATGGAAATCTCCCGGGCGTGAAATTACACTCCTTTATCCGAACTGTAAACTGCCGGGCAGGGTTGACTGAGGGGTGAACTGCCTCCTCTACAAACCCTTCATCCAAGATGGTCTCATGTCGCACAGCTGTGGTGACGGTCAGCCAGCTGTGGCTTGCGCTCCCCACAGCAGCGACCTGAATAAACCTTTCCTTTCTTGAAGTGGATTTTCTCAGACATTTCGATGGCCTCCACAGAGAGCTGACTGACGTGGGAAGGGATTGCTTTTTCTTCCTAATTAGTGTAAGGAAGACCTGAGGAATGGCTAGAGACTTGGCAGGAGAAAGGAGACTTAGCCATTGTCATTTGATCTCACAGTAAATCACATTGTCATGCTTCTTCTGGAAACAGGGCAACTGGAATACCAGGAACTGAGCCCTGATGTCTAAGAGGTAATTAGCACACAGAAGACAGTTGACATCTCTCGAATTAAATTCATAGGAATCTTTGGATAAAGCCCATTTTTATCCCAAAGCAAACTGGAACTTGTTAATTACAGAATAGAAAAAATTTATTTTAGTGTAATAAAACTGGAAAATTAAAACATAAAGTTTTATGTTTTTTAGTCTTTTATATTTGGCATTCACAAACGGACACTTGTGACACCCAGCTAACTCTGTCCTGTCATTAAAACTTCTGAGATTTAGAAAAATCTCCTTGAATTAGACAATTCTTCAGTTTATGTTGGTATTTGAAACCTATCTTCTACTTTCCTTCTGAAAAAAAGTATATATTTTATTGCTTATTTTCCACCAAATTTCTTCAGGTAGTAAGGGTTTCTTTTTGTTTTGTTTTTGCATACACAGAGATAAATATACTTCCTTTTGTTAATATAATTTTTAAGAGCATCAACACTCTATGAGCACTGATGATTAGGAAAAACAGACTTCGAAATCTCTCCATTTATTGGCCATAAAGTGGTTTAGTGTTAGGTTGAAATATGTAATGTTTTATTTTTCAACAGTGTGGAGAAAAATCAAAATACTAGATTATTATATGCTGTAAAATAATTAGGTTCATCAATATAAATGCAGGTATTAAAAGCCATAATTGCTCCCTGACTAAGCACCAATATTTAACCTTACGAGCATGAACACAGCTCCCTAGTAATGAGTACACTGCAATACAAAGTAATATTCAAGCCCTGACATTAAAGCCAAATGAAAAGACACTCACGAGTACTGAGTCTCAAAGACATTTCACCTTAGCTCACCCCAGCCACACAGCGGGGACCCAGCCTGTAACACTCCGTCCTGCCTTTGAGAAACAGCTCGTGTTTGAAGGACTTCTAAGATCCTAGGTTTAATTCTGTTGGTCTCACGTATGCCAAGTACATGTCATAATGATTTTGCACTTAGGGTATGATGAACTAAACCGTTCTGACAATCCTTTACATCTTTAGTCACTAGAGGATTCCACGGTGGCCTCTATCCAAGTTTAATTTAGAAAAAGAAAATATGTTTCTCTTCTAAAATGATACATTGGAACTTGTTGAACAGTTTTCTGCATATTGAAAAGGAGACACAGAGGGTGTACTGCCTCTATCTTCCAGGAGCTTCGGTAGGTTTATTTATTTAACAGTGGCATTTTAGAACCCCAGACATTCATTGAGTGGGGATTCCTTACCGTCATGTTTGAATTTGCTGTAAAATGTCACACACAAAAATTGTAGACAAAAGAAAAACCACTTACTTCTGCTTGGTGAAAAATAATTTCCAGTTCAAAGAATATGGACCCATGAGAAATTTCTAGAAACTACATGGAGACCATAGGTATTTTGTAATATGAAGAGTATATGAGGTTTTTTGTTTGCTTGTTTGTTTGTTTTGTCATGGGGCTTGAACTCAGCCTGGGCGCTGTCCCTGAGCTCTTCATCTTCAGCTCAAGGCTACCACCCCACCCTTGAGCCAAGCCCAACTTCCCGTTTTCCTGAGGTTAATTGGAGATTAACGTCTCAGGTCCTTTTGTGCCCAGACTGGCTTTGAATCTTGAGCCTCTGATCTCAGCCTCCTGAATAGCTAGGATTACAGGCGTGAGACACCACACCCAGTGAGTTTTTTTTGTTATTTTGTGGTGTCTCTTCACAGCATGAAAACACGTTTCTTGTCAAGAATATTTTTGATTATCAAACATTAAAATACAAACCCAAAAGTGAAAAAAAAAAATCCACTAGCTGAATACAGGAACCGATTCCCTCTCTCCCCTTGGCTTAACTTGGGAGGGAGACAGGGAAGGAAACGATACAAATTCAGAGATACAAAGCCTTTTGATATTTTTGAGTTAGGAAGTGTTTTAAGCACAGACAAAAGCTACGGGGGGGGGGGGGCTGGGAATATTTACAAACAAAAACAGGAACAAATTTACTAGGAACATTTTTAGTAACAATAAAGACAAATGGCTGGAAGATAAAATGTGAAGACAGCCCAGACTGTCAGAAGTAGGATCAGTTACTGCAGATTGACAGATCAGAAATTAGGAGGTTCAGGAGCAGCATGGAGAACCGAGGGTGTTCTCCTGTTGCCTCGTATTGCTCCTTTATCAGCAAAATAAAACCAAAACTCATCCACTTCCAAAACCTACCCAGTAGGTTTCTCTTCTACCAGTTATGGGAAAAAGAATCCCAGAGGGTGAGTCTCCAGAGCCTCAAATTCTGTGTTTCCCGAGTGAACTGAGTCATCCATCTGCAGCCACAAGCATTTTCTTGCACTGTTTGCACAAGTATTTTGCCTATCACAAACTTAGTATGGAAACTTGCCCCAGGCTGTAACAGCTTTGGTGAGCTGAGTGGACTCTTGAGTCTGAGAGAAAAAGCCTGTTCATCCACCCCTCCGCTTACTTCTTCCACGTTGCCAGTTCCTTACCCACCCGTGACCTGTGGTGACAGCACAGAATAATAATACACATGTAATAAATCGGAAGCATTCTGACTTGGGGTTGGGATGGAAGTGTCCTGCACCATGTCCCATTTTGCCGTCACTCTCTCCACCTGTTCTTTCTCTCACCATATCAACCAGACCATTGTTGCTCCAGAGACGGAGAGTGTCATCCAACTGTGTCCTTCAACTGGACCCAACTTCTCCTATAACCACACACACACACACACACACACACACACACACACACACACACACACACCAGAGTTTATTTGGCATCTGAGCATGACCTCAATTGCCTCCTAAAGTGCATTCCAGTTGTACATTATGCTCTATCTATTCATCTGTTCTTATCCATCCAGATTTTCTGTAGCTGTCATAAGCAGCTACCACAGGCACAGACATTGCAGTGAGTCCCCACTTTCTCTGCAATACAGCTATCGTTACCTCTGAGTATCTAGCTTGCAGTGTGATGATGACAGGGCAGAGTCCCAAGGTGGTTTGAAGATAAGACCCTTTCCTTTACAAGCCTGGATACATCATTACATGTTGGAAGTTAATGGTGTATGAATGAATGGGTTTTGAAGAATTTCGTGAACATTTGGCTAAAGAAATGGTTGCAGAAGTCTTTCTAACCCAGGCTCTTCCAGTGAGTGCCCACAGTGTGTGGCCTAGACCCTGTCTTAAGTGCCATTGCTCATTTAATGGAGTGGCCAGCAGGCCGTCTCATTCTTTCCTTGGGATGTCTCTGAATCTCCAAGGTCATGTTTCATGGGACTGGTGGCCCAGTGGGTGACATTTTTTCTGCTGTGGGAGGTAATATGCAGGTTACTAATACTAATTCTATTTTGTTGAAATCCAGTTGCTTTTCAAGTCATACACCCATGTTCTTCGAGTATGCATTGGCCATTAGCTTCTGGTTTAATTAGCATGTTCATTTAAAGTTTTGGCATGCAAGAAATACCCACCTCTCCACATAGTCAACTGTTTTATTTCCTCCCCACAACACTTACGGTCTTCATGCATCCTTTAAAAAAGTCTTTCTGGTCTGGGTGATAGGATGCGATTGTTTATTAATAAACAGATATAGGGCTGGGAGTTCAGCCTAGTGGTAGAGTGCTTGCCCAGCATGCACAAGGACCCAGGTTTGATTCCTTGGCACCACATACATAGAAAAAAACCCAGAAATGGGTACTGTGGCTCAAGTGGTAGAGCCCTAGCCTTGAGAAAGCCCAAGGACAGTGCCCAGGCCTTGAGTTGAAGGCCCAGGACTGGCAAATAAATAAATAAACAAACAAACAAACAGATATGTTAATTGATGGCATCAATGTTTGCCTTTGGTTTTCATTTCTTGGTAGGAAGTTTCTGATGCTGAAAGGCGATACACTCCTGGCACGCAACTTTGGCAAGAAAATGCCAGGCAAAGCACCACCCTCTGCCTGTAGTGAAGGGGAAGGGACGGCAAAAGCCCAGGAGCAGTCAGCCATCGCCAGGGTAACGACACTGACACAAGCCATTCACTGCCTTCCAGATAGAAACTAAAATCGCGTGCCTGCAGTGTCTCCTGTCTGGAGTTTTCAGCTGTGCAGCTATGAGCATACAAAGCACTGACGTTGCTATCTGGCTTTCTAAAACGTCAAGTGTCCACATGTAGACTTCGAATTAGCTCGCTTTCCTCTTCCTTATCACTGTGAGGCAAGGGTGCAAAGACCTGCACAGTGATTTGCCTACAGTGTCAAAGTATTTATCTTCAAGGGAATTCTCAGTGCACTATGAGATCTTGACTTGGGGGAAGTGAAGGGATAACAAGCAGGGCTTTTTTTCCCCCTTTGATAGAAAAAGAGACTATAATTCTCTCTATATGCTAGTATTGGCAAGAAACTACAGTATTGTCATTTGGAGCACTTTGGAGTCCGTATGAGAATCTGGATCGTCTTTAGTTAGCTGACCTTTCCTTCCCGGGCGGAGGCTGGAATGGTGAGGTGGGGCCTGGGGGGAGATGGTATTTTGCCATTAACCAAGTGGTAGTGGAGTCTCTGCCACCCAGGCTTCCAGACCTGGGGAGGAGCGGCTCAACACCGCCACCTACCGTTCGTGGAGATAGCAGGGCACGGATGTGCACTTCGCATGAAACCAACCAACACGGATTTATAATTGTCAAATCAGGACAGAAATACTCCTACCGCTTATGAAGGGAAAGGGGGTAAATGCAACTGGGAAATAAGGAAAGTTCTCCATTCCTCTCAGGCTACCAGGGATCTCAGGGACAAATAAAGGCACTGATGGTGAAATGTGTGGAAGAATCCAGGTTCTGGGTTTGGTACCCGGCTCCTTACTTCCTATTCATCCTATTCTAGAAAGTCTCCTGTCACCATACCTATAAGAAAATATTAAAATAGAATGCTGGAGTGCATATCCCCAAGCAAAGGGTGTGAAGGATTGCCAAGCAGAAGATAGTGACAAGCTGAACTTGGCATCCTGACCAGACCTGAAAATACTCATTTTGTCTGTGCTGCCCATGGTCTGTCCATATTTACACAATGCCCTAGATTTAAAAAGAAAATGATCTCATGCAGTTTTTACCACAATGATGTCTCTTTTTTATACTTGAAGGAAAAGAAACACCACTGTGAACTTATATATTTATCTATTGTTTGACCTTCATTTTATTTGGGCTCAAAATATGACCACAACCTAGAATTTCAAGTTGATAAATACAACATCTTCTTTTACATCAGAGAATAAGATAAATATCCATTAGCAATCTTTGGCCTCTGGTATGACGAATAACCTAGCAACAAGAAATAAATTCCCACAAGTAGTCAATCACTGTCAGAAGCATTGTGAGAGTACCACTACTGTCCAAAAAGTAATCGGATGCAGGAACAGGAATCAAGAGAGGCCAAGATCAAGCTGACTTCTTGGAAATAATCAGTAACTAGCAGAAATAAGTGAAAGAGCAAGCAGAAAGTCCTAAATATGAAGATTCAGACAGGCCTAATTCACTGAATTTCATTACATGGTGATTTACTGGTATTATTGTTTAAATTGTATTTTTGTTGCCTTATAGCTGTGATACAGCAGGATGTTATTGAGTTATCTTAATAGAAGTCGACAGGACACTCGGATCTGTCCTCTGTTATGTTCTCATGCCTCTCTTGCTCTTCTCCATGTTTATTTTTATTTTTATTTATTTATTTATTTTTTGGCCAGTCCTGGGCTTGAGCTCAGGGCCTGAGCACTGTCCTTGGACTTTCTCAAAGCTAGAGCTCTACCACTTGAGCCTCAGCACCACTTCCGGCTTTTTTGTATATGTGGTACCGAGGAATGGAACCCGGGTCTTCATGCATGCTAGGCAAGCACTTGAACCACTAGGCCAAACTCCCCGCCCCCTCTTCTCCATGTTTATAAACAGTGTTCAGTAGCTTCCACTATAATGTCATCAACATCATCATCCTCATATTGGATCTAAGTTCCACAAATGGATGTAAATGTCATTCTCTGCCTTTGATCCTGATGAATCTCACTAATGAGGATTATTTTTTAAATTGCTTAACTGCATTATGTATAATCTACCTACTTCATTGACACCCACCACTGTTTGACATCTCTGTGCCAACAACAATAATAAAAGCACAGAAAGCCCCCTGTAATACTGGCTAACATAAAAGGAAGAGAGCTGGGCTTGGAATTTGGCCTAGTGGTTAAAGTGCTTGCCTAGCATGCACAAAGACCCGGGTTTGATTCCTCGGTACCCCACATACACAGAAAAAAAGCCGGAAGTGGTACTGAGGCTCAAGTGGTAGAGCTCTAGCCTTGAGAAAGTCCAAGGACAGTGCTCAGGCCCTGAGCTCAAGCCCAGGACTGGCAAAAAAAAAAGGAAGAGAGCTGCAGTTTGCTCATAGGAATTCTAGAAAAATAATTTGTAATATTTATGTATAATGGCAGTAAATCATTTAAAATGAAAAGACTTCTACAGGTTAAAATTGGAGTATGATTATACAGAAGGCATGTAAATTGGCCATAACTCAAGCGTTGCAATCAAACTACTACGTAAAAAGAACATAAATATAAATATATTCATATTGATTACACCTTGAAAGTTAGAAAGTTAGGAAATGTCCAGTATACTCATAAATGCAATTCTAGGAATATCTGACAGCTGTGAAAATTGAAACTTCTGGCTTTCTAAAATCAGAAATGTGATAGTGGTCACTGCTGTGAAAAGAAACATGAAAAGCTTATAGCTATCTGCCTTCTTGGGATTGTCACCTGTGAAAATGATTATGAAAACAGTGCTAGTGATAAGTTAATTCTATGAAGTTTTCCTACATGCCATATGCTCTTTTTTTTTTTACTTTATTTATTTATTTATTTTTTGCCAGTCCTGGGCTTGAGCTCAGGGCTTGAGCACTGTCCTTGGACTTTCTCAAGGCTAGAGCTCTACCACTTGAGCCTCAGCACCACTTTCCGGCTTTTTTCTATATGTGGTACCGAGGAATCAAACCCGGGTCTTCATGCATGCTAGGCAAGCACTTTAACCACTAGGCCAAACTCCTGGCCCGCCATATGCTCTTCTGCATAATTTATCCTGCCTAATTCCATATCCATAACAATGACAATACAACCCATGAGAAAAACTGCATACATTTGTACTTTGAACAGTGAAGAAATTAAAGATTCCCCAAATTTGGTCTTTTGAGGGGTAGCCTGCAAAGATGCCTGGTATTTCTCATTTTTTAAACAGTGTTTTAAATCTACATGTTATCTGTCCCAATTAATTAATATCACTATAACCTTCAAAATGCCAATCAATAGTGGGCAAAAAACAGCCCAGCAATAGCTAAGAATATAAATTGGCAAGTGGCTCATCCATGGATTACTACATATAAGAGAGTTATTATCTATACAAAACTTATTTCAATGCCACGGACTTAGAGATGACATAATAGTTACTACTAATTCTCTCCACTCTCCAACCTATAATTTGCTTTCTTCTGTCAACCATTTCAATATTTTCACAAAGAGGCAGAGTTTTCCAGGGCTGCACATTCATAAAGATGGCTGTGATCAAATACTGCACTGAGCCATAACGTCTTTATGAAAGCAGGGGGACTGTATTTTGCATATCATTATAAAAAGCATCCTAGTCTTTGTGAAGGAGAGTAAAATGAGAATGGCCTGGGTGAGGAGACCATATGCGAACACCACAGGCCAGGCACAGAATTGCTTGCTTACTGCGTTTGGTTCAGACTATGTTTTCATCAGCATATGGTACATCTTCCCCAAGCATAAATATTTTATAGGATTTTTTTTACTACTTTTCAATAAGACTCAGAAATTTAAGGCAAGTGTCTTTAATTGGTTCACCTCTAGAGTGACTGTAAACTGAAGAATTGTTGCCTGAGATGGAATCAGAAAGTCTCTGGAGGTTAAGGTTGTTTTGTAAAGTCGCAGAGCTATCCCTCTGTAAATTGCATTCTTCCTGATAATTCATTTGGAATCTGAAAATGGTGACTCCATCCTCAGTGTCATCCACGCAGTAAATTATTTGCCTGCCAGTGTGTGCCATTTAAAATATTATTTTGTCTATTATTTTAACGGCACTGAAAAGTCAATAGTTCTAAGGTCCTAAGACCAAGGAAAATTGCCAAACTGCTTTCCCTCTAACTCCATGAGGGAAATAAAATGAATTTTCAATGCTCATTTTGAGTATTTTAATTTCATGTGTTCTTTTGGAATTTATGGATCAGTTGGCAATCATCACACAGGAAAACAAAAAATAATTTTCCTTGGAAAACGCAAATTGCCACACACTGTGAGGTTGTGAAAAGTTAGTCCTATTTAAAATTCATGAACTCGTCCAGGACATTGTTATTAATTTCTTGCAAACTCTTCACGGAACTTAATATAACGCTCCTAAAGCAATGCACAAACTTGGAGTCTGGAGACATGCTTTCAATCCACTGTTCATTAACAACCTAGTTTTACCCTGTTCCATGTGAGAATTAATCCACCAGAAAAACAAATGAGAATGCTCACATAGTGCTAATGGAACACAGCGGTGGGGACAGCATATGAAAAATCTCCATGAGCCTCATCTTGGGCACAAATCTGCAGAGACATGCATGACAACTAAGTACGTCTTGTCTCTGATGACCTTTGAGACCCCGTGCAACTGGTATGCTGCTAAATCATTTCAAAGAGATCCACAGCAAAGGCCAGTCGTTAATATGTATGATAAACTGTCACATGTCCCCAAGCTCCAGGAAATTCCCCAGGTTCCAGGAAATCCCCTGTGTCTCAGCTCCAGTTCTGGACAGAGAGAGCATGCTGCAAGCAGGATGAATAGTCTCACACAATGTATTGCCGCGAGGGTATCTTTCAGAGGGTATTCACTCCTCCTTTTTATAAGCATTTCAATGGGCAGAACATTATTTCCAGTTTTAAATTCCAGTTTTAAATTAGGTTTATGCCTAAGATCTTCACCATCAAACTAGGCATTTTAGTTATTTAAAAGCATGCAACTTCCATTATTTCTATACTAGTTAATCTATACTTCATATCTAGAACCAAAATTGTCCTTTACTTATACCATAAATACAGAGCTGGAGTTTATGAGGGGGGGGGCTATAAGCAGATAGCAACAGTAAAGCAGAGGGTATGTCTGCAGAGTTACCTGAGGACCTAGATCTTTAAGCGAATGAAAGTTCTGGCACTAGCAGTCATTCCCATCAGCCAGTATCTTCTTATCCTTGTCACCTATACAGTTGGCCTTACTCCCAAGTCAATACCAGGTAAATAAATCTTACTACTAGCCATGTTATTTCTAGGCATAGTCTCTAAACCATCCTTGAAAATAGAGTAAGATTGAATTAAGAACCTTGGACAGCCAAATTCATGCACTTATTTGCAAGGCCTGGAAACTTTATTCGGGCCTACATGCTAAGGATACCGTGCAGTGTCTTTCAGAAAAGACCAGCAAATTTATACATAAAAGAAGTATGAGTCTCCTACAAAGCTACCTAGATGCAGCTAAGTGATCAGGAGCTGTCCCACTGGAGCATGGGTTGTGTTACATAGCCATCTCTGAACAAGGGAGTTGTTTTGGTGGAGAGAAAAGCAAGCGGCTGTGGTATTGAAAAAGTAATTCTGGTAGACATCTGGGGGGTGGGGTAGGTGAGGCATGTGGAGAGGGGTGGAGGTGTTAGATTATTTTTTCTTGGCTGCTGCTTTTTGTTCTCTAAGCACTCCTTTAGACCGCTTCGGGGCGGGAATCTGTTTTTATTTTAGGCTCATTCCTTTTGCCCTAAGTGTCTACAGAGCAGTTCATTATTTTGCATCTGGCTTTGGTCCATATTGTCTATTTTATATAGCAGGTAGACCCTTTTGCTTATTTTTCTTTTCTTTTTTCTTCTTATAGTGTCAAGTTCATGGCATGACTTGATAGCAATAGTAGTGAGAGATAATATAAGGACAATGTTGCATATGATTTGCTTTCAGGCCCAGGAATAATTTGTGGCTTCAACCATTTGCCTGCCTTGAGGGGGTTCTAGAATCCTACCTACATAAAAAGCCTTCCAACAAGTCGTAACCTGCTTCTGAAACACAAACCTCAACAGCTATGATTTCTGCCTTTCATTGTACCTTATTAATCTTATAGGAGCGTGTAGTTTTTCTGAAATGAACACGTTGGATCCTTTCCTATTTCTTAATTGTCCATTATTTCTCCTACTATGAATTACTGTCTTTCCTCATTCCTCCTGTGTATACCTTTCTCACATCTGTGGATTTCTTTACGAATCCTTTACAATGTAGGCTTCGTTGTCATAAATCCCTTTAGTGAGATAGAGTCTGGGGCAAATTTAGTTTCTTTGTAAGTGTTGTTTCCAGTGGCAAGATGTCATTCCATTTATGTGACGCATATGTACATCGTTTATTCATTGGGAGATACTAATTATCAGAACATTCACATGCCCAAAAATGAGTGGAGGAAGGGTGGGTGAGTGCATAATGTGTGTACGTTATGGCACCGTAACAAGAAAATCACATCATTTCTGAATTTTAATGAAAGGAGACATTGAAAGAGAATTTTCAGTACTAAATAAAAAAGCTGTATATATGTAAACACGGACATATATATATAAATAGAATATATTATTTTTCCAGATATAGTGCTATCGAGAGAAGTTATTCCAATAAAGCACAAGAAATACATACTACTTAAAGCATTTTTTATGATATCACTATCAGGGTAAGTAAAGCCATGTGTAATGAACAAAGAAAACATCTAGAGCTAGCTAAAATCCTATCCTCAGAATTATCACAAAGCTTTTGTACTATGCCTCAGCTAACTAATTGCATTTTCTTGAGTTACTTTACTCATTTGTACAGTTATCTTTGCAGGCTAAGACTACTTTACAAATCATTTTATTGAAATTCTACTGAGCCAGCTTAACTTATTTTTATCTTATTGATCAGGTCTATTTTATCTGCTTTATCTTCAACTCATCTACGTCAAATCTATGGATTATTTCAAATTTGTTTCTACTGTGTAACCAAAATTCCAATGTGGTTGAAAATATTCTGCTTATTAATATCGATTCATAGGCTACCCATGTGATTATTTCAGAAAGGATTAAATTTAATTGAGTCTACATTCTACTAAATTAGAAAACTTTAAATCTGAATATCCTATTATACCAGGAAGAAACAAACGTTCTATATTTAAATTTTCAAAAGAAATAGCATTTCTGACCCTGACACTGTTCAGGAATTGCAAATACTCACCTACAATCTAGTATCCTTTAAATACCTGAGCATCATGAGTATTTTCAAGCAAGGTTACTCACCAAATCCATGGCAGGCAATTGGTTTCTGTGTTAAATCACTGGACATTCCTGAATGCCAATTGGCTTCTCACTGACCTCTGAAGTTCTGCTGCTTTACAATAAAATGCAAAGAGATATGAGATGAGCTTATTCACACTTGTGTTAAGGGTGGAGAGAAAATGTCTTAAGACTGACTTTCATTGCTGCTTTTAGAAATATATTATCTCTATCAAAAGACAATGCTAGGTTCAATCTTAAAAAACCCAGAGCAATATTCAACATGTTTGTGTATAGCCTTGTGAAATCAAAGCACTAAGAGATTTCAATGTCCTATCAAATAGTTTGTCTTAAATAGAATACCAAGAATTTTATAGAAATATACCCGGGTATTCTAGGAGGCTTTTCTAGATTCCATGACTGATATTAGAACCATTAGGTATTTATAAAATCAGTAACAACACTAATATAAAGACAAAAGACTAAGAATCTTAAACACCCAAAGTAAGCAGTAGCTACCCAGAAATCATGAAGGAATGGTTTACAAATCAAAATGTGACCCAAGGGCTTCATATAGCTATATCCAAGTTTAAAAGTTTTTGTGTGTGTACCACTTAGAAAACATAATTATTTTTTCAGAAGAAATATTAATTATGTATATACAAACCAGCAAATAAGCTTTTATAGATTAGAAGCTTTTGAAACTTAAAGTAGCAAAATATCTTCGATGCAAAACTGAATGTGATTCTAGTGACATAAAGTTCACCTACCAGCTGCAAACTCTGTCCTTTTCAAGTTACATGTTGTCTAAAATCCCCAAGTATTCTATTTCTAAAAATACATGTAGAACACTACGTTAAAGATTTGTACAATTCATTCTCCAAAGAGATTCAGTTCTCACTTGGAAATAATTCAATTTAGCTCAAGGATTCTGTATCCTGCCAATTTACAAATGGGTTTTCTATAGACCCAGGATGAGCCAAGCCCCACTTCCCATTTTCTAGAGGTTAATTGGAGGTAAGAGTCTCTGGTCCTTTTGTGCCCAGGCTGGCTTTGAACCCCGATCCTCAGATCTCAGCCTCCTGAGTAGCTAGGATTACGGGTGTGAGCCATTGCACCTGGCGAAATTCACTCTTAAAATACCAAAATATAGATGTGTACACGACAACAAAAAATTCTATATTCTTTATTACTTGAATGTTAGTGAATCCAAAGGAAAGAGCCTTTTTACTCCAAGATTATAGATAGCAGTAAGATGTGTTTTTCACACACTTTAATTTTTTTTCTAGCAAAGTATAATTGCAAAACTAAAAGCCAATTAAAAAAATGAACAATTACCAAATGCATTGGTGAATTTCAATATCATTCTCTCAGAAATGTACATGTTGGGAACTAGAAGAAATATAGACTATCTGGTCAACACAAACATGCGTAAATACAAAAAAGCCTTGAATCCCTACTGTTTCTAAAATGTTCACAGGAACTCTTTAGATTGTATATTGTTCAAGACAAAAGAAAAATGAACTGCATAGAAAGTAGACCTATGGAAAGGGGCAGAGGAAATGGTCTAAAAAAATAAAGAGCACCTGGCATTGAAAGTTAAATCACTACTCCGCAGCAGGAAATAAACACAATCAAGCGAGGAAGGCTATTTTTATTTGATTTGTCAAGCGTGTCTGTGCCGCACTCCATGGGGGCAGTAGTGTGAGAAGAATTCCGATGATTCACCTCACGATGCCACGCCAGCCCTGCGAGGACAGATGTTTACCACTGCGACTTCCTGGAGCTATTTTAGAGAATGTTTTACACTGGTCTGTGCAATGATTATCCTGCCAAAGATGACTTACATAAAAGTGCTATTTCTCCTGGCATGACAGGGAAAATGTATGAGTTGTATAATCTAAATGCAGGGCTCAGGAGTACAGGTAGATTATATTATCTGAAAGGAGAGAAAGGTGTAAGAGAGTGTGAAGAAGCAAGCCAGAGATGGAAGTCTGGACATTTGACAGTGGTTAACAGAAAGCGGAGTCATTCCACGACTCCCTTTTCTCCTAGACACTTTGCTTTACTTTTACACTCTGATTACTATAATAAATTAAATGTTTCTCAATCACAGAGTAACAACTATAATGTCAATATACCAATTGTACAATTGACGGGTTTTTTCTTTCAGGACTTGAAATATATCATTTATTACCTTCCTTGCCTTTAAAATGTACACTTAAAAGTCTATTATTCTGATGGTTTTGCTTGTTTAGAGGATGTGGCATTTCTCTCTTGAAACTTTCAGGGTTCTTTGTTCTGTGTGCCTAATGATTTGACATTAATATGATACGGTGGCATTCTTTTCTGGTCTTGTCTGCTGGGAATTGTAAGTAGCATGCTAGCTGTATGATCATATTTTCTTAAGATTTGGGTAGTTTCCTGCTGTTATTTTATTGACTGCTTTCTATGTCTTTAACTTTTGCTTCTTCTTCTTCTTCTATGCCTATGATTTTGAGGTTTGGTCCTTAAGGGAGGCCACAGTGTTACCGCACGTTCTATCCACAGTCCTCCAGTATATTCCTTTATCTTCACCTTCACGTTGTAACATCATCTAGCTTGCCTTTGGGCCCTGATCTTCTGTCACCACTTTGATCCATTCTACAGTGATACTTTGCTGTAGTGAAGCAAACAAGTATGCTCTGTAGACATGAGATGCATATACAAAAAGGGGAAGGATAGAAAATTCAGTAGAGACAAGGATACAGAATTCTTTATACTAGTCAGGACAAAGTTTTAAGAGGTATTTACTAAATAACACCAAATTGACTTGGTGCTTGCCATTCATTTACCCTTTCTGGCAACAACAGTCACCCTTTTCTTCTCCTTATTAAAATAGGATTTCCAGGAAATTGTAGCATGGTCACTAGTATTAGTCAGCATGACTAAAATGACAATTAGCAAATTAAAAATGTATACTATTTGTGGATTCTTTTTGGTGGGTTGTAGGACTTGAACTCTGGGCCTGGGTGTTGTCCCTGAGCTCTTCAGCTCAAGGCTGCTACCCTATCCCTTGAGCCACAGTGCCACTTACAGCTTCCTGGTGATTAATTGGAGATAAGAGTCTCATGAACTTTTTAGTGCCTGGGCTGGCTTTAAACCATGATCTTCAAATCTCAGCCTCCTGAGTCGCTAGATGACAGGTGTGAGACACCGTTCTGGTTCTATAGTGGATTTTTGAAAGCTTTATTTTCTGGATTCTATTTGTGTAAATAAAGCCCAATACTTTGCCACCTTCAAATTCCTGATTATAGTAAATCACCTTAATGTCAGTCTGTGAGAATCAAATGCTACAAAAGTGGAATATTTTGGCAGAAATCCCTCACAAGTCAATCTCACAATCCACATTCATTTTCTCCTTTCAGAAAGATATTTCTGCTATCAACAATTCCTTGTTTTACAAGATTTTCTTTCTTTTGAAAACAACCTTACTAATTTTCTTTAAGTACGATACAAGATGGCCGATTTCTCCTCAATGTGATTTCAACAAAAGAAAAGTCTTATTTATTTTGGGCTCTTAATCTTGTAAGTAACGAATAATAGCTTTTTTTCTGACTATTCATGAACATGGTATCTTGGGATCCTCTTCTGAGGGTATATCAGCTTAAATCTCTCTTAAGCCAGGTCTGACTTCTGGTGGACTCTGGAATTTTCTTTTCATTCAAAAAACCCAAGATAGAGAAGAGTACATATCGAGAGTTTCTCCTGAATCTAAACAGAAATAGTATGGTTTTTTTAACAGACAAAGAAACTATCAAATAAAAACGCATCGAAGCATCTTGCCTGGATGTCATTACCTGTAAACTATTAGCTATGCAGCTGCTCAGTTAGGCAACCTTTGCCATCGAAAGCTTGGCTGTCATGTGAATAGTAACTGAGTTCTAACATTATTTTATATAAGGGAAGAGACTAGTATATCACTAGCACCAGCATCACCACCATCCCTGGCCCAATGCAGAGATATCATTCATCCACCCATGAGTTACTAGAGATATACATGGTACCTCATAGTTAACCAGTTAACATTGATCCAAATGCATTCAGTCTGAGCTCAGCAGGCCAGCAATTCCATTAACCACAGGATTCTAGAAAAGCTACATTTTATTACCAAAGGACATTAACAATACTTTAGTCTGCTCCTTTCTTTCTTTAAAAGGATGAGCAGATTGCCAATTTGGAGGCTTTCCAAATTCAGAATATTCAGTGTCAGATGTGTTGTCGTCCATTGTCGTAATTAAACACTTAAAATTTAGCAGAGTAAAAAATTTGAAGCAAGCTCTTAAAGAATGAAGTGGCACACATATTTAGCTAGAAATCACTAATTGAAATGAGAAGTATTTTCCAAATAATACAGAATTTCAAAATTATGAATTTTTGTATTCCATTTAGTCTTTCAGTTTACACTTTAAAGACCAGTAATAGTTGATAAGATGCGGTCTTTCATTTTAAAAAATAGTGTCCTTATAACACAGAAAGCATTTTAAATAGGCCAAACAAAAGCTATGACCTATTTTTTACATAGCTCCAAAACTTGAACCATGTATATAATCACTTTTTCTTCTGAGAGCTTCCTCCTGGGTAATGCTTTCCCTCTGAAGGCATTAGAAACAGATGAACAGCCCCAGGAAAAGGAGAATCTCCATTTCAGAAATGTTTTCCTCTGCTTAGATTTTTCACAACTGCTTGCCAGACTATATTTGAAAAAGGTCTTAATTAGTGGCGCTGTGGCTGAAGGGATAGGACAGTAGCTTGAGCTGAAGAGCTCAGGGACAGCACCCAAGCCCAGAGTTCAAGCCCCACAACTGACAAAACAGTAAAAAAAAATGTTTTAATTAAAAAATTATACAGGGCCGGGAGTTTGGCCTAGTGGTAGAGTGCTTGCCTAGCATGCACGAAGACCCAGGTTCAATTCCACGGTACCACATACTTAGAAAAAGCCAGAAGTGGTGCTGAGGCTCAAGTGGTAGAGCTCTAGTCTTGAGAAAGTCAAGTGCCCAGGCCCTGAGCTCAAGCCCAGGACTGGCCAAAAATAAATAAATAAATAAATAAGCCCAGGACTGGCAAAAAAAATAATAAGAAGAATAAAATAAAAAATAATACATGGAGAGATTATCAGAAGCTCAATTCCTTGTTCCAACTCCATTAGAACTATTTTTTTTTCACATCTTTGAATACCATCCTGTCACTCACTTCTGGAAAGCACAGGGAAACCACTTCGTTTAGAATGTAGACCTTGGTCCCAGAGCACCGGCAGTGGAAGGGCTGTGTGAAAGCCCAGGTTAGAAGCTGTGTTAGAAGCTTCCATTTCCTTCTAAAACACATTACTACAGGTTATTGGGTAGAATGGATTGAGGCTCACGCTCAAGTGGTGCATTTGCAAAACAAGAGAAGGAAAAGGGGGGGATGCAATCAAGTATTTAATGCAGATCCTACAACATTAAGAAAAGTGAGGGATGAGGCGGGTTGGTATGGGATGGATGAGAATGTTAAAGGGGCTGATATGGATCAAGATACATATTGTACATATTTAAGTACTGCTTTGTAAAATGGCAACTTCTTTTATAACTTCTTAAAGATAATCAAACTATTTTTAAGAGGATACAATGGAGATTTTCCCTTACTTTTGCTTTCTTTCCTTTTTTTTTTTTTGCCAGTCTTGGGCTTCAGCTCAGGGCTTGAGCACTGTCCTTGGGCTTTCTCAAGGCCAGAGCTCTACCACTTGAGCCACAGCACCACTTCTGGCTTTTTTTTATGTATGTGGGACTGAGGAATCGAGCCTGGGTCTTCGTGCATGCTAGGCAAGCACTCTACCACTAGGCCAAACTCCCGGCCCTCTTTCCATTTTTTTTTAAGAGCAGAAATGGAAGTTGCTATATGAAGTTAGATGACTTTCCATTCTAAAACTCGTGCTTCAGATAGTCCATGCAGAAAAAAGGCCATTTATTTTGACTTGGAGATTTAGAGGTTTCAGGCTTGGTTCCATCTTCCTCCAGCCTGTGTGAAGACCAAGCCATGTTAGTTGGTACAGATTACAAATTGGGCCTTTCATGGCAGCCAGGAAGCAGAGGAATCATACTTAGAGGACTCTGTACAGCCTTTGAGAACATGCCCTCCATGACCCAGCTTTCTTCTTGGGGTCCCTTAAACATTCTGCCTCCTCTCAACGGCACCATGGGCTGGACGTCAAACCTGCAACCCATGGATTTTGAAGATCCAAACTACAGACTCATGGAAAGGAGTTAAACATCTCATCTTCATCAAGACTTGAAAACGTCGGTGGTGATAGTCACCAGTGACTGTCTTCGCTTTGAAGAGAACTGGCTGCCTTTCGTTAGCACACACTCCATAAAGGAAGAAGGGAGAATGCCTCTCGTGTAGAGGATCCTGACAAAGGGTTCAGTTCACACGTGAATGACCAGTCATCCTGGGTTGATAAATGATATTTACTGTAATTGTATTTTGTCTTTTTAAAGGTATCTGAAGTCTACTAGGAAACTAAAATCAATCTGTTCTCTGCAGCTCTTTTATGATATTTTGGCAGTAATCTGTAAAGGGTCCGAACAAGCCTGTTCAGATTACCATAAGGTAATCAGAATATCCAAACATGCTACGCAGTTTCTAGGGAGGCTGGTGGTCATAATATCTTTCTTCTTAAGGGAAAGAGTTTCTCCAGCTTATTTCTCTAACCTGACTATTTTAAGAATTCCGGTGACAAATGTATCAGGAAGATGATACTATTGCTCAATAGTTTCATTTATTCTTCCTACCCTTTGCAAGTAAGGTATTCACTAAACAATAATATGTATTTCTACATAGTTGCAAGTGCCCAGAGCTTTTCTTTAACCCCTTTCTTGTTGTGGAGTTCCCACTAATGGGACAATCAATCCATCTGTGCCTCTGGTTATTAAGGGAGAAGCTGATAGCCCCTTTAATCAATTGCCTTGCAGTGCCAGGGGCTGCAGGGATGTTGGGGGGAGAGGTGAAGAATTAACTCCAATTGAAGGTCAGAAATACTACTGGCAAAGAGGAAGCACTATAAGGGTCTGTCACCTAGGGGGAGCCCTTATTCATCTCTTTCAATTTCCCCTTTGTTCTGAAACAACCTTGAACATATATCAGCAAGGCCAGAAAGTAATCATCTATTTCTTCAGAGCTCTTAAGGCAAGAGACACATTTGGTCAAGGTCATGCATTTTCTCTGGACTGCTTTGTGGTGTTTAACTTTATGTGGCTTCTCCAGGATCTTTTCACTTACAAGTTTTCAAAGAAATTGAAGTATGTCTGCATGTGTGTATGTGTTAAAGTGCCCTTTTCTTTTCATCTAACTGCTTCATTTAGTTAGGAATCTAGTCAAGGGAATCAAGAAATCTGGTTCTTACTTGCTGGAGAGAAGTAAAATATTTTTGTTTGGTTTTTGCTTCTACCATCTCTAATTTTTCCCACAGTTATATCCATTCCACACCCCAACACACAATTCAATTCTCTCTTTAGACATCACACACACACACACACACACACACACACACACACACACACACACTTATAATTCCTTCTGTTTCTGTTACTCCCCTAGCCTTCATGCATTCTACTGATGATTGCACCAAACATGACTTGTTGCAAAATTTACCCAGCTTTTCTTCTCACATCACATTCACTCTGGAAACACCACCATGTCCTCTGCCCTCCAAGAGATAGTTGTTTCTGAGCTAAAACCAATGAACTTAGCTCTAGAGATAATCATATAGATCCTTGTCTACATCACTCATGTGAAGTCCGTCAGCGTCTCTTACAAAGCTGTAAATGCTTGATACTGAAGACATCTCTGCAGCACCCATCTCTGATTTCTGCAAGTCACCTAATAGAATATCATTCTACTTCTTATCACTAGATCGGTCTGCACCTATCAGTTACACTGAGGTAGAAAATGGCTTCCTTTTATGGGGAAGACAGAACTTCCATTTTCATTTCAGTAATATGCACTAAAGAGACATAGCCTATAAAATCATCCGGGCATGTTGAAACACTTGTTTCTGTTATTTTTGCTTCCTTTTTTTATAATTCCCTACTTTTCATCAGATTGTCCTTATTTGATTAATAATGCTTTTATCTCATGGAGTCACACAATCAGTTCAGTGGCTAGAGTGCCATAGTTTGATCCTTAATTGCTTCTACTCAAGAGAGCAAAAGAAAAATTCTACATTGCATACAGATGGAAAGTTGTCATAGGGAAAGTGATGATCTAATGTTAGCATTCATGACATAACTATGCCTAATTCTTACTTATATTTTTGATTCTTATCAGGTGTCTTGTTACTTAAAATACAGCAGAAGAGTGAACCAAATGATTCAAATAAAACTGTTTAGAAGAAATAACTCATATGCTAAGGGAGAAGTCTATTTAAAATGTGGCTGACATTTACCTTTAAATAGCATTCTTTAATATAAAAGAAACTATTTTGGTGTGTTTTTTTAATATGGAAGCTTATATCAGTTAAGAGTGATAAGGGGCATTTGACACAGTAAATACAACACTACCCAGGATTTTGTCATTATTTGTCCAAACTGAAAATATTATTTTTTCATATATTTTATTGCAATTAATAGAAGGGTTATATTATATTCACCAGATAAAAGGTGCATTACTTCCTCCCACCCCCGCCCCTCATCTTGTTTATCCCCCTTTCCCTATCCGATTTCAAATAACCAAATACGCATACATACAACATATCCGATAACAAGGTGAAATACTGTAACAATATGAGATAGCCAAGGGATAGCAAAGAGATGAGAGATAACACAGTACATTAAGGACAACAATCACTCATTGTACGGCTTTTGTTTCCATATCCTGGAGGTCCTTTCATTTAGCCTCATCCTATATGGCCTTATGTATCTAGGTTTTGCTCTATTGTAAATCTCTGCTAGGAGAGCCCAAGGTTTCTACTGATTATGACGAATGAGGGAAACCATTGAGCCTAAATTCCTTTGAGTCTGGCTTACTTCACTTAATATGATTTTTTTCTAAGTCTTTGCATTTCCTAACAAATGGGGCAATGTCATTCTTTCTGACAGCAGCATAGAATTCCATTGTGTACAAATACCACATCTTGTTGATCCACTCATCAACTGAGGGCCATATGGGTTGGTTCCGTATCTTTGCTATGGTGAATAGTGCTGCAATGAACAAAGCATTCTCCTTTTTAACAGCTGTCTCCCAGGTGAGCTGTGAGAGCATACCTAGTAATAGGAAAGAAGTTCTTAGCTTCTTAGTCAATTGAAAATTCAGCAGAAGTTCCTGAACAGGAAGAAAAGGGAGACTAGATTAGATGAGGAGAGAGAGAAGGGATTACATGGAATCCTAGCTTCAGTTGCCACTTTGTTGGGCCCAGCCACCCAGCCACCCATTTGCTGTGGAATGTGAGTGAGAGGACAGGTAAGTCACTTAATCAAAGCACTCCTGCTGCTTGTACTTTCAAAAGAAGCCACATTTGAAAAAACATTCCAACAGTTTTAGTCCCTGGAGTTGATTAGGAATGGGTGCAAATAAATAGAAAAATTCTTCAGCCAATTAAGATATTTAATTAAGCTTTCCCAGCCCAGGGCTCTGCCTATCCTCATTAACTTCGTCCTCCCTCTGTCCTCTCTGCCTCATCACGGGGTGTGACAAATGTGGTCCCCTTCTCAGCTGCATGCTGCAGGTCTCAGCATGGGTCCTGGGCTGGCCCTGACAGCATCCAGTTCTCCTCAGGGATAAGTCCTCAGCGTTCCTGCCCACCCCGCCCCCCCACCAGCTCCCATGGCAGAGGACCCTAGAAGCTTCCTCCCATTTGCCTTATGACCTTCTGCTCTCTGACACGACTGTGGATATCTGCATCCTTTTATTTCCCAAATATATTGATTTCCTCCATGTTGTCTGCCTCCATTGCCACCTTACAGAATTCCAAGAAAGAATTAATTTCTCCTCTAAGGATAGAGAAAAATAATTCTGAGGTCGTTTTCATAAGGCGGACTCCCAACACAAATTCTGCTGCATCAAAAAGAGAATTTTCCACTGTGAGCCATGTTCAAATGATACATCTTTGAGTGAAATAAATTATCGTGTTGGTTTAAGACGTGTGGTATGGTGTTTTTAGGCAGTCCTCACTAGATAACTAGAGCAGGCCCTGTTTTTTTTTCATTTGAAAGCATAACAAATTTAGTTTACTTTTGTAAATTTGTTTTCTAACATTTCAGTAACAGATACTAAAACATCTCTCTGGTAAGTGAATTCTTTAGGGAGGATTAAACATAAACTGTAAATGATTAGAGAAAAACAGGCATATCTACATCCTGAATATATGATAATCTATAGGTTGGAGAGATTATAGCTTACTTTATAGATAACTCTTTGTTTAAATTTTATGGTGAGGAACCAGGAGGGCTGCTCCAGGGTTTGAGCAGTCCTGATTGTAGATGTCATATTTGTAAGGAGAAAAGTGAAGTTTCAGTCCTTAGTTACAATGTCTCCACTCTGATCATCACATACGTCCTAGCGTACCAGATGTAAGAAAAATAACCATTGCTAATGAATGAATGAGTCATCAGTCAAAATCCTTAAAGAAATATAGGTTAACAGGGGAGAAAGACATTCCTGTGGATTAAGGCAAAATAAAAGCACATTACATATGCCATCGGGATTTCTCATACCTGCACATTAAACACTCAAAGACACAGACTGTATTTAAAAAAAAAAATTTTTTTGCCAGTCCTGGGCTTCAGCTCAGGGCCTGAGCACTGTCCTTGGACTTTCTCAAGGCTAGAGCTCTACCACTTGAGCCACAGCACCACTTCCGGCTTTTTTCTATGTATGTGGTACCAAGGAATCGAATCCGGGTCTTCGTGCATGCTAGGCAAGCACTCTACCACTAGGCCCAACTCCCGGCCCCGACAGACTATATTTTTATTTTTAAAAGATTAAAAAATGATACAAATCAAATCTGCCCCATCACCTTAATGTCAGTGGACACAGCAGTTCCATAAAACAAATGGCACCAATGAACAAAATTAATTAATACCATAAGAAAACCCATATTAGAAGAAAGATCACAGCCAATGCAGTAGGACTTATCCAAATTGAAAATAAAAGGTGATGCAGGTATATTTTTTGAAAAAGAAAAAGAAACATGTATGCAAAAGGAAGACATACTGAAATCTTCCTATCAGAACAGGTGGAGAAGCTAATTTGTTTCTGAATGAGACTGACAAAGTAGCCAGAATTCTCCAGCATATAAAAAAATTTACAGTAATTAGGGTAGAATGTTGTGATACAACGATGAACAGTTACAGTCATTTAATATAATATATAACTGAAAAACAGATGCATGCATACATTAAAACGTAAATGGTAACTGAGCTGCCTCCCTCTGAAGTTTATTGGGGAAATAACTGCCTCTTCAATAAATTTGTCTGGGAAATTCTGTATACACTGGATTTTTCTTAAAAGCCTACCTCTTCATTAAGCCGATTTGCCCATTTTCCAACTGGGCAGTCAATCCTCTGGGAGTTGAGTTTTGAAGAGAACTCCCTGTGTGTTCCAGATTTCAATGTCTTGTCAGAAGAACAGCTGACAACAATTTTCTCCTGAATTCTGCAGCTGAGGAGGAAGAGCCAAGAGCACAGAGTGGAATTCACAGCTGTGGCGTGCACTCTCAACCCTATGTGAACCAGTTTCCAGCTGACGGGCCAGCTTCCAGGTCCTGTCCACCTCGCCCTGGATGAAGTATCCTGAGTTTACTGCTGTGTCACCTCCTCCCTGTGGCCTACTAGTCCCCACAGCTGTCTCTCATTGCGTCGTCTGTCCCCCAGGGTCTGTGGCTTGGTGCCCAGACAACCTGACTTGTGGCTCTGCTGTGGCTTCAGGTCCAAAGAACCTGAAATAGCCATGCCATGGCAGGACAGTGCCTGGCTCGATGCACTGAGCTATGTGGGGTTGCTAGCCTGGATTTCTTCTCCAATTCTGGCCTCCTTGCAAGGGGATTTGAGATAGAGCAGGAAGAACCACAAAGAAATGCAACTAAATAAATAAATACAATCAACACCCAAGAATTATACCATTTAAGCCCTAAACTATCTAGGCCTAAAATCAATAACCATTACACCAGGCTTTGTGCTGCAAGAAACATGACTTAACCTACAGACACCATGTCTCATCTTCTCATCCACACTGTGACATTAAAAAAGTCAATTGTTCCTTGACAGAGTGCCCTTGTCAGAATTAACGTGCCTAACCTTGCCCCACATGGGAGAGGTTTCGTATCAAGCTCACCACCGAAGGCCAGAGAAGGCCAAGGCCAGAGAAGGCTGCCCTCACCTCCATGAAGTGCAGGGTGATGCTCAGAACTAAAGCTTTGCCCAGCTTCATACTTTGTCTTGCCTCTGAATTTGGTCTCAGACCAGGCAAGAATCTGCAATCTAGATTCCTCCCTCTAGTTGCTTTAGCGCTCTAAGAGATGAAGCAGAAATTTATTTCCTGTGTCTATATGAAATATTTAACAGGTGAATCACAGCTATTTGTCTCTCCATGCTGAATTTAATACTTTTCCAATTCAATCACTGCAGTAGTTTCTCAGTATTTGAAAAGACAAGGAGTTGTGTCCTGGCAAAAATGTCTTAATAACAAATCATTCGTCATATTTGGCCACGCATGAGAACACAAGGATATAGAACGCAAGGATCTTAATTCCTTAGTTGTTTTGTAACTTACACAAAACTCATGACATTTAGAAGTTTTGAAGACTGAGAACTTCAAAGTGAATGAGATGATCTATCTAGACAACAAACCAGAGATAGTTTCTGGTGATTTGGATCCTTTGAAATATAAGTAAGTGATTATAGAAAACGGAGAGTTGAGTATACACACAGATAGACATAAATGTGTGGATTAAGTAACACAGGAACATTTTCGTGTGTGGGGGGGTACGGAGCTCTTCAGATGAAGGCTACTGCCCTACCCTTGAGCCAAGCCCCACTTGCCATTTTCTAGGGGTTAATTAGAGATAAGAGTCTCAGGTCCTTTTATGCCTGGGCTGGCTTTGACCCTTCACGCTGGATATTTTTGTAAACTATCCTTTCTTTTTCACCCAAACTAATACTCCCCATTTTCTCTGAGCCCGTCAAAATGCTCTCTGAAATATATCACAGTTCCCCATTGCCTAATAATTAAATGTGCAGCCAGGTTTTCAGAGCACATTACATTTTATCTTTGGGGGATTTCTTTCTTAAGATTCCTCAATCTCCAAAACATGCTCTGGATTCTCTCCTCTTAGAACATGGCTGTTTTCCTAAAATTTTGTTGATAATGCCTCTGGACCCTAGAATACCCTGGCGACCATAGATTAAATCACTACAACTACTCAAAGCCCAGCTCCAAAGGGTGAGAATGGTCAAACCACCCCGACTTCTTTTCTGAAGTATTACCCAGAATACTTTTCTCCAAATTCCTCTATGCTGATGCAGATGCCCCCTTTCCTATATTTTTTATGACTTGAACTACATTTTATTTCTGCAGTCATGTCAGTTATATTAATACACTTTTTTCTTTCAAATTCCTAACAAAATTTCTGGATATCCAGTGCCTGCCACATTATCTGTTATATAGGAGACAGTTAGCAACCTGTGCTTGACTCTATATGTAAATTGTGCCTGCCTTGGGAATAAGTTGGTCATTTAAGGGTTTCATTGGTGACTTTTTGGATAGGTATCTTGTATCATATTTTATGGAAGTAATTGTATAGTTTTAGCAGACCTAGATGAGAAACAATTTGAATATGAAGAAACTCAGTTTCTTTCTTTTTGTTATACTCCCTATATCTGACTTTGAAGGTGGCTTAAAGCACTCAAAGAAATCTGTGTACTTTCTGTCAAACACATTTTTTTTTGCCAGTCCTGGGCTTGAGCTCAGGGCCTGAGCACTGTCCTTGGACTTTCTCAAGGCTAGAGCTCTACCACTTGAGCCTCAGCACCACTTCCATGATCTCCTTTTATGTATGTGGTACCGAGAAATCGAAGTTGGGTCTTCTTGCATGCTAGGCAAGCACTCTACCACTAGACCAAACTCCTGGCCCTATCAGATACATTACTAAGAGTAAAATGGAGATTAAATATTATAAACATATCTTATTAGCCATGATCACCCATTTGTTTTTATTATCATTTATCATTTTTCATTGTCCAAATAATGTACCTTTTTCAGATTTTGAGGAGGATCAGAAAATTGTTAAAGAGTTGACCTAATCGTTTTAATTATAACAAGTATGTGCTATGGCTAGATAGCACTGTGTAGGCTTCATAGGAGTTAACATAGTCAATTGGCTGCTTTGCTTGCTTTCTTCCTTCTTTCCTCCTTCCTTTTTTTCTTCCTTCTATTCTTCTTTTCTTTTCTATTTTGGTGCTAATGATAAACCCAGAGCTTTGGTTATCCTTTACTATAGCCTCAACCCAGTACCATTAATTCTAAAAGCAAAACATTTGACAGTTATCACTGCAGAAGGAAACTGGAGGGATGACAAATGAAAAGGCAGGGGCCTTATGAGTATTTGATAATTTTCCCCATACTCTGGCTACGGTGGACTTCTCTCCATTAGTGAATGAGAAGTACATGCAAAAGTGTATACAGAGCCAGGCATCTGAGGCTTATGCTTGTAATCCTAGCTACGTAGGAAGCTGAGATCAGATAGTCATGGTTGGAAGCCAATCTGAGCAAGAAACTCTGTGAGAGTACCAAAAATAAATGATTAAATTAATTAAGTTGTCACACAGAGACAGAGAGCTCAAGCTCCATGTTCAAGCCCAGGACTGGCATACACCAATGCACACACACACACACACACACACACACACACACACACACACACACACACACGAAGATCTATTGTATATTTTCTGCAAAGAAAGCATGCAAGTAGAGAGCTTGTGAAAACGATTGTGTGGAGACATGGTTAGTTAGCATTGGTAGCACGACAGGTTCTCAGATAAGTAGTAACACAGTATCTGTGGGTGTCTCAATTAAGGAAGGATGTTTCCAGAAGACATAAGCATTTCTACTGGTATCATAAATAATGTAGATGTAGTTCTGTAACGTGGGTGCATATCACTCAACCCATCTGGGCCTGAATAAGAGAAAAATACGAGGAAGAGTGAATGAACACTGCTTGAGCCCCTCAGCCAGATCGTGTGTGTGTGTGTGTGTGTGTGTGTGTGTGTGTGTGTGTGTGTGTACACTCACCTGTGAGGGTGTGCAACTCCTGAAGGTAAGGCAAAGGCTGACAGTGATTACACTTCACCAGCTCTCTCCTGACATAATACCCAAAGCTGTGAAAGGGCAGTAGTTTGTACTACTGGGGGTTGTAAAACAATTATACTACTAATAGTGCAGATACCCAATTATTTTCAGGAACAACTGGACCCCAAGTGTGCATTTATTTTTATCGGTCATGAGGCTTGAACTCTGGGCTTGGTGCTCAATCTTTTTATTCTTATTTGGTGGATGCCATAGGTTCAGCCTGTGTGGGAATTATCATCTATATCTAGAATCTGTCATATACCTGATGCACCAGCATCAATTGAGTTGAATAAGCATAATCAAAATGTTGCCCATGTGTTATATTCTGGTACGTCAGTTTGACTTCATGACCCCTAATTTTTTTTTCTGTTTCAATGCAGTCATCGTGTTTCCCAGATGCTAATACATTCTTCGGTTTTGTTTACTTATGTCACATTTAAACAGTCGTTTTTCATCATTGCTGCCCCTACATGTCTGTGCCTCTTCAGGTTGGAACACGGCAAAGTCTAACGCAGTGGTTCTTTGCAGTGTGGTGGCAATCACGCCCATGTCGTAGTTTTATTCCCACAATAGAACTTTGAGAATTTAACATCTTGTTCCAAAGGAGGAGATGAGGCACAGATGTAACAGAGGTACACATTCGAGAGGAAAGGAGAAAACCCAACAGGAACTCACTGGTAGTGGAAGTTCGCCGTGTGTCATGCTCAGGGGGATCTCTGGTGAGAGTTTCCACACCAGTCTGCTTCCAAAATGAAGCAATGTCCTGGTGAAACTTATTTCCTTCACAAGACAAGAGACGCTTATTACAAATGGTACTAGCTTTAAATAGCTTGTTCCTTCTGGAAAGCAGTATGGCGACTGTAATCACACAGTTCTGCCATTTGCCATGTGTGGTAAAGCAGAGAGCAGGAAGCAACCAGGTCAACTGACCAGAAAGCAGCAAGCAGCTCAGACTGTGAGTAGGGAGATGAATTTGATTTAAAAAATAAAAACAAAAACTATTTCCAGTGTTGCTACAAATCCCCATGAAAAGACATGCTATTGAGTAGTGGGTTCATAAAGCACACATTAAAATTGCATATATGTGTATTTTCCTTTTATTTGATTCTTTGTAAAAGAAGAAGGAATAGCTCCAACTAGGAAGAAAGACACACTGGGAACTTGGAATCAACTTCACTTTTGCTGGGATTTCTAGCAAAGGGGCAGGAGGAAAGACAGTGGGTGTCACGCTGGTATTCAATTCCCATGACCTCTTTCTGCCTAGCAGCTACATCCGTGTTTATGTCTGTTTGCTTTGCTTTCTCTGGGGCGTCTAATCTCTAAAAATGGTCTCCCTATCTCTGCATCTCATATTGACTTTCCCTAATCTTATTATTTCTGCTGGTATTTGCTCTGCATGTCAGTTTTTTTTTTTTGCTTTTCTAGCCATAAACATTGACATTCACTCCAGAGGAATCTTTGCATTATCAGCCTAAATAAATGCAATTAGAGAAGCTGGATGGGCCAGGCCTGGATTCTAGTTGAACAAAAGAGCAGTCACATTCTTGGAGAACACAGCCCAGAATTTAAACTGAAATCAGCATGGAAAACACAGTATCCAAGGCAGTGACTCAGAGCCTGATTTAGATATGTTCTGTGTTGCTTTATTTTATTCTGTAATAAATTTTGCTCTGAAGTTGAACAACTAACCAAAAGAAGGGTGTGAGTGACACGTGTGTAAGTGTGTAAGCTTTGTGAACTAATAGATTTTGAATTAGCACAAGCCTGGCAACCCAAACTTTCTACTTCACTGTCTGGAAATGCCTGCATGGAAAAACACATTTTATTCTTAATAATGACTATTGTCTTCACATTGACTCCAAGTTCCTTAGATATTGTTTGACAATACCTTTGACAATATCTTTTCTGGTGCTTGTCTCTTCCCTTTTAGCCAGACATACACATATTATAAATAAATGCTCATATAAGTATGTATATATACATATACACATATATGTTTCTTTCAGTTTTGCCTCAGTGTTGTACACCGAGGCTAAGATCCATAACAAAGGTATTATATGGATCTGTAAATCATCCTCCATGTATTTTGAAAATACCATGCTTTCTAATTAAGAACAATATTACTTAATCTAAAACCATCAGAAGCAGAGCGTGGTAATACACAAATGTAGTTCCAGCTTCTGGAGAGTCTGACCAGAGAGGACTGGTGGAGCTAAGGAGTTGGACAACAATTTGGAGAACATCTCAAAATCCAAGCTAAAGTAACAATAAAATGGAAGTTACAGCAAAGGTTATTTACCACCCATTTACATGGACTGTATGTATTTCACTATTTAACATTGCTAAGTTTCAGGCAAGAGAAGGAGGCTATTAAGCAATTTTGTAATTCCCTTAAATTCACAGAGGTATACTACAGCAGATGTGAGATCCTAACTCAGCTTTGTTGTACTGAAAATCTACACTCTCTTTACCCTCACCAGCAGTAATCATACTCATTCAGGAAATAGCAATGCCATTTTCAAATGGGGAGATTTTTCAAGTTCCTCCCTGAAAGTTTCTGAGGTCATTTTCTTATTGCTATGATTCTGGATTGACTTTAACATCTAGCAGCCAGGGGCCAGGCCTGTTGCTCAGCATCTCACAACACACAAGATGCCAACTCCACAGCAGAGACCCACCCACAGTGCCCAGCACACACATCCCACAGCAGAGACTCATCCGACACCTTGTAGAAAAGGCATGAAGGACAAGAAACTGTAGTCTAATTAGAGATTAGACTGTTCAAAACATTTGTCATCCAAAGCTCCAAAATGGATGTTCTCTAAGCTTTAAACATAATAACAATGAAGTTGGAATGGGTGCAGGGAATCACTTCAAAGTATCCTGGCAGAGGTGCATATTCCTTGATGACAGACTTAAATAAAATTCGGAGTGTACAGCTGACTTAACATTATACCAGTAATTCCTTATGGTAGTTTCCCTCTGATCCTCTTTCAGGATACTGAACTTTATGAAACTTAATGAAAATGGAAAGCTAAAAACAGTTTGGGTTGACATGAGATCTGGAAAAGAGACCATGAAGAATAACATTTTTATTAGTTTTAAGATGCCAAAAAAACATGTTCTACTTCTCTCTCTCATTTTGATGTCTCTCTAAGTTTAACAACCCTACCACTATCCTTTGCATTGTACACTTACTGCTACATTTGTACTGACTGTACTGTTAGCAAGAAGCTCCTATCTCCAGGTCTGGTACCTCCTCGTCAGGTCTGGGAAGCCAGCTCCCCAAAGAGTTCCACTGGAGAGACAGCTATACCCCTATGGGGTTCAACTGGTCAACTTGCAAGGCTGTTCTCAGCTTCTCTGGGAATGTGCATTCCAGTCTTCCCATTTTAAGGTGGAAAATAAATTAATGAGCAGGTGTTTCATAAAGGGTTTATGTAAAGCATACTTGTAAACAGTTCAAAATCCATTTCCTTTATTCAAAGAAGCAATTTCCCCAACATTCCGGCTCCTTAGAAATGTGTGTACCATTAGCTCAGTGCTTGCCCTGAGCTTTTCTGTGAAATTTATGCTTTAATAGGAAATGTGAAATTTTAATGTTTTGCAGTAACTCCTATTAAAGCTTTAGTTAAATAAGACCTGTTAAACTAATGTCCTCTCCCTTGCTGTATCTTTAAAACGGATTTGGAAAATATACAATAATGGCACTATGTTGTAGTTTTTAGTTTGAAACTGTGATATAATTAACACTTACCAAGTGTTTTCTTCACATGATATATGGGTGAGTTAAGCAGATGCAGTGCAGAAAAACAATTCTTAAAATATTGTGTGTTAGGATGTAGAAGAGAAGGGGAGCCGGAAAATGCAGGGTAGAGCCTCCACCCAACACCAGGGAGAAGCGAAGTTGTCTAGGAAGGTCATCCTTCAACTGAGTCCCCAGTTGGGTGAGGAAGGCAGGAGAGACACTTCAGAAAGTGCAACTTTCCGGAACAGACTCACCAAGTACCATATAGCATATCATTCCCAGTTCACCATTGAAGAATGAGCCTGGGTGGGGAGTGTGGCCTAGTGGTAAACTGCTTGCTTAGCAGGTATGAAGATCTGGGTTCAATTCTTGGTGCCACATACATGGAAAAGCTGGAAATGGTGCTATGGCTCAAGTGATAGAATGCTAGTCTTGAAGAAAGCCCAAGGACAGTGCTCAGGCCCTGAGTTCAAGCCTCAGGACTGGCAAAAAAAAAAAGTGAGCTTCTCAGATGCTTTCCTAAGTATCTTTATGAACCCACTCAACATGTGAAATGTTATGCTCTGGTGTATGTACGTGTGCAGGAATCCACTAGAGTCAAGAAAGTCACATCCTACAATGCATATAGTGCTTCTGAATATTTGTTGAATTGCAAATGGAGTAAGCAGTCATGATGGAAATAGTTTTGTTATGGTCTTATGAGAAAGGAGATTAGAAAATGCTATGTGGTACCAAGGAAACTGGGCACAAACTAGACCAGGAAAGGTGGAGGGAGGTGTCAGCCATAGCTTTCTTTATATATATATATATTATTGTAATTAATAGAAGGGTTACATTATAGTCACCAGATAGAAGGTGCATTACTTCCCTTACATTGATACCCTTTCTCATGTCTTGGTCCCCATTTCCATCCCCTCACCCCCACCCCTCATCTTGTTTTCCCCTCTTCCCTATCCAATTTCAAATAACCAAATACAAATATATCCAATATATCAGATAACAAAGTGAGATACTGTAACAATATGAGATAACCAAGGGACAGCAAAAGAGATGAGAGATAACATAGAACCTTAAAGACAACAATCATTTTTTTAATTTAGTTAAAAGTTAAAGGCATTGTGTTTAGAAGGTACTTTCAAGTTCTTATTATAAAGTGGAGAAATGGATGCAAATGTCATTCCTCCCGGCAATATATCTCTACTTTGTGAGCATTCTTTCCTCCTTTCCATACATGTGAAACACAGATGCCTGCACGTATCCACATTACTCAGAAATAAGCAAGTCAAATGCAAAGCATCTGTGGAGCATGCCAAAATCACCGTGTAAGAGCAAACTTCGTAACATAGCCACATTTAGTCCTCAGAGGACAATTGATAGGATTGGTTTCCTTCCATTTTCCCCCAAACCCCAAAGTATTTTGCAGCCATTCTACTCTTTCTACAAACTGCCGTTGCTCTGTGGCCTTCTTATGCAGAACAGTACAACAAACTCGCAGAACCCACACAGATCCTACATCCATCCAAAGACGTTTAGACACGTCACTTACCAGCAACTACTTCTTTTAAAATTCTCTGGACGATAATGATGACCACAGCTATGGCGATGGTGGTGGTGGTGATGATTGTGCTTCTGATGGACCTTGAATTCAAAGCCCAAGGGAAGGGAAAAGAGTTGCCATTCTAGCAGAGTGGTCATTGTAAATACTGAGGACAGCAAGGACTGCAAGCAGACAGCAGTGAGGTTCATTTGCAACTAAATTCCCCCTGGCCCCATAAGGGACCCAAATGGAGAAGGAAGCACACCCATTTCTAGGTACAAATAGCAATGACCTGTCTACAATTTGTCAGCATTTATTAAGAATAACAACACGAAATAGATAAAGGCATTGACAGGGCAAGGCCCATCCATCACACAAATGTCTGAAATTCTCAGGTAGAGGCTTTAGTAAATAATGATTAATATGTATCATGATCTGAAGGAAAGTATGATATGCACAAATATTTATTTTCTTGGTAACATTATGATTCACCAAATGTGCAAACGTAAGCCATATTCTCTTAGCATTTCCATTTGAATTCTACTTAACCTCACCTTTCAGAAACTTGTCACTGCAAGGATACACCATATATTCACAAAGATATTTTTAAACATTTCTTTCTCTTGCCATTTATTCCACTCAACTTGAGTTCACTACTGAGTTAAAGTCAAATAAAGTTAAATAGTTGGTTACCAACTATTTAAAGATTATTTACTTCTTCCTTTGATAATAGGCACACCTAATTACTTGGATATTAACCCTCCTCCCTTTCCACTAATGAATCCCTCTCATTGTGTCTTTCCTTTCTTCCTAAATGAGATTGTTATGTAAAACACTGAACAATTTGAATTTTAGAAATAATTTAGCTGCAAACCACTTCTAATGTAAGGTGTGTATTAAATCAGGATTTTATGTTTACTAAGCATAAGACCCAGAGGTCTCTATGTTTATGTCTGTCTGTATGTGTATAGGTGTACTACTGGAGATGGAAATAGACATACATGTCTGACCAGGTATATACACCTGCTGTAATCTTAGCTACTTGGGAAGCAAAGATAGGAAGATTAGGAGCTGAAGTGAGCCCCAGGCATAATGAGACTCTACCAAAAATTAACTAAAGCAACAAGAGATGATGATGATATAGCTCAAGTGATAGAATACTAGCTTAGCAAGTTTGGTTATAGAAATAACCAATTGACACTATAACAGCATTAATATAATAATTGTTACTATCATCAGGTTGTGCTCTTTCCTTTGCCCTAACTCAGTGATACACGGGCAAACCAGGCATTATAATTATTCTGATTTACTAAGGGAAGTCATAAAATACAGGGTAATTAACAAGTCTTCTGAAGACAAGCTGTTAAAGCCAGTAGTGCCTGGAATCAAACTAGCAATGTTTAAATCACAAAATTATAAAAACAAGAGGCATCTAATGAGACTCTCAATGTCATCATTCAGCAGGTTTGTGAAGAAGATGACTCAGTTTAAAATATGCCTGAAGGAAAGCTATGCAAAACTGTTGAGTGTCTTATTTCCTGACTCATTGGGTATGTTATCTATAGCCTGTGCTAAAAATATGATGAATAGAACAAACTGCATCAGAGAGGAATTTTGATAGCTTTGTCACCTCCAACAATATATCTTCCTTCTTCATTCATAAAGGCCGACTTCGTTTTAATTCTCTAAGGTAGAATCACATTTATAAATTATGGCTATGATTCGACAGAGTCCCTTTGGCCTATTGGAGTCATCACAGAGCCTTCACTCTAGAGCTACCACACCCAGGGCACAATGCGGTGACCTTCAGCTGAGATCTTCTGCACCCTGGATTCCCTTCATGCCTGCTCCTCTACCTCTCCTTTCTCTGGGCGAGGTCCCTTCCTTATCTCGTTGTGCTGACCAGGATTTGCCTCTCTGCTAAGCTATCTCTTCCATGAATCTCTGCTTTGGGGCTCTTCCCTCTCACCACATTGTATTCGTGTTCCCCTCAGTTTTGCTCCAGTTTGCCTCAGGGAACAATATCTCTATAAAGTTACTATTCACCGAACAGTTTTTTGTATGCCTCTGTGAGAGAAAATCAGTCCAAATTGAAGAGATAGCTTTCTCTTAAACTGACCTTCAATACATAGAAACAGATGAAAGAGAGGCACTCAAGTGGTTCCCACTCCAAGACTAGTGGCAGAAAGGTGCTCAGCAAGCCTGTGAGCATCAGACGACTTTAAATGACAAAGTTCTTTGTCATGAAGTCATGGCTTCCACAACTCTGCTCACTGTGAAATAGAATGTCCTACAAATTACTTCAGTAGAAAAGTATTTTTTGATTATTCTTGTCAAGCACAATAACTTCAAATGTCTTCATGCTCTTACACAGAAACTGAACTTTTACTGGGGAAAACAAAATCTCAGTATGTATTGCACAAGACTTCAGTGGTAGGATTCTGGCAAAGCTATTCCTCTGAGCCAATTTAGTCATCTTTACTTCATCCGATTGCCAAATCTAATTGCTTCTTAATGAATCAACAAGGGGAACAACAGTTCTAAGTGAGCTTCTGACAAGTTAAATGGATCCATTTAATTGGCTTTTGGAAGAATGTTTTCTGCCTATGTGCTGAGAGGGTATGCTCAAACGTAAGACAGAAATCTTCATATTTGAGTGTGACTAGACAGCCATTGTCAGAGATAGGAAGTGTGTAGACATCCGAGTGAAACATGTACCAAGATGGTTAATGGGAAGTGAGCTTTAGGCTTGTCATTTCTAAAACTGGACTAGTAAATGTACATAGAAATATTACTGCTGATGTAAATTATACCACATGTGAAATATTTCATCCATTAGTCGACTTCTAGCAGATGGGCAGTCAGTTTGGCTGGGTATCAGTGGATCACAACTGTAACCTAACTACTCAGGAGGCTGAGATCTGAGGATGGTGGTGCAAAGCCAGTCCAGGCATAACCTGGGAGACGCTGATCTCCAATAAATGACTCAAAAAAGCCAGAGTGGTGCTGTGGCTCAAGTGGTAGAGCACTCACCTTGAGCAAAAGAAGTTCAGGGACAGTGCCCAGGCTGAGAGATCAAGCAAAAGGACTCACATAGAGGGGCCAGGAGTGGGGCCTAGTGGTAGAATGCTTGCCTAGCATGCACAAAGACCCGGGTTCGATTCCTCGGTACCACATACATAGAAAAAAGCCGGAAATGGTGCTGAGGCTCAAGTGGTAGAGCTCTAGCCTTGAGAAAGTCCAAGGACAGTGCTCAGGCCCTGAACCCAAGACTGGCAAAAAAAAAAAAGGACTCACATAGATAATTAAATAGAAAGACAGCCAACCAACTGGAAAAGGATATTTATCAACAATACATCAGACAAAGATTTAATATCCAATATCTACAAGGAACTCAAGATACTGATTCCCCTCCCCCACACAAAAAAACCCAACAAACCAATCGCTAAATGGGCAAGGGAATTAAGAGAGACTTATCAGAGGAAGAGGTAAAAATGGCAAAGAAACACATGAGAAAATGCTCATCATCATGGTCATAAGGGAAATGCAAATAAAAACAACCCTAAGATTCTACCTTACCCCAATCAGAATGGCCAAGATTCTGAACTCAGATGATGACAAATGTTTGTGGGGATGTGGAGAAAGAGGAACCCTACTGCACTGCTGGCGGGAATGTAAACTAGTACAACCACTCTGGAAAGCAGTGTGGAGATTCCTCAAAACACTAAACTTAGGCCTTCCCTACCACCCAGCCATATCACTCCTAGACATCTACCCTGAGCATCATGACCCAGGATATGATAAGGATACCTGCACAGCCATGTGCATCCTGCACTGTTTGTAATAACCAAACAATAGAAACAACCCAGATGTCCCGCTGCAGATGAATGGATAAAAAAACAACGTGGTACATATCACAATGGAGTTCTATAAAGCCACCACACGAGATGAAATAATGGAATTCACAGGGAAGTGGATGGAACTAGAGCAAATCATGTTGCGTGAGACAAGCCAAGACCAAAGGAACAAAAGGTGCATGGTCTCCCTGGTGTGCGGGTATTCGATCCAAACAGTACAAGGGCAATGACTCAGTACTCAGGTACACCAAATCATTGACATGAATCTGGAGAGATTAAATGTATTTATATAAACACAAAAGTCTGATAGGATATCTATTCTATAGACATATATTGACATATAGATCGATATGCATCTATGACATACACTCAGTTTAATTTTGAATGTTCTTAAATTTGTGTGCCAGTGATTGTATATAGAGATTCCTTTCTTGTTCATTGAATATGACATTTGAAATATGATGTAAAAACTCAGTGTTAATAAAAATTTTAATAAAAAAAGTTTAAACTTTGGAGAATGGGTCCTTTGGAGTACCTACTTTGGGTCGTTAGCCAACCATCTACACATGAAAAGGCACCATGAGGTCTTTTTCCTCTTAGCTCTTACAGTGTCTCTAATGCTGTACAAATGCCTAGTACAAGGTTTGAAAATTAAATATAGAATCAAAGCCAACATAATAATCAATGTTCAAGAAAAGACACCTATACAACCCATTTGACTCGTGTTCTGCAATGTTTAATTTCTATTTTTCATTTATGTTGGAAACTCTGACTGTGTAGTTGTTGTAACAGAGTCAGCATTCAGACATTGGAAGAATTCTTTTTTCAGTTGAGACACTCTGCTTCCCAAACATGATGGGGATCTTTCAAGAATTTAATCAGGACATTAGTGGGGAAAGAATGGTGTTGGAAGCAATGTCATTAAATAAAATCCTCAGTCATCTGGGAGAAGCCATAGATGTTTCTGAGCTCTCCGTACCTGGGGGTGATAGCTTTACTATCATCTAATAACTGTTCTCTCTAATAACTGACACTTTTTTTCTTATATCAAGCATACTTTGTTTCATTGGAACTTTCACAAAATGCTTCAGAAAGAAATGTCTGAGTATGACTTCTGAGAATGACTTGAGTTCACTGGTTGATTCCAATATTCAGACAGCATAAGGATCCACAGAGTATATTACTTAGCTTCTGCCAGTGTATGACTGACACAGCTCCTCTCACACTTCACTCTTTTCCAGAGTAATTCCTCCAGGGTCTCTAAGTTTTCTCTGTATGTGGCCTTCCCTCAAGACTTCTCTTTCATTTAGAGTTCAGGTCTCTAACTTTGCAAAAGAAAAAAAAATTGCTCTCAAATCCTTCTGCTAAGTGTACATGGAAAGGCCATACGCTTATGTGTGCATATAAAATTCAGGACATTCTTCACTTTTTTGGGTTTGTTTTCACCTTTCTTCTTGTTCCTAGTTTCTTTGGAGCAGGTATTACGCATGTTGTTCCATTCATGGTTCCAATGTTTTCAGCCCAGATCCAAGAATATTTTATGAAAGTGTTGATTAAATTTCAATGAAGAAAACATATGTGGTTAGTCAGTAATGGCCATTTCATGTGTTTGTTTAGAGAAAGAACTAAATGGAGTGGGAGAATTTTTTTCACCTTTGGAGAAACTAAATAATTAATTCAGTGATGCTGATTAGGTTGATAAAAATGTTATGACTCATTTAATATTTGGGTTAGCAATAATCATGCCAGTTGCTACTGAGCTAATTTAGAAGTGCAGATAAAATTGTCAAAAAGCTGATTATGCCAAATCAAAAACAAACACTGGGGTACTAATAATAATTCACTGGATAACTCTACTGAAACATTATCTACTGCACAGTTTTCAACAATTAAGTCTGTTTTCAGTCAATGTTATTGGGTAGGAACAGTTACTTCCATTAAGCAACAAAATAACTTTTATTGTTTATCATTATTTTATTATTTATTTATTAAACACTAAGCTATTTTATTCTTTAATACAGTTTACATTGTGATGGTCAGTTTCTGACATATATGTAGTAGAAGAAAAATTAGCTATTGATAGACTGCAGACAAATTACTAAGGCTTGTTTTAATATATACGTTCAGTTTAAATTAGCCCCAGTGATCTATTCCTCAAGGTTATACATATTATTTCTAGAGTTTGTTGCTTTTCAGTGCAGTAACAAAACAATGGGGATGGATTCATAAAACTCAAATCCAGGTTAATGGTTTAAGGACTGTACATGAATGAATACGGACACGAAAAAGTTTTGATGACCTTTTCATTTTAGAGTCTCTGTAGGGTCACAGAGTTTTCATGTGCCCCACACTGTTTCCCAATCTGTCATCAACATACACGGCCATGACATAACCATAGTCATCGACTAATGCTACCATTCAAACTTCCCTCCTCAGTATCTCCCCCCTCCACCTGGGCTCCAGGGCCATGTCAAGTACTACACATTGTGTGGGCTGTCAGGCTCACTTTGTGACCAGTTCTCAGACTTCACTTGTTTTTGATGACTGCTCTGAAGAATACTGCTTAAGTGTTTTTGAAGAATACTGCTTACGTGGTTTTCTTTTTGGTAGTGTTTCCAAATGGGGTTTTATAGTGTTGTTCTCATAAGTAGATTGGGATCACATAGGTTTCTAAGAATATAGATACATTACAATTCTTATCATCCATATCAAGGGTCCACTATTAACATAAATTATGACTAAAAATTGTTGAGGTTGACTTTGAATGTATAGATGAGGTAATATTTTCAAATTTTACATTGTATTTTCGCATAAATTTTTATTGTAATTAATATAAGGGTTACATTATATTCATCAGATAGAAGGTACATTACTTCGCATACATTGTTACCCTTTCTCATGTCATGGCTCCCATTTCTCTCTCCCTCTCCCCGCCCCCCCTGCTCATCTTGATTTCCCCCTTCCCTATCCAATTTCAAATACCCAATTAAGCATATATAAAATATATCAGATAACGAGGTGAAATACTGTAACAATATGAGATAACCAAGGGACAGCAAAAGAGATGAGACATAACACAATACATTAAGGACAACAGTCACCCATTATATTGTAATGTTAGTCTTTTTTTAAAGTCAGATTTAGTTTAAAAAAAAACAAACAACTTTATTTTTTGCCAGTCCTGAGGCTTGAGCTCAGGGCCTGAGCACTGTCCTTGGACTTTCTCAAGGTTATCACTCTACCACATGAGCCACAGAACCACTTCCAGCTTTTTCTATGTATGTGGTACCAAGGAATCGAACCCAGGGCTTCATGCATGCTAGGCAAGCACGCTACCAGTGATCCAATGAAAGATTTTGAGAGCAAAAATCAGTCTTGTTTAGAAAATAATCATAATCTCTGTAATTGTCTCTATCAAAGACTATATTATGGATTATAGTAAAACTGAAAATTTAACATCAAGTTTGTAAAATCATTAGGTTAGATTCAGATTCTAGTAAATCCCTAAGATGTTCATAAACTTCTCATCTGTTTTACTTAACTAAAATCTATCACATACACAGTATCCCATGATTCTGTAAAAGTGAACAGATATAGACACCTTCACAAACAAGGCAATGTGGTACTGAAAAATAAATGCAAGGATTTGGATCAATTTCCTATTAATACAATTCCTTTACCCATTCCTACGTTCTTTGAAAATGCTGAAGAGGCTTTATGTACAAGCTACAGAGTCTTCTTATGGCTTCACAAACAAGGCAATGTGGTACTGAAAAATAAATGCAAGGATTTGGATCAATTTCCTATTAATACAATTTCTTTACCCATTCCTACGTTCTTTGAAAATGCTGAAGAGGCTTTATGTACAAGCTACAGAGTCTTCTTATGGCTTTCCTACTAGAAACTAAGAAATCATTTTGTCAGTACTGATCAATTCAATTCAACAGCTATTCATTAAATATGTGGAAAATAGTGAGGGAAAGACAGAGGAGATAGAGAACTGGAAGGATTATTGTTTTGCTTCTACCTTTCTTCAGTGAAGGATTACCAGTCTTCTCTTCCAGTAGTCAAAGCGTACTTAAGAATAATACCAGATAATGAATATGAGTATGGGTATTTTCTATGAAAACACAATAGTTACACAGGTTTGTTTTTATATTTACTATCTTATATCTAGCATTACTCTTCTCTTTATTTACTCTAGCAGTTCCAGCCACATGACTCACTTTTAATTTTCTTTCCAAGCTCAAGTGCACTACTTAATAAACCAAAAGTCTTCAGTCAGTCCCACATTCATTTCATTTACTGAAGGAAATTGTGATAAAATGGAAAACAGAGTGAAATGCACTGAATAAGGGCCAAGTGAAGTTAATAGCTAAAGTTTCCAACAAGCGGGCTTTTCCTTCTTTCTAGGATCATATGGACAACCATTCAGAAACAAGTCTCAATGGTCAACAAAGGTTTCTTACGTGTTCATGCCTTCTCTAAAACCACGGAGACCTGTAAGTAGAATTCAAAGCCAATTTCATAATTACTCTGTGAAAAGTCAAACAAACTTCAGTGTGGGTGAATTTTCCAGATCTTCTAGCTGCTCGTCTAATCTGGTAAGGAAACGCCTAGAATAAGGAGGGCAGGGAAAAAAACACATATCCAGAGACCAGTGTGTTACCAGATTCATCACCTTGTCATGAGAGGAACATCCTCACAACATCGTTCTGTTTCTCCCTGCCCCTGTATTTTTCTCTGCTGTCTGTCCCAGGAGGACAATGCAACTGCATATTAATGAGACGAGACAAGGCAGCCGTCCAAGGTCTTTCCCCAACCTGGAAGATGTGTCTCAACAATACTCACAAAAGTCTCTGAAAGAACAGTTGCATAAGCACTTGTCAGCTTTACAAGAGTGGAGGAGACAGGCAGAAAATCAAGGCAGTTAAGATCCCAAATGGGGGCTCAAACCCCACATGAAATGATGCAGGCTTTCCCCTGCCTATGATTAAGGAAGCATTTTGTTCAACAGTCCTAAGGTCTGACAACAGATAAACTATTAAATGAGTATTTTTATTCAGGATTAGATGGAAAAAATCTACTTCTTATTTCTTTCTACCAATGACATTATGTTGCTAATAAGGATTTAGTTAATAATAGTGAAACACCCAGTTAGGTTCCACGGGATCAAAAAGAACTTGCTCCTTTTCTGAGAAAGATATGGTAAAATGTCTATGTGAAGAGAAATTCAGTCAGATTTACTGAAATGTGTTGCTTTTAAAGGAAGTATACTTTCCTTAAATAATTTCAAAGGAAATAAACTCTATAATGTAATGATTAAGAAATGAATTTAGTAAGCTCTTGCTTTACCAGCATTGAGGTTTTCCCCTCTTGTAACATTATTTCTTAGATATAAATAACCAAGGGACAATTATCAAATGTATGAGTATTTTTAAGAATAAAGATTCAGAATGATAATGCTGAAGTTTACTCTGGTCTCATCATATTTTGTTTGCACACAATATCTATGCAACTCACTTTCAAATTTTGCTTTTGCATCGATACTTGTATCCAACTTCTTTCCCACTATCACATTTAGCTTAGCTATCTTAAAGTCAACTCAGAGTAAGGTCAAATTTGACTGCTTTTTTTTAAGGCCTGCCCATTATCTGTCTGTCTGTCTATCTATGTATCTATCTATCTATTTATATCTATCTTCTATTTTTTTTTATTAATGAATGAAGTAAAAAGTTAAAAAGTTATTCAAGCAGAAGAAACCTGATATTTCTCACTGATCCTTCCCAGTTCATCTCCCTAATATTGATAGTTTTATCACTCATTGATATCAATGCTTAAACTTTTAACCTCTCAATACCATTACTCAATATTATGGGTAGGCATTGGTTTCTCTGTCTTTGCAGTTGCTCAGGCCATTGAAATAGTTAGCTACTAGCTCAGCTCTCTGATTCCTCTTGCTTGCTTTCAGTTCGTCATCTGTATGGCAAATAACTCTATGTCCTTTCGTAGCTCCAGAAGCCCTGGTCATTCTCAGCCTGCCCTTACTTCTGGTCACTCTGTCTAAGTTACTGTTTAGGCCCCTGTGGAAAAATTATACTTCCACAAATGAATTTCTTTTCTAAAATTTAATTACATTATCTTGGGTTTTTTTTTCCCCCTGAGCCAGTTCCTTTGAAAGAACTTGGTAATTTATCTGATTTATCCGAGGCAACTGTCCAACAAGGCCTCGATTAAGGGGACACAGGACAGTAGAGATCCATGCCAGCCTGGGAGATGGGATGACAATAGGGATTTCAGTCCCCAGAGTGCCAGAACGCTAGGTCACTAAATGTGGTGGCTCATCTTCAGTGTCAATTTGAAGGGCGATTTGGGATGCAATTAACATTTAACTTGGTGAACACGGAGTGAACAGCTTGGATCTCATAATGTGGGTGTCCTCATTCCATCAGTTAAAGGTTTGATTAGAACAGAGAAGACCAGCCTTTGCAAAGACAGGACGTCAGCTAACAGACTGCCTTTGAACTTCTTCCGCACAATCACACCATCACCAGTCACCCTGGCCTCCAGCCTGTCTGTGTGTGTTGCAAATTTTGGGCTTACCAGTTTTCATGATCATATACTTTCTTTCTCTATATATCTAAATACAGATATCTATATATATTTAGATACAGATATGTAGATAGGTATTTATATAGCAGTATAGATCGAGATAGATACATAGACAGACAGACAGACAAAATATAAGTTCAGTTTTCTCTGAAGAGGCAAGCTTAGCATTAATGACGGTTAGACTATTCACTTTTTACTAAGGTTTGTAAAGAGACGGAAAAAGACCCAACTTAAAAGACATGAATTACATTAGACCTGTGTCATGAACACAGTGATCTCACTAATATGACTCAGAATGCATTTGAATAAAAATCTTAATAAAAAGAAAGCTGCATTATAAAGAAAATAACCAGTTGCAAATTGTTGGCATGCCTGTACATACCTAATGACAGCAATAAATGCATGGTTCAATATGTTCCAAATTGGAGGGATCAGAAAATAGCAAAGTATTTTTAGTTTTCTACCTGTCTATCCTGGTCTCAAGGATAGTGTCCAAGATGTCAGTTTTTTCAACTTTCCTTTTTTGAAAATCTTATTTCCATCCTTTGAAGATTTTCATTTTTCGGGAACAAACTTTAAGAGACACTTTTCTTCCGTGTCTTGGCTGAGAACTTCACCGCTTTTGTAGAAGAGATTTCTAAACATGAGAAATGTTACAGAATTTAGGAAACTGTGGTCTAGAACTCATCTAGTGCACACACACTTGAAGGAAAGGAAAGGTGTGGTAGGGACAGTGGAATTCACGGCACCAAGATATTTCCATATGCAGAAATGCCACCATGAATTCCCATGACGGTACGTTTCACCTGAGGATAACCTCCACTACAATGTCCCTTCATCTTGTCATTTCCGCCCTCAAACACTAATCCATTTCTAAAGCATTGCCATCCCAAAATGAGACATAAGGAGAACCACACTGTATTTAGTATAACCCAGTGTGACTGGCTTCATTCAGTCTGCAAAATATTGCAAGAGCTCGTTCAGGTTTCCCTCAAGATTCTTCTAGATCATGAGTATAGCACTCTTTGTTCTTTCTCATTACTGAGGAATACTCTTTAGTTTATAGAGCCAGCAGTTTATTTAACCATGCACTAATCAGACCTCTGAGCTTGTTAAAGATTTAATCTACTATGAATAAAGCTGCTGTGAGCGTTTGGCAGAAGCTAATATGTGGACATTAGGGTTTTTATTTCTCTTAGACAAGTGACAAAGACAGCCATTGCTGTCAGAGGGCAGGTAGGGCTTGTTGGTGGGTTGGTTGGTTGGTTCTTGTTTCGTTTCCTCATGGGATTGGGGCTAGAAGTTGCTCTGTGATCCATGCAGGTCTGAGTGTAAGATCCTTGGAACTCTGTCTCCTTGGGGCTGGGATTTCAGATATATCCCACCATTCCTTGTTCAGTAAGTCTCTTTGTTTCGGTAAGATGCTCTCAATTTATCTTTCAGAACGGATATATCATTGTACCCTCCTAGCCAGCAAGGAATAAAGGTGCGGATTTCACCACATCCCTGCCCGTATTTGCTGCTATCTTTATCGAGGTAAGTTTCGAGGCAGGTTGGGGTATATTTTCCTCTAGAGACTGTAGACAGCAGAATAGCTTTGGGTACACTCGTGTATTATCTGCATGTCCTCCTCTGGAGGAAAGGTCCTTTCCTGCCTCTGGTCCACCTTTGAAATTGATTATTTTTTTCTCCATACTGCTAGTACATGATCAAGCAAGTATGTATGCATATATTACCATTATAGACATGAGTACATTATCAGATATTTCCACTTTATTTGAAGTCATTTGGTCTATATTGAGTGGAAGTCCAAAAACTGTCTCAATCAACTGTTAGATCTGTTAATCATTGGTTGGACTAGAGCTAGCATAGATTCCACAGAAAACACAATTCTCTTTCAAAAAATTTAAAAATAGGGCCGGGAATTTGGCCTAGTGGTAGAGTGCTTGCCTAGCATGCAGGAAGGCCAGGATTTGATTCCTCAGTACCACATATGTAGAAAAAGCTGGAAGTGGTGCTGTGGTTCAAGTGGTAGAGCTCTAGCCTCGAGAAAGCCCAAGGACAGTGCTCAGGCCCTGAGCTCAAGCCCAGGACTGGCATAAAAAACCTTAAAAATAAACTTTAAGACATTGCAAAGAGGGTTGGAATAACGGCAATTCATCCTGAGATAAAAATGAAAGAAATCATGGGTTTTCTTCTCCCTCCCCTTCTCCCTCTCCCTCTCCCTCTCCCTCTCCCTCTCCCTCTCCCTCCTGTACCTGACCTTGTTTTGCTCAAGGCCAGTGCTGTACCATTTGAGGACAGCTCCATTTCCACCTTTTTTCTTTGCCACTCAACTGGAAATAAGTCTATCATTGTAGTGGATTGGAGATAAGAGCCTCCGGGACTTTCCTGCCTGACTTGGTTTCCAACTGTGATCCTCAGATCTCAGTCCCTGGAATAGCCAGGGTTAAAGATGCAAGTTCCCAGCAACAGGCAGAATTTGGTTTTTGTGAAATAATACTGTCAGTAGGTGAATGAGCTAGATGTTTGGTTTTGTGCCTTGGCTTTTGTTTATAGCTTGGCATGCTAATTTGAAGCTGAGCATGATACTTTTTTTAGTACAATTATAAAAGCAACAGAAGGGAGAAACAAATTAGCACTGAGAAAAAGATCAGCTGACTTGGCTAACAGCACTGATGTCATCTGTCCATGAATATGATGAAGTATCCGCCAGAGAAGGTCCTGCATGGTAACACAGGCATGCGGGTGCACACATACCTATGTGGAGTCAATCTGAAGCCTCCACGCCACATTACTTTTAATATTTATCACATCAATTCCCACCTCAAACTCATTCCATGAGGCTTTAAAATAACAAGCTCCTGTGACATTGGAAAGATTTTGTTTTACATAGATTAAATTTATGTATGTGACTAAATCCACTAGTACAACGATGTTCATTGCAACACTATTTACCATAGCAAAGATATGGAACCAACCCAGATGTCCCTCAGTTGATGAGTGGATCAACAAGATGTGGTATTTGTACACAATGGAATTCTAGGCTGCTGTAAGAAAGAACGACATTGCTCCATTTGTAAGGGATTGGAAAGACTTAGAAAAAATCATATTAAGTGAAGTAAGCCAGACTCAAAGGAACATAGGCTCTGTGGTTTCCCTCATTTGTCATAATCAGTAGAAACCTTGGGCTGTCTTAGCAGAGATTTACAATAGAGCAAAATCTAGAGACATAAGGCCAAATAGTATGACACTAAATGTAAGGACCTCCAGGATATAGAAACAAAAGCCATATAATGAGTGACTGTTGTCCTTAATGTACTATGTTATCTCTCATCTCTTTTGCTGTCCCTTGGTTATCTCATATTGTTGCAATATTTCACCTTGTCATCTAATATATTTTATATGTGCTTAATTGGTTATTTGAAATTGGAAAGGGAAGGGGGGAAATCAAGATAAGTGGGGAGGGTGGGAGGGAAATGGGGACCATGTCATGAGAAAGGGTATCAATGTTTGTGAAGTTATGCACCTTCTATCTGGTGAATATAATGTAACTCTTCTATTAATCACAATAAAAATATTTAAAAATTAAAAAATTATGTATGTATTGCATGTAAGTGAATTTCTAGAATTAGCTGATGCGCTATTGGGAATTCATTGGAAATCCCCCTTGAATAACAGTAACTTTACATGGGGGGAGGGAAAGTGGGAGAAAAACATGGGAAGGGGTGGCAATGTTCAAGAAGTAATGTACACACTATCTTATGAATGTAACTGTAATCCCTCTATACATCACCGCAACAATAAAATACAATATAATAGAAAGAATAAATTTACAGTAAAAAAAATCCAGGTAGGTTGATAAATTCTGAAGAGCAATGTAATTCATCATCCTCTTTCCCATGGCCAGATACTTAATTTGTGGAATTCTTATTTCTTTCTAACTTCCTTGTGGCTGAGATAGACTTCAAGATACCATAATCAGCAGTTATTCCCAAACAAAGCAAATGCCCCAGTGGCTTTATTTCATATATATAAAAAGGAAGGTTTTTTTTCCCAATGGCATATGCTTTTCTCTATTGTGTCAAAAATCGATCCAAAACCATTGAGCTATAAAGACTATCTTAATTGCAATGTTACAATAATAGTAAAAAAAAACCCTGATTTATAGATTGTTCTGACAACTATGAGTTCACCTTCTTAAGAGACACCGTAAAGAAACCAGCTTGGTGTTGTGAGCTGAGTTATGAATCGGGCACATTCCTGGTCCTTCATCTGCATGGAAGATGTCATTTTAATACAAAGGACCAATCATTGTGTGGACAACTGCTTTCACCTACTTGTGGTAGAGATATTACCTTAAATAACAAAACCTTCCGTTCCTCTCCTTGCAGTATAAAATCTCTCCAGTTGGTATGTAGGTGGGAGCAATATAACTCCTACATCCAAAGATAGTGTCCTGAAAGCCTCCCACAAGGAATTATTCCTCTGCAATTAAGAAGAATAAATTTAGTTCATTTGCTGGAAAAATTAATCAAACCAGAAATCATCAAGTTAAGGGCAATAAATATTCCCACAAAGACAAATATCACAGAGCTTCTTTCATTTAAGGATGAGAATTTTTTTTAAAAAAAATGTTAAGCCTTAAAAATACAATGACTACTACTAGAGAAAAGACAATGAACACAACAAGAGAGGTGCAAAGAAAAGGGACAGATGGAGGGAAGAGCAGAAATATAAGGAAGAGTAATAGGGAGAATCAATATGAATCAAGTACACATTTATGGAAAAGTCATGAAGAATTCCTTATCATGTCCAATTCAAATTACACAAAATAAATTCAGAGAAATCAAGGAAACAACAAAGCCCTTGTCACTGTAAAACAAAGTAATTTGATTAAAGATGGAATTTCTTTGACCGAAGAAGTCAAGGGTCTCTGCATTGCAAATTATAAAATACCAGCAAAAGAAATTAAAAAGAAGAGCCATGAGGGTGGCCTAGTGGTAGAGTGCTTGCCTAGCATGCACAAAGACCTGGGTTCATTTCCTTGATACTACAGATATAGGAAAAGCCAGAAGCGGTGCTGAGGCTCAAGTGGTAGAGCTCTAGCCATGAGAAAGTCCAAGGACAGTGCTCAGGCCCTGAGCTCAAGCCCAGGACTGGCAATAAAAAAGAAAAGAACAAAAAAGAAATAAAGAGAATACTTAACATACTGGAAAGACCTCCTATATTTATGAGCTGGAGGAAAATTGTTGTTTTTCTCGTTTGCTGTTGCTGACCTGGAATTGAGATCCTTCTGCCTTGGCCTCCCCAGAGTTGATGTTACAGGTATGTGCCACCATGATCTGCTGAGAATCAAAGTGTTGTTTAAATCTGCAGACTAGCCAAAATGTTCTACAGGTTCAGAGCAATTTCTGCCCAAATGCCAGTGGTATACTTTATGGAAATAGCCAAAAACCACTCCTAAATTTTGCATTAAACCACAGAGGACCACTAATAGTAGAAACATTCTAAGGAAAAAGACAATTGTTGGGATGTTATAATAAACTTACCTAGATTGAGATTGGAACAATCCAAAAAGATAGCATGGTTTGGGCATAAAAATGGACAGAAAGATCAATGTACCAGCATAGAGAGCCAATTAAACAGAAATAAATTTCCCTACATACAGGCTACTGAATTTGGCAATGGCAGCAAGAAAATGGTGGTGATAAAACGAAATATCCATATGAAACAGAAAGCCATTCGCTACCCCTTTCCCATCTCTCATTATGTATGAAAAATCAACCCATGGGATGAAGATAGAATTCAATGGCAGAGTGATTGGAAACTATAGACTTGATCCCTGGAAAAATACAGACTGGATTGGTGAAACATATCAAATTACTGGAAGAAATTACAGAGCGTCAGAAGGCATACTATTAAGGGTACTAAATCAAGCAAGAAAAGATATATACTCCATATTATACTCACATGCAGTAGCTGAAACATTTGTCTTGTAGGATAATAACTAGCACCTAGGAAGGGAGTAGAGGAGGAGGAGATAAAGAGGGGGTGTTTGATAGATACAAGAATGCAGTTGGATAGGAGGAATAACTTCTAATATTTTCTAGAACAACTGGTGTTGTCAATCAACTGAAAGCAGCTAGTAGAAAGAATTTGGAATGGCCTAGCACAGAGTAATGATGATAAATGTGCCAATTTCTCTGATCTGATCATTACGTATTGTATGTATGTATTGAAATGTCACACTATAGCTTATAACTGAATACAATTACTGTGTGTCAAAAGAAATAAAAAAATGTATCTTAAAATGTTCACATTTGCCGAGACATCATGTAGGTTTCTTTTATCAATCAACTCTCCACAACACGAAAGTAATATTTTTACTTTTTCCTGGAATGAAATGTCATTTCACAAGAGATGATGAATGACATTAGTAGAAGTGTTTCTCCAAATATGCTTTAGAAATGCCACATACTGAGAAATCTTTTAAAGGGGAAATGTAGACTACAGATATAAATTCTGAATCTTTGAGAGGTTGTCAACAGTAGGGAATGCTCACACACACACACACACACACACACACACACACACACACACACACTGAATGCTTTGCCCCTACAATCATCTCCCTACACAAACATTTTCCTGGATAGCCTGGGAATAGAGAAATAGTCATGTTATAGTGAGTGTATCTTACTTTTAATGAAATCAGTTATTATAAACAATATGATCCAAAGATTAGTAAGAAAAAGGGAAAGATGAGAAGCGTTAAAGAGATTCAGGGCACTGTGCTTCTGGGCACAGTTCTCATGTAGATTTTATGAGACAGAAACTCTGATATGGCTTTTCCAGACTCAGGAATGAGAAAATTGACCCAGTAAGTACACATTTTTCCTGGTCACCGTAGAGTCAAAACTTGTCTATAGCTTTGACCTTGGCTTTTTGTTACTTACTTTGCTCACAGTATTATATAGGTGACTAATTTTATTATCCTCACTGTTATTTTCAGAACAATAGCCTCTGCCTTCTAATTTGTCAAAAAGAAAACAAGATAGAGAAGATGTGTTATCTAGATTATCTGACAGCACGCTTCACTGAATTTCATGAGCTTGTGATCTGAAGAAAACAAAGTTAAAAATGGAAAGAAGACAAACTTTAACAAGGAAAGCAAATGCCAGTGTCGTGGCCCTGAAGTTCTACGCTGTCAGATGTGTTGTCCAGGCGAAGAAAGGGTCCAGCTTCCTATCTTTTTCTCCTTGATCAGTTAGTACTCTAATTGTTTCTAATTCCTTTCCTTGCCATGGTGACATTTTTAATTAGGTCAGCTCTCACAAGTATCGGGAATCTAATTTCAGCAGCCCTGATATGCTCAGGACTGGTCAGGCTTATAGGTACTTTATTGGAGGGATGGAAATGAAAGTGTAGACAGTTGTGGTTCTATTATTGTAATCTGAGTCATCTAAAGCATTTCACCATGGGGGTTTCTGAAACTGTTTTTCTGGCTTGGATTATAAATATGAATTTCAGCCCATGAATTTTACTAGGTGAACAATCAGGAGTGCTGAAATGTTACTTTCCAATTCCATCCAAGCCAGCAATTTAGCTCTCAGCACGCAGACACCATATTTCCTGAATAACTGATGGATTCTCTTTTGGAAAGACGACAGGATGTCAGATGTGTCACTGTCTGGAAAGCTGACTGATTGTGTACGGCTGAAAAGGTTTCGTGACTTACAGACTTGATGAGGGACGTGACGCTTGCCCACAGTTGCTGACATGGCTCCACTAGCAGCTACCGCTGGAACTGCTGGAGCTGTTGAAAATCATGTTCCAGATTTTATTACAGAAAAACTTGCTTTGCAGAGTTCCAGCCCAAGTGGCAGGCAGGCGGTAATCGAGCAGCCAGGGCCTTATCATCCAGGCTTTGACTTTCTTCATCTCACGGCCACCAGGCCTGAAGTTCTCATCGCAGCGCGTTAAGGTTTTTTTTTTTTTAATCCACACTTAATAGAATGTGAAAAGTAAACAGTGTAGCTTGGTGTGCAATTAAGCTAGATTAAAATTAGTGATATGACTATAACTGTTTAATGTATGGCCTGTAATACCTACCAAAGAACTCAAAGAGATTGTGTTGTGCTAATAACAATGTGCAAATAATAATGATAGGAAGCAAGATGGAAATGATCAAGGAAATTACCAAAATGAAAACAGCAAAATGGTAATAGTAACTACTTAATCATAATAGTAACTACTTATCTATCACACTAACTTTAAATATGGATTAACTTCTATAGTCAAAAGATAAAAAGTGCCATATAATCATCATCAGCAGCAGCAGCATTATCATCATCATTCTCTTTTTTTAAAATTTTTGCTGGTCCTGAAGCTTGAACTCGGGGCCTGGGTGCTATCCCCTGAGCTTTTTCTTGCCCAAGGCTAGTATTCTACCACTTGAACCACAGTGACACTGTGGCTTTTGCTGTGATTTAATTGTAGATGAGATTCTCACAGACTTTCCTGCCTATCTATACTGGCTTTTAATTGTGCTCCTCAGATGTCAGCCACTTGAGTAGCCAAGATTGCAGGGAACCACGCCTGGCTCCAGGCTCCAGGAGTAATTTTAAGAATTCACCCATATGCTCTACCTATGTGATACCTCAGTTTTAAGGACTTGAAGTAAAGGGATCTAAAATGATATTTAATGGAAATGAAGATTGTCAGACAAAATAGACTTCCTGTCTCTATCAGTCGGGAGAGACCAAGAACATCATTAAAATGAGTGAATTCACTGGGTAATATAAACTTCCCTTAATCAGAATTCACAAGAGACAGTAATACATCAATAGCAGGAGTCTTCAAAACCTCACTGAACAACTGACAAATCACCCACAGAGAATGGAAATATATACTATCCCATCCAACAGCAAAGCAATCCATACTCAGCTTATGTACACATGTAACTGTCTCCAAAAGCATTTCCATATTAGATCAGACACAAGGCTTAATGAATTTAAAACTGAAATCTCATTAAATACTTAGTCTAGTAACAATATGAAATATTTAGCTTGATGTTCTGAGACTTTTTGGTTTTAAATTTTCTTTTACATTTACAGACATTTCCTTAATCCTTTGTAAGGCAACCTGTTGGTGACAAATACACTTAGCAGACTGTCTTGCTTTCTCCTTTATTTAATAAAGTCCTCTTTAGTGGGCATGGAATTTCGTGTACCTAGTTTTGTTTGGTCACTGAACGGCCTTCCACTTTCTTCTGGCTGCCATTGTTTGTGGTGGGAAATCTGCCGTCATGCAAATAGCTGCTTCATGGCATGTAAAATGGGCTTTCTCGGTATCAAGATGATTTTCTCTGCCATAAATCAGAAATTTATACAGACATACAGTTTATTTTTCATTTATTTTACAATTTATTTTTCTTTACCCTCTTTGACTTCATTCACATAGATTCTTATATCTCTAAGCTTATGTGTAGTTAATTAAATCCAGTAGGTATTAGCTCTCATTTCTTTGAATATAATTTTTAGCCCCACTTTCTCCTCTGGGGTTCTGAATGTACAAATCAGAGTAGGTGCTTTTTATTTCATGAATCACTTAAATAATGATATGAAATATCTCAAAGTTGGTAAATATTGATAGCACAAAACAAAACTCCAACTATTAGAAGGTATTGATTGTCCAAAAGAAGAAAATAAGAACAAAGCCACTTTTTTAAACTTCATTTTGATCCACATACCCCATGATTAACTTTTGCATCCTCTACCAGGTGATGAAAAACTTCATTTCTGGGAATACACAAGAACATACATGTAATATAAAATACGCTCATGCGTAGTGAACATCATTTTTAGAAATGGCTTTTCCCACATAATAAGCTTTTAGTAACTTTTCTAATCAATGTCATAGTTATGATAAAGTCTTCTGCCTTCTAAGAAAAGAGAAAAAAAAACACTAGTAAGACTAAACAAGACTTCAGACCTATACCTCTGCCCTGTAACAGATTCTCTTTTCTGCTTCCAAGCTGTCTGAAGGAGTTCACTGCAGATGTCTGAGCTCTGATTTTGTCAGGTTTCAAGCACAGTGAGCAGCTGACTAACAAATTTTCTCCCCGAAAGACTGAATATGGCTCTTGACATCTGTTCTGCGGCTGTGTTCCTGCCAGAGGTGGAAAATGAAGGGCAAAGTTGCCTTTCCTTTCTGTCTTTTTTTTTAACCTTTTGTCTCACCACTCTTAAACAGAACTACAACAATATGGTCCAGAAAACTCCTATTAACTTTTGTGTCCAAATCTGAAATCAGAATTGCCCCAATAGTCTTAAAAATCCACATCACTCATTATATTTGGTGCACACATGTGAAAATAGAACTATGTAACGTCAGGGTATGGCTGTGACTAGGAAAGATGAGGAAATGCTGGGAATATATGCATCAGGATGCACTCTACTCCTGTCACCTGACTGAGTTTAAACTCCTTGAACAACTACTTAAAACAACAAAAAAGACATGAAGTACGCTCCTTCCCCAAATACCATCAACTCCATTTTACAAGCTGCTCCCATTTGTCTTGTATGGCTGATGAAGGTCAACGTCCAGGCTGTTAGGCTTTGGACCTGTGTGTTTTGAGTTTTGATATGGCTCCATGTCATATTGTCATTTCCCTCCATAATGAAAATCACTTTCATGAGCTGGCATACTGATTAATGCTATGTAAGGAAGTATTGCAGAGCAGTACAATTTCTGGAAACCAGAAAATTTTAAAAAGATGAATTCCAGATCTTCATATGACTACTTCAGAAAACTCAGGCACTAAGTTCTACCCACCTTCTGCTCTCACATGCTCTACCCACATTCACTTCCTCTGCCCTGACTGCCGGCTGAGCTCGGCCATAGTTAATCACTTTCCCCCACTTTAAACTGGGTGTTTGCTGATTGGATAGATAGCCAGACCTCCAGAAGAGAATTTGAAATCAGCATCTGTCCTCTGCACATGGCAGGTGCTGGGTGGAGCCCGAAGTTGATCAAAGTCATTATAGCTGGATATTCTTTTATTCTTTTGCTACAGAAAATTAGCATAGGAGATCCTGAAGAATAAATTGTAAAGTATGATTGAAACACTTGTTAAGCCAAATGCTTAGCTGCCATTTGGTAATTTTGGAAATATTAAACTAACGTTTAGTCACGAGAACTTAAAAAACCTTTTTATCACGTATTAAACATGAACTTAATGACAGTTTTGCAAAACAAAGAAGGGTTCTTGAACCTTACACCAGATTTCTATCACAAGATATTAAAGCACTTTGGCGGTAAATTCTCTAATTTGCAAGACACTTGAAAAAAAAAAACCATTGCCAGCCCTACCCTAAATTATATGTTATAACATACATTCTATAACACAACGGGTTACATAACATCACACTTTTTATATGATTCATACACATTGCTAGTTGTTGCGGGAAGGTAGCTCTTTAATCTTGAAACAGTCAAATGATATAACTTTCCTCGCAATCGCATGAGCTCAGTTCTTTCAACAAGTGTTACCTGTGTCTGTGGGGCTGAGTCTAAGCCCTTTCACAGCAAGGCCATCTGTGCTCAATTCTCAATATACAATTTTCTGTTAATTTAGCTCAGGAGCATTTTCTGTACACAGTTAACAGACTGGAAGCCCCTCACATGTGGGCCCAGGATCAGGGTGTCCACACAATCTCTTTCTTTTCCAGGACATGAGTGATAGTGAGGGCAATATGAGACTCTTCACTCTTACAACAGGATAGTTGGGGTCCAGGGACTAACGTCATTAGTAATACTGTTCACACTAACACACAGTCCCTGTCCTCAAATACGGATCCAACATGGATAGTTCCAAAATTTGGGGTCAGCTCAGCTCAGTGATAAGCTCTGAACTGAAAATGGCATCACCAACAGCAACAAACATCAATAATTCCCTTTCTTTTTATGTTTCACAAAGATAATAATTCATCAAGCTTTCCCAGGGTCTTTCTGCTCTGCAATTGATAGCTCATGGACTCCAGAAAATTAAATTTGATTTTTTGGTATCTGTAAGTATGTCTTAACATATTTTTAGTGTGCAGAGTATAATTGTAAAAGTATAAGACTGAAAATAAGTGTTGTCATTTTATACTAATGGATTTTCTGGAAAAAAAATAATTGCACCATTTATTTCTCAGAGTTTAAAAAAAAAGATCATGTTAACCTTCAGGATTTTATGAAACTTCAATTTTCTTTTCAGAGTAATGCTCTGCCCATACTGTATGGATCCAGCCTTAACATCAGGCATATCTTTACCTTTTCATAGCCTCCGTGGCTTGCTTTGTTTTTTAATTTTCCTCTCCATGGTAGATGATTTTATTGGTGTTTCATTTAATATCTATACGAAAGCTGGCCAAGAGATACGGACTACCTCTTCATAAGTCTGTTGTCAGTAACTTTCATAAATATGCTTTAATATGAAAGGAAAGCAACACAATGCAGGAAAAATTGTCAGAGGAATGATAATAAAAATATTATCAAACAATTTAGGAAGAAAGAATAAAAGAAGTTTTGTGTATTAGATTGGTAATTTCCTAAGAAGACTCTGAAATACTCAGATGCTTTTGTATATCCTGATTTCTATCTCAGTTTCTCAATAGTGGGTGTTCACTGAATGAATGTCTATATATCACAGGGAAAGATTTACCACCCAGTGCATTTTATGAAATACCCTCAAAGTTACTAAACATGGCAGGTAACTGAAGACAACAGAGGGAAAATCAGAAATACATATCATAATCTGAGACTGATGACCACAACCTAAGTTGAAACTTCTAAGTTAAAATCTTAAAACCAGTAAAAGCCAGTGAGGAAATATAAAATCAGAATCTAATATTTGTGAATGTCAGTTTTTATTTCTACCATGGGATGCTCCACAAAAACTAGCCAAGAAAGGAAGAGAAACTCTGTGGATATCTGCATGTCCAGCATCCTGCCATAAACACCATTTTGTGTAACCAGCACTACCAGACCATGACAAGTCAAACATTAGCATTGCTAATGGCAGAACAGATTCTCAGAATGCCTGACATCCAGATGGCGGCCAGGTGTGCACTGGCGTGGACCAAAGGATTAGCTGAAGATGCAGGTTTGACCTGAAAAATAATAATTTGACGTGAAGGAGAATGTAGTCGTGAATCATTATGGAATTTCATCAGAATGCAACCTCATCTCTGGTTCTATTGTAAATCCATGTTAGACAGCTTTGATAGGTATAATCATTTTATGTAGTATTTTATAGCAAATTATCTGCCTGCCAATTCTATGCTGCTTCTGCTATCTGTACACCCGTGCACGCATGCACACGCACATACACACACACACACACACACACACACACACACACACACACACATTAAGGAACCCCATTTTATAGGCCTAGACTATCGTGTTAAGATGGACTTCAATTAAATTTTAAAAAAGATGTTCGGGCACATAATGTTTTTAAAGGCTGATATTTACAGTTAATTTCAATGTATCATGCTCTTCATTAATTTGAGCACAGATCTACATATATTTCTAGATCTCACAGCATTGTGTTTTAGGAAGCATTATGTAAACGAATGCATGCATGCCCTTCATGTTTCTATGCTGATAACATATTTAAAGTGACTTGGAACCAGTCGCTGTACAAGAATGTCTTCGGGACCTGTACTGAGACAGGAGTGCTGGCTCTATCACTAAGGTTACGAGGATGCACGTTATATATTGTACTGGATAGTTTTCTCATATAGGACTGGCATTGCTACATTACTTGAACTCTACCTGCAATATCTCAGCAAGTAAGAATGAGTTTTTTAATCCAATGATACGAAGTTGGAGACTAAACAGACAAGTGCCCGGTCAGTGGCTCCACAGTTCCACCAGGACTCTGTGATTCTTACCCACTGTCCTGGGCAAAGAGCTCCCATAGCAACAGGGGTGACTGCCATGCCACTAGCGCTAGCACCATGCAAGATGACAAGGAAGACAGCAAGAGCCCCCACTGGTCCCCTTACTGGGAAAAGAATACAGCTGTTGAGCTTTTATCTTGTTTTCTAAGGGATCAGCCAGAAATGTGGAGTTAGTTTGTTTTCTCTGGTCTCAAACTAGAGTAAACAGAGCTCTTTTCATAACACAGAAAGGCTTTCCAATGAGGACATTAGTTTTACAAGCAAAACATCTTCAAGGAAGCCAAACAAGGAAAGAGGAGGATAAGTGTAATTTCAAATCTCCTTCTCTACTGCGTACAAACAGAGGAGACACTGTCATTAGATGTGTTCTAATTTGGAGTTATTTCAGCTATATTCTAAATAGTCTTTTAAACCATGGCTCACAAATCACTGCACATCACGTCTGTGCTCCGTTCCAAACATGAGCCTAACGTCTAAGCAAATGATAATACTACCTGACACATAATGGTATATACTACCAGGCAGATGACCAGCACTGCATGTTAGATGAAGATAGTTCTCAAATGAATTTAATTTAAGCAAATACGTCATTGAATTGCCTAGAAGTAAATAAATCAACTATTGCATTTTATTAGGAAACAGTAGTTTTTATGTACTGATGTTTTCCAGAGCTTTGGCCCCTCTAATCTCGAGTCTGAGGACTAGTAGAAATATCAGAGAACACGTCACAATGCCACATCTACAGGATGAACTTCCAAGTGAAGAAATTTATGAAAAGATGTAGGCCCTTCAAGAGTGACATACAGTCAGAGTTCATAATGCCTGTGCCACGAAGATAGGAGAACACTTGAACAGGGCTGAATTACGTTCTCTTCACAGTCTATTCACCTATGAGGTGGTGATTTAGGACAGAAATGATATGTGATTCTCCTTTTTCCCTTCATCAACAGAGCAGAGACAGCATCTGTTCTAAGCACCAAGTCTGATATTACCTAGGTGTATATTCTTAAAACATACACAGCAGTAGTTATCCTCCACTCACTCACTACTAATCAAGGAAGATAGATATGTCTACCCCAAAGAAAAACCAAAGTGCGGTAATTTTTTGTCTTATGGCAAACAGGAAGACATCCGGCAATGTCTTCTTGTCTCAAGAGAATACCCCATGTCACATAAAAGCTTAGAATAAGGAAAACTATGAAACATCTATATGTTCTTAATTGCTGACAAATTTCCATACAACTACTAACCCTAACTTAAAGAAAACAATTTAAATTGTAATTTCAAACAATAGTCTTATTAAATATTCACTATCAAAATCCTGGTTAAAAAAAGACCTTATTCCTCAAATGCAAACACTGAAGTGTCAAACCTTTGTAATTTGGATTAATATTTTTACTCTTAGTTTATCCTGAAATTACTGGCAAAAATGAACATGGGGTAAATGGTGAAAACTGATGCAATGATTTTTATCCATTCTGGAATTGAAAACGCAATAAAAGAACATGGAAGATATCCTACCTGAGGAGGAAATACACAAAAAATAAAAAGCATATATACTTCAACAGGAGAAACTGTTATTTCTACTCTTACTCAATTACAATTCTCTAGTTATCTAATAGAGACATGTAGCTATTTCTACTATCATGCGATAGAATCACTGGAGGTATTTGAAGGGACTTGAACACTTTAATGTTGTTTTCATGAACTTTCAAGGGAAAAATGGCTGCAATAACATTTTCTCTATTATTCAAAACTAAAGCGTCAAAGGAAATTGCCAAGGCGCTTCCATTACCACCAGGTAGAAATGAAATTATGGTTGGAATGAGGTCAGCCAGGCAACGAGGACTCAGAGAACAGCTGTGCACAGCTGCTCCACCACTGGCCAAGTAAATCATCTGAGAGGAAACTAAGGGCAGAGAAAGGCAATACAGCTAGACTCCACTTGCTGATGATTTCAGGTATCTGCATTGAAGAAAAACAAGATTTGGGTTTCCGCCCTTGTATTCTGGCACAGGTACAGAAAACATACATATTTCTATGTGATTTTAAAGAAAAAGTCTCTTTCTCTTTGAAAATAAATGTCTAATCTTCTTCTGTGAACTTGATGCACACAGCGCACACAGGTCTGTGCAGGAAATTGCTGTGGATATCATTTCTCTTCCAGCACTTTCTATCTTAGGGCACCTCCTCAGTCATCAATGCAATGGAATCAGTAGAAGAGGTAAAGACTTAGAGCAAAGGCCTCATCCCTGATGGTACTTCAATAATCACCTCTTAAATTTAAAAACTGCGCATTAAATCAGGCAGATTTTATGTAAATGCATCCCCCGAATTGCAATCTATAGCTCTGGGTGTTTCAAATCAGTCAAATTCGATGAAGTCATTTACATTATTAATTTGTTACCAGTACATGAATTTAGTTCTTAGGATGTATGTAGATGCTTCCATAGAAACAAGTAAAGCAAGCCAAAAAAGAAGTGTGGGTTTTCACCATCAGAACAAACACAGCCGCTATCCACCTTGTCCATCGAACATAAAGACCTCTCTGTTCCTTGTGAGCCTTGAGACAGTTTGCAGCCTGTGAGAGATACAGTGAGTTAACCCAGTGAACTAGACTTATTGGATGAGGACATCTTTCTTATACCAGACTGAAAATGTATGTACTATGTTGTCTAAACCAATTCAACAGTTTTGTTCATTAAATAAGCCCACCGTAAGTGGCTGACAATAAATATAACTCAAATGTTTGCTTCACAGCCACCTCTGAACTGCTAAATAATCTAATACCTTAAGCTAAATTTTGTGTCATAAACTAGGAAAAACTGAAGTTTAACTATGCATTAGCTAAGGTGTGAATTAAAATGAACACTGAGATAATTAAAATGATCACAGACAAGTTAGCAAGTATGTAAAATATAAATAAGTTATCACATCATGAAAATGAATGCCTCCCATCATTAAGACTAATGATGAATAAGAATAGATACTCATTATACAAATAAAGATATTTATTCAAATTTCATAATGTCAGATAAATGACTTCATTTAATAAGACCTAGCACAATCATTAATTGTTGATTTCTGCTCTGTGCATGTGAATAAAAATGTCCTCCAACCTCAGAAATCCCCAAAAATTCATTTAATTTATAAAGGATCCAGAATTAGGCAGAGCAGATCTGTCACCATCCAAATATCCTTCTGCTCATTTGCGTTCTCTTCACCCATGCCTTTGCCACCAACAACTACAGAATTACTTTAGGTCTATGGGTTGCTTTACCTGCTCTATAACTTCATGTAAATAGAATCATATAGCGTGGCGGGGTTTTTAACACGTGATTTCTTCTAAAGGACAATTTGTTCCTGAATGCCATCAGTTTGGGGCAAACATTGGCACTGTCATCCCTTTATATTTCGGAGTGACATACATGTTTATGCGACAGTTTCCACCCATCAGTTCTGTTGGCAGTCAGCATTTTGTGCTGTCCCCAAGTTTTTGCTACTACGAATAAGGTGGATAGAAGCACTTGTAAGTGGTGCCTTGTACTGCCAAGTAAATGCATGAATAAATAGCTTAGGTATTACATTTCTGAGTCATATATAAGCCTGTGTTTAACCTTCTAATGGACTGGTGAACTGTTTTCCTAGGAAAAATAGTAGAACAGGTAAATAAAATAATATCCAAAAAATTGACTGCCAGGTACAAATTTCTTCATAAATGCACATCTAAGCTTACAAATACAAAGAAGTTTTCAGTTATTATATTTGACCCTGACTTCTGCAGGGAAAAAAGTTTTGCTTTTATGAAGTTAACATTCTCTTTCTATTATTAACATGCTACTTTATCAGAGAATGGACATTGGGTTCTCATGTAACTTCTACCACTTACTTGGTTGCCTGCCAAGAACTGAGAGTCCATCAACTGTCTCTCCATTTTGAACCGCTTCTAACTGCAAGATACTGGAATGCAGGAAAGCAGTGCAGGAGACAACTGATGAGTACTGGATGGGTCTGAAATGCTCAAAGGCTAAGCATTAAATGTCTGTCAGAGAAAAATTATGCAGTGAGGTCTGCACCTGTTTTTCAATGAACGTTATTCATCCACTCAGAAAGGGCTAAAAACATCATCAGTTCAAAAGGAAGATGGAAGTTTAGAGTCTTTCTTTTCCTAAACAAAATTGCAATGATTAATTATTTTTCACCAAATTAAGCAGTTCATTCACAATATAAAACAATGAAAAGGAGATGGGTAACAATCTGAAAGAGTGAGGGTTCAAAACAAATTTAATAAAGAAAATGCACATGTTTATTTTTCTTAACATCCAGACAAGGTACATACTGCTACATAGATGTTATCCCTATGTCACCCCCAAAGCTCCTATTCCTATGTGAACTACATTAGGCATTAGATTTTGTGCTGATACTTTTGAAAGATAATTTGAGAGTCTTACTTTTTCCTATCAGATGAATACAATAAATATGATCTGTTATGTGGATGTATGAAAACAATATGTTTCGTTTAGTAGAAAACTGTTGACATTCTTTTCTACTCACTACAAATACAAGAATTTACTCCTCAGTTTTAGAAATCTGAAATATACACATATATATACACCAATTTATGAGAACATAGATACATGCATATATAAAATGTATTATATGTGTATATAAATATATAACTCAGGTACATATATATGCATGTCCATACCTATCTATAGATATAGATATCTATGTCTATATATCTGTCTGTCTGTCTCTCCATTTATGCACAATTACAGTTATATATGCAGTTAAGTAAGATGTAACACTAATATAATAAACATTATTTTAATGTTTATTATTTTAAATATATGTTGCTTTTTTCAATGAGATTAACAAATTGGAGCCACTTATATTACTATTCCAAGAGGGGAAGTTAAACATCATTGCTACATCTTTAAATATCACTTGGCTAGAGCCAGTGGCTAGTGGCTCATGCCTGTAATCTTAGCAACTCAGGAGGCTGAGATATGAGGATCACAGTTCGAAGCAGTCCAGGGAAGGAAAGTCCATGAGATTCTTATCTCCAATGAACTACTAAGAAAAAGCCAGAAGTGAAGCTGTGGCTTGAGTGGTAGAACCTTAAGCATGAAGAGGCTCAAAGACAGCACTCAGGCCTTGAGTTCAAGCAGACTGTCAAATGTGTGTGTGTGTGTGTGTGTGTGTGTGTGTGTGTGTGTGTGTGTGTGTATGTGTGTGTGTGTGTGTATGTGTGTGTGTGTGTGTATGTGTGTGTAGCTTTAAGTGACCCAAACTTCCTTGGCATTGCATTGTGTCTAAAGACATGGGTTCAGTAATGCAACAAATTTGAGTGACCCCTGCCCTCAAGGGACAAGAGGAATTGCTCGTCTACTGAGCAGCTCCTTCCACCTGACTGCATGTGGGTCTCAGGTAAGGTAGACTGAGATGGATGTTTTCCCTTTGACATTCTCTTGGCTATGTTCCCTTGTATGCTAGTCTTGGTTGCCTCTGAGGAAGATGGATTTCTTTTCCTATCTTTGGATACAAAGCCCAGTTCTGTTTCTTGATAATTTTAAGATCTTGGAAGTGTTATCTGCTGTCAGGCTCAGTTGCCTTATGCGGAAGATATTTGTGTGTGTGTGTGTGTGTGTGTGTGTGTGTGTGTGTGTGTGTGTGTGTATCCATCATAAAATTAATACGTGAGAGGGTGCATGAGAAAGTCACATTGCAAATTTCATATGAAATTGAATGTGTGATGATGGCCATGGAAACAAGGTTACAGCAAATAAACTGAGGTAACTTGTTATTTGAAGCATGTATTTTCCTTTTGCCTTATTTTCTTTGGCATCTCTAGATTTGCTTCATTCCAAACAACTTCCTGCTCAAACCAGAAGGCTCATTTTCTCTTATTTAGATAAGAAGTTACCATCTAATTTAGAACTTAATGGAAATCATGTGTCTGGCACAAAAATTGCAGAATAAAATGCAAAAAAAGAGGAAACATTTATTCTGCTGCAGACAATTTATGAAATGGCTCTGTCAAAGCATTCATTTCTACATGACTATAATTTCTCAAAAGTTAACAGGATTGTTATTGTCCGTTAAGTTTTGTCCAATGTTTTTTTAAATGGACTGGCATATAATAAAACTGAATTTGAATAGTAATTAAATTGCTAAAGAAATCTGTTAACTGGGATTCTTTTTGAACTTAATTATAGCCAGCGGACTATGTAAGAATCTCATTTGTTTTCCTCAATTGTTGTAATAGGATTTTGCTCTGTTCTATCATTTAAATAATGCAGAAGTAAGTTTCTTGATGGTTAGGGGGAAATAAGGCATAATATAATTACATATCACCACAAAGGCCTTCAATATTTTGATGAATAAAAGACAAAAGAAATGGGAAAACAGGAGAATCAACTCTGAAATGGCACTTGAAGACTCCAGCTGCTTACCACTTACCTCTGCTTACTAGAGTGACTCTTTCACAATGATTCTACATAGGAAAAAATTAGAATATTTCACAGCACTTACTATAAGGCTCTGTAAATAAATCATGTTGAAAATCCATACAATTTGTGATTGTTGTTCTTAATGTACTATGTTATTTCTCATCTCTTTTGTTGTCCCTTGGTTATTTTCATACTGTTGTGTATCTTACCTTCTTATCTTGTATATAGTATTTATATTTATTTGTTTATTTGAAATAGGATAAGGAAGGGTGGAAAACAAGATGAGGGGAGAGGGTTGGGGAGGGAAATGGGGACAAAATCATGAGAAGGGTTATCAATGTTTGTGAAGTAATGCACCTTTCTGGTGAATACAATGTAACACTTCAATTAATCACAATAAAAAAAGAAAAAAAACCTGTTGGGAGAAATAGTGCTGGGATATACAAAAAAATGAAGAGGTATTTTATGGGCATGTGGTACAAATATAATTATTATGGATATTTTATGAGACAGAGAGTTCACAAGAGAACAGTAAGGTATACAACATTTAAATGTGAATTTATAGAAGAAAAATAAATAATGAATGAGAAACAAACTGATGAATTCAGGGTCATTCAACTCTAGTTTGGTTAATCCCATTTTAATTTTTCTCAGGGGCTGTTTGCCTTGCTGTTTCCCCATCACTGTATATTAGAATCTCCTCTTAAGACATAAACTGCTTTGGTGGTAATAGAATTTCTAGCCACATTATCAAAATAATAGAAACTGGAATTGTTTAAATAAATGAACTTACAGAATGCACTCACATAGCTCCTGCATGCGTTATTTTCTTTTATAAAGCATTCCCTTCAAATACGAAGAAACACCTTTGTTAAATTGTTCCTGTTCTGTCAACTGGTCATCTATGTGTGGGTTGTGTGGCTGTTCAGAGGCTTTACAGTCAGTGTCAGCTGACGTCATGGTAGGACTGTTGAGTATAAAGGATGTGACCACGAAATGGCTGAGTCGGGAAGAGAAAGTCCCTGGCAAACGAGAGCGGTAGACCATGAATCTTAGCTGTTGATGACTTTGGCTGTGCATGTAGAGTGAAGCCATTGCAGGCTGATCTATTCTCAGCAATGCCAGTAAATCAATTACCCTTGAGTCCCGTAAAAGAAAAAAGGAATGTTTGTAATTGTATATTTCTAAGGCTAACATAACTTATTGTCAGCTCTTGAGAAACGGCATGACAGGCACCAATCAGGAAGATTTCCGATAATGAAAATGTTCACATTTTGGGTAGTTCTTACATTTTGGGTAGTAATCGATAAGGTAGACCAAGATAGGAGTGCTAAAATTACATTAACATTCAGTTCTCTAGCAAAATTCATAATACAGATACAATTGTTCTGCCTATTAATAAGCATGGCTGTGTGAGAGAAAGACATAACAGAGAGGAAGCAAAGCAGTCAATGAAATTTGAGAAATTTCCTATGTAAGCATGTACATGCAATCATACTGAAGGAAATACACCACAGCTAAATAAGTACTTGAAGAAATTTCATTGAAAGAGAAATAATGTAATTAAATGAATTGGAGTCCAAAATAACTAACTATAGAAAGAATCAACAAAACAAGGAGTTGGTTCTTTGAAAAAATTAACAAAATTGACAGACCCTTAGCAAATCTTACCAAAAAAAGAAGGGAACAGGCCCAAATAAAATCATAGACAAGGGCCGGGAGTTTGGCCTAGTGGTAGAGTGCTTGCCTAGCATGCAAGAGGACCCGGGTTCGATTCCTCGGTACCCCACATACATAGCAAAAGGCTGGAAGTGGTGCTGAGGCTCAAGTGGTAGAGTGCTAGCCTTGAGAAACTCCAAGGACAGTGCTCAAGCCCTGAGCCCAAGCCCAGGACTGGCAAAAAATAAATAAATAAATAAATAAATAAATAAAATCATAGACAAGAATGGTAATATCATGACAGAAATTACCAAGATCCAGAGCATCATGAGGGAATACTTCTCAAACCTTTATGTCAAGAAATTTGAGAATCTAGAAGAAATGGATGAATTCCTAGCCAATATTAACATACCCACACTGAACCAAGAAGAACTATCCCAACTAAACAGGCCTATTTCAAACACTGAAATAGAAATGGCAATTAGAGAACTTCCATCTAAGAAAAGCCCAGGGCCAGATGGATCAATAGCTGAATTCTATAAGGTCTTCAAAGCAGAGCTCACATCAATACTCGCAAGCTCTTCAACGAAATTGAAAATGAAGGCTCTTTGCCAAACTCATTCTACGAAGCCAGTTATAATCCTTCTCCCCAAACCAATGATTCATCAAAGAAACAGAACTATTGACCCATTTCTTTGATGAATATTGATGAAAAACTTCTCAACAAAATACTGGCCAACTGTCTACAGCAACTCATCAAAAAAAATAAACACTATGATCAAACTGGATTCATCACAGGGATGCAAAGCTGGCTCAACATACGCAAGTCAATTAATATAATTCAACACATCAACAGGAGCAAGGACAAGAATCACATGATTGTCTCAATAGATAAAGAAAAGGCATTTGACAAGATCCAACACCCCTTTATGTTAAAAGCTCTGGAGAAACTAGGAATCCATGAAACATTCCTCAATATAATAAAGGCTGTGTATGAGAAACCCACTGCTAGTATTACACTTAATGGTGAAAATCTAAAGCCATTCCCTCTAAAATCAGGAACGAGACAAGGATGCCCACTCTCTCCACTACTCTTTAACATAGTATTAGAATTCCTAGCCAGAGCAATAAGGCAAGAAGCAAGCATAAAGGGGATCCAAATAGGGAAAGAGGAAGTGAAACTTTCCCTCTTTGTAGATGACATGATTCTGTATTTAAAGAATCCTATAGACTCCACTTCCAAGCTCCTTGAGCTGATTCAAAACTTTGGCAAGGTAGCAGGGTATAAAATTAACCCTCAAAAATCAACTGCCTTCCTCTATGCCAACAGTGAGAGGAACGAGGCAACAATCAGGAAAGCAACTCCTTTTGCAATAGCCCCAAAGAAAATAAAGTACCTAGGAATTATCTTAACTAAGAATGTAAAGGACCTTTTTGATGAAAACTTTAAAACCCTGAAAAAGAAAATTAAAGCAAAACTGAGGAAATGGAAAAATCTCCCATGCTCCTGGATTGGAAGAATCAACATAGTGAAAATGGCAATCTTGCCAAGGGCTATCCACAAATTCAACACAATATCCATCAATATCCCAATGTCATTCTTTAAAGAAATAGAAGAGGCAATCCAAAATTTCATATGGAATAATAAAAGACCCCTATAGCAAAAACACTTCTTAGCAGAAAGAACAGCACAGGAGAAATTTCAATACCAAACTTTAGACTCTATTACAGAGCTATAGTAACCAAAACAGCTTGGTACTGGCACAAGAACAGGCCTGAAGACCAATGGAATAGAACTGAGGACCCAGATATTAAACCACAGATCTATGGCCACCTAATCTTTGATAAGGGAGCCAAAAAAAATAGAATGGAAGAAAGACAGCCTCTTCAACAAGTGGTGCTGGCAGAACTGGTTAAGCACCTGCAGAAAACTAAACTTGGAACCTTCTTTGTCACCCTGCACTAGAATTAACTCCAAATGGATCAAAGACCTCAAGGTAAAAGCCGACACACTGAAAACTTTACAAGAAGGACTAGGAGATACACTAGGTCTCCTTGGCACAGGTTGGAACTTTATTAATAAGGACCAAGAAACACAAAAAATCAGAGAAAGTCTGAATAAGTGAGACTGCATTAAACTGCAGAGCTTCTGTATGGCAAAGAACATAGCTAGCAAATTAACTAGAAAGCCTACAGAGCAGGAGAAAATCCTCGCTAACCATACAACAGACAAAGGCCTCATATCTAAAATATATCAACAGCTAAAAAAATTTAATCACTCCAAAACTAATCTCCAAAGAAACAACCATCCCATTAAAAGATGGGCCAAAGATTTAAAGAGAGTCTTCTACGAAGAAGAAATAAAAATTGCCTATAGACACATGAAGAAATGCTCGACATCTCTGTTCATAAAAGAAATGCAAATCAAAACAACTCTAAGATTTCACCTCACTCCAGTTAGAATGGAGAGGATCAAGAAATCTAATAACAACAGGTGCTGGAGGGGATGTGGCCAGGAGGGATCACTACTACACTGTTGGTGGGAGTGCAAACTCGTTCAACCACTATGGAAAGCAGTATGGCAGTTCTTCAAAACACTAAACATAGAGCTCCCCTATGACCCAGCAATTCCACTACTTGGCATTTACCCAACCATCCAGAAACAAGGACATACTAAACCCACTAACACAACTATGTTCATTGCAACACTATTTACCATAGCAAAGTTATGGAACCAACTCAGATGTCCCTCAGTTGATGAGTGGATCAACAAGATGTGGTATTTATACACAATTGAATTCTAGGCTGCTGTCAGAAAGAACGACATTGCCCCATTTGTAAGGAAGTGGAAAGACTTAGAAAAAAATCGTATTAAGTGAAGTAAGCCAGACTCAAAGGAACTTAGGCTCAATGGTTTCCCTCATATGTCATAATCAGTAAAAACCTTGGGCTGTCCTAGCAGAGATTTACAATAGAGCAAAACCTAGATGCATAAGGCCATATAGTATGACACTAAATGAAAGGACCTCCATGTAATAAGTGATTGTTGTCCTTTATGTACCATGTTATCTTTCATCTCTTTTGCTGTCCCCTGGTTATCTCATATTTTTACAATATTTCACCTTGTTATCTAATATATTTTATATATGCTTTATTGGTTATTTGAAATTTGATAGGGAAGGGGTAAATCAAGGTGAGCGGGGAGGGGGGAAGGGAGGGTATTGGGGACCATGACATGAAGTAATGCACCTTCTATCTAGTGAATATAATGTAACCCTTCTATTAATTACAATAAAAATATATGGAAAAAATTTTAAAAATGAAAGAGAAATAATGTGTATTAGAAAAATAAATGCTTAGGATTACTGGAACCTACAAAATATATATAGTCTGTGAGACACTTATCTCCAATCAACTATTCAGAAAAGGTCAGTGATGACCTGACTAAAGCAGGACCAGACTGCACTAATGCTTCAGTAATTTAGTAATTCAGAATAAGAACTTTGTTTTAAATTTAGTGCCAGCCTTCATCTGGTGCTTGTTTTAGTGAGACAGTCCATTTCAAAGCCACAATTCCGTTCCCTTTCAGTATCCGTGACTTCAGTCTAGAAATAACAGGAGAAACTATTTGTAAAGCCCCTGCTAATCATGAACACTCAAAAACATGTTTCCATATGTCTGTCTGCCAGTCAATATTTCCAGTAAGGCTTAAACATTCACTGTAATAGATGTTTGTTGGAAGGAGGGTGTAAAAAATGAGGTATTTCTTTAAATGACTTCCAAAATATGAAACTTTAATGGATCTACTCTACTTTCGATAATTGCATAGACTATAGTAGAGGTAATACATAAGGAATGCTGTATTTCACACAGTATATAACAGAAGTGTAATATATGTATATATATAGTCATAAAAGTTATAACGTTTTGCTACTACTTGTACCAGAATAGTTTATTGAATTTATTTTTAAAATAATTAATTATGTGATTAAATATGTGAGTTTAAAAGAGATGGGATAGAATAAAGGGAGGGAAGACGTCGATCAAGATGCATTCCACTCACAAACTGACATGGTGAATAGAAACCCCTGTTTACAACTATCTCATTAAAAATGAACCAAAAATGAATTAAGCTACAAACTTGCTTTGTGTGGTTTTCTTTTGACTTTTTATTCTTTTTGTAAGCTCGTGCTTGTATTCAGGACCTCATGCTTGTCCATTGCTTCTATAGATGTTTACAACAAAATGCTAGAAATCCAACTTCTTTCCTATTGCTCTTTGACAGTTTTAACAAGCTGGTGAAAACTGTAAAATATAAAAATGATAGGTATTCTGTCTCTACAACCCAACTCTGGGCCTTACAGTGATGTCTCAAGTGTTGAACTGTGTATCCAGTCTTGAATTGTGTGACCAGGGGTCCACAGACAGACAAGCGTCAATTGCAGTCTTGTTTTGTGTTGTCACTTCCCTGGTCTTCTCCCCCAGCTGGCTGCTCACTGCGGATGTGTCTAGATAGACACGAGAGGCTTTCCCCGATCTGGGATGTTAAAATGCCTCCACAGGCAGAAAAACACAAGGCACCAAACACGGAGGGCTGTCACTGATCGGTGCACAGGCAGCAGGCTCACAGCCCTGCAGGGATCTCACGGTACAGAGCTGGGCTGAGCTCCACGGACTGACGGGAAATGAACATCTGCTGTAATCTATGCAAGCTCTGAAGCAGGACGGCCCTACTTGTACAAAATGGCAGCTCTGCTGAAAGAGCTATTTCCACATGTCAGTGGGGAAAAGGAAACTTGGAAATAATTATCAGGGAAAGCATGAGAGAGGGCAAGATGATGTTTAGAAAGGTAGAGTGGGCTCACCTCAGATCAGGTGAGCTTTCCATTTTTATTTTATATCCAGGTTGCGTTATTCCAATACCCCAAAGTAGTCTTTTGAATTAAGTTCTGTATTTCCTATATTTGTGCATAAATGCTCAATTTGGGGCTGTCTTTCCTGAAGCTATCTGTGGCATGAAGGTGACATAAAGGCAAATGTCACTATTAGTTGTCAGGCACTTCCAAAACTTAAGTATCTATTGCCTCTGAATAAATAAATAGTAGCCGTTCCTCATGCTCACAAAGATAAACCAAATGCATTAAAACAAAAGCTATCACTCACCCTGACAATGAATAAAAGTAAAGGGGATATAAAAATGCAAATGAAAACAATTTATTCAGTGCAAAGTGGCCATTATGAAGACAAAATCCTAGTAGCTGGAGGTCATATTTTATAGAAAATTTATAATAAAAGAACACAAACAGAATTAGAGTCAGGATTCTTATCACGAAAAAAGCATGATAGGAGAATTTGGAAACTGGATATATATTAGTAAAGCAACTGAAAGATACAGTGGCACGTGATTTAAAGATATTTAACAAGATAGTAATAATTGACCATGCAGGTAAGCTCTTAGACACCTTTTTTTACGAGACTGTTCTAGTAACATAACAAAAAAGAGATAACATTCTGTCAATCAAGTAGAAGCACCTTCAAATGTAAATCTTAAAAATATACATAAAAGGAGGGTGGCTCACATCGATAATCCTAGCCACTCAAGAAGCTGAGATCTGACGATCATGGTTTAAAGTCAGCCCTTGTAAGACAATCCAGGAGACTCTTACCTCAACGTAAGCACCCAAAAAAGCCTAACGTGGAGCTATGGCTCAAGAGTGCTAGCCTTAAACAAAAAAGCTCAGGGAATAACACCCAGTCCCCAAGTTCAAGGCAACAGGACTGGCACAAAAAATACATACAAATTAGATATACAACCGTTGATAATTAAGCACCCTTAGTACACACACTAACTTTTGAAGAAGTCGAACAGGAACTGGAGGAAGCAAGTTCTTCAATCTAATAAAAAACGTGCTAAAGGTAGCCTTTGTCTTCGAGGAGTTTCCTGCTCACTGATTCACTTGGATATGATCACTCCTATGGGATTGGGCTTAACTGCGTCACCAGGAATTCAGAAGAAGTAGAAGTGTGGGGCACTTTGATACTCTGAACACTTTCTCTAAGGAGGAAGGCCATGGGAGGGTTTCCACACCACCTCCTGTGGCCCCCAGCCCTCCAGAGGGACGCAGAGGTGCATCCTCAGACTCTCCTCACTGCCCAGGCCATGATGCCTTATGGTTCTCACTCCACTCTACCTGGATCCTGGAACTCCAGAAACAAAGAGGAGGAAAAACAAAATACGAAATGCCTGCAAGAGTATTTAACAAATGTCATTTGGGGGAAAGAAAAAGAAAAGCCAAGTTATTATATATATATACATATAAATACATATTTATACATACATACTATACACATATACATTATACATATAAATACATACATATACACACATATTATACATATCACTACATACGTATACACACATATTATACATATACACATTATACATATCACTACATACGTATACACACATATTATACATATGTATTATACATATCAATACATACGTATACACACATATTATACATATATACATTATACATATCAATACAAATGTATACACATATATTATACATATATACATTATACCTATCAGTATATATGCATACACACATATTTTATATATATACACTATACATATCAATACATCTGTATACATACATATTATACACATCAATACATATGTATACGCACATGTTATACATATGTGTATAGTAATACATGCATATACACACATTATACACATATACATTATACAGATCAATACATACATGTACACACATTATATATATAAGTACACATGCACACATTATACCTGTGTATACAGTGTTCGCTCTGAAGAGCTTCAGAAGGCACAGGACACGGAGCATCTTTAAAGGGACGAGACGCGGTGGCCCTCCTGGCCGGGTGGCCCTCCTGGCCCGGTGGCCCTCCTGGCCGGGTGGCTCTCCTGGCCCGGTGGCTCTCCTGGCCCTGGCGGTGTCTCCCAGGGCAGACGTCGTCCTCCCTGCACACAGCCCTCGCCGGCCTCGTCTGTTCTCCTTCGCTGGGTGGATTCAAGAGATTCAAGTGCTCCGGAGGGAAGCGGTGGTCCGCGCCTGCCCCCTTCTGTCCCCTTCTGTCCCCAGGCGCTGCTGTCAGAGCTCAGGGCTGCCTTCCGCCCTGGTCCCCGGCCCTGGGGAAGCGCTGACACCCGGGCCATGCCCTGGAATCTCGGCGGTGGGAGTAGGTGTCCCCAGTGTCGCTGGCGATGGGATGGGATGGGCTTGATCCTCCCTAACTCTCGGTTCCCTTGTCAGGAGCAGTGACGAGTTCTAAGCCCTAACCCACTCTTCCAGGGCGCGGGGCGCTCAGAGGGACGCGTGAAACCGGTGCGGGTTCGGTGGGAGCGCGGGATCTTCCTCTGTAAGGCCCCTTCTCCTGGAACGGGGAGCCATCCCCAGGGGGCCCCAAGCCCCCGGGGGTCCTGTCTCAGGGGTCCCAGGCCCCTTGAGTGTCCTTGAGTGTCCTTGAGTACCTGTCATTTCCACTGTCCGCCCCTGACACTGGCTCTATGGGAATCCAAGATGATGCCACATCTCAGTCATTCTCACGATTTCCTCCCTCTCTAGTTCAGGATCTGTCTGGCTTCTCCCCCATTTTATATCTCACTTATCTCCTTTGTTGGGCCTGAACAAGCACCATGGGTCTCTGTCTATATAAGTGGCAGAGATAACAATGACTCCTAGCTAGATCACTCAGAACTTACAAATCCCCTAAAGATGAACCCTCAAATTCTCCTCAGAACAAATGAGGAGAGGATCTTTCCTGGAGCATGCCCACTTTCACAGTGACTGCAGGCCAGCCCCTTACCTTGATTGCTCCTTAGCATATCCATTTCAATGCCTTGGCCCTTTGGCAAAGTCCTGGCAGGTGACCTGGAAACTGTCCTTCCATGAGCAAAGCTGACATCAGCTGTCCTGGCCTCCAACATCAAACCTACAAAACAATCGTAGCTGTCTCAAGGAGCTGAAACATGAAGGAAGAGAATTGCGTTCCCACTCTCAATACAGTCTTCCATTAAAAAAAGAAAATCATATCATTCTACTAGAAAGAAAGCAAATAAGCTATTGTTTATAGAGAAAAAAGAAGTCTCTTGCTTGCAAAGCTAATGTAGACAGAGTCCAGATGTACACTTTGTCAATCATAAGTTGACAACAGTCTCTGGCCTGTGTACAGCATGGTAGAATTCAAAGTAAGCAGAGGGACAGATAGATATTGTTCCAGGAATTAAATCTATTGCTACACAAGAAGCTTTCATCACGTGAGAGGGGCAACATCTACTTGTTTCATTTCTCCAGTAGAACTGACTCTTGAAATGGCAAAAATATGACCAGGTGGGGCCGGGAGTTTGGCCTAGTGATTAAAGTGTTTGCCTAGCATGCATGAAGACCCGGGTTCGATTCCTCGGTACCACATACATAGAAAAAAGCCAGAAGTGCTACTGAGGCTCAAGTGGTAGAGCTCTAGCCTTGAGAAAGTCCAAGGACAGTGCTCAGGCCCTGAGCTCAAGCCCAGGACTGGCAAAAAAAAAATATGACCAGGTATCTCTCAAATATAAATCTATCGCAAGTTCTCTAACATTTTGACAGGAAAGGCAGACAAAACACCATTTTCATCTTTCAATCCAGTACTTTTGCACCTTTAAATGTCAATTACTGTGAAAGGAACTGAGCTTCATCTGTGCTATTGAGAGAATGCTTCTAGAAACAACAAAATATTATAGAAACTATAGCATCAAATGTATCCTCCTCTCTTCCTCCTTTTCTCCCTACTCCTTGCCTTTTTCCTCCTTGTACCCTTTCTTTTCTTTCCTGCCTCGCTCCTTCCCTCTGGGAGCTTTCCAGTTCAAAATTGGTCATTCACTGGGTTACATATTCACCTAGCAATATTCTAGACCCGGTTTTGATGCGTAGACTCAAGCCTGGAGAACAGGGGTTTTTGTTGTTGTTTGCTTGTTTTGCATTCTTCCTGGTCAACCTCCATCGTTCAGTTCGTGGCCTGGCTTTCTATCCCAGCATCTGAGGGTATGATAAGAGGAATGGGCATGCTTGCCTTTTGCTGCTCCGATGAGTCCCTGTTTCTTTAGTACTTTTCTGCTTTAGTTTCTTACTTTGCCTCGGCCACGGAATCAAACTTATTAGCTCTTTATATGTTTTCCCATTTCCTTGCTCATTTTATTCTAGCTACTCTAATAAAACTTTCGACAATATACACAGCTATTTTCTCTTCCGGGGTTTTCATAGTTTTGTTCCCTCTGCTTGTGGGTGTTTTTCCCCTGTCCTTTAGCTACCATATTAAATGTATCTTTCACTTGCTCCAACACTGGGATCTGCTATGACTTAAGGTGGAGGAAAATTTCCCACTTACTAAACGTAGGCAATGGCATCACTAACACCATGAGATTTTTCAAGTGGCTATAATAGGAATCTCTAGTTTCCATTACACGTTGTATGGAATTGCCTATTTCATGGTTACTTACCTTTAGGGATTACTGTGATCAACTTCTGATCTTTCCATAAATGTTTTATTTAAAATTACAATAATCTCTCTCAAATGTTCTAGGCCCCTCAGATCATTGATCAGTCATAGAACAAATCTCACTTCAATGCCCCAAGACTGAAATGAACATTTTAGTGACCTTTTCCCTTTAGAGAACTGAAGTAAACAAAGCATATGCTTGGCTAGGATAGTACTTGATAAAAAATATTGCATCTGTCCCTGTATTATTTTTAGAATTTTGGTTCTAAATCTTTTTTTAAAAAAAAGCACATACTGATTTTACTAATTTGTTCTACCCTTAATAAACATGACAAATAATTAACTCAAGATAAGAGGTATTTATCTCTATCAAGAGGGCATAACTCTTTCCTTAGATCAGAGGAAACACAAATCCTTCATGATTCAGCATTGTCTCTGTTTTCCTAGCAGGCTGAATACATTAGTTTTAAGTGCTAATGGGAATTACTAGGAGAGTCCTAGACAGAAGATAGGCTCCAAATTTAGTCTAGCTGCTACAGGCAATCACCAAACCGAATTATCTAAGAGGAGGTAAGAAGAGAATAGATGCTGGCCCATTACTCTAAACTCATTTGAACAGGATACCTGGTACAGATAGGGTAGTAAAGTTTTTATTGGTCTGGAAAGGCACTAGCAAGAAGGAAAACCTCAATCACATTCTGTCAAACAGTGAAGAGTTTCAATTTGCCTTTGAGAAAGGCTCCTTTGTTCTTAAAGGGTCTTTCAGTCATGCGAAAGGATTCCTCTAATTCTTTTTTTCATATATTTTATTGTAATTAATAGAAGGGTTACATGATATTTGCCAGATAGATAGTGTATTAATTCCCATACATTGATACCCTTTCACATGTCTTGGTCCCCATTTCCCTCCTCCCACCCCCACCCCTCATCTTGTTTTCCCCCGTTCCCTATCCAATTTCAAATAACCAAATACAAATATATCAGATATATCAGGTAACAAAGTGAGATACTGTAACAATATGAGATAACCAAGGGACAGCAAAAGAGATGAGAGATGACATAGTACCTTAAGAACAACAATCATTCATTATATGGCTTAGGTTTCTATATCCTAGAGGTCCTTTCATTTAGCATCCTACTATATGGCCTTTTGTATCAAGGTTTTGCTCTATTGCAAATCTCTGTTAGGAGAGACCAAGGTTCCTACTGATTATGACAAATGAGGGAAACCGTTGAGCCTCTGTGCCTTTGAGTCTGGCTTACTTCACTTAATATGATCTTTTCTAAGTCTTTCCATTTCCTAACAAATGGGGCGATTGTTGTTCTTTCTGATGGCAGCATAGATTTCATTGTATACAAATACCACCCACCATCACTGTGGGAAGCTCAAGAATGGATGCTTCAGATTCAGATTTGAATTGAGGATCTATGGGAGAATGGTAACACTTAATACTTAAGTACTCGCTTTTATAAATTTGATAATAACTTTCAGTCACTTTTAGATGATGACCTTCACATGATACATTGTGATTCTTGCCTAATATAGTAATTATAGTATAGGAGATCAGGAGTAGAGATATGCAAAGAAAAACAGAAAAATAAATGTACTTGACTAGACACTAAAGTCTAATTGCCATGTTCTGAATACCAAAATGAAATGTTCTCTTCTTTCTTCCCTTCAGGTAATGCAAAGGAAAATCTTCCACAATTAAGTGGAAGAATGACACAAGTAATTTTAACACAAAAATATTGACAGTACCATCTTTGTATTTTAACAAAGATGTCTCCACATAATTTCTATGTCCTGTTTCAGTGGAAGTATTAAAATGCAATAATGCTCTTAGAGTGCTTTCTCTTTTTAAGAATCATATTAAGGACTTCTCTGAAATGTTTACCTGCTTAGAACAACTTTCTAGAATTAGGTTTTATTTTTTGCATGTTCACATCTGAAGCCATTGAACTTTGAGGGGCTTGAATGATACAATCAAGATCAAAATAGATGTAACTTTTCTTAGTATGTTTCCTATTTTGCATATTGCAGCTATTCTTATGTGCAATGTTGATTTCTGTAGAAATAATTGGAAGTGTACAGTATCTGCTCCTTGGGAGACCAAGTTGCAGCTGTACTGAAATATGAATATAGAAGTGATCTCTGACTGATTAACTTTCTGTGACTGGTTTCTTATCCAAGGATATGGATCAACAAGAACAAAGAGCACATTAAAAAAATTACTCTCTGGATCACCTGGAAAACTTTCTGTGGTGCTATGCTGGGCTTCCTTACGAATAAAATCAGAAGCTTGCGTGGTGGGCTACCATTAGCATTCTATGTTTTAAAAAGCTTTCCAACCTTGTCTACTAAATAGCCAAGGAAGAGCATTATTAGGTGACATAAGTATATAGATGTCTGATCGATGGGATCCTTCTTACCCCTAAAACTTTATAATTCTATGAGAAACCCAACTACACCTTGAACTGTTTCTTTCAATGTTGGGAGCCAGAGTGGAATCAAACTGTACCTTGATTTGCATCAGACAATGGCTTTATTATCTTACTGTTTTCTGGCCTTATTCTGTTTAAATGACCTGAGATTCACCATATGAATGTAACACCTGGAAGTTCCCTGGGTCTCAAGGAGGGAAGAAGCTGGAGTGGAAAATAAACGCGGCAGTCTTTACCTGGACTGCGGACATCCCGGGCCCGGTGTGTCTGTCTCTCTATTTCTTCCTAGTCCTTGCCCCCTATTTCAGGAACCCCGATCTGCGAACCCTGGTTTGCTGCTGGCTAGCCCCGGCATTTCAAGATAGATTTATTGAGTGCTTACTAGAGCTCTGGAAGTGAGCCTTGCAGTCCAGAGAACTCACAAACTGGGGACAATCCTAACAATTCACATCTTTCACAGGAATGTGTGAGTTACGATGTAAAGGTTACTATATCTAGATTTTCTCTATTGTTCTGCCAAAAGAGAGGAGAGAGAAGTGTTCTTTGTACCCTGGGTATTGATTTTTTTTTTTTGAGTAAACTATTGCTCAGCATTTGTATGCATTGTTTATCTACAATAACGTGAGGCGCTTAACCCAGAAGACTGTTTTTATCTGCCTTATATGTAGAGGTCATATAATACAGTTTTCCCATCAGTGAAAATATTAGCAACTTATTCGTTCATGGTCATACTTATAACCTGCTTATTATTATCAGGGTTACTATTACTAATAGTAATATATTTTTACTCTTATTGACAGATCTCAACTGCTCTGATCTCAGTATATCAATCATGCTCTTAGCCATAAGTTTGCTAAGATTTTCAGTGAGGTAATGAATTTTTTTCCATTTAACTAAACATGTAATAAGGTAGAGCTAAAGTACAGATTCTGAGTTCAAGCCCTAGTATACACAGAGAGAGAGAGAGAGAGAGAGAGAGAGAGAGAGAGAGAGAGAGAGAGAGAGAGAGAGAGAGAGAGAGAGAGAGAGAACTCGTACATTATTTCAGTTTGTGTTTCCATATTATGGGATGGACCTGTTCAGGACCGAAACACCAGCTCCGCTGGCAGAAAGTAAGGTGGTAGGTCATCCAGGATAGCGCTGCTGTAAACCTCCCATTGCTGAACTCAAGAGCATTTGCAGAACAAGCGCATAAACAAATAACACATTTTCTCTAAAAATTCATAGATGTGCCAAGTTTAGCTACTTAGCTTAAATAGTATTTAGCATTCATCTAGAAGTAAAAATCAGTTATATACATTCAATTATTGATTATTATGCCAATACTAATAGACTTGTATCTTTTGTGGGAAGCCTAAGGGGTTACTGTTCTAAAAGATAACGTGTGGAGGCACAAAACAGATATAAGAAAACCTTTCTATAATATTAACTTATAAATTAATGAAAACGGCAATTGTCAAATGTCTTTATATTTCATTTTATTAAACCTCTTCTCACAGTACCAAAACTCTCCAGCACCCCCAGTATGATTAATATCCTTTCCTCACAGACATAAAGACTATCACCCTAAGAATAAATTCACTCTTAAAAATAAATTAAGATGTGGAAATTTATCAATGTCCATACAACCACTAAATTATAAAAGCAGCGTACTACAAATCTGAAAGAGTAATAAATGTGTTATAGGCAGTAGAGAATGCCTTTGCTGTCTCAGTGTTCAATTATAAATTTCCCATGCTGCTAAAACACTAAAATTCAGCTTTATGAATATATTAATGCCAAAAAAACACTTAGAGAGGTTTCATAAACACCTCCAAGTAGTATAAACCAAAAATAAAACATGAACTTCTCATTAGAGACAGTGCTCATTGGCAGGACTTTGAGTCTCAGTCACTCTGCATACTCATGTTTTCTTAAACATAAATCATGCAACTGAAGTTCCAAAAGCCTTTCAAGAATATGGCAATCGATTTGTGTACATTTTCAAGGAATGAGCTGTATGTCCAACAGGAGACAACGCAATGTCACAATAACATGATTTTCTCTTATTCTGACATTGTTTAACTCACTTGATAAATAACTTGTGGTGGAAAGACAGGAAAGGTCGTAAATATGAGTTATTTTTTAATGCATCTTAGATTTCTATTCACCCCACCAGAATCCCCTGAAATAGAAGTAAACTCAATAAAACAAGCTGCCTCTACATCTCTTCCTTAACTCTTCCCGGTCAGAAAGAATGAAGTTATGTCAGGACTTTGAGAACGCAAAATCTATGACCTCTCTGCTCATGAGGAATGTGGCATCCGTCAGCCACATTTCTGACTCATGGTGACAATTAAATCTTCTCTAAAAGTCACAGCCATTGTTTACTGAGTGTGAATTCAATTATTGTGCTACATGTGCCACTTCAGCTCTTCTCTGCCCCACAGAATACACTCAGCATGTCAACACCACTATTTATTCGTCTCATTTTACCTCCTTCACAGGTGAGAAATGACTTAGGAACAGTCCATGCTACAAGTACACATGAGCAAGGGAACCAAGGTTATTGGTGGAATTGTTCATAGAACAGGACGTTGAAAGAGCAAATAGCAACACCAAACATTAGATAACCAATCAAATATTGCTTCATATCTGTTTGATGTACCTATATTTTTTAAGATTAAAAAAACAGAGTGACCAGTTTAGGAAAGAGTGCTGTTCTTCCTAGTATCAGGATTTGTAGGGTTTCAGGAAGCAATCTTGTAGCACCTTTGAAATCTGAAGTGAATACACCCTTGACTTCTGCGCTAGCTCTCTAGCCACCTGCCTTATAAAAATAAAAGCTTTTGAACATAAATATATCTTGACAATAATGCAAATAGCCATGTTTTTGTAGTATCAAAACATGAGGAGACAACTTTATTACATATATATCGACCTGTGGAAAATACATCTATCTGATAGGCAGAGTATGAACAACACTAATGTGCATATCAATGGTAATTGGTTAGATAATTCTGTTTACTGGCAAGAGTTCCTATATCATTATATTGAAATGGAAAATAATGTGAAAGAATATACTGGGTCATCACATGTGGGGATAGCTCAGGTAATCAGGTAAAAAAGTGAATTGACAGTGAGATAACATCAAATATGATCTCCTGCCAGTGGTACACTTAGGTGAAATTCCATTTGTTTGTACAAGTATCTATGAATACATTTTAAAGTCTAACAGCCATTTCGGTGAGAATTGTAGTTGCAGGAAAAGAATCTTAAAAGCAATTTAAATCCTCAGTGAATGCAAGAGCTGCTCTTTAAGAAGCTCTATTCAAGAACTCTAGGCACATAACCGTTAAGATGGATGAGGTTTCCTTTCTCTCCAACAAGCTCCATCCCACCTCCTCCTCATATTCAACACATGATGACTTTACCACACACTCCAGAGAAATACACTGAAATTCCTCAACTGCCCACTGCTGTTCCTATAAACATAAACCCATCTGCTCTGTAGTCTTCCTTCCCTCTTATCTCCGCCTAAGCTCTCATGCCAAGCTCTGCAATATCATACACAGCCCTCTTTGCAGAAAATACATGGCTGGAAATTTATGGCAGATGCATGACATGTGGGTCCCTTCTACAATAAGATAAAAAAAACTGTGACAAATGATATCACCATTCCCAATTGGTTTTGTTCATAATTATGAGTTTCTCTCTATCTACCCCATTTAAAAACTAAATGCCCCAGTTCAGTGTGAGCTTGTGTGTGTTCATGTAAGTGATGCCCATCCTTTTGAACAACTTAGATTAGATTGCAGCCTTTCCACTGAACCCAAGGAAACAGCCTGCTTTCATCTTAGTAACTGATAGATGTGTGTGAGTTTAGTTCTTCCTCCTCACTTTCATTTTCTAGGTCGTGTGTGTGTGTGTGTGTGTGTGTGTGTGTGTGTGTGTGTGTGTCCGCCATTCCTGGGACTCAAAGCCTAAGTGCTGTCCTTGAGCTATTTGCTATTTTGTTCAAAGCTAGCACTTGAAGCCACAACTGTACTTTCAGCATTTGGGTGGTTAGTTGGAGATAAAAGTTTCATAGACTTTATTTGCCAAATCTAGATTTGAACTGTGATCCTCAGATTTCAGCCTCCTGAGTAGCTAGAATTACAATAGTGAGTCACTGGTGCCTGGGTTTCTATTACTTTTTAAACAATATCTAATGAATTTAGTATGTTTTAGGCAAGGTACCAACTCTTTCCTGAACAGAGTTTATTTTTTCCTCATCACCTATGACGTTTTTTCAATTTTTCTTTAATGACTAATAAAGATTCACTCTTAGAAAATTTTATTCTGACTTTCTTAATAAGGACCAAGAATCACAACAAATCAGAGAAAGTCTGGATAAGTGGGACTGCATCAAACTGCAGAGCTTTTGTATGGCAAAGGACATAGCTAGTAAACTAATCAGGAAGCCTACAGAGTGGGAGAAGATCTTCACCAACCAAACAACGGACAAAGGCCTCATATCTAAAATATATCAACAACTCAAAAAATTGAATCACTCCAAAACTAACCTCCAAAGTAACAACCATCCCATTAAAAAATGGGCCAAAGACTTAAAGAGAGTCTTCTCTGAAGAAGAAACAACAATGGCCTATAGACACATGAAGAAATGCTCAACATCTCTGGTCATAAAAGAAATGCAAATCAAAACAACTCTAAGATTCCACCTCACTCCAGTTAGAATGGCCAGGATCAGGAAAACGAATAATAACAGATGCTGGAGGGGATGTGGCCAGGAGGGATCACTACTACACTGTTGGTGGGAGTGCAAACTCATTCAACCACTATGGAAAGCAGTGTGGCAGTGCCTCAAAAGGCTAAACATAGAGCTCACCTATGACCCAGCAATTCCACTACTTGGCATTTACCCAACCATCCAGAAACAAGGACATATACTAAATCCACTAGCACAACAATGTTCATTGCAGCACTATTCACCATAGCAAAGATATGGAACCAACTCAGATGTCTCTCAGTTGATGAGTGGATCAACAAGTTGTGGTATTTGTACACAATGGAATTCTATGCTGCTGTCAGAAAGAATGACATCACCCCATTTGTTAGGAAATGGAAAGACTTAGAAAAAGTCATATTAAGTGAAGTAAGCCAGACTCAAAGGAACTTAGGCTCAATGGTTTCCCTCATTCGTCATAATCAGTAGAAACCTTGGGCTCTACTAGCAGAGATCTGCAATAGAGCAAAATCTTGATACATAAGGACATATAATGTGAAGCTAATTGAAAGGACCTCCAGGATATTGAAACAAAAGCCATATAACGAATGATTGTTGTCCTTAATGTACTATGTTGTCTCTCATCTCCTTTGCTATCCCTTGGTTATCTCATATTGGTATAGTATCTCACTTTGTTATCTGATATATTGAATTTATTTGTATTTGGATATTTGAAATTTGATAGGGAGGGGGGGAAAACTAAGACGGGAGGGGGGAGGGAAATGGGTACCAAGACATGTGAAAGGGTATCAATGTATGCGAATTAATGCACCTTCTATCTGGCAAATATCATGTAACCCTTTTACTAATTACAATAAAAAATATTTAAAAAAAAAAAGAAATTGAGAGAGAAAAAAAAGAAAATTTTATTCTGCCTTTCTCTTTTTTACAAAACTCCCAATCAAGACTTGTAAAATACTTTTATCCCTTCCCTCCCACCCACACTCTTCAAATGCCTAATTTTAAAATTACTTATTAGAAGTTTTCTTTCTATTTAAGCAACCCTTACTTGATATTCACATTACATATTTCAGGTAAATTTATTATCACATGCAAATTACTGATGTTACAAGGCTCATTTCACAAGATTATTAACATTTTTCTTCAAAGTCCACTACCTTAGGTTGTTTCTGCCTATTTGCTTAATTAAGTGCAGCATTTTCCTATGGGGTTTCTACATTGGAAACATGGCTGCTCTCATCCTACGACTTTTTCCCTGGTTATATATTCCAGGCATGGACAATATCTTGGGGTCGCCATGGCAGGTTACAATTCACTTCACTTATTGCCCCCTTGGTATATCCCCAAAATAATGTGTGACTTTGAGGCCAAGTGATTACCAAAGAGCTTGTGGGGATATTTTATATTCAAGCCATCGCATCACACCTGGTACCTTTCTGGCTGTGTGTCTCACATGCTCCTAACTCACTAGGCAGAGAAGACCCATCTCATTTGCTCAATTCTTCACCAGACTTTTGTGCAGCAGGAAAAAAAAATGATATTTATGGTTACAGAGTCCATCCTTTTGTCTGCAGAAGCCACTCTAATGTTCATGAGACACTAAGTGGTTAAGGTTAGATATCAGATTAACTGCCAAAAGAGGAGCCATTTCTCAAATAGTTGACTTTTTATTCATAACTTTGAAAAAAGCACTGACCTGAGACTCTCTCCAAAATGAATACATATTTTTCTATTTTCCAAACAACTTCTAAAAGTCCACTTCTTTTACTTTCCTTCTTGATCTTTCTCAGAACTTCCTTGTCCTTTTCCCCTTAGGGAATACAAGATCAAATGCCAGAGTCTAGAATTTCAAATTACACATTCTCAATTCTCCTTTACTTTACTCATAAAAAAATGACCTTTGACAAATAAGTACTTCACCATTAAAAGAGAACCACTGTGATTTATTTTTAATGACATTTTCCTTTCTGTATATATTTCTTGAAAATAGGAAACATGGACTTCAGAAATAGAGATCTAAGTTCATGCTTGAAATTCTCTTTTATCTCGGTCTCCTGTATTTGGCTTCTCAGTAGACACAGACACATACATGTCAATTTACTAGTTTATAATTCTTCTTGTGCTGTCTTGCAAGGAGCTTCAGTCAATGATAATTTGCTCAACAATTGTCTAATTTCATCTGCTGCCCGGATGCCTAGGCACCAAATGAATTTTGTCCTTCCCTCCTTCTTGTTTTCTCTTTGTCCTAAGTCCTAATTATCTAGCAACATTATCAGTGGTATTTGCTTCTGATTAGTTTGTTTGACATCTCTGAAATGCTATTAAGCACAGGCAGAAATCTAAACAGCTATAGTTTCTAATGCAAGCAATAAAGCAAGATTAACATGGCATACACTGATGTGTCATGAGATTAAATGAGAAAAACTACTTTAATAAATTAAAACTGCTGTCTTGCATGAATAAAATCCTTACAGCAGTATTTCTCAAGTTTCATACTAAATCACCTCTGCTGAAGAAAAATCTTAGTAAGAGCTCCCTACAAGCCTCTTACAGAGGAAGTGATGCATTGGGCAAACAGAAAACACTTCACCCATTCAGAACTGGAATACTCTAGGTAGGGTATATTTAATGTATTATATGACATTAGTATAAAGCTAACTATGGTTCTAGGACCCTGCATTGTTCACAAGGCTCTGTAATTCTATGTTATTCTGACATACAATGAGTTTACATATTACAATCTGTAAATTACTCACTGTGTGGGCAAAAAAGTCACAACTGACTATTCAATGAAAGAAATCAAAAGGAAGGATGATATATGGCTTTGTATATGCAGGAATAAAAAGACATCCATATAAGTGAAATATAACACTAAGTGTAAAGAGATGGTATGAAAAGGGGGACTTGTAAAAGCTAAAAATAAATAAAACATATAAATGTTAGGGAATTTTTCTGTGTGTTTTTCCAGATGGGACAGTTAAGCGGGTTAATATGTAGATGTTAGTTAACAGATGACAAATACATATGCTTACTCATAAACATATATATTCATACTAATGACTATATATCTACATATACATTCATATATCTGTTTTAATACTTTGGTTCTAATATAACTCTATCTCTTTTTTAGATATTGTGCTCACTCACAGAAACAGACTTTATATTCACTGGGAAAATTAAAAATATATTATTAACATCTGTATAATAGCATGTGATGATTATTAAAGAAAAGTCATGATATATTTGACAATGGGATCTGTTTCAGAATTGGTGCTGAGATTTCTATAGCAACTACTCTAAAGGGTGACAGCATTTGTATTTCCTACCATTTATAAAATTGGTCTCATTCAAGATTCGGTGGTAGATATTTGAAGACCCTAGGATGCCCTGCAAAAGCCATAACTGCGCAGGCTGAAAGTGCTTGACTCCCTTGTCAAGTATGCCTTCCCCTGCTAGGACTGCTACTGTTGTCACATAAATCAGGGAGACCACAATCAATTTACATTAGTAAGATACATCTGAAGAGGACAAAGGGGTTATGGATAACTGCAGTGATTCTAAATGTCCTTATAAAAATCTATTTATAACTTGCTCTACCCAATAAAGTGGGAATGCCTGACTTCTACATTTTAATTATTGCATAAAAGCATCTATAGGGTATTATTAACCAGTTGGTAATGGCTTTATTCATTTAATGGCATGACACAGTTTAATTTTAGAATAATAACCATGTTTTATACCACCTCTTGTCATTGGTTTTCCCTCTTGCCCTCATCAATGTTGGTAAATCTTAGGAAAAAAAAGAAATCCACTGAAAGTGTTTTAATGGCTTAGTTGTTTGAAACAACAACTGAGTATTATTTACTCACTAGTGTAAATAATGAATGTTATTATATTTTCCATTACCTAATCTGCTAAAATTGTAGCATATTATAAAAATATTGTCAGTCCTTTTCATTGCATTAGTTTAGTCCTGTGTGAAATATACTATAATCATAATCATAAAAGGCATCATTATGTATTGTACACTGATTTAAAACAATTAAAATGTCATGTGTTTTTCCTACTTAGTTTGTTATTTCAATCTTTAGAATGCTCCAAGACCACAAAGAAGAACCCAAAAACTTTGGATCCACACATAATCTAACATTGGAGTCATTGACTAAAAAAAAAAGAAGTAATTCCTACTTTTAAAGGGATTTTATGCCTTCAAAAGATTTTTATCCTATTCTTATAAGAATAAGGAAGCTAAGTGCTACAAAAGTTCCTTTTTACCCAGTTATGCAAATGCAAAAAGCAAAGGAGAAAAGGCTGAATTCTTGTTTGTAGTTCATTTGGAGTAAGTATAAAAAGTATCCAAAGGAAGAACTCAGCCGAAAAAATATACTATTTTTCTAAGGCTGTCTAAACAAAAAACATCCCATAGAAAAACTGTAGGTATTATATTTCAGATATGTAGAAATGCATGGATCATAGTAAGCAAGAGATTAGTTCTGATTCACTTTCCACCGGGACTGGAGAGCTTTTCTTCTAAGACCTCATGAGCCTGCCTGACCGGAACCGTACTAGATGTGGAAGTTCTGCGAAACAGAAACCTGATCTGGATCTTCCTTCAAGTTGGCCCTGGTAGCTCACTAGTATAATTAGCAAGTCGTTCAAGGGGTAGACACTAGCCACTCAAGCAAGCTGAGTAAATATGAGGTCCTGAGTTCAAACCATGGTATCACTAAGGCCAGACCAGACAAAATAAATAAACTACTTAGTTCATCCATGGGATTCTCACCCTCCCTCCATCTCAACCAAGAGGAAGCCGGGCATGTTGCTACCTACCTGGGATACCGGCTCTGGGGGGAAGTACAGGAGGAGGTTTAGTGCTGCCCAGAGGGAAAATGAAAAGGAAACGCAAGCATGGGTAAAACTGTTGAATCCCTGCCTAGAAAGTGCAAGGTGCTAAGGTCGACCCCACAACTAATTGAAAAAGAATGAAGTGCAGTCTCATAAAAATCCTTTCCTCCGAGTATAGCTAAGTTGAGTGAAGTCTGACACCAGATGCTGTTTCCAGATAGACATGTGGGGTTGGTACTGAAGCCGGCTTCTCCTGCTGCTGCCTGTTGCCTGTTTCATTCTTGGCACATGAGGGTGGACTGTGTTTTCGTGTGTGTGTGTGTGTGTGTGTGTGTGTGTGTGTATGTGTGTGTGTGTGTGTGTGTACATACTCTTTACTTTCACCAGCACATGCTTCATCCATCTCAGAGCTCAGCTCCTCCCATGGAGTCTCCCTCGCTGTCTTATTTTTTTTCCCCTTCCCTTCGCTCTGCTTTCTTTGAAACCTAAAGCAAATGAGCCTATGTAGCTCTGATCCCCTGGGTATCTATGAATCAGGAACTGCACCAAGAAAAGGACAGAACTAAAGTCAAACGTTCTTACTCCATTCACCCTTTGAAGAGCAAATCGCTATAGTTCCTCTTTTCTCTCTGAAAGCTCTCCACTGACCACAAACAGTTGGATTGCCTAATCGTACTTTCTGAGGGTTAGGGCATCCAACTCACTACTCTGCCATTATCAGGAGCTAAGCCAGTATTTTTTTTTAACCCTAGAGAAATCTCCTTATCACCCAGGCCATGAAAATCGACTTCATCGTATATATTATATACATACATATATTCTATATTTATACATACATATTTTAGAAATTCTGTCACCCAAGATGTTGTAATTTCCCACCTTGCCTCTCCCAGGTTGTTCTGTCTCTCTTGCAGGGCTATTTCGTAGTTCATTGGTTTAAGCATTTCATCATACAGGATATCCAAACCATAAAATCGCATTTGCTAATACCCAGGGAAATCACATTGATTGAATTTCTAATCTGTGGCAGGTACTGTGGTGTTTTGCGCTTTGTTCTTCAATATATGACTGATACCAAGATTCCTATGTAACCTAAAACACTCTTCCAGCTTGGCAGTGACTTTAGAAAACAATGGTGACAACTGCTCTTAAAGCTGATCCTTTATCTACAATTTACCAGACTGTCCCCTCCTCCCGGTGGAACCATAGTGCAGTGCTTATCATTTGTATAGCACAGAGGACCTGGACCTTGCTCTATCCCAGTGGTTTTCAGAGCTACTCTTCTACTTCTCTTAATTCCACAGATTAACCTTGGAGTGACTTTCAGCCTTCTGCGTCCTCAAGGTCACAAACTGCTGCTTGCTCTGTGAGAACATTCCTGGCCTCAGTATAGCTAAGATTATTTCACATTTCAAAACATAACGGTCTCAGACTGGAAATGTGGTCCAAGTGGTAGAGCTCCTGCTTAGGAAATGAGAGGCTCTGAGTTCAAATCCCAGTTCCATGCCAAACACAATGGTCCCCTCTTGCATTTTTACAGTGTCTGTAGTGTTATCAAGTATTGGACTGGTATTTTGCTTCATGGAGAAATTTGGGAGAAGTTCTCTCAGCATTAAATGATCATGTAATCACCAAGCAGCCTCCTTTGAGGAAAATGAACGAATATTATTAGGAAACAATGATTCAGAATTATTTATTATGACATTCTGTATTACAATATTATTTTAAGGCCTATGGGGAGCAAGGTTTACCCCTGTTAATGTGGTATTAAAATGTCGTCATTCAGACTAATTGTTATTCATAAAACTTTACATTATTTCTCTCCACAGTGACCATCCCCAAGCAAACGCCATCTCTCGAGGCTAACCCCAGAATATATGCACTGCGGTGATTTGCTGCGGCCTGGCGGGCTGTGAATGTTCTCAAGGAATCCAGTTTGGAGAGTAAGATGAGTGGAGTAGAGATCCACAGATCAGTGCCTTCCCCCAAAGTGGCCACACTGCTGCTGAAAAGGAGAGGCTGCTGATGAGATGGAGAAGCACAAGCCTGATCCCTGATGGGGGACAATAGATGGTGGCAGCAGAACTCCATCTGCCTGAGAGAGACAAGGGTTCTGTGATCGTTCCAGCAGGCACAAGGACTCTGTCTTTTCATGCTCCCTTCTGAATCAAAGTCTCACATGCTGTGTTGATGGATGTAGCCTGAGTCACAGAAGCTTGTGTTGTGGCTGTTGGGGAAACAGAGAATGTTTCTTACACCCATCTCAGGCAAGCACAGACAAGGATAGGACATTCCCCCAAACAAAAGATGTGTTTCGCATTGTACAGGGAAGCCAAAAATCCAGGCGAGCACAGTTCTACTAGCTGTGAGCATATGGCGGGAACTCAGGGGCGTGGATTTATACATGCTTCACTGCAGGAAAATCAAAATAGAATGGTTACTCACATTAGTTTTCGTTAATAAATTGTTGTAAATTTGTAAACTGTTATTCTTCAAAAAGAAATGTTGTGTCCTACTATTTGTCAGAATAAAGCAGAATATGAAAGAATACATGGAGAAGCCCCAGGTATAGACTGGCAATAGAGGCGTGGACCATGCAGAAACCCAGGCAAATGCAAACTTCACACTGAATGAGTCCTAAAAGGATTGCAAGAGGCTGTCTGTGTTCCTAGGGCCACTCTTGCAAAAGGAGCCAGAACAAGAGCACATTGCTGCAAGCACTGGGAAATTTCAGTGGGAGATTGTATCTCAATAAATTAACCAGGCAAACTGGTGCCTGTGTTATGCCATCTACATGGTCTCTGGCTGGCCCCCATCAAAACAGAAATCTTCCCTGGAAAATAAACCAAAGCAAAAAAGCACTAGAGGGGAGTCTCAAGTGGTAGAACTCTTGCCTAGCATGTACAAGCTTCTGACTTGAAACCCCGCACTAAAAAGAACAACAACAACAACAACAAAAGGTGTTTTCATATCTCATCTTGCTAATTTTCTAAGTTTTGCCTTAATTCTCGTGAGGCTAATGAGAAGAGAAAGATGGCATCTAAAAGTAAACTGTCACTGCAGGAAGACTTGCATTAGGATTATTGCAGGGAAAAGTGACATCCATCCCCCTATCTGACTTCTTGAAGCCTAAATTTATGAATAATTCTAATTCTTCATGATAAGTTGAGATTTGTGATTCCGACGTTGCCTGGAGAAGAGAGTGGAAATACTGGAGATGTTATATCCCTCCACATATATTCTACCTGTTCACCATTACACTGAAAATGTATCTCAGTCTCTACTTTGAATATTTATTACCAACTTAGGAAATTCTTCTTTTTTTTTTTTTGCCAGTCCTGTGGCTTGAGCTCAGGGCCTGAGCATTGTCCTTGGGCTTTCTCAAGGCTAGCACTCTACCACTTGAGCCACAGCACCACTTCTGGCTTTTTCTGTGTATGTGGGTTACTGAGGAATCGAACCCGGGTCTTCATGCATGCTAGGCAAGCACTTTTACCACTAGGCCAAACTCCCAGCCCCTTTATAAATCTCTCTTTTTTTTTTGGCCAGTTCTGGGCTTCAGCTCAGGGCCTGAGCA